>NC_064574.1:82026690-82657940 GCF_937001465.1 Orcinus orca | reverse complement strand
GAAGGAAACTTCTACCGTTGGAGGGAGGTACCTTTCTTTCTACAAGGTAGCAGTTTTTAAGCCATTCGTGCAGACATTCTGGGGAGAGGTGACACATGGGGAGACTGTTGGTTTTTACTCCTGACAATGAATTTTTTGGGCTGGAATCTTCCAACAGGTAACGATAATGGGAAAGGCATAGGTGGTGCACCTGAGCTTCATTGCTGTTAGAGCCACGCCGCCCCTCAGCTGCAGGCATTTGGGGCCCCGGCTGCCACCTGTTCTCTGGGTGCAAGATTAGGGCTCCCCCCTGCAGAGCTTCTACTTGCCTCCGCCACCAAGGGGAGCTGTCACTCCAGCAGTTGCCTGAAGTGCCCACAATATTCAAACCCAGAGCTTGGAACGATTCTGATTCTGTGCCCCCTGAGGGGATTACAGGGCTCTTCCCATCATGCCTCGCTTCCCCTGTTAATCCATAACCCTAAAAAGGACCAAGCCTCCGAGCCATGGACCGTCTTTCCAGATCTGCATGTTCTCTGACTCAACGCACCTCCCCACCCCCATCCTTCCTCAAACTTGACTGATGGCACCGTGAGATCCATGGCCAGCAAACTCCCTTCTGGGTGTGTTCTCCTGGCTCTTACCTGGCTCGCCGCCTCGCCTGGTGCCCACTCATGGGTGCTCTTCTCTTACACCCCGCGCACTGCAGAATCCTGCAGGGGTCAGTATCCTCTGTGCTCCCGTGACATCTCCTTCGCGTTCAAAACCCAGCCATATCACCTGCTGTCCGTCTGCTGGTCATCTCATTCGCTGGGGACATGGTTCCTGGCTTACTGTTTCCTCCATCCTCCTGTCTTATTCTCCAGGACCCATGTGGATGGACCATCCTACCCCCTGGTCTCTCGCTACCTTGATTCCCTCACCTCCAGTGATCTTTCCAACACTCCGATCCAGTCACCCCTTCCTGTAGTCACACCCGGGACCCTGACTTTATCTGGAAAAGAGATCCAAGCATCTCTCCTGCCCCCCACTAGCTCTAGCACTCCCGCCAGCCTCATCCGGAGCTCCCACCATCTCACGGAATGACTCCCTCCCTTACTCATCACCCCTCGTTTAATCACCTCCCTTGTCTCTCTCCTGCCGTCATCCCCCACTGAGCACACCCCAGCGTGGTTGACACACACACTGGCTGGCTCTTCTCCATCTTCTCCCAGCATCCCTGTGCTGCCCGGCAATCCCACTACTTTCCCCGTAGGTTGTTCTCCTACTCTCTGCAATGAGGACTTCGTACCTCCTCTTCTCTCCTCGGCTGCCCAAGCTCCTACCCAACCACCTTCTGCTTAGCGGACGCCCCCATCTCTAACTTCATCCAGGAACGACAAGCCAGCAGAGTGAGCTCTCTCCTTCCTGCCACCGTCTGCCCGCCGCTTTCCATTCCCACTTCACAGCGGAAGAATCGTGCCTTCTCCTCCGTGAAGCCAGCTGCCCCCCTAGATCCGGTGCCCATCCCTTCTTGCTGCTCAGGCTTGTCACTCTTACCAGATCCCTGTTTCCTAGTCAACTGGAAACTTTCACTAGAGGGAGGAGAACTGGCTCTATAGTTGGGGACCCAAATGTCACTGAATTTTTCTAATTGCCACCTGGCTAAGGACAGGCCTGGGGGGGCGTCTGGTCTTGGTACAAGTCTTTCAGGTGACCCTGGTCTTTGGTCCACACATGTCCCTCTCGGGGTGGCTTCTGGGAATTAATGAGCTCTGACACAGAACAGCATCTCAAAGTTCTTCCAGACCTGCATGTCCTCATCCAATCCCCCCACCCTCACCCCGCCCGGTCCAGGCATTCTCACCCCCGGCAGGTGAGTAAAAGGACACCTCTGTGTCCACGGAGGACATACCTGAGATAGCACAGCCAGAGCTCCCAGCACTCAGAAGATGCTTGCTACCCCGGGATGGTCGTGCAGGGGTGTGTAGAGGGCATGTCAGAGGATGCTCCTCCACTATCACTGAGCCCGGGGAGGTGAAGGCGCTCTGGGTGTTCTCGCTCAGGGAGGGGTCAGGCAAGGTGGTCAGAAACCCAGCAAAATATTGCGCAGCAGCCAGGGTAACGGGTTAGATGAACGCAAAGCAGCATTTTTAAAGCCGAGAGCTGCCTGGAAACGGAAGGACGATGAGGCCCACAGTGCTTGCATTTGTGGCCATTAAAATACCTGCACCAAAAACAACACAGGTGTTTCAGAGCACACATGAAAACAAGTGTACACGTGGAGCCCATCGGAATGGTTATCTGTGGAAGGGGGAGGTGGGGTAACAGACAGAGACAGGAGTGGGGTCTTGCATGGGGTCCTGCTGCCGTGGGCCATGGGCTGGACTGAGAGTGGGGTGCACTCGGTGTTCTCAGCTGAATTCCCCCCATCTAACGCAGCAAGGTGACCTCACCTGTGACTCTTACTCCAGTCTCCCCTGTGAAGTGCGGGTACAGCTCAGAGACCCACACTTTCCTGGGCCTCACAGCCCCTCGGAAACAAGCTTCTGTTGGTAAAAGCCAAGAGGCCACTCCTTGCTGGGAACATAACTGAGGTCCCAACCATTAAAAAGCAAAAAGGTTCCAGCACCCACCACCTGCTGGTGCATTTCCCTATTTCCAGTGACACTCAGTGCCCAGGTCTGGGCCTCGAACTCCTGGGGTCTGGTCGGCCCAGTCTTGGGGAGCCACGAGGGTTTGTGTGTTCAGTGGGGGTGGGTACTCCTCGGGGGAAAGGTATCGGCACGCCTACCTGAGACGACGGGGCCCAAGGGGGCTGGTCTCAGAGCCGGGGGTCCTGAAGTTAGTGAGCTGGGCCTGGAGGGGGCGTCCAGATCCCTCTTGTCTGCAGACCTGTGGTCTCACACCAATGAGCTTCCCGGGAACTACGTCTGATTCCAAGCTACCAAGGTGAATGAGGAGTTGGGAAGAGTCGCACGTGGTCAGGGGGCTCTTGGGGGCCCGGAAGGGCCGCGCCACTGCCCATGCCCTGCCATGCCCATGCCCTGTGGCAGGAGGGGATGGAGCTCCAGAGGAGGAGCAAGGGGCAGCCGAGGGGCCATTGCCGTGCTGTGGTAGAGAGACCCTCACTTAAGCTAGACCCGTCTCCTCAGACCCTCACGAGGAAAGTGGAGGTTTGCTCTACTTTTATGTAGAAATCCACCCAGATTGGACATTCTCATGAGAATGTCACTTAAACAGAACAGACGTCAGTTTGCAGGTGAGAACTTCCGTGTTCATAGCCCTGGGACACACACCCGACCTTTTCATGGAGGAAATCAGGAATTTGGAAAATCGCTGTCATTTTTTGTGCAAAGGAAACTCAAATGTTTCCCTCTATAGAAACTTGTAATTAGAAAAGAAGGCAAGTTGCCAAGGGGGGGTTGCAGGGGGGAGGGAAGGACTGGGAGGTTGGGATGAGCAGATGCAAACTATTATGTAGAGAACGGATAAACAACAAGGGCCTACTGTAGAGCACAGGGAACTATCCTGTGACAAACCATAATGGAAAAGAATATAAGAAAAAGAATGTATATATATGTATAACTGAATCTCTGCTGTACAGAAGAAATTAATATAACATTGTAAATCAACTATACTTCAATAAAATGAAAAAAAAAACAAGGCAGAAGTCTGATCTCCTGTTTCTTGCAGGTGAATTAATCGCTTCTCATCTTGTAATATTTACAGGATAGGGATGATGAGCTGAGGGGAAGGAGAGAAAAGAACCTCTTAAAAAAGAGGAATTTTTAGGCACAAAAAGGAAACTGTATTAATCAAGGTTCTCCAGAGAACGGAACCTATATATATATATATATATATATATATATATATATCTATCTCCCGTGATCCAGCGAAGTTGATACATATAATTAACCACCACGGAAATCATACCTGTTAAGGAAGACAAGATGCTCCTTAAAAAGGAGGAGAGGGCTTCCCTGGTGGCTCAGTGGTTGAGAATCCGCCTGCCAAGGCAGGGGACACGGGTTTGAGCCCTGGTCCGGGAAGATCCCACATGCCACGGAGCAACTAAGCCCGTGTGCCGCAGCTACTGAGCCTGCACTCTACAGCCCGTGAGCCACAACTACTGAGCCCATGTGCCACAACTACTGAAGCCCGTGCGCCTAGAGCCCGTGCTCCACAACAAGAGAAGCCACCACAATGAGAAGTTTGTGCACTGCAATGAAGAGTAGCCCGCGCTCGCCATAACTAGAGAAAGCCCGTGTGCAGCAATGAAGACCCAATGCAGCCAAAAACAAACAAATAAATAAATAAATTTATTAAAAAAGAAAAGGAGGAGACACAGATGATGAGGTTGGGTAGGAGCCTTGAGTGGCTGCATAGGAGGACTTCTGGGTGTAGACCAAGTGGGTCCTTCTAGAACCTTCTAGGAACTGTTCCTCTCATGTTATGGTCTAGCACGCCTCAGCATTGGAAAGCACAATTCCTGCGTTGCTGGGATTCCAATAGAATGGGAAAGCAGAAATGGCTGGTTTTCTTTAAGCTGACATTTAAGATGTTTCCCAGGGTTCATTTACAAAGCAGTTCATTTAATAATAATAACTTTTAGCCACCAACGATATTATTGTTTTTCCAAAAAAAAAGAAACGTTTCTAATGGGCTGACCATGAGTTGCCAGCCTTGTGTTGGCTCATGGTGGAATAATCAGGCTAGGCCAAGCTGGGGGGCACCCACATTTTTGGGTTCTTCCTCCCATACAAGGTCCAATGCTGCCTAGACTGACCCCATGGAAGAAACTGCTTCTGAGGTTGGGGCAAAGCTCTCTCCCACTTCCCCCTTCTTCCTGTGGTCCCACGTCTCACAGGTGCCACAGCAGGACCCGGCCATCCTCTCTGGGCCCAATGACCCAAGTGGTGGGCTGCTTTGCAGACAGCGCTGGTGTGGGAGAGATGGCCAAGTGTCCACTAAGTCCTGCTCTCCATCTTAGAGTTTAGAGTTGGGCTGGTGCTATGGACTGAATGTCTGTGCCCCACCAAATCCGTATGTTGAAACCCTAATCCCAAGGTGATGGTATCAGGAGGTAGGGCCTTTGGGAGATGATTAGGCCATGAGGGTGGAGCCCTGATGAATGAGATTAGTGCCCTTATAAAAGAGACCCCAGGGAGCTCCCCTGCACCTTCTGCCACATGAGGATACCGAGGAAAGATGTCATCTGTGAACCAGGAAGCGGGTGCTCACCAGACACAGAATCTGCTGATGCCTTGGTCCTTGACTTGCAGCCTCCAGAACCATGAGAAATAAACGTCTGTTGTTTACATGCCACCTGGTCTATGGTATTTCTGTTACGGCAGCCTGAACTGACTGAGAGGTGGGAAGGGGAGGCCCAGCCTGTCTCTGTTTTCCAGCAGCACCCATCGCTTCTCATGTTTTGGTGGGCTCATACACGGCAGGCTGTGTTTTCCCAAAAATGACATTGACACTGTTTCTGGTCTCATCTGTACTTGCTGCTCTCCCCTTGAGAGGTGAACCAGGGGTGGGTCTTTGTGACAGCCTCAACCAATAGAGTAAGCAGATGTGATCTGTGGGACTTCCAAGCCAGGACTCAGAAGGTGATGCAGCTTCCGCCTGGCTCTCTTTTGTGACATGTGTCGTTTGGAGCCTGAGCCACTTTGCATGAGTTTGGCTGCCCTGGAGCTGCCATGCTGGAGAGACCACGGGGAGGTAAATGTGTACGAGGCCCCCGGTTGAGTCTTCCCGGCCCCCCTCCCCCCATGCGAGAGACCCTGAGCAAGAGCCACCCAGCTGAGCCCAGATCATCCCACATTTGTGAACCAAAAAACGTTTGGTCATTGTTTCAAGCCACTGTTTCAGTGTGGTTCGTTACACAAAAACAGATCAGTGGAATACCATGTGGCCATATTCACCAACAGCATGTGAAGCAAAGTGAAGCGGGTTGTTTCCAGATCAAGGTGGTTATGAAGTAGGGAGATCATATATCCGAGTTTGCCCTTACTGAGTTTATTGTCTTGGTATAATTCTTAATAACACCCCCTTTCACTCTCAAAAGTGTCCTGGTTTGGGAGATATGTTCTATAGTCACCCTTTAAGAACCAGATGTGTCTTATAACTCTCTTTCCTTCCCTTGGGTTGGTGCAGACAAGCATAGTAACCTTGGAGGAGCCACAAGATGGAAGGGACCTGGGTAACTGAATCACTGCATAGAGGATGATTCCAGATCCCAACTCAGGACTCTAAGTGAACAAGAAATAAACTTCCAAGGTGAGTGACTTTTTTTGAGCCCTGACGCAGTTTATTTGTTATAGCAGCTAGCATGACCCTTAAATTGGTTATGAGCAAAATTAGAAATCTTCATCTTGTCTTACAAAGTGAGAGTACAAGGTGTCGGTGTCAGGAATCTGAGCCTGTTCGTTTCACCCCTTCAAACCCCTAAAGTGTGTGGCTCCATAGCCAAGGTTGTGCAATCTTTGTGCACAAATAAATATATGTATATCTTCTAACGATTCATCACAAGCAAGGACAATGTTTCCGTCAGTTTACTTCCCCGTTCTGTCTTTACCAGATCAGATGTGCTTGTGACTGTGGATTCTTCAGGTTGTAAAAGGAAGAAAAAATCATCTGTGTTCAAGATGACTGTGGGCTTTGGGAGTCAGGTGGGCTTCGTGTAAATTAGTGTGAAGATGTTCGCTAGCCGTGCTGCCAGGAAAACATCACTTAATCTGTGTCCCAGGTTCCCTGAAATGACGATACTAATATTGACTTTCCTCTCCTTATTTCTCCTCTTCCCCTTCCTTCTTTCTCCCCTTCGTAACATCTTGACAAGTTCATCCATGCACACCTATGAAATAAGAGGTCCCAAAGTGCATACGGTGAATGGTACGTCTGCCTGGGTGACTTTCAGTCTTCATCTTGAACTTGGAGTAAAGTGGTGCTACAGAGAGATGATGGGTCAGGACCCACGTCCTGGTGCAGCAGATGCTCTTGGTGCCTGTCCCACCCCATGTCCCCACGTCCACCTCTGACGTCATCTGCAGCTCAATGGAAAGCTGGTGAGCTCAGGCCATGTGCAGGGGTGGCCCCGCCACCAGCGGGCCCCAGGGACAGCCTTCACCAGTGGAAGCAGGAGCTGGTGCACAGATGCCCCAGTCCGTGGTCTTGGAGGGACGAGTCTGAGTCACAGTCTCCTGGGTGCTCAGGTGTCGTGGGTGGATTGAGAGCCGGTGGCCTTCAGGGGAGGCAGCTCAATCACCGCTGATGAGCTTTTCCTTCTTCTCGCCTTATTAGATTCCTAGGGCTGCCACAACAGAGTGCCACAAACTGGGTGGCTTAAAGCAGCTGAAGTGTATTGGCTCACAGTTCTGGGACTAGGACTGCAGAATCAAGGTGTTAGGGTCATGCTCCCCCTGAAAGCTGTAGGGGGTTCCTCCCTTTGGCATCCCTGGGCTTGTGGCTGCATCACTCCAGGCTCTGCCTTTGTCATCACATGCTTTCCCTGTGTGTCTCTGTCTTCTTATAAGGACACCAGTCATCTTGGATTAGCAGTCCACCCTTCTCCAGTATCGCCTCATCTCAACAAACTGCAACAACCCTATATCCAAATAAGGTTACGACCTGAGCCTCTGGGGGTCAGGACCTCCCATCTCTTTTGGAGGGATCTGTTTCATTCTCTTTGCTCCCTCCTTCCTCTTTCCCGTGATCACCTCCAGTACAACTACCTGACCCAGTCCTTGTCACAGGCTCCGCTTTTGGAGGAAACCAAACCCAAATACCTGGGGCCCGTCTCCCAGCTTCACGGTTCCCCAGCTCCGCGTCCTGACTTACTGTGTTGTGAGGTGTGTTAGTCTCTCCGTGCCCTGCCACGCTGGAGGTTTGTCACTCAGATCTCCGTGTGCTGCAGATCCGGGGGCTCTGCGGGGCGGCAAGCTGAGTGCTGATTCTGGGACTCCCGCTCCTTCCAATTCTAGATGCTGCCGTCTTGAAACATGGCCTTCACAGCGAACAATGGAGGGGAAGAGAGAGGGTGAGAGGTTGACAGAGGCTTATATTCGGGTGTGGAAGCAGCATGCATGAGTCCTATGCATATTCTGTGTCCTAGAACCAGTCCACCAGGAAATGTCATCTGTGTGCCCAGGAGGAGAAGGTGGGCTGAGGGAGTATCTGGTCTGTTTTTGCCAAACTCGCCCTCTGAAATTGCAGTTTCCTTGTCTATAAAATGGGATTCACTTTTGCCCTGTATCCTTGAGTCTCAGCTCTGAGTTAGGAGAGCTGCTCATGACAGCCTGGCGGCACACAGTAGGGACAGACAAGTGAGACTCTGGTTTGTATTGCGGCCAGGTGGGGCAGCCGTTTGATTGCCACATCAGCTGCTCATCCCTACGGGGCCATCCCTAAGGAAGGATTACAAGTCCCAACCCACTGACATCAGGCTTGGCCATGGGATGAAATGTGGGTGGAGCTCCTGGGGGTCAGGAAGGATCTGTTTCATTCTCTTCGCTCCCTCATCCGTCTTTCTCAGGATCCCCTCCCATTTTCTTGTCCTACATTACCCCTTCCCTCTGCTGAAAACCCAGAATGTGCCAGTAGAAGTGGCCCCTTTAGCCTTGGTCCTAGAATAAAGAGGACAGAGAGAAAAACCACAGCTGACCTGCAGCTAACAATGAAGATGATGAGAAACCAGCCTCTCTCCCTGTCTCCCTCCCTCCCTCTCTCTTTTTTCTTTCTTCCTTCTTCCCTCCCTCCCTTCCTTCTTTTCTCCCTCTCTTTTTCTTTGCCACTGAAATTTTGGGGGCTGTTTGTTACAGCAGCATAACCTAACTTTTCCTGACTGATACATCAGCAATGCCCTCATCTGGCCTTGTCAATGTCCTCCTCCCTGACATGGTCCCTGAGTAAGGAAGTGTCTCTTGACTTGGGTCCCAAATCCTGGTGTGGAAACTTTGTGATCCAAGCTGGATCCTATGGAGCCCCCTCTTTCCTAAGGTCCAGGAATTTGGGACAAAAGACCAATTATTCATATCTGTCAGCCCCAGAAGATGCAATCAGAGAGAGGCAGAGAACAAGACAGACCATATCGGCCCCCAGACCCTAAGACCCATCTGGTCTGGACTGAGCACCTCGCTGCCTCATGAGAGAAGAGGGTGGGGGTGGCCAGCCCAGCCCTCTGTTACATCCGCATGGGAGGAGGAGGAGGGGGCCAGGGAGGAGGGTTGGCCGGGCCTGAGTCTCATCACTCCCTAGGTTCACCAGGATCACAAGTCAAAGGAGAGAGGTGAGTCCTAGGGACGTGTGAGTCCTTAGATAACAGTGACCTTCCCGCTAGCGAACGGGCTCCAAAGTGGCCCTGGACTCAGACCCGCCCATCGAGGCTACCCCCACTCCCTCGCTCACAGAGGGGGGCTGGGGTCATGTCAGGAAAGCTTCCCGAGTGAGTTTTCACCCTAGAAGACACGTGAAAGCCAGGTGAAAACATGTTTGCAAAACTGCTTTGTAAATAGTGAAGTGTAACGCATATGACGGATGTAATTTTAAGAGAGGTGGAGGAGAACTCTCATTTTAATCCAGGGAAGCTTCCTGAATCAGACCTCTCTTTCCCGGATCCTGATTGCTTGTGGAGGATGCTGATTAGAAGACGTGGGAAATACTTCTTTCGATCTAGAACAGGCAGGTGGATGTTTTGGTAGTAGGTTTTCCTACGGACCAGGCGGGTGGAAAACTTTATCTAGAAGTGCCTCCCGTTAGTGTGGAATCAGCGGCATCAGATGCCTCTGGAGACAGAGGCTGCTCGTGGCTGAGAGCTTGCTTTCAATTCCACCTCTCAGCCAGCAGGAAACAGAAGCTCCGAAGACCTTAAAGGAAACCCAGGGGCAGCCATAAACTCTGTTTACAGCCTTCTAGGGCCCGAGAGAACCGCTGAGGAAAAGGAGTTGTCTAAGGAACCAGATAGTTATTCTGTTTTTTTTTTAACCTGAAAATAAAAACTCACCGCTGATCTATGAATCATGAACTGGGCTGACCACGAGGCCTCCAGCCGGAAGGGTCGCTGAGGCCCTGGAAGTGGCCGGCCGGGCCCTCGGGAGCAGTTTCTTCTCCTCTGGGGCTTGGGGTGAAAGCATAATTTTCCTTTCTCTCCCTCACGTCCAGCCGTGCCCACCTCCAGTTTCTTCCCCGGGCGGCGCTCACATCCTCGTTTCCGATGATGCTTCCCCTCCATTTCTCCCTCCCCTTTTTTTGAAAATTTATTTAATTAATTTATTTTTGGCTGTACTGGGTCTTCATTGCTGTGCGCAGGCTTTCTCTAGTTGCGGTGAGCGGGGGCTACTCTTTGTTGTGGTGTGCGGGCTTCTCATTGCGGTGGCTTCTCTTGTTGTGGAGCACGGGCTCTAGGCACGTGTAGGCTTCAGTAGTTGTGGCATGTGGGCTCAGTAGTTGTGGCTCACAGGCTCTAGAGCACAGGCTAAGTAGTTGTGGCACCCGGGCTTAGTTGCTCTGCGGCATGTGGGATCTTCCCAGACCAGGGCTTGAACACGTGTACCCTGTATTGGCAGGCAGATTTTTAACCGCTGCGCCACCAGGGAAGCCCTCCCTCTCCTTTTTACAAAATGTATTTCTCTATCCACTCACTTCCTTTCTGCTTCCTGGGAGTGATGACCAATACACCAAAGTGCTAATATCATATAAAACATGCCAGAAAGTGCCAGAGCACAGAGAAGAAGACACCCCCTTCTTCAGACACCCCCAGGCGCTGTGGCTGGAGGAAGGTGGACTACGGCCCAGGGCCCAGGCCCTGGATGACCCTTGGGGGCCTGGTTGCCGAAGCAGCTCCAGGACGTGGTGGGCTTGATCAGCTGGAGGCAGGGTCACAGAGCAGGGGTCACAGGGCACTGAGGGGCTGGTGCAGGAACTGCTGGTGAACGCTGGACTCCCTTCCGCAGGAGCTCAGGGCCCAGGTGGACAGGTAGCTGGGCAGAGGGCACTTTGGAGAGATGTAGGTGAGAGGGGCGTGGGAACAGAGAGGAGCCTGACACCCTGGGAGGCATCCCATACCTGGGGGGCTAGGAGCTGTTCTAGAACCCTCCACAGTGCTGCTCTTTTCTCCCTCACTCACCCCTGAGCCTTACTGGGAGCAGTGGGTGAGGTGCAGACACAGGTCCCTCTCCCTCCCACCTGGTAGGTTACCGGTGAGGGGCTGGTGCTCACTCTTCAGGGGACATCCACCCATCTGGCAGACACTGACTGAAGTCTTCTGTGTCGAGCAGAGGCTTTAAGCTCATCGACTCTGGGTACCTCCACCACTGACAAGCTGTGTGACCTTCGGCAAGTGACTTAAACTCTCTGTGCCTCGGTTTCCTCATCTGTAAAATATCTTATTCACAAAAGTTAAATGAGGTAACATTTTTAAAGCATTTGGCCGAGTGCCTGGCATACAGTACACATGATACGTGTGTTTGTTCAATAAAAATAAGCTGGGAGACGAGGGATGTTCCTAACTCCATGGAGCCCGCACGTCGGGGGAGGAGACAAACAACAGACGTGAACCAATAAATGATAGAATTGCAGTGTCAAGAGGAAATTAAATCAGCAACAGGATAGAGGGTAAGTAGCAGGCAGGGGAGTGTTATTTTAATCAAGGAAGTTAATGAAGGCCTCCCAGAGGATGTGGTCTCTGCATGGAGACCGAAATGATGACCAGGACCAGCTGTGCAAAGATCAGAGGGGTGCAAGGACTTCCCTGGTGGTCCAGTGGCTAAGACTCCGTGCTCCCAATGCAGGGGCCCCAGGTTCAATCCCTGGTCAGGGAACTAGATCCCACGTGCCGCAACTAAGAGTTCGCATGCTTCAACTAAAGATCCTGCACACAGCAACTAAAGATCCCGCACACCGCAACGAAGATCCTGCATGTCGCAACTAAGACCTGATGCAGCCAAATAAATAAATATTAAAAAAAAAAAGAAAGATCAGAGGGGTGGATGCCAGGCAGCGGGCACAGCATGTGCAAAGGGCCAGTGCGATGGAGGAAAAGTTAGGCAGGTGTGGCTGGAGCGTGGGGGCCAATGGGAGAAGTTGTGTGTGAAAGAGTTTGGAGAGAAGAAGGTCCCACGGGGGTTGGCGGTCGGGGGAAGGGATTGAAGTTCTTTTCTAATTGCAGTAAGGGACTGTTCATTTTCTAGGGCTGTGGCAACAAAGTACCACAAACTTGGTGATTTAAGACAGAAATGTATTTTCTCATAGCTCTGGAGGCCAGAAGTCCAAAATCAGGGTATTGGCCATGGTCCCTGCAAAGAATCTGGGTTGGGGGGAGCCTTCCCTGCCTCTCCCAGCTTCTGGTGGGCCCAGGTGCTCCTTGGCTGTTGCTATATCCCTCCAAAGTCTGTCTCCGTCTACACCTGCTATTCTCTGTGTGTGTGTGCTCTGTGCCCTCTTTTTTTTTTTAAAGAAAGAAATAGAAATTTAAAACGTTTTATTGAAGTATAGTTGATTTACAATGTTGTGTTAATTTCTGCTGTACAGCAAAGTGATTCAGTTATACTCTGTACCTTTTTTATATTAGGATACCAGTCATTGGATTTAGAACCTAAATCCAATATGATAGCATCTTGAGATCTTTAACTTAATTACATCTGCAAGGCCCTATTTCCAACTAAGTTAACATTCACAGATACTGGGGGTTAGGACTTGGACACAGTTCAACTCACTCAGAGACCACTGGAAGTTTCAGCAGAGGAGAGCTATGATCTGCCTTACGATTTAACAGGATCACTGTGGCTGCTGTGTGGAGAAGAGCGTGAAGATGGAGAGGCAAGTGCGGGCTCTTGCAGGCAGCTGAGCCGGAGATGACGGGTGAGAAAGAGAAAAAGGCATTTTCCTGTTGGACATAAACAATTTCACGGATCACCAACCTCAGACAAAGCCACTCTGTGACCACGATGGGTTGAGACAGCAACAAGACTCTTCTGAAATCACGTCTGAACACAGACAAAACATGGACATCATCCAAACCGCAAAATCAACCAAACATCTCCCATCCTGGCTAACGTGACTCTTTTTTTTTTAAACTTATCACAGTTCTAGCTTTGTCCCGTCCTTCTTACCTTCTATATAAGAATTATTAAGATGCCCAATCATAGCACCACCCCTCATTCCTGATAGCATCTAACCCAGAGTGAAGGCTTGATTCCCTGAACCCTCCCCCAGATCATATGACAGAAGCCCAAGTCCTGTAAGAGGTCCTGACTGAGATGCCCCAGGGTTCCCCATGGTGTGTGTTCACTCTTCCTGCATCAAATTAACAAGCCCAACTTTTTGTCGACAGCCGTGCTCCTGGTGGTCTCTGGTTGAGGGGCAGGGGGGGCTTTGTGGGTGTGGGACCAGTGCCCTGAACTTGGTGTAATGCTGTGCTGCTGCCATAATGAAATTCTTAATAGTTTTTTTTTTTTAATTAATTAATTTATTTATTTTTGGCTGCTTTGGGTCTTCGTTGCTGCGTGCAGGCTTTCTCTAGTTGCATTGAGCGGGGGCTACTCTTTGTTTTGGTGCGCGGGCTTCTCATTGTGGTGGCTTCTCTTGTTGCGAAGCACGGGCTCTAGGCGCTCAGGCTTTAGTAGTTGTGGTGCGTGGGCTCAGTAGTTGTGGTGCACGGGCTTAGTCGCTCCGTGGCATGTGGGATCTTCCCTGACCAGGGCTTGAGCCCGTGTCCCCTGCATTGGCAGGTGGATTCTTAACCACTGAACTACGAGGGAAGTCCCTCTTAATAGTTTTTGAACACGGGGCTCTGTACGTTCATTTTTCACTGGGCCCTACAAATTCTTTAGCTGGTTCTGCTGAAGAGCGTTGACAGGGGCTAATGCCAGGGTCATTGTGGTCCAGAGAGTGACAAGTGGGTGGATTCAGGACTGTTTTGGCCCCCCACCAAAAAAAGTGAGAAAATGCAAGGAAGAGGGAGAGAAATCCTGAATATGGGGCTGTGTATACTGTGCTCTTTATCAAAGTGGGAAATAATTGGGTGGTGAAGTCAAATAGGTTTGGGAGTGGGAACGGGGAGACAAGAGCCTCCACTGGGTGAAAATATACTTCTTATCACACATTAGGAAATAGACATGGGATGTGACATTTTAAAAAATTGGTGACTCACTATTGTACTACTATTTTGCAAGATATTACCACAGGGGACAGGGGCAGGGGAGGAAGAATTGAGGAAGAATTGGGACTTGGGGATCTTTCTTAACTGCATGAGAATCTACAACTATTTCAAAATTAAAAGTTTAATTAAAAAAATTGGTGACCCAGAAAATCAGGACGTGAGTGGAACGCCAGGCAGCTCCGGGCAGGTGTTGCTATCTGTATTCATCGGTTCTTGAATCTGCAAGGAGTTGGGGGGCAGCTGACGCAGGCGGACTCAGCCCAGTGAAGGGCCGTGGTTGGGGTCTGCAGGGACAGTGGCAGCAGCTGTGGCACCTGAGCCTCCTTCCTGGTGTTCTCGAATTAGGGCTGATGGGGTGGAGAGCATCTCATCTCTCTGAGGTCCTGCCAAGCGCCGGGCATGGACTTGACAGAGGAAAGTTCCTTGAAGAAAGTGCCTTGGGCACTCAGCTCCTTTAGCCGTTTCAGGTCACTGCAGTAGGGGGGTCAGGCACGGGGAGCTTTGGGCTTGGGGACCGTGACTGGGAGCAGAGGCCAGAATGACTTCCGCTGGTCTCCACTTTCATGCTTCCGTTAGCAAGAACTCGTGTGGCCGGGGGTCAGGGGGGAGCATCTCATCTTGATATTTGCAGATTTATTCGTGGAACCCCCCACACATCTGGATGAGGATTTATGACTTGCCCCCTGGAGGAAATAGTTAAATGAATCGCTAAAGCACAAAACATTCCTGTAGAATTGCTTCCATATTTTATTAGACGCAGGTGAGCATGAATTATTGTGAAGTCAACAGGAGGGTTTGCAAATTCGGTTCTTGCCTTTCCACAAACAACTCTTCTATGTCTAGATTGTTATGGAAAGGCTTTAATGAATGTTGGCTTGTGATGGGACTGTTGAATAACTCACTCACTTATCTATCCATCCATCCAGCCAGCCAGCCAGCATTTATTGGGCACTCACTGTATGCCAGGTAATGCCAGCTAAGTTGCAGCTCAGGTATCATTCTCACTGACCTGCCTTCAAAAGACGCCATCAGATGTACAAGGTCCTTGTGAGATGAGCCAACTTGGGGCTTTATTGTCGTGGGAGGGACACCATGTTGGGGGAGCGGTCTTCCTTTCATGTATCGCAGGAGGCCACTGGTCACAGAGAAAAAGGCCCATTTCCATATACCCCTCCATGGTTGGAAATGCTACTTACATTAAATTTCTCTTTCTTAGAATCTCCTCGTTTGTGTCAAGGTGTGAAATTTCTTGGGGGAAAAATGGACACAGTCATATAAAATTAGCCTTCAAGTTGAATGGATCTTATTAGTTTCTCACACTCCAGGTACTTCTGCCAAACTGATCCTGGCTGGGCACCCACGGGGTCTGGTTTCCACTCAGAACGCTCAGGATGGGGTCGGGAGATCTGGGGATGGGAGAATAAACGTCATTTGTTTCTCCTCTCCTATTTGGCAGTTAAGCATCACAGCATGGCTTGGAGGATCCCTGAAAACCCGAGGGATTGGGGACCCTTTCACCACGCTCCTTCTGCCTCCACAGAGAGGAGGTGGGGGACAGGAGTAGAGTTTACCTCTCTGAGCTGGGGATGGGAGCACGGCCACCAGTGACAGGGTCGGGCTCAGCAGTGGGTGGGGCTCACCCCACTGGGACCCTGGACTTGGAGGGTGCCAGTGGCACCGCAAGCTGACGTTCTGGGGGCGGGGCATGGAATCTGCCCCGAGGAGGGAGACTTCTTGAAGAAGAGCAAGGGGTGGGAAGGGCGCCCAGAGGCACGGTCTCTGCTGCACGGTTGATGTCTGGGGTTCTCACGGCAGCCTGTGGGACGCCTGAGCAAGGGAGTCCCTCCTGCCCCCAATTTGTGGGCAGAGAAATAGCTCAGCAAATCCAATAACATGTCCAGGATTACCCAGTGAGTTCTGGAGGCTGGATTGGAACTTACCATCCTTTCTCTACACCACGGCTTCCCGGACAGGAGCTCTGTGTTGACCCCGCCCCAAGGCAAAACAGTGCTGTAGAAAACAATTGGGGGTGTCTGTGAGGAGGGCCCTGGGCAGGGAAGGGTGCCCTTCACTGCATCTGTCCTCAGGTGAGGTCAGTTGAGAATGACCCGGGAACGCCTAGAAGCATCACCTCCCCTCTGAAGACTACAGTTCATGATCAGGCCAGGCAGACACACATGCTCTCCTTTTCATTCCAAGTAGTGGGCACCTGGATTGCTTAGAAATTCAGGAAACAGAGTTGGTTAGAAACAGGAATTCAAATGAATTGCCCCTGAAATCCAAAGAGCCCAGGGAACCAGTGGGGGAGGAGGGGTATCTGGTTCTTAGGAATCAAGTGCTCATCAGCAGCCCTTTTTGTTCAAACTTTGAAATTCATACTGAAAAGGGGTGGATCCCTCCTTCCTCGGTCTTTTGTTCTATTCAGGCTTCAGTGGATTGGATGAGGCCCACCCACTTTGGGGAGGACCATCCCACTGATTCAAGTGCTAATCTCATCCAGAAACACCCAGAAAGAATGTTTAATCTGGGCATCCCATAGCCAGTCAAGTTGACACATTAAATTAACCATCACAGCTTGGAAAGTTTCTTCCTTTCTTTCATGAAATTGGAGGCATGGTCTTTGTAGCTCAGCTTATTTCCTGGGGGAGGAGGGGAAACATTGAGAGCTACTGGGGCCCAGGTCAGGACTGAATTCTTTTATTTATTTATTTATTTATTTATTTATTTGGCTGTGCCGGGTCTTAGTTGCAGCACACAGGATCTTGGTTACAGGATCTAGTTCCCTGACCAGGGATCGAACCCAGGCCCCCTGCAATGGGAGTGCGGAGTCTTAACCACTGGACCACCCGGGAAGTCCCAGGGCTGAATTCTTGGAGTCAGCAGTAGGGAGTGGAGAGAGGAGCCTGGGCAGCTTTGGTGAGGAGGGTTTAAATGCCAAAAGACAGGAAAAGGTATATGAAGAAGCATCCATGTGTGACATTCTTCGAGAGTCATAGATGGGATATAGATCAGAATATCTTTTGATAGTTTTTATCTAATGGCATTTCTTGGAAGGTGCTGCCACATGGGGCTGTGGGATTAACTCAGATACATTTAGAGAGTGGCCATCAGAATCTGAGAACTCAGGTGTTGTGTTCAGTGGCACCTCCTATTAAAATAATCACTCAAGATCTGAGCTCTTGTGTAATAAAGAGTGTGACTGGTTCCTGGGAGGGAGCTTCTAAGTCTTTGGAATTCCCTGAGTGATAGGAGTGCCTGTTATACATGGTGGACTCCTAGGCCCACAACTAAGTTTAGGTTATTGAGACGACTCAGGATGGGGGTGGCCACGCCATAGAGACCAACCACGGGACTAGCAGGCTGGGTCCTTGAGCCAGGTGATGTCAACCTGCTACAATCTGAATGTTTTTGTCTCCCCCAGATTCACGTGCTGAAATTCTAACCCCCAATCTGATGGTATTTGGAGGTGGGCCCTTTGGGAGGTGATTAGGTCGTGAGGGTGGAGCCCTCATGAATGGGACTGTGACCTTATAAAAGAGACCCCAGGGAGCTTCGTAGCCCCTTTGGCTATATGAGGACACAGTGAAAAGATGGCCATCTGTGAACCGGGAAGCAGGCTCTCACCAGACACTGAATCTGCTGGTGCCATGATCCCACATTTCCCAGCCTCCAGAACTGTGAGAAATACATGTTTGTTGTTTATAAGCCACCCAGTCTATGGTGTTACAGACTGCTGTTTATAGCCACCCAGTCTATAATAAAATATAGACTATACCGTTTATACAGAGAGTCTATATTTTGTTACAGTAGCATGAATGGACTAAGAAACAAGCCAGACTTTGGGGGTAGGATGGGGTAGGAGGGTTGGAGATTGAGTTCAGTCACCTGGCCAGTGATTCAACGAGTCCTACCTACAGTGAAACCCCAATAAAAGCTCTGGGCCCTGACACTTGGTGGAGCTTCCCGACTGTTGAACACATGGGTATGCTGGAGGGTGGCACACCCAGACCTCACGAGGAAAGGGAACAGAAGATCCTCCCAGGCCTCGCCATGGGGCCTCTTCACTTGGCTGGATCCTTTATAATGAAACTGTAACCAGAAGGACAGCACTTACCTGAGCCCTGTGAGTCATTCTAGCAAATAGTTGAACCTGATGGGGGTTGTGAAAACCTTCCAGATTTGTGGCCACTTGATCAGAATTGTGGGTGGCCTGGGGGCCTCCAAAGTGTGGCTGGTGTCTGAAGTGGGTGCAGTCTTGTTGGGGACTGTACCCTTGAACCTGTGAAACTTGTGCTAACTCCACAGGGGTAGAGTCAGAATTGCACTGCGGTAACTGCAGAGACAAGAGAACACCATGCCTTACTGCATTTCTTTCAAGCGAGAAATATCTTTTGTGAGCTTATTTTGCGTCAGGCATGGCAGTGGGTGCCACACATCCCACCTAACTGTTGAATGTCATGTTACTAAAGGAATTCATGAAGCTTAGAATATCGCTAGTGTCAAAGGGGCGACACTGTGAAAAACACACTGAGATCGGAATTACTATTTTTAGGAGGATGCACAGATTTGGAGAACCAGATTTTCACATAAATTCATTAAACCAAGGAAGTCTAAACGCTTCATGAAGTTAAGGGCTGCAAAGTAATCTTCAGGCTTGCTTTAAGAGGTATTCTGTTTGTGAATAACTTGGAGTCGTTTCTGGCTAGAGAAAGGATGCTGGCGGCAGACATCCCTGCTCTGTCCTTAGGTCTCCTGGGATGTGCCAGTTGCACTGAGTTTGCTGACTACTAGGTTGGGGTAAACTGTTGGCAGGGACTTGGGGTGCGCCCAGGGCATAGTTTACTAAGAGGAGGAAGGGCTTGGGGACATCCTGACCCTCATGGGGATGGGTGGGCACGGGCAGAGAAGAACGGGTGGATGAGGGTCTGCAAGTTCCTTTACCGAGGTGTTCCTGGCCTGGAAGCCAGGCCCTCTGTTTCTGAGGTGGTCAGTCTCTGTTGTAGGGACACTCTCACTGGATTAGGGCACCTCGTGATTCAGTATGATCTCAACTCTAACCTTAATAATTACATCTGCAAAGACCCTGTTTCCAAATAAGGTCACCTTCTGAGGTTCCGGGTGGATATGAATTTTGGGGGACACACCATCCAACCCATTACACCCTCTAAGTGTCAGTCAATTGGTAGACAGACCAAGGGGGCCAGAAGAGGTCCATTGTCAGCATTATCACAGTACAGCTGAGCTGGGAGGTTATCTCAATGGGAAGAGGGAATATTTATAAACTCCTGACACTGTCCCCAAACACAGGATGCCCAAGGTCACTTCCTTCTTTACTGTGAAGAATCTCCTGAACAGCCTCTGCCTTTCCTGCTGTCCTCAGCTCTTTGGGAAGAAGCTGAATCCTTTATTTAAGGTCTAAAGAGATTGTCTGAACAAAGACTAATGGGTTAAGCCCAGGCACAAGATGACAAATTGTTCTCTTCTGCTGTCTCAGCCCCAAGGAAGGTTCTAAAAAGAGACTAGGATGCTCTGGGCTGGAGCAGAGGGCTGGATGTGGCCCACCGCGGGCTCGCCCCTCTGTCTGTCCATCCCACCCTGACACCAGCTAGACCCCCAAGCAGAGAACAATGCTGCTGCAGCCAAAGAGCAAACGGTTTCTGACTCCAGGCCACTTGTTATTCTTTTGTTCAAAGAATAAAAGCACAGTTTGAGACCAGAGAGGGGAATTAGGCCCCTAAGAGTTCTGAAACCGGAAGGGGGTTCCCTGCTCCTTGCCTGACTTCCTCCACCTACCCCTGCCACCTAGACTCCAGCTGGGCCAGTGAGGGGAGTCGGGTCCGCACTACTACACGGGGGGGCCAGAGCGGAAGGCCAGGTCCTGCTGCCCAGGTGCGTGGGCTGGCAGAGGAGGGGGCTGCCACCCCACGTGAGAGGCAGGAAGGACTGTCCCTTCTTCCCCGTCCACCAGGCCCTTGCCCAGGGTGAGCGGGCAGAGGGTGGTCTTTGATTCATGGTAGCACCAGCCCCGCCCTTGACAATCGATCACGGCGGTCACTTGTCCACCATGACAGGGATGGAGAAGGGAGAGCCGGGTGGGTGCTTCTCCCACAGTCTTCCTGGGAGGTGGAAGTGAAAGCAGTTTCTATTTTATGGGCCAAGGTGGGAGCAGAGGAGGGGAGCTCAGCCTCCTGCTCAGGGGGTGGCCAGGGCTGGGTTTCCCATGGGGCCTGACAAGGTTCGGACACCCACTGAGTTTGGATCCGTGAATACCGGGCAAGGCCTGTGGTCTCTGGCACCCAGCGGACTCAGCCCCAAGAGGAGGTGGCGCTCAGGGCGGCTGTTTCCTGGCTCTGCCCCCAGTAAACACGGCAGGGGCCTCCAGGGGGCCGGAGCCCACCCGGTGCAGAGCTGAGGGCTGGCTGAGGGCCAGGGCGGCGCTGTGGTGCTGGGGCCACAGGTGCTGGGCTCGGGGCTGGAGGAGGACATTGGCGATGCTCAACTTCTTCCCGAGAAGGGCCTGGTGCAGAGCGCCGACAGCGACCCTTCCAGATTTCCGAGCCGCTTGTGGCGTGGGGGGCTGGGCAGTGTTGCAGAACAAATGGGGAGTGGAACTGGGTGTGGCGAGGGCGGGAGGCAGCCTGGCAGGGTCTTACCTTTGCTGTCTGCCTCTCTGACCGGTCCAGAGTGAGGAGGCCTCTTCATGCTGTCTGCCTGTGCCCCGGAGGCAGGCTGGCGGCTCTCAACAAGAAGCATCAGGATCCGGCCGGGCCGCGGCCCACCTGAGTGGGGCAGGTTTTCCTCTCTCTCCTGGCTTTGCAGAAGGGCTGCCCTGGGGGACAGTGTGGGTGGCCCTGGGGACCGGAGGGAGATGAGCTCAGGATCACAGACCTTGAACCAGGGGCCAATCTGAGAAGTAGGAGGATTTGAGGGGTCATGGACCAACCTCCCAGGGAGTCGCCAAGGCCAGCCCAGGGCACAAGAGGGCCCGGGGGTGGGGTGGGGTTGGAGGAGGGCCCAGCCCAGGCTTGAGTCCGCTGCAAGCAGGAGTAAATAATGAAACACTGCAGCTACTTACAGAACCACCATCTGAAGGATGCTTGTGGATTTCTTTCTCTTTTTTTTTTTTAAATTTATGTTTGGCTGTGTTGGGTCTTCGTTGCTGCGTGTGGGCTTTCTCTAGTTGTGTCGAGCAGGGGCTACTCTTCGTCGTGGTGCGCGGGCTTCTCATTGCGGTGGCTTCTCTTGTTGCGGAGCACAGGCTCTAGGTGCACGGACTTCAGTAGTTGTGGCTCTCGGGCTCAGTAGCTGTGGCTTGTGGGCTCTAGAGCACAGACTCAGTAGTTGTGGCACATGGGCTTAGTTGCTCCGCAGCATGTGGGATCTTCCCGGACCAGGGCTCGAACCCACGCCCCCTGCACTGGCAGGTGGATTCTTAACCACTGCACCACCTGGGAAGTCCCGTGGATTTCTTTTGACTTCTCCTTTGCACCCGTGGAGTGTCTGCCTCATGTGTTCCCACCTGCCAGAGAAGCTGAGACTCCAGGCTGGCTGTTTTAGGTTTGGTTCCTGGTTGAACAGATTGTCCCAGAGGCACCAAACATCTGGACTTCCTCGGCCCCCAGTGTACCCCAGCCAGTGGGGATTGCCGGAGTTGCTGCCGGGGAGGCCTGTGCCCACGCCTGCCACGTGAGCCATTCATTAGGTTGTGTAACAGACAATCCCAGTTAGGGAAAGAGAAACCACCTGGGTATTTTTAAAAAGAGTGAATTTGTTGGTTACTCTAATGATTAGAGAGTGGAGAAACCAAAGGGTAAAGTGAGGCAACTCATGGATTAGCAATGCAGGAAGCCACAACCATCCCTGGGACTGGAGAGGCCAAGGGAGGAAGTGGTTTTACTGGACCCCGGGATCTGGAGCCATTTGGTGGAAGGGGGAGTCACGGCAAGAACCACGGACCCTCGGGAGCTGGGGCTGCAGAGGGAGCGACTGTGCAGCAGGTGCCAGAGACGTGGAGGAAAAGGAACCATGTGGAGAAGTGGGGGGACAGACCCTGGCTTCTTTCATCCTGCTTTCCAATTTTTAAATATTTGGATAAAATACACATAACATAAAATTTACCACCTTAACCATTTTTTTTTTTTTTTTTGCGGTACGCAGGCATCTCACCGCTGTGGCCTCTCCCGTTGCGGAGCACAGGCTCCGGACGCGCAGGCTCAGCTGTCATGGCTCACGGGCCCAGCCGCTCCGCGGCATGTGGGATCTTCCCGGAACGGGGCACGAACCCGTGTCCCCTGCATCGGCAGGCGGACTCCCAACCACTGCGCCACCAGGGAAGCCCTGTTTGTTTTTTAAATAGCAGCCATCCTCATGGGTGTGAGGGGATATCTCATTGTTGATTTGTATTTTTCTAATGATTAGTGACTTTGAGCATCTTTTCATGCACTAGTGCCTCCTATTAACCAAACTTACCCAGAAGCCAGAGGGCAAGTGAGCTTGGGAAGTGTAGTTTTTTGCATTACGGAGTAAAGCAGGGAAGGCAAGGCCCAGGTGACAGCTGTGGGTGTGTGTGAGGTGGGTGGGTAGAGCAGGTGGCACTGTAAAGCCAGCAAATATCCCAGGTAGTGGAAGCTCACAGAGAACAGTAGTGACATAAGGGACTCAATCTCCAGCACACATCAGTGTCCTGTGGAGGAAACCAGAACCCAGGGAGGGGTAGGGACCTGCTGAGATCTCACAGAGCAGGTGGCAGAGCTGGGGTTTGCACCTGAGTCTGCCTGACTTCCAGATGAAAGCTCTTCCCACTCTGTGCTCCCTGCCATCCGCATGATGCCTGCAAGGATGAGGCTCACCGGTTATGAAAGTGCCTTGCATTTTCACACCTCATGGCTTTGCTTGTGCTGTTCCCCCTGCTTGGAATGCTTTTCCCTCCTTGCCCACCTGGCAAACTTGTACTCTCGGCAGCTCAGCTCAAATGCCCACTCCTCTAATCTGACCACCAGGGAGAACAAACCCCAAACCATGAACTATTGGCTCAATCCGTCTAAACAGCACAGAACAGTGACAGGGTCCCTGTCTTCACTCCATGTTGGATGCCTAATGTTTTTCTTTTCCCAGCATGCTGTCCATAGACTTCTGATGACTCCGAATTTCCTCTAGGGGTCTCCCCCCACCGTTTCTTGTGGATTGGGCAGTGATGACACCCCTCATCCCCAAGTTTATTATGCAATCCATCTTCCTGGTCACAGTGACTGGCCCTGAGACTTTAGCTGAGCCCTTGGACAAGAGAGACCGTCTTCCACAGGGCTGGCAAGGCCATGAAGATACCATGGGGACCAGGCCTGCCTGAGAGTGAAGCCAACAGAGGGGAAAGCACAGTCCTGGGCTGCAACAGCAGTGAGTCTTGACAACATTGTTTCTGTGCCTGGATACAGCTATGCCTGAAGCCACCTTTCACCTGTAGACGCTAATAAGTTCCCTCTTTTTGCAAGACCAAGTTGTGTTGGGATTTCAGTCACTTACCACTGGAAGCCATGATTAATGCATGTGCCTTGTGCCCAAGTTCTGGCCTTACATGCCTTGTTGATTCAGAATTCCTTGGCTCGTAGCTCTGTAGGTCTGGTCCCCAGGACAAATGGTCCTTCTGAATATCCTGTAGTATGTGGTCTGCACAGAGAAAAGCAGATCAGAAATCGGTGGGATACCACCTGGGGAGTTTCAAGTCAGGAGGGCACACTTTTCCTGATTCCAGGCTCGGTGACTTGCCCAAGGCCCCCAGGTGGTGGGTGGTGGAGCTGGGACCAGCCAGGAAGTCGGGCCCCTTGGCTGCTTTGCTCAAATCTGGGTCTCTGACAAAGGCTCTAGAGGGGTCTCCTTGTTAGGCCAGGATAAGAGACCCGTTCCTCTTCCTGAAACAGCCACAGAGCCGAAAGAGCATTGCTTGGTGAGAGAGCAGAGTGCTGAGGCTTGGAGGCCTCGGTGGCCCTGCCCTTGCTGAGGCAGGCCTGTCCCCTTCCCAGTTGCCCAGGAGGGCCGCTGCAGGGCACATGGTGCCCTGTGCTTCAGGGACAAAGCCGGAAAGAAGCCCCAGCGCCTCGTCAGCTCGGCACCACCCCCCGCCCTCCCTGGGCACTTTACACATTCAAAACCTATTTTAGAAATAGCAGCTCATCTGATTCTTTTTAATGCACTTCCAGGCAGCACAGATGTGCATCAGGGAAAGAATGTTCCTTGAACCAAAGTGCTTCTGTGGGCCTCATGATCCTCTCCCTTGGCGCCCACTGCCAGGCCAAGAGCCTCCTATGAACCATGCATTAGTTCTGGTGATGGCTGTACACAGAGGGTGCAGCTCTTGAAAAGGGAGGGGTGTCCATTGTGCACTCAGGAGGCAGGGGTCAGGGACTCCGGCTACGGGGAGGAGCAGACTCTGAAAGGGAGGATGGATGGAGGCTGGAGGAGGTGAAGCTGGCAGTGTCCAGAGCCCTGCCGCCAGGTCACGTGGGGACGGGGCCCTGGCTACTGCCCCTCCCGCGCTGTCATCCATATGTGAGAGACTTTATCCTGAATGGGGGATCTGGCACCTGAACAGTCCCAGATGGACTGGCTTGCAGGGAGGTGGGGTGGGGAGGGGACCGACAGATACAAAACAAAGCGCAGGGCGGGGCGGACTCTCCACAGGTGAGGAAAGGACGAATGACCAGACTGAGAGATGCAGGGCCACACGGCAACTCCCAGATCAGAATGATAGCACGGAGCTCCTTAAAACACACAGAGACATAAATTAAGCCTTGCAAGCGCCTGTCCCGAAAAACGTGTCAGCCAGACAGATGACGGAGGGAAGACGTCTGATGTTTCTGTCGTTTGCAAAAATACATGTTTTTGATTTGGAGGGGGAGGCACCAAAAGCCATGATTTAACTTTTAAAGGAATTTTCAAAGGTTGTTTTTTTCTTTTCCAAAGCTGAAAAATGTCCCTGGAAGGGAACGTGAGCCATGTGTTATTGAGAGATGTCAGTCTCTCCCTTCAGTGATGCGAAGGAAGCCCAGGGCTACACCAGCCAAGCAGGTATTCCCAACCACGGTGGTCTTCTGGGGGAGGGCCCGGTGCAGGGGGCGCAGAGCTCAGCTCCAACGTCCATTACACACTGAAGGCTCATATGCTGAAACACTCAGGATCTTTCTCTGACTCATGATGTCAACCCACTTCCTGGGCAGTGTCCCTGTGAGTCTGGAAGGCATGGAGCTGCCTGTCTCGGGGCAGCCCCTCATCCCCAGCACCCTACGGATGAGGACTCAGGGAAAACCAGCAGGAGTGGATCCAAGGTCTGTGAGGCCTGAAGCTCAGCCCATTTGAGGGATTCTCTTTGAGAGAAAGGATACATAAATACAATATGGATTTAGGTATGAAAGCAAATGTTGATTTACAGTGAAAAAGGAAATCACCACCAAGTACCGGGAGCCCTGGGAATCTAAGTCTTTTTCTTCTGAAATGCCTTTAGGCAATTTATGAGACATGTTTGCTGAATCCAAGCTGACTTCTCTCCCCACCTAGAACACTCTATGACTGCCAGCATCTTCCAGCTCTTCCAGGGGCCCAAGCAAAGGAGGGGTCCTGACACTGGGGCTTTGTTAGCTTTACCGAAAATCTGCCCCTGGAAAACAAGGCTGACTAGAAAAGTCATATCTCTGCCTTGGCTGGGTCTGCCTGCAGTGGGACCCAAGATCTGTGAGTAAATGAGAGGCAGGAGGATTTGGAAAGACCCAGGACTCCTGTGCTCCGGGATTTGGGGGCAGTTGCCCAGAGGCAGCCAGGCGTGGGTTTGCAATTTCAGTTGATGGAAACCTGGCCAATTGAATCATATCCTGTTGGGAGAAATATCACATAGCGAGAAGGGGCTGGTAAGCCGGGGCCTGGAGACAGCTGTGGGCAGAGCCGTCCAGCTGGGGCCAGGGAGGAGGCATCCTGGCTCTGGCATCCAGGTTGTCTGCCAAGGCTGATCCGTGGCGTGGGAGAGGGAGCCTCCGGCTGCCTAGACCCAGAACCCCCGCCCGAGTTTACCTCACTCTCCTTGTTCTGGTTCCAGGCTAATCAGGTGAATTTGTGGGCATCACAGTCATTCTCCTGGAGGCCTGCCTGCCGGACAGGAGAGTGCAGATGGTGTGGAAGGAGGTCTTTCCACCAAAGTGGACAGCCGACGGTTGTCTGGCTCTCCTTAGAGCCTGCCAGAGGGAGAGAGGGTGCTGTCCTGTCAACCTGCACATCTGATAACTGTATTTCTCAGGGCAAATCATTAAATTGACATCATGGTTTTTATTTATCACTTTCTTTGAACTTGGTTCATGCCCGCTCACCCCCAAGAGAGATGGAACCATTCACTATGCCCACAAAATCATGTCTGGTGCAGAGCCAGCGCCATAAATATCACTCGAAGGAATGGAAATTAGATTTTGAGCCTGCAGGAGAAGGCCAAGCCCAGACAGTAATGCATTCCCAAGGAAAATGGTCACCTTGGGAGGGCCAGGCTAGGGGAGCAGCTGGCCTGTCCTGGGCTCTCTCTGATGTCTCACAGTGAGCTGTGGGTTGGTTTTTTTTTTTAATTTTTATTGGAGTATAGTTGAGTTACAATGTTGTGTTACTTTCTGCTGTACAGCAAAGTGAATCAGTTATACATATACATATATCCACTCTTTTTTAGATTCTTTTCCCATATAGGTAATTACAGAGTATTGAGTAGAGCTCCCTGTGCTATACAGTAGGTCCCTGTTGGTTATCTATTTTATATATAGTAGTGTGTATGAGCCATGGGTTTGAAGTGAAAACTGCCACTGAAACGTGGGTATCCCTTTGTTATGGGCTGAATTGTATACCAATCCTCCCAATTCATATGTTGAAGTCCTAGCCTCCAGCAACTCAGAATGTGACTCTATTTGCAGATAGGGTCTTCAAAGAGGTAATTACATTAAAATGAGGTTGACAGCCAGCTGGGAACGGAGCCGAAGTTTCTGTACAAGCCCAGCGGAAGGCTCGTCCAGCACGCTCCAGGGCTGCCCTCCCTGCCGGCTTTCCGCTGGCACCACGTTCACTCAGGAAGGCCCTGGTCTTCTCTGCCCTGTTTGTCCCAGCTGTGACTTTCCTCATGCCACCCCTGGAGGCAGCCCCTGATATGTGTTTGGAGAACACACACAGGCTTTCGAATTCTCTAGGGATGTGGAGTCAACTACCCTCAGCTTTGGGGAAGAAGCCAAGGGGGCCAACAGCCAATTACAATTCCATTTACACTTTGTGAGTGGAGATCATGCAGATATCAGTGTTGTTTATTCCAAGGAGCCCATGACTGGAGCGCCAGCCCAGCCCGGGCCGGCCCCTCCACAGGAAGCCACGAGTCTGTTTCCAGGCAGGCTTCAAATGAAGCAAAGTCTCCACTAGCTGTGACCACCACTCTGCTGCCCATCACTTCTGAGAAGATTCTGAACTTCTGCCCAGAAGTCTCCATTCTGGAAGACTGCATGTTTGTGGAAGACTAGTGAAGTAGGATGTACCCAGCCAAGGAGAAACAGCAGGGCATTGTACACAGATGAGGAGAGGGTCATTTCTTAACCAGGTCCCGTTTAATGTGGGCTCAATAAATGTACATTCGAATTGAAAAAAATATTAAGTCGAGGTCATATGGGTGGGCCCTCACCCAATAGGACTGGGGTCTTTATAAGAAGAGGAGATTAGGACACAGACACACAGAGAAGGAAGACCACGTGAAGACACAGGGAGACGACGGCCATCTACAAGCCATGGAGAGGCCTCGGAAGACATCAACCCTGCTGACACCTTGATCTTGGACTTCCAGCCTCCAGAACTGGGAGAAAATAATGTCTGTTATTGAAGCTGCCCAGTCTGTGGACTTTGTTAAGTGAGCTTGAGCAAAGTGATACATTCCTCACCCCACCCTGCTGGCCCCTGTGGCGTCCTGTGGATGAGAATGCCTACACTCTCCTGGGGCTGCTCTCTTCTCTCTACTCCCTGCCCTGGAACTCCATCTCTTGCTCACATGGCTGTGGCAGTCTCCTCCACTCTGCAGCCAGGGTGAGTCTTCTAAAGCCCAAACTGACCACCTTCGTTCCCAGCTTGAAGGCCTCCATGCCTCTCCACTGACCAAAGATAAACCTCAAACTCCTAAACGTGGCACTCTGAGCCCCCCTCTTCCAGAGCTTCATCTGCCCCCATTCCTACTTCCTACTTTGCTACAAACTGTCTGCACTCTCCCCTCACCACACATTTTTGGGTCTCTGTGACTTAGTTTGTGTATTAATTTGCTAGAGCTGCTGTAACAAAGTACCACAGATGGGATGGCTTAAACAACATACATTTATTGTCTCACAGTTCGGGAGACCAGAAGTCCAAGATCAAGGTGTGGGCTGGGTCAGTTCCTTCCAAGGGCTGTGAGGATCTGTTCTAGGCCTCTCTCCTGGGCTTGTAGATGGCCATCTTCTCCCCGTGTACCTTCCCATGGCATCTCCTGGTGTGACTGTCCCTGGGTCCACATTTTCCCCATATAAGGACACAGGTCATATTGGACTAGAGCCCACACTAATGACCTCATCTTAACTAATTACATCTACAAGGACCCTATTTCCACATATAGGCACATTCTGAGGTGCTGGGGGTTAGGACTGCAACATATAAAATTTGGGGGGACACAGTTCAACCCATTACACATGGATATGCTGTTGTCTCCATCTGGTATGTTCTTCCCCTTGTTTCTTTTTCTGGATAACTCAGTCATCCTGGAAGATGTAGTCCCAGCTGGACCCTGCCCCGCCCCTTCCCCTCCCCATCCTCCCCTTACTCCTGACCTGTGCATCCAGGCCCCATTCCCGTGGGCCCCGCCCACCCTGGCCCCGCCTTGACCACGCCCCAGCACCACTCCTCTTGCACCCTTCACCTGCCTGTCCCAGTCTGCACCGAGTGTGGGATCGCTGCACCCGCCTCACACCCCCTCCCTCACTCTCCCCAACCCCAGGTACCTTGGGTCCCCCTCTGCTTTGTCCTTTAATTCTGCTCATCATCTTCCTTCTCCCTCTGCTGTTGTTTGTTTCCAGAATTAATGAGACTGAAATTACTTTTCAGAACTTTTGCGGGATTCGGGGCATCCCTTCAGGAAGGCAGGAGATGCCTGGGGGAAGCCTGGCGCTCCTGAGTCGTTAAATGATTCTGGGGTCGAGGAGGCTCCCTGCAGGAGTGCTTCTGCAGGATGCAGTCTGCAAACAAGGATTGTTGATGTGCACGTCGCTGGGCCTGGGGCGGGAAGGGGCGAGCTAGCGGCTCCTGACAAGAAGGAGGAATGTTAGTAACAGCAGCGGCTCACCTCTGGGTAATTTACCAGCCGTGTTCATGCCACCGTCTGAGTTGATCCTTATTAACAAATGAAAGGGACTTCCCTGGTTGCGCAGTGGTTAAGAATCCGCCTGCCAATGCAGGGGACACGGGTTCGAGCCCTGGTCTGGGAAGATCCCACATGCCGTGGAGCAACTAAGCCCATGCGCCACAACTACTGAGCCTGCGCTCTAGAGCCCGCGAGCCACAACTACTGAAGCCCGCGTGCCTAGAGCCCATGCTCCACAACAAGAGAGACCACTGCAATGAGAAGCCCGCGCACGGCAACGAAGAGTAGCCCCTGCTCACGGCAACTAGAGAAAGCCCGTGCACAGCAACGAAGACCCAACGCAGCCATAAATAAATAAATAAATAAACGAAACAAAACAACAAAAAACAAATGAAAGGCAAAAAATTCATGCTGGCATTGTTTCTATCCCCATTTTAAAGACTGGGAAACTGAGATCTGCCTCTTTGGAACAAGGAGATGTGACAGGAAAATGGGGAGGAAACCTTGAGCTTGGACAGGGAGTTGGGGTCCTGTTCTGAAACCACAGGAAGGGGAAGCCACAGAGGGAAAGGTGGCTGAGAACCAGCACAGCTGTCTCTGTGCTTAGCATCTAGGCCAAGCTCAGCACCTTGGCTGCGTGATCCCAGGACCAGCTGCAGGCCTGCATGGGGCCCACCAGACCCCCACGTGGTGAGAGAAACTTCCTTCTACCCCAAACCCTGGGCTGAACTGACCAAAAAAAGGATCTCCCACATTCTCCAGGTTTTTGTTATTTGAAAAGCCGTGTTCAATAACCCCATCAAAGCTGCCAACTGACCAGACCCAGAGAGTGGCTGTCTCAAGGAAACAGTAAACTAGATGAAAGATGACTTTCTCCTACTTGGTTGACATGCTTTATGTGTGATCGCTCCTATGACAACAGAAGGTATATAAAAAGGCTCAGTTACGGCTTCTTGGAAATAATAAAATAACTTGGAGGGACTGGTATGCCAAGGAGCCTGCAGATGAACGTCTGGCTGTAAAAGAGGACTAGCCTCATGTTTTGTCAAGTTGCAGCTCAGCTGCCTGGCGGGTGAGGAACGGAAAGAGGGATTATTTTGAGAATGGTTTAGGATGCATCCAGAAGGGTCCAGTTCATTGTATGATCAACATTCAGACTTGAATGAAGGGAGCGAGCATTACAGTTTTCTCGCTTTGAATATCCTTTTGGGAGATAGCAGTTTTAGGACTGAGTATAAAATCTAATAATTATCAGCTACTCCTGTATAGAGAAGAAATCCATGTTCAGACTCTATAGCATGTTGTGCCACCTGGAGGTGAGGGGTCATTACCTCCACATTACAAATGGGAAAACTGAGGCTCTGCAGGCACAGGGACTGTCCAAGGCCTCAGAATAAACAAGAAACAGAACTGGGAATCAACCTAAGAATCAGCTAACTTCCAAGCCTCTGCCCTGTGGTCACACTGTAATATAATGATTTAAAACGGACTGTTCTCTTCCAATTGTACTTTAAAAATATGTAATAGGAAAGCTCCTTTAAGAAGACTTGTAAATAAAAGCTTCTGTTACCAAAATAAAATCCATTTTAAAAAAGCCACTCATTAGAACATAATGGGATATATTCATTAAAATTATTGGCTCAACATTAGCTTTCTCTGCCCTTGTTAATTTTAAATATTTTAAAATATGTGGCAAGACAGACCTGAAATTATTCGTTTAATTTATTATGGTAACATCTTAGTGTTTAATGTATTTCCAACACCTTTGTAAAGCAACATCTCACTTTGGTGTCTTTTTTCCCCTTCTTTTTCTTTTCTATCTAAAATTAGAGTTGGCTTAAAAGACATGGAAATGCAGGGCCAGTGTGGAGGTGGGACTCTCCCTTCTAGGAATGTTTTATTCCAGTTCCTTGAGTTAATTTTTTTTTCCCAATTTTATTTGGGTATAATTGAAGTATGTGAAACCCTACATAAAGTGTACTATTTGATCCATTTTGACATATATATTTATATATCCATCACTATACTCAAGATAAACATTTCCATCATGCTCCCCCCCAAGTTTCCTCATGCTCCTTTGTAATTCATCCTTCCCCTTCCTATCCCCAGGCAACCACTGATCAATCTTTTGATTACTCTGCATTTTTTAAGAATTTTATATAAAGAAGACTTGGAAATAAAAGCTTCTGTTACCAAAATAAAATCCGTTTTAAAAAAGCCACAGAACTGTTATACAGTATGAAATTATACAGTATGAATTTTTTTTTTGCTCCATTTAGTGATTTGAGAGTCATTCACACTGTTATATATCAACAGTTTGTTCCTTTTTCTTGCTGAGTAGTATTCCACTGAATGGATATACCATAATTTCTTTATCCATTCACTCATTGATGGACATTTTGATTGTTTCCAGCTTTGGCTATTTTGAACCAAGCTGCTATAGACAGGTGTATGAGACTTTGTGTGGATATAAGATGTCATTTCTCTTGGGTAAACATCTAAGAGTGAAAAGACTGGGTTATATGGCAAGTGTATCCTTAACTTTCTAAGGAAACTGTCAGACTGTAATCCAAGGTGGGTGTACATTGTACATTCCCATCAGCCAGGAATGAGAGTTCCCGTTGATCGACATACCTGTCAATTCTGGCATTGATTTCTTTTTTAACATCTTTATTGGAGTATAATTGCTTTACAATGTTGTGTTAGTTTCTGCTGTATAACAAAGTGAATCAGCTATATGTATACATATATCCCCATATCCCCTCCCTCTTGCATTTCCCTCCTACACTCCCTATCCCACCCCTCTCGGTGGTCACAAAGCACCGAGCTGATCTCCCTGTGCTATGAGGCTGCTTCCCACTAGCTATCTATTTTACATTTGGTAGTGTGTATATGTCAATGAATTCTGGCATTGATTTTAATGTATAGTTTTGGACTGTGCCAGGGACTAAACTATTGGCTTATTTAATGATTGTCTATCTCTAAGTCCCATCAATGTTACCTTCTAAATATCTCTCCTTGCTCACTGCTCCTGCCTTATTAACTCTCTCCTAAATGGCCTTCCCAAGGGTACATTCTCCCCTTCAACCCAGGCTCCATGTGCCAACCAGTGAGGTCTCTTCACGATGCAAAACTGGAGGCGCCTTTACCCTGTTTAAGACCATGTCACAGTTTCCAAGTAGTGAGAATACATCTCTCCCAGAATACAACTATAACCCTGTAAGATCTGCCCTGATGGCCTAATCCCATGCCCCAATTCCCAGAATCCAGTCTTCCTTCTATTCTTTTAGTGGTTAGATTCAGCCAGAAAACATGCTTTGTTTGGTTCCTACCTGATGTACGCACATTGTTTTATGATTTTTTTAAAATTTGGAATAATTTGTCAACATTAAACACATAAAAATCCATAAAAACATTAGTGGGTGGGCATTCCCCCTGCGACAGATGTGAGCCAGAGCTGATGGCCGCTCCTTTAAGACAGGGCAGGTACCTGCCCACGCCTCACCATGTGCCCCCGCTCCCTTTCCGTGCACCTGCTCATCTCCACTCACCTTTGCTAAATTCACACCTGTTCCTCTTTCAGATCTGACCTGAGAAGGGGAAGTCTCTGAATCTCCCATCCTGCCGCCTCCAGCACAGGGAACCCACACAGGCAGGGAGGTCTCCATATAGCGTGTGTACCAGGGCCACGCCTCCTCTCCTTCCGGCCCTTGACTTCGTGAGATTGGTCTGCTGACCGCTCAAGACTCCTAGGATGTGAACACAAAGCCGCTTCAGTCTCTTGGGAGGCAGGGTAAGGGACTGAGGCCATTACAGCAGCTCTGCAAACAGGAGGAGAGTTAATATGATGCATGAAATAGGATTTTCAAGTCTGCAGCAAGGTACAGATTAGGTCAAAAGAGGTAAGAATTCTGGAAATTACTTCAGCTCCTCCTTTAGTAGATCTAGAAGCAGGCCTGGTGGTCTGAATCAGGGAAATCTGCCCCTTCAAGCCCAGTGGCTTTTGCAGGAAGTGGGGCGTGGGCACAGGGAGCTGAGCTGTGTCATTCATACACGCCTCTCCTGGTACTGGAGGTGCACATGGGTGGGGGCATTACACAGGGGCTTCTGTTTCACTTTCTTTTCAGGATCTGGGAAGGGGGAAGGTGGCCTCCCAGGCGGCCCTGCCCCAGCTGGTAGGAAGAGGGAAAGCCCTGAGTCCCCCTCCTCCAAGTGCCCCTGTTATGTGACGTGGGCGGAACCAGAAATACACTCCCTTGAGAAGGATGAGGAAGCTGGACTTCTGCCTTGACCTGGGGTTGGGGCCTGTGGGCAGGGATACGTGGGCTGCAGGCCTGACCTCCTGGGCCCTGGTCGGGGATGGGGCACAGCACCCCTCCCAGAGGCGAGAAAGGTCAGGGTCGACTGCAGCTCTGACCAGGCCCCAGGAGAACAGACCTCCCTCACCCCTTCACCCAGCGATGGACCCTCACAAGTGGCAGGTCTGCACACAGACCCTGGGAGCAGGGCCAGCTTTGTGGGTGTGTGGCCTGTGCAGTCCACAGGGCCTGTGCTCAGAAGGGCATGTGCTTGGTATAATGCTCTGCTGTCACCATCTTGAAATGCGTAGCAGTGTTTGAACCAAGTACCCCACATTTTCCTTTGGCTCTGAGCCCTGAGAATTACGTAGCCAGTTCTTCTTAGCAGACACCGGCCACATGTTCATCCGAGGATGCGATAGGGTCCAGGGCCCCTTTCTCCTGGGGCTACCAGGTCATAAAACTACCCACCGTCCACATTAGCCAGATACCATCTTGAAGGGTTGGGGGGGACTTCTGGGGGCCCGAGGGCAGAGAAACCCTGAAGAGACTACAGAGACTATTTAGATTATGGAAGGATGCCGTGTTTACAAAATTAGACGAAATTTTGTTTTCTTCTTCCCTTCCCCTTCCTCCAGCTACAAGGGGGTCTGGGAGGAAGATCAGATTACCTTATAGAGAATATTTATAGAGGAATAAAGAGGCTACACTTTTCACATCTGCATGCAGTGGGAATCTGTGTGATCCTGCTAAAATGATGTATCTCTGCTTTTCATCCAGCGACACCTTCCTCAGGAGACCCAGCGAGGCGAGACAGTCTGGGAGCCAAGCCTATCACAGGGACCCCGTGTGGTGGAGAAAGCCTGCCCACATTCCCCTAGACACCCTCTTGGACTGCCAACCTCTGAATCCCTTCTTAGCCACTTGGCTTACCTTCCTTCCCCCAGCTTCAGTCTTATCGTCTGTAAAATGGGATATAATGGTACCTACCTCACCTGGTTGTCACGACAATGAAGTGAGACAATGAACAGAACACACCCAGCCCACAGCCCAGCATGTGGCAGGAACTTGGTGGGTGTTAGTCGGACTGTTTTCCAGGAGAGTCAACATGCTGGGTGAACAGATAAGTCCCCCCTCCCCCTTAGATCTGCCTCTCCAACTGGTCACCACTGGCCATGTGTGGCTATTTAATGTTAACTTAAAATTAAATGAGGTTAAAAATGCAGTTCTCGATTGCGTGAGCCACATGGCAAGTGCTCAAGAGCCTCGCGTGGCCAGTGGCCACCGTACTGGATGGCGCAGATAGAGAATATCATCCTCCATCATCGCAGAATGTTCAACAGGACAGCACTGCCTTAGGTCAGCGAGCAGAGGCAGGGCCCTAAAAGGAACAGAAATAAATAGGGAGGGCAGGTTTTGATGGGGTGAAGTTTGGGGGCATCACTTGGGTGGGAACCAGCTGTGGGGCGACAGGAGGGGATCTGAGAACACACAGCGCTTCCCAGCCCACCTGTGGGAATCCAGGACGCTGGCTTCATCCTCCACCCTCCCCAGACAGTCCACGGATGAGGCAGTCAGTGGGGTCACTTATGAGCCAGGGGACATGTTGGGTGCCTTCCCTGGCCCCGGGGAGACCTCGGAGGTGGCGCCTTGAATTTCCTTGGCAGTACAGCGAGAACAGGCAGTCACGCTGAGTCCTCATTTGTCCTCCCTAAGTGCTAAGTGATCCGTGATACACTGAGGCCCCGACTGTTTCTGAAGGGCTCTTTTAAGAGATCGCCAATAAAGTTCTAAAAGGATCGTGCCTGTTTGGGGGAAGATAATGCCAGAGCGGTGCCAGGAGTTTGTCAGAAGAGATTCCAGCCGGGTGAGTATTCAAGGAAGGAGATGCAGTTAGCGCTGGGAGACAATGAATTAGATGGCTGGATGTGTCACTGTGATAATGATGAATAATAAATGACCCAGGAGCTTCTGTAACTCACAGGAGAGGAGATTAGGCAGGGAAATTTATGGCCTTGTAGTGTGGGGGTGGGGGGTGGGGGGGGGAAAGAGAATGCCTCAGACGTGCCCTGGTCTTTTGAAGAGAAACCTTCTCGAAGACATACTCTGAAAAGAAAAGAAAAAAGCCTCTTGTCAAAAGTGTCCAAATTTCCTCGAGACAAAGGATCTCTGGCTGTTACAGACGATCTCTCCATCTAGCCCCATCCTTCTGCGATCCCTCTCCCCGCCTCCCACCAGCTCCTGCCAGCCAGAATTAGGGCAGCAGTGGGGACAGGCCACTGCCCCACCCTTCTCTGCAAATGGGCCATGGCCAGGGTGAGAAGAGCCACCAGCTGGAAAAGGACATTGGGAAATGGGTTTCAAGAGTTTCACAAGTGCAGGGAGGCTGCTATTTTTATTAGGGTCCAGGGGTTGCCTTCTTAATATCCATTCAGAGCAACCACTGGAAAGACAGGAGTCAGAAATAAAATGGGCCTCAGGTCTGTGGATCGATGTCGATCTTTAATCATTTATTCATGGTCTTCAGGGGAGCTTCAGCACAGCCTGTGTGGGAAGGCACTGAAGGGGGGACCTGCAACCCCGCCCTCCCTCCCAGGCTCTTCTTGCCAGCTTGCAAATGTGCATAAGCATCTCCCAGCTTACACAACCCTGCCTTGACCTCCCCTCTCGTCCCAGCTCAGCCCTGTTTCTGGGCTCCCTGTCAGAGCACAGACTCTCGATCAGCTCCCTGCCCTCGCTGAATCCATCCCTCTCCGCGCCCGCCGTCTGCTGCCCCTGCCGAAATCACTCACGACAAAGTCACCTCCGAGCTCTGGGTGTCCAGAATGAACGGGCGTTTCCGGTCACCTCGCTGTGCCCTTGGCAGCGTCCAGCATGCTTGGCCGTTACCTCCTTTCTGAAAAGCCTTTTCTTTGCTTTCTTGGCTTCTGTGACCTCGCTGTCCCGTGGGTCTGTGACCTGTGCCGGGTCTTAAATGATAAAGCTGACTGAGTGACAACAGGGTGAGGATAATGCCATTAAAAGGAAGTTTATTGTTACTCACATTTCCCCTGGAACAGAGGCACACATCCATGCAGGGCCCGGTGGGAAAGCACCAGAGTCAGGAGGCAGAAGCAAGAGGAAGGGGAAAGCACAGGCCACATCCTTTATTGCGATCCTCGGGGGAAAGGCAGGGCCGGGGAACAGCCTAGGATTGGCTAGTTTGAATAATGGTGGCAGGGTCTGAGCTACAAGGTGGTCTCTAGACGTCTGGTGATTTAGGGCAGAGGAAGTACTGGGTTGGTGGGTGAGAGTTAGATAAAGGAGATGGTTGGGGGTCTGGACTTGGGATTGTTAGAAGGTTTGTAATATGATTTTCGCATGCCCGTGAAAGCTAGGCCACAGGGGCGGTGTAAACAATTTGACTATTAGTTTGGCCCCATGATTAAGAGATGACAAATAGACACATGCAGAATCTAAGAAAACTCAGGACAGTTTGCACCAACCTTTTGGCAGCGTTTAATAGGCCTTGGTGGAAGTATATTCATCACAGAAATTGACAGATGCTACACATCAGGGCTCCCCTATACCAGAGAGCTGGTTGTTAAACATTTACCAGCACACCACTGCCATGGTTCATCTGCTCTGTGGCCTAAGCCAACGTGGGAGGAGAGGTTGGGGTATTTATCGCCCCGCCACCCCGCCTGGCTGTGCCTCTGGCATTCTCCTCCTGCCTGGCAGTGCCCCTACAGCTCCCTGCCCTCTGGGCTCCCATCACTTGGTCCCTCTGCCCTGAGCTCGTAACAGCTTCCCACTGTTGCTAGAGCCTGGGTGCCTCACCCCCCCGTAACTCAGCCTCCTGGTTAGACTCTCTCAGCCAGGCCATTTGTGCATTGTAATTCTCACCAGGCTCCCAAGTTAACTAGGCTGCTAGATGCAGATTTTGCTGGGCAGAGCCTGCCCAGATCCCCTGGGATATACTTCTCAGTGGACTCCAGCCTGAGAGCCAGCTGACAGCATCTGCACTTCCCTGTCTGCCTGAAGGCTTTCCTTGAAGCTGCTCATAGCTGGGCATTACCGCCTCCTGAGGGTCACCCTCACCCAGCGACTGCCAGGAGTTAGAGGATAAATGCCTGAGCTTCCCCTGTCCTCTCAGGTGGGTGACTCTGGCCTGTGCCACATTCCAGAGAGTTCTTCAGTAGGTCAACCTCCATTGCCCACAGGGGCAACTGGCTTGACAGCAAACACCACAGACTAAGTGGCTTAAGCAACAGAAATTTATGTACTCACAGTTCTGGAGTCTGGGAGTCTGAGATCAAGTTGTCAGCAGGGTTGGTGTCTGGTGAGGCCTCTCTTTCTGGCTTGCAGACAGCTGCCTTCTCACTGTGTCCTCACATGGCCTCTTCTCTGTGCTAAGGGTGCTGCTGGGGGGGAGAGTTATTGTAAGTGTACTAGGGAAGAACAAATCTGAGTCCACATTGGATCTGTTTCTTTTTACTTTAACCTTTTGCTACCAGTTGCCTATAGCCTGAAATATACATTCTCAAGGTATAGCACTTTTCCATTCATACAGAGACAAAAAGATGCAGAACAGAGAATAACACTTGTCTTGTTGGAGGTTTACAGGAACACTGTGACCTGACCTCCCTGGACAGCTGCAAGAACAAAGGATTCTGGCACCAAGAAGTGTGCAATGACCAGCCACACCCACTCTCCTTTTAGCATAAAAGAAGCCTGAATTCTAAATCGGGTAAAATGGTTCTTTGGGACACTAGTCCATCATCTTCTTGGTCTGCTGGTTTTCTGTATAAAGTTGCTATTCCTTGCCCCCAAAACTAGTCTCTTGATTTATTGGTCTGTCGTGTGGTGAGCAATGAGCTTGGACTCCATAACATAAAGACACCAGTCCTATAAGATTAGGGCCTCACCTTATGACCTCACTTAACATTAATTACCTCCCTAAAGGCCCTGTCTCCAAACACAGTCACATTGGGGGTTAGGGCTTCCACATATGAATTTTGAGGGGGACACAATTCAGTCCAAAACACCTGCCTTGCCTCACTCCCACCCACTGGGTGGGTGCTTCCTGAGGTCTGGGGTCACCTCATCTCAGGTCTGCTCTAAGACACTACTGTATGTCCCAGTCCTTCTCAGACTGTCCTCTCTAGACTACAGGCTCTCTAACCAAAGATGGCACCACCACTCTTAGTAAAGGTGACAGGCCAGTGTGGTGAGTCCCAGCTCCCACCAAGGACTCCCAGCCTGGGGCTGGTCTCTGCCCTCCTGGCTCCCAGCCCAGGCCCCGTGCTCCTTTCCTGGCCTCTTTGTTGACCCCGTAGGGGATTTGGATGGTTCCAGCTAGCTTGCACCTTCTGGGGGGGGGGGAAGCCATCTTCGGGGCCAGTCATGGGGCTCCCGAATCCCAAATCCCAGATGCAGCCGATGTGGAGGGCCAGGGAGGCCCTTCTGCTGTCCAAACCTGGAGGGCAGAGGTCTGTGCTGGGGCTGGGACAAAGCCTGCCCCGACGACCCCTCTCAGGCTCTGGCCTGGGCCAGCCCTGCCGGGGATGAGAAAGGAGGGTGTCCCCTCCTTCAGGGTTCTGGGATCCTGGAAGAGAGAGAGGCCTCTCAGAGCAGGCAGTGTGGCTCATCCATTATTCATGTAGCCCTGGGCTGCCCTCTCTAGAGCAGCTCCAGTTGGATGTGAATTCCAGTCTGGTTTCAGAGTAGCAGGGACCCAGTGCTGTGGCTGCCGGCCCTAGAAGGGGAGTAAAATGTTCCTACCTGATCCAAAAGGGCCTGGGTATTTGGATCCTGGAGCCTCAACCTGCAATGCATCTATGGCCTGTTTTAGTTTGGACAGCTACTCACAGAAGACTCATTTTTGCCATCCATCCTGATAGTTGGGGAGAGAGGCACGTTTCAGTAAGTGCCTGCAAGTCTCTCCCTCTATCCAAAGGCCCCGTGGCTTGCCTGGTCCAGGTCACCACTCTGCGTTTGGGTGTTGAAGGCTGAGGTTAAAATGTTAGACTGGGGCTTCCCTGATGGCGCAGTGGTTAAGAATCTGCCTGCCAATGCAGGGGACATGGGTTCAAGCCCTGGTCTGGGAAGATCCCACATGCCGCGGAGCAACTAAGCCTGTGCTCCACAACTACTGAGCCTGTACTCTAGAGCCCATGAGCCACAACTACTGAAGCCCGCGTGCCACAACTACTGAAGCCCGCATGCCACAACTACTGAAGACTGTGCGCCTAGAGCCTGTGCTCTGCAACAAGAGAAGCCACCGCAATGAGAAGCCCTCACACCGCAATGAAGAGTAGCCCCCGCTCGCTGCAACTAGAGAAAGCCCATGTGGAGCAACGAAGACCCAACGCAGCCAAAAACTAAAATAAATAAATTAAATAAATCTAAAAAATAAAAAATAAATGTTAGGCTGTAGTTTGTACACAGTGGAGGAAGGGGCCAGGGCTGAGTGCTGCATGTCGGTCACCAGCCACCAGCCACATGTGGTTCTTTATATTAAGATTAAAGTTAAAATTCAGTCCCTCAGTCAAATTAGCCACATTCAAGTCCTCAACAGCCTCAGTATTGGGTAGCACAGATACAGAACACTTCCATCATCATAGAAAGTTCTCTTGGCCAGTGCTGGCTTAGTGCACTCAGCCCTGGTTGGCCCTATGGGTGAGTACATGTGGTTCTCAGCTCTCACGGAACAGAAAGTGTCCCCTGAATGCTTGTTAATCATGTAGCTTCCTGGAGAGCAGCTGCTAGCCCAGCTCCCAGTGCCTGTGGCCTCCTTCCCTCCACCCTCTCCCATCTTCTTCTCTGCTCCTGGCCCTTGGTTGGCCCTTCCTGGGTACCCAGGGCGAGTCTGGCCCATGGATGGATCTTCCTGCCACTGTCGACCCCTACCAGGGTGGGGGCCTGGGAGTGGACGTGGGTGTTCTGTGTGGCCGCCCCTCTGCACAGCCTGCGTGGTTCTGGGGGTGCTGCTGCTCTGGGACTGTGCCCAGAGTGGGACCCGTGTGCCCTGGGGAACTGCCAGGGGGTCTGCAGGGGTCTGATCATTATGGACTTCATTGTGTCCCAACTCCCCAGATTCATTTGTTGAAGTCCTAACCCCTAATACTTCAGAATATGACTATTTGGAGATATAATCTAAAACTGGGGTTCCCAACTCCCGGGCTGTGGACCGGTATTGGTCCACGGCCTGTTCGGAACCGGGCTGCACAGTGGGAGGTGAGCGGCGGGCGAGTGAGCGAAGCTTCACCTGCTGCTCCCCATTGCTCGCATTACGGCCTGAACCATCCCCCACCCACGCCTGTCTGTGGAAAAACTGTCTTCTACGAAACGGGTCCCTGGTGCCAAAAAGGTTGGGGACTGCTAGTCTAAAAAAAAAAAAATATATATATATATATAAAATATTACATTATATATTATATTATAATTATATATTATTATAATATAATATTATATATATTATATTATATATTATATTAGGTATTATATATATATATTACCACCTACAGCCCACCCCCAGAGCTCCTGAGTCCACAGGTCTGCAGTGGGTCCCGAAATATATATTTTTTAAAACTCGCAAGATAATTTTTTTCACTTTTTGAGTTAATTTGAAACTTACAGAAAAGTTGCAAAAATAGAACAGACAGTTCCCATATACCCCTTACCCAGCTCCCCTTACAGTTACCACCTTACCTATCATACAGTGATGGAACTCGAGGATTAACATGGCCACAATACCAATAGCTGAATTACAGACTCTATGTGCATCCCCCGTTTAATATTCTTTTTCTGTCCCAGGATCCTACCCAGAACACATTGCATTTCATTGTTATTTCTCTTTATTCTCTTCCAATCTGAACTCCCGAGGTGATTCTGACACAGTGATTCAGGGACGTCACCCTGGGAGACACTGGTCCATGGATTTATCCTAGGAGATAGCAAGGTGTTGAGGAACTGGTACCCAGGATGCTGATGGAGGGGAGAGATTGGGGCGATCCAGGAGAGGCGGTGCTTCAGGGGACCAGGCCTCAATGTTGCGCGTGCATGTCTGTGTGCACGTGAGTGTGTGCAGACACACGCACGTGTGTCCACGTGCATGTCCATATGCCTGCATGTGCCTGTGTGTGCAAGTGTATGAGTGCAGCTGCATGTCTGGGTGCCTGCGTGTTTGTAGGCATCTTTGTGTGCACGTGTGTGTGTTTCCATATGTGTAGGCACGCATGTGCGTGTGCATGTGTGTATATGGTTGGGCGGTGAAGGGCAGGGAGACCAGTGGATCTTGAGGCCTGTAGGGCGGCTGCCAATGCAGGGGAAGCCCCCCGAGAAAATCCAAAAGTCTCTTCACTACCAAATAAATATTTAATGCAATAACAAAAGACTAATGTCAAAGATTTTTAAAAACAAAGTGAAACTAAAATATTATACATCATGAAAAGCCGGGGAGGCACACGAGGATGTATAAGGTGCGTTACACATCCTACAGTTTGATGATCCAGGGCAGCCTTTCGTGGTCCTGGAGATAGATGCTAATTAACTTCAGGCTTATTAGGTTAAGTATCAATGTTAAAAGTGTAAGAGCTGCTGCTAAAATACGAGAAAAAGAATGTATACCTTCTAAAACAGTCGAGGGGAGAAAAGGGCAACATTTACCGAGAGCTCGCTGTGTGCTGGCGCTGCTCTGGGTGACTTCTCCCCACGGTCTTCTGCATTAGGTTTATTTTTTTATGTCCTTTTCACAGGCGGGAAAGCGGAGGCACCAAGAGGTCAGAGAGCCTACACTGGGTCACCAGCTCCAAGAGGCAGAGCCAGGATGGGGGTCCAGGCAGTTTGGCCCAGTGACCTCGAGCTCATCATCACTCTGAGAAAGAAGAAAGAAGCAAAGGAAAAGTATGGGAAACAGAAGCATGTACAGGGCAGATGTTCTAGATTCTAGACCCAGTCTACGTGCTGAAGGGAAGGAAGCTGGGGCTCCGAGGCTGCACCGCCAAGGTCACGTCAGGGGAGAGGGTGGACAGCGTGGGGGGTCCAGTGTAGCCTCCCAGCCTGTCTCCCCACACAACCCTTCACCCTGAGTGGGCAAGTATCCCTGACAGCCGCAAAGAAGTAAAAATACAGGACCTCCTGTGTCCTTAATAATAGAAGAGGTGAGTCACTGTAATCAAACTGGAGACCACCCAGGACTCGAATCGTGGACAAATCATAGAAAGAACAGCAGCTTTCAGATGCGCCGGGAAGCTGAGCCCAGAGCTGGGCCTGGGAGATGGGGGTTAGGGGTCTCATTTTGGGGAGCAGGATTTTTAAGGTCCCTGCTCCATCACAGGTCACCCAGTCAGCCACTCGGGGCACGTCATTTCTGAGATTCATTTAGCAATATTTGCTTCTCTACCACGTTAAACAAATCTAAACCTTTTTTTGATGGTAAGTCATAGAGGGACATTAAGTGCAGAAATGATATTTGTTTGCCTCACAAACAAGCATGCTTCCTGTTTCACAATGAGACCATCTAGGTATGTGTAGGCATGTATTCCATTGTTTTCTGACGGCAGAAGTAATATATGTTCATTCTCTAAGCTTGGAAAATACAGAAAAGGACAAGAAGGAAATTGAAAGTCACCCATAATTTGGAGACTACAACTGTCAGCACTTCTATGTATATAAACATGTTTTTTAAACATGAGAATATGCAATTTAACGTATATAGTATATTATAGTATGTGTTTAGAGATACATACACATGTGGAAAACATTAAAGAAAAGGAATGATTAATACAAATTGAGGATAGTGATTAATGGGGGGAGTGAGGGCTGGATGGGGAGGGGCACGCAGGAGACTCACATGAATGGGCCATATTTTTATTTTAAGCTGGGTGGTGGGTACTTGGGTGTGTATTGTTCTTTAAACTATATTTAAAGATGATATATACTTTTTGGCCTATGATATAGTTTACAATTAAACCATTTTGTTTTTAATGGCATTCCTCCCCACTTGTTTATTTGACAAAACACTTGGTGAGCACCTCCTGTATTCCAGGTGTTGTCATCCACTGGGGATCAACACATAAAGATCTCTTCCCTGGGAGCGTGTGTTTGAGCGGAAGAGAGAGACAACAGAGATCAGGAGGGCCAGAAGACAGTTTGTAATTTTTACAGAATGGTCAGGGGATGCTCACTGAGAAGGTGAAGATGGAGCAGAGACTTGGAGGAGGTGAGGGAGGGCGACACTTAGGTCTCTAGGGAAAGACCCTTCCAGGAATCGAGAACGGCCAGTGCAAAGGCCCAGGGGTGGGAGAGTGCTGGGGGGAATTCTCGAACCAGAAGGAGCCCCTGTTTTGCAGCAGCATGGGGGTGGGGGATGGAGGAGGATGAGAAGGAAAAAGAAAAGTAATCAGAGGCCAGACTGGGGAGGGATTGGTCAGCATTACAAGGACTTGGCTTTTCTCCCAGGGAAATGGGCGCCACTGGAGGATTTTGAGCAGAGAGCTGGCGTGAGCTGGCATGATTTCACAGGGTCACTGTGGCTGCTGTTGAGAATGGATTTTGGGAGGCAGAAAAAGGGAGACCACTTAGGAGGCTTGTACAGTATCCAAGGAGAGATGGGAATGATTCAGACAGGGGTGGTGAGACATGGTCAGATTCTGGGTCTTTTCTGAAGACGGATCCCACGGGACTTCCTGTTGGATTAGGCGTGTCAGAGGAAGAGGAATCAACGCCAATGCCAGGATATTTGATCTGAACAACGAGGAGGCTGGAGTGGCGATCTTCCCCCAGATGAGGAAGCCTGTGTGAGGGGCAGAGGGAGGCAAGAGGAGAACCACGGGGAGTGTGGAGGATCCTGGAGGCCGAGGGGAGGGGTACCAAGAAAAAGGATGCTGTCAACGGGTCAGATGAGCTGCAGATGGAGAATCAACATCGGATTCAGCAACTTGGGGCCGTTGGCAACCTTGACAACTCCAGTTCTGGTGAATGTCACAGGTTGAACAGTGACCCCCCCAAAATATAGTCCCTAGTACCTGTGAACGTGACCTCATTTGGAAAGGGGTCTTTGCAGACGGAATTAAGGTAAAGATCTTGAGATGAGATTACCCTGGATTTAGCGTGGACCCTAAATCCAATGATGCGTATCTTACGTGATGCAGAAAATGAGAAGACACACAGGGAAGAGGGCCACGCGACCACAGAGGCAGAGACTGGAGTGACGTGGGGTCACCCAGGGTTGCTGGAAGCAACCAGAAGAGGGAAGAGGGCCCTGGACCAGATCCTCCCTCAGAGCTTCCAGGAGGAATGAGCAGTGCTGACACCTTGATTCCGGATTTCTGGCCTTCCTGAGCTGAAGTTCTTTTAAGTGCCCTAGTTTGTGGTGCTTTGCTACGGTCGCCCCAGGAAGTTAATACAGCGGAGGAGTCGGGGTGTACGCCTGGCTGGTTTAAGAGAAGGCGGGCGGAGAGGAATGGGGGTGGGGGCTAGGGAGGGAAACGGGGTCAAGACGAGGTCTGGGTGTTGTGGATGCTGACAGGTAGGGGTTTAGGGAGGGAGGTTCCCTCCTGGCTGCTTTGATTTGCCTGAAACACAGAGTGACCCTTTTCCATGTCTTCACATTTTATATCATTTTGGAGTTTTTAATATAAACTGATGGATTATTGAAGAACATTCCATTATTCATCTGGTGAGACACGCTTAACTTTTGATAGCAAGCATCATTTCCCACCATTCCTTTGAAGTGCCCGGGGCGTCCTGACACCACCCACACACCCTCCTCTCCAGAGCCGGGGAGGAGCTCTTGGCCTGTGGGCTCTGAATGCGGTGTGGACAGGGCCTGGGCCTGGAATCCAATCAATTTCTGGGGCGATGGAAGATTACAGCTGTCGGGGTCTCAAACAGCCAGCTCTGTCTTGCAATGGCCTCACATACTCGTTTAAAATTCCAGAATTTAATCATCACGCTTGGCATAAAAATAAGAGGGGTGGGTGGCAGGATAGGAAAATACGGATGGAAACGCACAGGACCACAGGCCCTAGCTTGAGGTGGGAAGTACATTTATTCCCCCGGCTGAGCAGAGTGGATTCTGGCAGTGAAACCGATTGCTTTGTGCAGCTGGGCACCCAAGCGCCAGCCGGCCTATTGCTTCATCCATGTAGGTGCAGCCAGGGACATGGGAGGGACATGTCCTGCCAGGGTGGCAAAGCCAGTCCTTCTGAGAGATGACACAGACCTCCCAACAGGGCCTGTAAACGAGGCCATGAATCCTTGCCAGGGTGACATCTGTCCTGGTTCTCTCTGGCCCATGCGAGGGTTTCTTCAAGGCAGTTTTGACTATGCACACACATATTGCTTGGAGCACCCATCCTTCACCCCCGGGAAAGCCGGAGCGTCCTTGTGTCGGTTCATTTACTCAAGCCTTCATTCATTAAAGGCATTGCTGAATGCCTGTCATGCGTGGGGCACCCTGCTTAGTGTCAAATAAAACAACCAATTCCCAAATACTTTTCTGCCCAAGGCCAGGTGATCCAGGTAATGGACTGGAGGGTTTATAGAGTCTCCGTGGATTAGAAGTCCTTGTGCAGAGTAACACATTTGGATGGGTTTAGCCCCAGCTGAAATAAGCTTTAAATGTGGCTTCCTGTGAATAATACAGCGAACCATTCATCAATTCTGCACACCTCCGGGGCCACTTCTGGGGGTGCTGCTGGGTCTTCAAAATGTTTCCTCTCCTGAGGAAGACTGGTTGCTCCGGGACCCTGGTTTTGATTAGTGTTGCAAGTGTCTTCTTCCTCAGAGCCAGGCAGTGTCTGAGACTTTAACCTCATCATCCCTCTTGTGTTTCTGTATTGCTGCCCTGCCAGTGAATAACTGCATCAGGTTCCACGTCCTAACCTTCCTGCTCTCATCTCCCACTCCTCTCCTGGCTTCTTCCTAATGAGAGGTCTGTCTGCCTGGCAGGCGAGGAAGCCAGCCCGGCCCTGCATTACCGGTGTGGGCTTTTCATTTTTATTTATAGGGCGTGCTGTTTGGGGTGAGCCAAGTGCTGGATCTTCCAGGGTATCACGGAGGAACCATCCCCACACATTGAAAAAGTCTTATACCTGTCTGAACAAGAGGTTGCCAAGGGGAAATTTACCCAACTAGTTGTTTTTTTATGATGATGAGAGAAAAAGTGTCCTGGCTGATAGCTGAATGAGCACGCTGTAACACGGCCACAAGAACAGAGTTTGCAAAGAGGCTTCTTCGTGTTCGCAGGGATGGCTCCGTGGAGAAGCTCTGTCCTTTTCCACCGCCCCACAATTTTTCCTATGATTTACTTTGGTGCTAATGTCGTGTGTTCCGTGGCTATTTCTATATCCTATTCACAGTTATGGTTGGTTCCAGTGGAGGGGCTGATAATACAGAAATGGCAGAAAAAATGTTATTATCTTCCAATACCTTCTTGTCTTTTTAGAACTAGGCTAAGTAGAACTGGATTTCTACTCTCCCCAACTTACCCTCATTTCAGGCTGTGTGAAAAGATGAGAGGGGCTGGGATTATGGCAACCCGCCTCGGTTTCTGTCGGGAGGCTGGGCCTCTGGGCAGGGAAGTGTTGACCAGAGAACAGTGCAGTGGGAGGTGCCATCATTCGTACAAAAGCCACGTGGCTTCCAGTCACTTTCAGCCAAACATCTTTTTTATTAATATTAAATGAAAGTGCTTTTGGCTGTTAAGAAAACAGCTCTATAAAATGTGTAAGTATAATGATCACATCCTCAGTACAGTTGATAAGATCTACTGTATGGAAAACCGGCGCTTTTATCCTTGCTTTTTATCATTTGCGAGTGTGACAGGTAATGAGAACATCGATCTACATGGATTAATAAAATTTACTGCATTTTCCTGATATTAATATCATCTTGGATTGCATGACACCCCTTTTCTCTGTGATTAATTCAGGCTTTTGAGAAAGCTTTGCTGTATTCACCTAAGATAGTAGTTCAACAGGGTCTAATTGCTGGGGCCTGGTGGCAGAAATTGGTACCAGTTCGTCGACTGGCAAGGGCAGAAGGGACCAGCAGGAGACTGCTGGTCTTCAGGCATCGTTCAGCTTCCTGGCATGTGGCTGAAGATCTCACTTGAGCTGAGGGCACAGGCATTTTGGAGGTTCTGCAAATGCCTGCCATGCATTGAGAGTGCAAACTTTGGAGGGAATGAGGGCAAGTAAATAGGGTGACGTACATCCTCATTAAGACAGGTGTTCGTGGGAACTAGAAAATGGTCTTCCTCTGTATGTGTAACTTCTCAAGGCCAGCAAAGAGGATAGATCATAAGAGATGGTCGATGTGGCATTTTCTCCACCAGGAATGTCTATTAGCCAACAGATCTGCACATTTATGGTACAAATAGTAAGTGACACTCATAATTAGGACCCTCAGACAACAGAAATTCTTGGCGAGACTTTGTTTACTGGAACCTGATTAAATTATGGTCACTGAGGTTTTAGTGCGAAATGCATTTGATTGTTTTATAAGTCTTTGAGAAAGGGAGATCCGTGTAAGGTACAGATGTGATGCTCCATTAACCAGGATATCTGATTGAGACAGAAGGTCTCATCTGCCAGCCTTGCTGAGGAGTGGAGTTGACTGAAATGTGCCTCTAAAATGTTGAAAGGGTAGTTCAGTGAGTGCAGCTTCCCTTATGGTGGTGACGGTGGGAGATGGAGAGGCCAGGCTGGGGCTGCCGTGAGCTGGCCACGGGGGGAGGGGCAGAACCCCTAACCCATGGGGTCTCCGTACAGCATGCAGAAGAGCTTGTGGGCAGTGGTCCCTACAGATTATGACATGCAGAAATGTGCTTGGGCCTCAAAGGACCTGACATGTCCCACCCTCATCAATCAACCAAAATGCCTGCCCAGCGTGGGACTCTGGGGCATTCTGATGCTCAGTGACTGGGACGTGTGGGCAGAGTCCAAAACTCCCTGCCTGGGCTGCGTGGGGCTTGGAGGGGCAGTGGCAACGCGACAGGGCGTGATCTTAGCAAACAGCCCCCTGCCTTCTGGAGTTGGGCTTGTCCCCGCACCTGTCTCCATGTCCCAGCAGCAGTGGTCCTCCTCTGTCCTCTAAACTTAGCAAGCTCATTCCTGTCTCAGGACCTTTGCATGGGTGGTTCTCGCCACCTGGAGTGTTCGTCTCCTTGACATTTGCATGATTGGCTCCTTAGTCATTCTATTTGCATGGTGGATGCTGTCTTAATGTTGACCTTCCCTGACAACCCTACCTAAAGTGGGTTCACCTTCTGTGACGTAATCTTGTTTTTATGAACATATGGCTCACACCTAATATCTTCTCAGTTACTTGTTTGGAGTTTTTGCCTGTGTCTCCCTGAGGACAGGGTACTGCTGGGCTCTTCTCAGCTGTGTCTCCAAGACAGAAAGCCCACTGTGGGTGCTCATTACAATTTGGTGAAAGGAACGAAGTTATGAATTGTTCTGGGTGACTGTGGTTTGACTATACATCCAAATCCAACCATCCATGCATCCACACACATCCAAATACAGGAGTGGGAGGTCCAAAGCCAGGGCCCCTGGCTGACACCAAGCCCCCAGTCCTTCCCTGCCATATGGATGGATGATGACGTATAGGAGAATACCTTTGGGAGACAGGAAAATGCCCGCAATGCGGGTGCTGCTTCAGGCCAGAGGGAGTCTGGGCACGCTGAGGGCAGTGTCCTCCTCTGGTGAGTCACTGGCAACAAGACTTGCACAGCCCCCTCCCTGGACCACTAAACAAGGGTTTTTCATGGAATTGATTCACAGGTAATGAAAGGAAATACAAATAAAAAATGAACCAATACATACAATGGAATATTACGCAGCCATAAAAAGGAACGAGATTGAGTTATTTGTAGTGAGGTGGATGGACCTAGAGTCTGTCATACAGAGTAAAGTAAGTCAGAAAGAGAAAAACAAATACCATATGCTAATGTATATATATATGGGATCTAAAAAAGTGGTACTGATGAACCTAGTGGCAGGGCAGGAAAAAAGACGCAGATGTAGAGAATGGACTTGAGGACACGGTGGGGAACGGGGAGGCTGAGATGAAGTGAGAGAGTGGCATGGACATATACACACTACCAAATGTAAAATAGATAGCTAGTGGGAAGCAGCCGCATAGCACAGGGAGATCAGCTCTGTGCTTTGTGACCACCTAGAGAGGTGGGATAGGGAGGGTGGGAGGGAGAGGCAGGAGGGAGGGGATATGGGGATATATGTATACATATAGCTGACTCACTTCGTTATACAGCAGAAACTAACACAACATTGTAAAGCAATTATACTCCAATAAAGATGTTAAAAAAAAAAAGAAAGAAAAAACAAACCAAAAAACCTACCAAAGATCTCCCAAGGAAACATCGGATCCTGGGAACCAAGAATTAAGGACATGTTCCCAGAGAGGGTTCCAGATTCTCCCGGGAAGGTGTGGTGGAGTAGAAGGATAAGAACTTGGGTAGGCAGAGCCCAGAGAGAGTTGGCCAGAGCCCAGGTCTGCGCTGGGCACACGTGTGGCCTCAGGGAAGTCCTCTCTGTGGCTGGCCTGCAGGACGACTGACAGCTGCCTCTCCAGCCTCTTCAGGGATGCAGCAAAGGCCTCACGCTCTAGCGGGCACAGGGGGGCTTTGAATGTGGTGTAAATGTCAAGCTGTTATTACTGGACACAGGCCCTGCTCACAAGCTGATAATCATGACTCAATTCCTCAAGCAACACTGGTCTAAATTATGGCAACCATGTCCCACTCCAGGTTGGCCCCTGGAGTCAGAGGCTCCTGTATCTTAGACCAGAGAAGAAACATGGTCCTGCTTGAGTAACAGAAATAGTAGTAATAACCTTGAGACTGAATAATAGGAATAAGAGTAATACCCACGATGGCGATACTGACAGTTTGCATTTATGCAGAACATTCCATAGGCTGGATACCATGGTAGATGTGTGTACGCTGTATCCAGTCGACGCCAGCCCCTCGGAGTACCCATTGTCATTGCGCATCTCACCAATGATGCAACGGAGACTCAAAGAAGTTAAATTTCTTGCACACCCAAGCTCACTGCGCTGCCGATGGCAGAGCACGGATTTGAACCCTGGAGTCTGACCCCCAAGCCTCTCTCGGAGCCACCAAGACTCTTGGTCTTCTCCAGGGGTAAAGGAGACCCAGGAGGGCTGGTCACACGGAGGAAGTGGTGCGGCACTTTGCTCCCTGTCTGAGACTGAAGATGGTGATGTGGTTCATGGAAACACTCACCTGTGGCTAATGGTTGGAAAGGTCCCAGCAGGGCCTCCATCTAGTGCTAATGATTCTGAAAAACAGAAAGGGTACAAAAGAGCTTAAAATGCAAAATTCCCAAATTCAGGAGGGAGAACATTAAAACTCTCATCTCTGTCAAAGTAATATTGTGGTGAGAGGCTCCTTTCCCTCATGCTGATTGGACAAATTCCCTTAACTGCTTCTGGATCCTCCTTGGCTGAAGGTGAAGGCTATTGCCAGGAACTTCTTATCTCAAGATTGAACCAGGTGGCCTTATGTGCCATAAGTAATATAGGGTGGACCCAGTGAAACAGCCAGACTAGCTCTCAAAGGTCCCTGGGGCCTCCAGAGGGGGAGGGAGGAGCCAGGCAGAGCTGGTTCCGATCTCTATCTGCATCTTCCTCACGTGGGACCTTGGCAGGTTACTTAACTCCCTCTGGGCTTCAGTTTTCTCTTCTGTACAGTGGGAGCAGTGCATCCATCACAGGGCTTTCCTGAGAAGTAGGAACAGTCTTTGTGATGTGCCTAATGTTTTCAACACAGAGTAGCATCTCTGATGATTAGGATTTTATGATTTTTTTTTTCCATTCTGCGCAGCATGCGGTATCTTAGTTCCCCGACCAGGGATCGAATCCAGGGCCCCTGCAGTGGAAGCGCAGAGCCCTAACCACTGGACAGCCAGGGAATTTCCCAGGATTCCATGAACTTGGAACAAGGTGGCAAGTGGAAAAGCATCTCCATGGGTGTCTGCCCCTACTGTGCAGTACTTCTGAGAGCCTGGGACCCTGTCTGCCCTGACAGAGGAGCCCCCGTTTGAGCCCCGATTTGACCAGGATCCTGCCCCACAGGGAGTATGACAGTTATGCAGACCAAGAGGTTCCCACCATGAGTGAACCCCCAATGGGCCATTCCCTCTTGCACATCTAAGAAGGCCCCATGTGGGGGGGTAGTGGGGACTGAGCAGGCTAGGGGAGACGGCTTGGTGGGCTTCTGGGGTGTACAGTGGCCACCACCTGGGGGGTGGAAGAGAGGCCCTGTGGGGAGGTCTTGACAAATGTGGCCTGTTGGAGACCGTACCGGGATGAATAGGGTCTCATCAAAATTCATGTCCTTCCCCAAACTCAGAATGTGACCTTATTTGGAAACACAGTCATTGCAGACGTAAACAGCTGAGGTCACACTGGAGTAGGGGTCTTCATCAGTGTGACTGGGGTCCTTACCATAAGAGGAGAAGAGACACAGAGATGCACAGAGGGAAGACAGCCATGTGACAATGGAGGCAGAGATTGGAGTGATGCAGTCACAAACCAGAAGCCAGCAGACAGGCACGGAGCAGACAGATGCTCCTTCAGAGCCGCCAAGAAGGAACCAGCCCCGGCTGACACCTTGATTTTGGACTCCTGACCTCCAAACAGTGAGAAAATATATTTCTGTTGTTTTAAGTCACCCAGTTTGTGGTACTTTGTTACGGCAGCCACAGGAACTAATACAGTGATTTTCAGAGGGTGTGGGGAGAGGATCTGCAGAGATGGGCTCTCGGGCAGAAGAAGATGAGGTCATGAGCTCCAGCAAAGACTCCAGCAAACAGTACCTGTGTGTGATGCTACAATAGATAAAGCAGCTGGTGTTGAAGAAGCACACAGGCTAATGGAACAGTATAAATTCAGAAATAGCCCTGCATATGTATGGAAATGTGCATGGTGCTTCAGATCAGTGGGGGGAAGTGAGACGCTCCAATAAACGGTATTACGATAACTTAGAGTAGCCTGGAAAAATGAAGCTGGAGTCCCCTACATCACTCCTTCTGTGAAAATGAATTCCATATGGATCAGAGGCTTAAATGTGTTATTAAAAAAATAAAGCCATAGTTTCTGGGATGGAATAGACACACTTTTTCCTATTTGTCCAGCTAAGTACAGCTAAAACACTTGGATATTATATGGAAAACAATATAAGAAGCCTCTGAAAGATGGAGAGAACGGCATGGTGGTGAGTTACCTGTTTTCTTGTGGCCTCAAATATCCCAGACTGGGTGCTGGAGAAGCTGGCAACTTAGAAATGCCAACAGGTGCAGATTAAAAAAGCCTTAAGAAAAATCTGATCTCTCCTAGACAGAAGGACCAGAAAAGGGGCAGCCTAGCAAAGTAGGAATTTTTAGGCAATAATTGCTAAATTCCTGCCAAACACTGCAGAAAACACTGCAGTCCCACGCCCACCCTCCAGCAAAGGCTGAGTGAGGAGCCTGCTGGGTTGTAACGAGGCACCCCCATCCGCCCCCCTTCGCTGGGATGGTGGCAGAGAAGGCCCTAGTAGGGACTTTCATCCCTGCTGGGGGTAATGAGACCCCTCCATCTGTGGGTTTGGTGAAGACTGTGTGTGGAGCCTGCGGTCCCCCTCCCCCTTCCTGCTGGGGTGCTGTCATGGGAGGTCTAGAGGGGAACCTGAACTTCCACCCTCACCTTGAAGTAATGAAGTGGCACCAACTCCTTCCCCTGACAGAGTGATGTCAGAGGAGGCCCGATAAACAGATAATAATGCCCAGAGGCTCGAAACACAATACCAAAAATATCCAGGTTTCCATAGAAAAATCACTCATCATACCAAAATCCAGGAATATCTCAACTTGAATGAGATAAGGTAATCAACAAACATGAGATTATCATACTAAGTGAAGTAAGAAAGAGAAAGACAAATACCATATGATATCACTTATATATGGAATCTAAAATATGACACAAATGAACATATCTACAAAACAGGAACAGACTCACAGACACAGAAAACAGACTTGTGGTTGCCAAGGGGGAGGGGGCTGGCGGAGGATGGACTTGGAATTTGGGGTTAGCAGATTAGATTCTATTAGATATGGAATGAATAAACAACAAGGTCTACTGTATAGCACAGGGAACTATATTCAATATCCTGTGATAATAGAAAAGAATATGAAAAAGAATATATATATATGTATAACTGAATCACTTTGCTGTATAGCTGAAATTAACACAACACTGTAAATCAACTATACTTCAATAAAATAAATTTCTAAAAAATGCTTCAGCAAGAAATAATGAAAATGCTTGAACTAAATGAAAACATAAAACATTTAAGCAAAGAAATAGAAAGTCCCAGCAAAGAGATAGAATACATTAAAAAAAGAACCAAATGGATAATTTACAACTGAAAAATACAATAATCAAAATAAAATCTTGGGCTTCCCTGGTGGCACAGTGGTTGAGAGTCCGCCTGCCAATGCAGGGGACACGGGTTCGTGCCCCGGTCCGGGAAGATCCCACATGCCGCAGATCGGCTGGGCCCGTGAGCCATGGCCACTGAGCCTGCGCATCCGGAGCCTGTGCTCCGCAACGGGAGAGGCCACAACAGTGAGAGGCCCGCATAGCGCCAAAAAACAAAAACAAAATAAAATAAAATCTTGCTGGAGAAGCAGAATGATGGGACAGAGGAAAGAGTCAGTGAACTTGATGAGAGACCAATAGAAATTACCTGGTCTGAACAACAGAGAGAAAATAGACTAAAAACAACAACAACAGTGAAAGAACAGAGCCTTGGGGAACTGAGGGATGATAAGATCTAACATTCACTTCATAGGAGTCCTGGGGGGAGATGAAAGAGAGGATGGGGCTAAAAATTATTCAAAGAAATAAGGGCTGAAAACTTTCCAAATTTGGCAAGAGACATACACCTATGGATGCAAGAAACTGAGTAAACCCCAAACAGGATACATACAAAGAAATCCATGCCAAGACACATCAAAATAAAATTTCTAAAAACTAAAGGTAAATAAAATATCTTGAATGCAGTAACAGAAAAATAACACTTTACCTATGTGAGAAAAATAATTAGAATTACAGTAGATTTCTTATCAAAAACGATGGAAGTCAGAAGAGAGTAGCACAATATTTTCCAAAAGCTTACAGAAAATAACTGTCAATCCAGACTTCTATATAAAATGAAAATATCCTTCAGGAATGAGGGGGAAATTAAGAACTTCTCAGTTGAAGGAAAATCAAGAGAATTTGTCACTAGCTGATCTATCCTAAAAGAATGGCTAAAGAAAATTCTTGAAACAGAAATAAAATGATAGAAGGAATCTTGAAACACAGAAAGGAAGAAAAGACAACAGAAAGAGTAAAAATTTGGGTAAATACATAGACTTTCCTTTTATTCTTGAGTGTTCTAAATTATGTTTGATGATTAAGCACAAATGATAACACTTTCTGATGAAGTACTCATGATGTAGAGGAAATATTTAAGACAATTATAAGTGGAGAATGTGAAGGTACATAAAGGGAAGTAAGGTTTCCATACTTCATTCGAATTGCCTGAATGTTGACATCAGTAGACTATGATCTGTTGTGTATGTATAATAAGTCATTGTAAAAAAGTATAGAAAGAGACACATTAAAAAACACTATTTATAAATCAAAATGGAATTCTAAAAAATGTTCAAGTAACTTACAGGAAGGTAGAAGAAAAACAGAGAAATGAAAAACAGAGAATGAACAGAAAACAAAAATAAAATGTCAGACTTTAGCCCTAACATATCAATAATTACATTAAACATAAATAGTCTGAATATACCAATTAAAAGATAGAGATTGACAGAGTGAATTAGAAAACAGCCACACTGGAAAATATTATAATTTGGCAGTTAAAAAAAAAAATCAAACATACACTTAGCATATGACCAAGCAATTGCACTCCTGGGTATTTATCCCAGAGAAATGAATCTGTGTTCACAGAGAGGCCTGACTGTTCATAGAACTTTGTTTGTAATAGCCCCAAGTTGGGAAAAAAACAGAATGTCCTGTGATAGGTAGGTAACCAGTTAAACAAACTGTGGAACATCCACACCATGGAATACTACTCAGCAGTAAAAAGGAATGAACTCTTGATATAGGCATTATCAAGGTCTCAAGGGCATTATGATGAGTGAAAAAAGCCAATCTCAAAAGGTCACATACTGTATGATTCCACTTATATAAAGTTCTCACAAGGACAAAACTATAGAGATGGAAAACAGATTAGTGGTTGTGCAGGGTTATAAGTGATGGGGGAAAGGAGGACAGGTCTGACAATAAAGGGACAGCATGAGGATGATCTCAGCGGTGATGGAAGAGTTCTGTATCTTGGGACTTCCCTGGTGGCACAGTGGTTAAGAATCTGCCTGCCAATGCAGGAGACACGGGTTCAAGCCTTGGTCTGGGAAGACTCCACATGCTGTGCAGCAACTAAGCCCATGTGCCACAACTACTGAGCCTGCGCTCTAGAGCCCACAAGCCACAACTACTGAGCCTGCGAGCCACAACTACTAAAGCCCGGGCGCCTAGAGCCTGTGCTCTGCAACAAGAGAAGCCACCGCAATGAGAAGGCTGCTCGCTGCAACTAGAGAAGGCCTGCATGCAGCAACGAAGACCCAATGCAGCCAAAAATAAATAAATAAATAAACTTTTTTAAAAATTAAAAAAAAAAGAGTTCTGTATCTTGATTGTGGTGTTGGTTACATGAATATGCACAAGTGGTAAGATGGCATAGAACACACATGGTACCAATGTCAATTTCCTGGTTTCTGTGTTGCATAACTTTTAACTATGTAAGCTGTAACCATTGGGGGTAAGCAGATGGGAGGTGACAGGGACCTCTCTGTACTATCTTTGCAATTGCCTATAAATCTATGATTGACTGTTTCAAACTAAAAAGTTAAACATAAAGGCATAAAAATTATAGAAGAGAGCATGAGTGAAAAAAAAATCACCTAGAACTCAGAAAGGAAAGAATCAATAAATTGAGCTACATAAAAATAAAACTTCCATTTGATAGAGTAGACCATAACAGAGTCAAGAGATAGATAAAAATCTGGGAAAACATATTTGCAACATCTGTGGCAGACAAATGTGACAGGCCAATTTCCCAGCCTCAAAGAGTTCACATAAATCAATAAGAAAAAATAACCCAGTAGAAAAATGGGCAAAGGACATGAACGGCAATTTACTGAAAAATAAATACAAATGGCCAATAAATGTGGGAAAGCTGCCCAGCCTCATTTTTAATGAAGGAAATCTAAAACAAACAACAGTGAAATGTGTTGTGCAGTTATCAGATTGACAAAAATGGAAAACTGTGATGCCCTAGGGCTGGTGATGACGAAGTAGACACTTTTCTACCCGGTAGGTGGGAGCGTAAATCAGTGCACTCTTTCCAGAAGACAATTAGGGAATAATTATGAAAATTAAAAGTACTCCCAGCAACCCCACTTCTGTGCAGTTAGCCTAAAAGCACACTCTGAAATTTCTCCAGATACATGCCCCAGGATATTTTTGCACCAATACATGTGGATTATATTCATAAAATGGTGACTGGCACATAGCAAGTAAGTGCTGTGTAAGTGTTTATTAAATAAATCAATAGGGGAACTCTACTGCAAAACTCTCTAAAAGGAACAAAGAGCATGCGTACGAAAGGACTCCTTTTTGTATTTAAAAATAAGTATATGAACTTGCATGTGGATATTTGCACAACACATGTGTGTATTTCTGTATGGGAGTCGGAAGGAAGATGTTACCTAATTTCTTAACTTGGTTCCTGTGAGATTGAAATGTTGTTCAGGAAATGTTCACTCCCCTCCCTCTTCCTTTTGGGGGTGAAGTAGACTTCTCTGCTTGAGTTTGGTCATGTGATTTGCTTTAGCCAATAAGATGTGAGCAAACGTATAAACAGGCTTTACGTATGCTTTTGTGTTTTGGCTTGACATCTTGTGCTTCTGCCACTGGTGTGACAAGAACATGCTCTGAGTGATCACTGGTCCTGGTTAGAGAGAGACCTGGAGACCCACAGACTGAAGCAGGGCTGCTCCAGCCAACCTGCAGACCTATAAAGAGAACACTACTTGTCACTGTAAGCCACTAACATTGGGAGATTACTTGTTACACAGCATTATTACTATAGTAAGTGACAAATGTAGTACCTCGCTAAACTTTTTGATCATTTCCAAATCTTACATATATGTGCGTGTATATATTTTTTACTTTTCTCTCTATATATTTTTACTTACCATATATGATATTTTTTATCATTTATATTTAGTTTTATTATTAAAAGTGTCAGTAGGATTTATCTAGGTGGAGAGATTATGGTGATTATCCATTTTGAATTTTCTTTAAAAACGAAAAAATCTTAATAAATGTCATATTTTTTATTTATTTTTTTTTTTTGCGGTACGCAGGCCTCTTACTGTTGTGGCCTCTCCCCTTGCGGAGCACAGGCTCCGGACACGCAGGCTCAGTGGCCATGGTTCACGGGCCCAGCCGCTCTGCGGCATGTGGGATCTTCCCAGACCGGGGCATGAACCCGCATCCCCTGCATCGGCAGGCGGACTCTCAACCACTGCGCCACCAGGGAAGCCCCCAAAATGTTACATTTTTAAAAAGGAGATTTGGAAAGTGGTTGGAGCAGAGTCTTATCCACGACAGTTGTAGGGAGACTTGGGTGCCACATAAGACAGAAGTCAACAGTTCTTTGCTTTTCACTGAAGTCTGCACATAACTTTGCAACTGACGCAGAGCCACCTGCACATGAAGAGCTTGGTTTGGGAGGCTGCCTGATGCCCCCAAGGGCCTGGCACGTGCCCAGGTGCCATCCCTAAGCAGAAGGGCCTTTCTGGGGCTGTGCCTGGATGGCAGTGGTGGAGGTAAGGTGACCCAGGGAGGAGCAAAGCTTGGCAGAAATGAGACCAGGACGCCCCTGGGTGTGGGGAGAGGGTGTGCCACTGCCAGCTGCCTGCAGGAGGCTGTCAGAGGAAGTCAGGTCCAAGGTGGGGAAGTAGAACTCACCCTGCAGGCAGCTGTTCCTGATACCACTACACAGCCCCGGGGGCCAAATGTCAAATTTGGATCGGAGGGCTTTGGGGTTCCCACCGGCCTGGAGCCTACGAGCCAAAGCCCCAGAATCACACTGGGCTTGCTTCCGTAACTCACTTTCATCCTGGAGGCAAATGGTGCCCTGGATGGGCCTCTGCTGCTCAGAATCAGGATGTGCAGCTGGGCCAGGACAGCTGTCTCTGAGCTGGGGGGCACTCAGCTGAGCTTGCCTGGGTCCAGACCTGGTGTGCTGGGTCGTGCTCTACCAGACTGGCTAAGGCTGGGGAACCCTGTTTCCCAGACTCTCCTCCCCTAAGTGATTTTGGGTTAAAGCTTGATGTGAGAGGAACTTGTGTAAGATTTGGAAGGTAGCAGTAAAGCAGCAGCCACTACTCTCAGAAGCTCGTGAGGCCTTATACTACTGACACTGAGCACGGGTACCAGCTCATCCTTACTCCCCTCTGCCCTGTGTCCAGCTCACCTTCCCAGCTGCTGGCCTTGCTGACCAACCATGGCGCCAGGCCCCCACGAGTGTAGACATCAGCCTTGGCTTTTGGGGATGCACGGTGTTAGAAGCGGGCCCAGCTGGATGTGCTTCCTCTCCAGGGAGCTCCTACCCAACAACGCAGGCCTGGCAGGATAAGAAAAGAGATGGTTACACCTCTCTGGTCTCACATGCCTGAAGTCAAGGTCGTCTTATGACTGGTGTGAATGTAGCTAAAAGCCAAACAACAGGATGCAGGCCTGTGTAGGAAAGGCAATTAGCAAAGACATTTCTTGCATCTCTGTTTTCACTTATCTAATTCTTATCTAATTAAATAAGATGCTCCGCTTACAGTAAAGGCAGCCACTCCTACAGACCTGGAGACTTGCTCAGCTAGGGGACTTTGTAGCTCTCACTTAACAGGGGTATTTGTAACAAAAGTTCTTACTTTTGGTAAAAAAAAAAAAAAAAAAAAAGTTTTCCTCTAGAATAGAAACAGAACACAGAATTTTGACTTGTGAACGTGTAATTCTTCCTCCTTTTTGGTACCCCTTAGTGGTGCTGATCTATTCTTTAGCCCATGCGATGTAAAGAAAGTTACAGAACACATCTCAGAAGCACCTCTGGATTCTGTCTGCATTCACTGAGATGTCATCTTTGGACACTCACCCCATAAGCCCTCAGTGCTTCCCTATCAGCAGTGCCTTTTTTGTTGTTTCAAAATAAATATACGGGGACTTCCCTGTTGGTCCAGTGGTTAAGAATCTGTCTTGCAGTGCAGGGGACATCGATTCGATCCCTGGTCGGGGAACTAAGATCCCACATGCCGCAGGGCAACTAAGCCTGTGTGCCGCAACTACTGAGCCCACGTGCTCTGGAGCCCGCGCGCCACAACTAGAGAGAAGCTCGTGCAGTGCAACGAAAGATTCCATGTGCCGCAACTAAGACCCAATGCAGCCAAAAAAAAAAACACGGTGGATACTCCGAGTTCTAAATTTTTTCTCCTCCTCTCCTCAGCCTTTCTCCCTCTTTCCTATCCGAATTGGCACGTGAACGCATTTGCCTTGGATAAGTTGGGGACAGGGGAAAGCTAATGGAAACCAGTGAGTGTCTCCATTGTGATTGGCACCCAGGCCCCCTCAGTCTCATGAAAATGTTCTGGTTTTTATTTCAAAAATGTATAAAAAGGATTTCACAATACCATAGGTGCTCAGTTATAAATGAAACTGAACGGAAGAGTTTAGGATGAAGAGCAGCAGTGTCCTGACCACCGCCCCTCACCCCCATCCTACTTGCTCTGGGACAACCTCTCTGAACAATCCCTGCCTAGAGTTGCTCTGGTGGCAGCTGGAAGGCTACACGATATGCCTCTTCCTCTGCTTCTTCACTTGTCAAGTTAGGGAGTGACTACTGACCCTGCTGGGGTCCATGAGGACTTAGTTGATTTACACCACCCTCTTCTCCTCCTCTCCCAATGACTGACAGCTATGTTCTTTCCCTTTCTTGTGTTGGTTACCTGAGTGGAGTCTTTTAACACCAGGCGGGGCATGCCAACAACTGGGCTTCCTTCGAGGGTGGGTGGAAGGTGCCCCGATGCCCTGAGTCCCCGTTGGAGGAAGGCAATTCTGGGGCGTGGATCCCCTCTGTCCTGATGGCCCAGTGGTCTGCCGGGGCGGGTGTTTCATAACCATCCCACTGCCAGTCCTCCTCGTGCTCCCCCACTCTGCTGAGTCCTGTGTCATGGCTCCCCCTGCCTCATTTCATGGTTCCATGTGGCCCCATCCACTTTCTCGTCTTCCAGAAACCTGCTGAAGTTTCTCATTCACTGATAACCATTCCTCGTGGGTACACTCCTTTTTTTAAAAAAATTTATTTATTTTATTTATTTTTGGCTGCATTGGGTCTTTGTTGATGCGCTGGCTGCGGTGAACAGGGGCTACTGTTCGTTGCTGTGCGCGGGCTTCCCATTGCGGTGGCTTCTCTTGCTTCAGAGCACGGGCTCTAGGTGCGCGGGCTTAGTAGCTGTGGCGAGTAGGCTCAGTAGTTGTGGCTTGCGGGCTCTAGAGCGCAGGCTCAGTAGCTGTAGCGCACGGGCTTAGTTGCTCCGCGGCATGTGGGATCTTCCCGGACCAGGGATCGAACCCGTGTCCCCTGCATTGGCAGGCGGATTTCCAACCACTGCGCCACCAGGGAAGCCCCATTCCTTCTTTATTTCTATCCTTTACTCAGTCTGTCTCTGCAACAGGAAAACCACATCAGCTTTTTAACAGGTCTGAAGACGCCAAACAGAGGCTTGAGGTTGGCAGCCAGAGGCAGTCCAGGCAGACAGTCTACAAAGGGAACCTGTGCACGATCTTCTGATGATGGCCTGCCTGGGCCTTTCTGGGTTCCCTTTATAGATGTTCCAGACGATTCCATCCATTCCAAACCTCCTCGTGGCTTTAAAACAATTGCTCACCCCAAGGGCATTTGGGGAGTATCAAGTCATGTTTTAAATGGTGGAGATAAGCTGGCTGTTGGATGAAACCAACCTATGCGTCTCCTTCTCCCACGAAGATGGTCTCTCTGTCCATGAGTGGACACCCTTCTGCCAGCCTGGTCGGTCATTCAAAGGGCAACCAGTTCTTGTGAAGCCAAGTGAGAGTTTTGAATGATCCCAAAAATCTCTGTGAACACGTTTTCCATCTGTGAGTCTTGTGAAAATCCCATGAGGCTGTGTTATCCATTTTCCAAAGCAGACCAATGGCTACAGAGGGACTCTGCCCCAGTCTCTGGACTGACCCCAGGTGCTGAAGCTGGGTTTCTAGACAGGTCTGGCTGCGTCGTCCTGAGCAACTCCCAAGCCACTGAGCCCCCCTCTGCCCCATTCCCTGCAACCTGTGCACCCGCACCAATTCATGGCTGTCCTGGTTACACACTCATTTTCTACCCGTCAATCTTTGGGGACTAAATCTATTACCCAAAAATGTTGCCACGCCTGAGCAGCCATCGTGGTTCATTACGTGCAGAAAGCCTGAGGTAGCCCCACATTGTCTGTGGGAAAGAGGGGGTACTATTCTCGGGGGGTAGGTCCCTCTCCTCTGTGAGCTGGATTCTTGGATAATGCACAAACAAAACTCTGCAGGATAAAGCGCCACTGGCTCTGGTTTACTTTTATCTTTTTCCAAAGAGCTTTAATTAAGACTTTAATAGAACTAAAAACGGTCAAAGTGTAGTCAGAGCCCAAATCAGCGGTAACAAAACCAAGCTGGATCCAGGATGAAAATGCTGCCTGGAACATACACAGCTGGGAGCAAACCGGATTCACCTGGGCTTGTGATGGGTGGGGCTCTGAATGAGGATGGGAGGTGCCTGGACAGGGGTGGGTGGAGCCTGGATAGGGATGGGAGGGGCCTGGATGGGGATGGGTGGAGCTTGGATGGGATGGGTGGGGCCTGGTTGAGGATGGGTGGAGTTCTGCATCTTCCATCAGTGATTGGAATAGGAGTAACAGGAGGGCAGAGCAGGCATGTGAGAAGAGGTGTGATTGAAGGGGAGGCCATGACCTTTGGACTTGAAACATAGTTCTGGCACTTTGCCAGCTGTATAAGATGAACAAGTTCTTTGCCTTGTCTCCTCATGAGTAATAGTCACCTTTTGTGCAGATCAAATGGTTGGTGCATGCAAATCACTTTGCACAGTGCCTGGCACCCAGATGGCTCTAGGACTGTGCTCTTTTCTTTCCTTCTTCTGGATTTCCCATGCTCTTTCCTTCCAAGGGCTGGGCAGCGCACAGGAATTTATGTGCGCATGCATGAGGCCTGAATGCACCTGGATGTGTCCTCCCCTTGGGGAAGGTTTAATGGACCAGAAGCCAGGAATCAGGAGACCCAGGTTCTGGCCCCAGCAGTGCCTCTGACCTGCTGCTGTATGACCTTCAGCTTTCCAGATGCAGTTGGAGGGTTTTAGACTAGAGTTTCCAGCTTCCTTGAGTCCAAGGAACCCTGGATCCACAAGAATGCCCCTACAAACCCCACAGAGTCCTCAGTTCTTGCCCCGTGGGTGTTGATGGTGGGAGATCCCCTGCCCTTTAGCTCCCACTAGGTTGCCGTGTGTCACTCTCATGGCTCATGGGCCTCTGGCGGTGGGGGGGCCTGGTCACAGTCCCTGCCCACTGCGGGAATTTGACGCCCACAGGCCAAGGATACATCTAGACCTAACCGAGGGTAGCCAGGGTGTGCCCATGGGGGAAAGCTGGTCTCCTCCCAGCTCTGGGCTGTGCCCATTGGAGCTGGATGAAGTATGGCTGCCTCACCTCCTGTGGCCAGCAGGGAGCAGCATCACACACCAGGCGTGAGCAGGGTCCTAGGTGGGGGTAAGAACAGGGGGCTCTGTAGAGCTGGGAGGGGTTAAGACTGACCCCTCCCTTCTGCCACTGGCAGTTCTCTGGCCCCATAGTAACTAGAAATGAGCCCAAGGGATTCTTTCTCCAAATACCCTTGGGTCCTTCACTTGGGGCAGGCACACAGCACACAGTATCTGTCTTGGACCTGAACAGAAAGACTGGATAAGGATGTGCAGAGCCATCATCCAGCCACATCTGAGGACCATTCTGAGTCCTGGGGCACATACTTCCACCCAGCTAGCGCCTGGCTTCTCCTGGTTGAAGGTAGGTGCTTAATTGGTGCTCCCTGGTGTGGCCGTGGAAGTCCTTCCTTTTGCTCCCCTAGTGACAAGCACACCGGGACGAAACAACCCTCTTTGGAGAGGCCATTTTACAGTTATTGGTTTCATTAGAATGTTTTTCTTTCTTTCTCATCTTTTCCTTTTTCTGGATGGGATTATGGCCGCTGCTGCCAACCGTTCCCAAATCTCATGTCAGATGCTGCCGACCTGCAAGGTTAATTGGGTCAGAGCCCCGTTGGGTTGCAAGCTGCCTGAGCATTGTCTTGGACAAGGGCAGGCTGCTCACAGATTGTTCTTCCACAGTGATGGTGGCCTGTCTTTCCTGGTAAAATATGAGCTTCTGCCAACGTTGGTGCCCTCCAATCCGATTCTGGAAGGTCAGGGCTCGCCTGCTCAGAAGCTGGGGCAGGGGAGGGGGCGAGGACAAGGAAGTGACACCAGGCAGGCCTGATGCCCTTGACCCAGATGCTGCTCTGAGGCCCGCCCACCTCTCAGGGGAAGACTGCACATGTGGGGACAGAGAGCCCTGGGTTTGAATTCTTGCTTCTCGTCCTACCAGCCTGGTGACCTTGGGTGTGTCACTTGGCCTGCCCCAGCTTCAGTGGCCCCTTCTGGGAGATGGGTCCACAGCCATAGGGCCGTGGTGCAGGTGCACTGAGCGGAGGCGAGGCAAAACATCAAAGACACACTTAGTGCTAAAATGCCTTAGTTCTCTCTGCTCCCAGTATGGCCCCCTGGGCCTGGAATTCCTCCACTTTAGTGTTGAAGCGAGCATAGCACCCTCCTCCGGGGTGGTCACCTGAACTTAATGGTTTAAACAGCATGTGACCAGCCAGCCTGTTTTAATGTGGCCGCTACACTCTTTCCCCCCTTGTCTTCACTCCATTGGGGAATGTCAGCCCAGTCTGGGGTGAGTTGGTGTGGGGCCCAGGCTCCCTCTCCTTCGCCTGACAATCACCTGCCAGCCCTTCCTCTACCTGCCCGGCAGCATCTGTCCTGAGTCTCTTGTGGTGCCAAGGCTTTGGCTTGGGCTCTGGTTACAGCGGCTACCAGGGCGAGCCCTGATAGGAAAGCGAATATGTTTTTTTGTGTCAGGAATAACATTGTGTGAAATAGGGAGGAAGCTGGGTGGGTGTCTGGCCTGGTTCTAGGTGCTCGGGAGACATCAGTGGACAAAATCAGACGGAAAAGTTGTGTGGGGTAAGGGCTGAGAGTGCAGCCAGGTAGGGCAGGGGACACTGCTGGGGAGGGGTTACAATATCAAATAAGGTGAGGCCTGTTAGGGGATGCCTCAGTGAGAAGGTGACATTTGAGCAAAGACTTGAAGGACACAAGAGAAGTAGCCAAGTGGAGACCTGGGGGAAGAGAGTCAGTGCAAAGGTCCTGAGGCTGGAGTGTGCCTGTGTGTTTCAAGCCCAGTGATGGGAGCTGAGTGAAACCACTGAAGGATTTTGGTTTTCACTTTGAATGAGATGGGAGGCACTGCAGGGTTTTGATAAAAGGAATGACATTACATGCTGTGGGGAGGTGAGGACAGAGAGGGTCAACCAGTTAGCAAGTGGTTACAATAATCCATATGTGAGATGATGGTGGCCTGGACCAGGGTGGTTGCCGGGAGTGGTGAGAGGTGATTGGATGGGGGGTGTGAGGGAAAGAGAGGAGTCGAGGATGGCTCCAGGCTTTGGCCCAGACGATGGAACCTGCAGTGATGGGGCTGCCATCAACAAGGATGGGGAAGACAGTGTGAGGCGCAGGTTTTGGATGGAAGATCAGGGGTTCAGTTTTCAGTTTGGATGTCTATTAGACGATCCCATGGAGATACCCAGTAGGCATTTGGAGATAGGAGTCCAGAGTTTGAGAGGAAGATCCAGGCTAGGGATGTACAAATGGGAGTCATCAGTCTATGGATGGAATTTAGACCGTAAGACTAAACGAGGATGAGGGAGTGAGGGCATATGAAGAAAAGAGGAGGACGGAGGTCTGAGCCCTGGAGGCTTTCAAAGTCAGGAAGTCAAAGAGAAGAAAAGGAACCAGCCCAGAGGGCCGAGAAGCTGCCAGTGGGGGATGGGACTGTGAGTAATGGGGGTCATTGCTGACCTTGACAAGAGCACTGTGACGGGCCGAATTGTGTCCCCCCAATTCAAATGTTGAAGCCCTAAGCCCCCTAGTACCTCAGATTGTGACTGCATCACCTTTAAAGGGGTAATTTATGGTGAAATGAGGTCACTGGGGTGGCCCTACTCCAATAGGACTCGTGTCCTTATAAGAGGAGAAGATTAGGACACACACGCACACACATAGGGGGAAGACCATGTGGGGACACAGGCAGAAGATGACTGTCTACAAGCCAAGGAGAGAGGCCTCAGGAGAGACTGACGCTGCCAACATTTTGATCTTGGGCTTCCAGACTCCAGAACTGTTGAGAAATTTCTGTTGTTCTAGCCACCGAATCTGCTGTACTTTGTTATGGTGACCAGAGCAGACTAATTCAAGCACCTTCAGAGGAATGGTGGGCAAACTCCAAGTGGATGGGCTTAAGAGAGCATAGGAAGAGAGGGACAGAGATGGGAGAAAGTGGAGAACTTTTCAGAGTTTTACTATAAAGAAGAGCAACGACAGGAGTGCTAGCTTTCAGAAGAAGTGGGATCAAGGGATTTTTTTTTTCCCTTTCCTTTAAAAACATTTTTTCTTCTTTTTTTTTGACAGGAGATAGAACAGCTTGTTTTAATGCTGCTGGGAATGATCCCGTAGCCGTCACAAAAGTGATGATGTCGCAGGAGACAGACGGCCTGTTGCTGAAGTGAGGACCATGGTTGGTGGGAGGGAGGGTCTGGTGCCCAGAGGAAGACCTGGCTCTGAGGCCCAGATGGTCCACCCGTGGAAAAGGCAGAGTTTATGGGAGCAGCTTATCAGGCAAGAAAGAGGATTGCGTGGCCTGCCCAGCACACGCTTCGGTTATCTTCACCTTTCACTGTCTTTGTGGTTTTTTACAACTTGTAAGTTGTAGAACATTGATAATGATGCAAATGATTCCTGTCCATCGAAATGCAAATGAAGTGCGGCTCTTGGAAAGCAATTTATTACCGCCCTGTGGACAGACTGGTTTTGCATCTATTTGCAAATTCATTTCAGAGTCCTTTATTGTGATTCTTTCAATTCTCCTTTAAACCATCAGTAACATCTTACTAGTTCCCTCATTAATTAATGAATTAAATAAGACCTTTGGCAGGTGTTCATTTTATAGTTGTATGAGAGTCATTATTTTACCTTAAAAAAGTATCCTTTTGCAAGATGCCAATAGATGTGATGAAATAAAATTCTTATTTTATGGCAAGATGAGAAAAATTTGAACAGAATTTTTATTTGCCTGTTTGGGCCTCCTCCCTCCCCTTTAGTGTGGACTGTGTAGGTGCACTAACCAGACCTCTTTAGGAGATAATCTTCCTTCTTAATCTTGGAAGGGGCCACGTGAACCATGACCCACTGCTTGCTTTGTACATGCAGATCTGGATTGTGTAAACTGTCAGTAATAAGTCAGTTGATATATAAACCTTTGTCCAAAAACTTATATAACTGTGCTTTGACCTCTAGCAGGCAGAACAGTCCTCAGAGCTTTCTGAAAGACTGTCTCCTGCTTTATAATCCTCAGGTAGGCTGGAGTAAAATTTTCCATTTCTTTCTTAGATGGACTACTGATTAATCTTTTTGTTGACAGATGCTGGGTGTCTTTGTATATTCTCTTTTGATGGGTGAAAATTTCCCACGATATTGGAGCTTGGAGCAAAAGCAGACCCCCGCCGCATCCCTCCGCCTCCTGAAACCCTTACCTGGAAAGCGCTGAGTGCAGGAGGGAGACGCGGACCATGTGAAGCGACTCTGTATGTGCATCCATGAGCTGAGTCCTGGCCGGGCGATGGCCCAACCTTCCCGAGAGTGCAGCCCCCTGGACCTGTGTGGGTTGGAGGGAGGCTCCATTGTACTCTGGCTGCAGGTAGAAACATGATACAATCATATTTCACCCCCACATCACCACTAGCCCAGAAATGCCTAATTTGGTTTATTTATTCATGTGACTACAACCCTGATGAAGGTGGGGCAATCCAGTGGGCTAGTGTGACCCCAAGGGGACAATTCCTCCCACACAAGTTCTGGCCCTGAGACAAGCTACTTCAGGATGAAAAAAAAAGGCACTGAGCTCAGACCCCAGCTCACCTCCCCTCCAGGACACCCTCTGGGACCCATATCTGGTGTGACCCTTCTGACATATACAAAAATGCCTCAGTGTTCCCGAATCTGGTTATATTTGGTCTTGTGCAGGCTTCTCAGAAATATTCACCTTACTTCTGGGTATACATATATATATTGATTTGTGGCCTATTCCAGTCCTTAAAACTCTACTCAATTTTTCAGGCTTGGACCAAGTGCCACCACCTCCAGGCAGCCTTACCAGATTGCTCACAGATTGAATTCACTGCTCTCTCCTCTGTAGCTCAAGTCCCCTTCCCACATTGAGTACATTTAGATGTTTAAATTCTGTTTCCTCTATTAGACTCACTCATTCATTCATTTATAAATCCATTTGGCTGAACTTGACTGAGCCCCTGCCGTGCACAGGCCTGGTGCCTTCAAGTGCCTGTATCCCCAGGCAGGTTTACGTTCCTAGCACTGAGCACAGCACCTGCCTGTTGGGTAACAGGTGTTTGGTAAATAAGTAGATGCTGTGAACCCATCTGCCCAACCCTCCTGCGCTCAGCACATCTTTGTTTAGACTTTTACCTGCGCCTTTGCTGATCACACTTTAATGAACATTCTTCCTCCCTTGATGGGAGAGCTGTGGCGGTGTGGTAAAAACTGTTGGTCAGACTGTTGGAGTTGCCTGCTGCTCTGGCCTGGGCCCCCGGCCGCCGGGTTCCCACGCTGGCTGCGCTTCAGACAAGCCTGCCCAGCCCCGCCGTCCTCCTCCACGGCCTCTGAGAGGTGAGGGCAGTGGGCTTGCTGGAGCCTGTCCAGGTGGTGTAGCTGTTGCCATTACCTGCATCAGTCTCTTGGGGCGGCCGTAACAAAGTACCACCAAACAGGTGGCTTGAAACAACAGAAACTTCTCTCACAGCTCTGAAGACCAGAAGTCCAAAATCAGGGCGTCGGCAGGACCCCACTCCCTTCCCAGGCTCTAGAGGGGATCCTTCCTCACCTCTACAGGCCTCTGGGGGCTGCTGGTGTTCCTCGCTGTGCCTTGGCCTGTGCACACATCACTCCAATCTCTGTTTCTGTCTTTACTTAGCCTTATTCAGTGTGTCTCCCTCTGTGTCTCTTCTCTTCTTTTAAAGACACCAGCCACTGGTGTAGAGCCCACTCTCACCCAGTACAACCTCATCTTAATGACATTTGCAAAGATCCTGTTTCCAAATAAGGTCACATTCTGAGGTTCTGGGTGAACGTGAATTTAGGGGGACACTGTTCAACCACCACACAGCCCTCCTGGGCAGAAATCCGGCATCACCCACATTCCCAGAGCGCTGCCATGGGTGTGCAGGGACGGGAAGAGGACCCGGATGGTTGGGCCCCTCTCATGGCAGCCACCCGCCTGATCCAGTCATGACTCTCCTTCAGCCCTGCCTGGGGGCCCCGAGGCCCCCCCGGTCCGGCTGTGGTTGAGCCGAGAGTCCTGCCCAGGCTTCTGGTTCTGAATCCGAGTCTCTTCCTAGAGAGACAGGTTTCTTCCGCAGTGTGCACCCTGGTCGTCCTTGGGCTGCCCTGTGTCTGGGTGAGCAATGCCACCTGAGGGGGCCCAGTATGGCATTTTGTAAGCACAGTGTGACATTCCTAGGTAGCTCTGCAGCCTCTGGGGGCAGAAGCCCTGGTTTCTGACACGTAAATTACTGTGTTGTTGCCAATGTAAGTTGTAAACACAAGTAAGCCCACGTCACAAATCCACTTTTATTAAAACATGTAACTTTTCAGTGTTATGGGTCCAATTTTCACTAAAGGAGGAAGATGACCAAACCATCTGAGCAAGAAAAATTAAGGACAACTCTTTACCAATCAGTGGGGACCCTAAACGCATGAGTGAAAATGAAGATAGCCATTCCAGTATTTTATGTTAATTAAACTCTGGATATGACTCAGCTTGTAGAGAAGTGAAACATTGGTTCTTCGTCAGGCTATTCAGAGTGTTGTCCTTGGGAAAGAAGTTGGGCGAGTTGGGCCTTGTCTGTTTATGTTCATTGCTGTGAGCATCTCTGCCCTGAAGCACCAAGATGAGGCACAGCCCCGCTGCACAAAGGTCTTTTCTTATGAACACAGTCAGTTTGTGTGAGCTTCTTACAAGGGTTACGGTGTCTGGGCTTGGGTGCCCAGGGAACCTGGGTGCCTCGGGCTAAGAGCCTGGTGGGGCTCTGCCCCGCGCTTCCCAGCTCAGCCTCTTTGAGCTTCAGTCTCCTCCATGGTGCCCTGGGAATGATGCCAGCAGCCACCTCAAAGGCTGCTGTGAGGATTAAATGCCTCCTTCCAGGAGAAGGGCCTAGCACTGGGCCAGCACGCGCAGTGGGCGCTCCGTGAAGCCAGTCGCTATTATCCACACTTGCCTGATGAGCGCACGCACAAATGTGAAATTATCAGCCCACCTCATAGGTGGGCCTTTTCCTCCCTCAGAATCACTCCCGGCAAGGAGCATCTTCTCCCCTTGCAAACTCTGGGGAAGTGGTTATCAGATGTGAACCCAGGAGCTCTGTCTGCTCTTGGCATTCAACCCTCAGCACAGAACCACCATGATTACAATCCTTACTTTTATCTGCTCTTTAAAGTAAACAACCAGTTCACACCCCGAGAGCTTACAGATTGGTAGGATATAAATACATCAATTTGTTTTAAGCTGTCGGAGAGAAGAATGACATTTTTAGCATTGAGAAGGGCTGAATCATGGTCTGGAGGGATGCAATTGGATTGACTGCTTTGAGGGGTCAAGTGTAATTTTAGAGTAGAATTAGTATGATTCGTGATAGAACTGTTACACCTACCCACCCCCCCAACCCCCCCAAAAAAATTCAGTTCCAGGCAAGGATTATGTATCTTTTTATTTAGTCGTTTTTCCGAAGTTTAAGATGTGCTTTTGGAGGGAGGTGTTTGTGAGTCGTGAAGCATCTGAAATCGCCTCTTCCTGCTGAGCACGTCTTTGTTCCAAATGTCAAAGTCATGGGGAAGCGCCCGGATGACACCTGAGTGATGGCCCAACAGATCCCATATCCCGGAGGTTCCAATCAGTTCCTTCCATTATCCCACTGTTGCTTAAGGGAGTGGACTGGGAAAAGCTCAGTCAGAACAAATGGACTTACAGGAAGAACTGAAGGGAGGCACCCACGAAATAGCTGAAAGACTTTAAAGCCACTGCACCTTGTATACTATTATGAAGGAGGAACAGAATTCCAAAGCTCTTAACCTTGGTTTCCTCATCTGTCTGACGAGGTTCATAGTGACCTGGCTGCCTTCTTGAGGGTCATCTTGGGGGTCAACTGAGGAGAAGGTGCCTTGGAAATGTGAAGGTCGCTGGTTATACCTCGGGGGCAGCTGGATGCCTGCCGCACTGGGACTTCCGCAGCCCCTCTTCCTGGCTTTCTCTTCTGCCTTCCCATAAGAGGGATTGATTTCAGAGTCTGAGGTCACGTCTACCAACCAAAGCTACTTTGAAAGAAAAACCAGCTGGATTCGGGCCAGGTGCCTCTTTCTTGGTTTGTTTTGGGGGAAGAAAATTTTAGAATCAATAATCAGAGGTTTGAATTAGTTAAACTTTATTTTTCAAAATAACCAGTTGCAGAATTGAAGCATTACCCACCACACACACCCCGTTCCAAAGCCCTGACTCTTCCACTTGCAGCTCTTGCAGTGCCTTTGTGGGGATGAGTCTTCACCCCGAGGCCCTTTGCTGTTGAAGGAAGAAGGTACATACGTACACCCAGACGCAGCTCTATCTATGTACTAGGTTAGCCAGTAGCACAATATTTCTGGATGATCTTCAAACTATTCTGCTCAGATTTATTTCAAGTGTGGATTTAGTTTCTCTCCTGCACTGTTACTAGTTGGTAAGGACGAGTTTTGCCAAGGTAATTTGTTCTACTCTGGCCCAAGTGAGATGCAAAAATGAGAGACATGAAATCTTCAAAGTGAGAAAGGAAACAGCATAAATTCTCAAGTGAAGCACCTGCCGGCATGGGAAGGTCCCAGGGGAAGGCTGTGAAAGGATTCTATAAAGTTTTAATAGCTTAAGACCTAAGGTAGCAGAATTAAATGCAAGCTGGGGACCAACTCTTTTCTCGATCATATAAAATGTGAGAAAATCTCCATATCAACTCTGGCAGCTCCTTGGATCTGGGGGCAGAATGTGGGTGGACGCTTTGGAATTTCAAGGCACGCGTGAGTCCTTCCGATCTCATCAACAGAGATGGAGCCATTTGCTGGACATGTGGAAGAGTACGACTGGCCTGTGGCTGCAGGACCCACCTAATAGTAGATACATCATGGAGTAGAAGATTTCAGCTTCCCAACGATGAGCGCAGATTCCTCATGTCTGTGCTGCATTCTTTAGTGCTAAGAAAGACCATTTTCTCTTCCTTTCTGCTGTGCTGTCAAGCAATGCTGCTGAATGTTGGCTTTACTCCCTTGGCAGTCATGCTACCTACCTACCTACCTGGCTTCCCTGAAATAATAAAATAGCAGTCCTTCTGTGCTTGCGGTTTTATTCAGGGAACCCAAGCAACAGTGCATTTGTAACTGGATGGCTTCTGTTCCTAAAGCAAAAGGGAGCCTAGGGCCACAGGCCAGACGGCATCAGAGCTGGTAGGCACCGGCTCCCCAGTGAGCAGGGCCAGTCACTCACCCTGGCTGGATATGGCTGTGGGCTGAGCTCTGTGCTTTGGGCCTGTGTTTTCTTGATGAAATAGCTCTGAGCACATTGGTATCTGGATCAAATATCTGCCACATTTGGAGACAGGGCTGCTCCTCCAGGGCCTCTGAGATGAAGTACAGATGCCTCAACCCAGTAGCCAACATCCTCCATGATCTGGAGGTGCCTGTCCTGTGGCCTAGTCCCTGCAGCACCTCCTGCCCAGCCGTTACATCCGCTGCAAAGGACAACTCCCCATCCTGGTTCATACGCTGCATCATCCTGTCTCAGTGCCTTTGCATGTGTCATTCCATCTGCTCTGATGCCTTTTCCTGCCATCTCTGTCAAAATTGTACCCATTCTTCAAGGCCCACCTCACATGCCATCTCCAGGGTCCCCCCCGTCGCTCCCCTCGCTGTCCTCACCAGCTCTGCAGTACCTCCTATTGCGGTCTGCTTCGAATCATGCCTATCTGAGTTTTTGCCTCTAGCGCTCGGTTTAAGATTCCCAAGAGCAGGAACCTATATGGCACACAGGTGCCAATTAATTTTAGTTAATAGTATGGCCTTTGCAGTCATACCTACTTATATTCAAACCTGAGTTCTGCCTCTTCATAGCTGTGTGACTTTGGGAAAGTTACTTAACCTCTCTGGGCTTCAGTTTCCTAAAAATATTTTTTTATAGTGCTTCCAATGTGTGAGGCCCAGTGCCAAAGGCTTTATACACATTATCTTGTTTATATAATGTAATTCCTCCTTGTTGGAGACAATCATAGCATCTCTTTACCTGGGTTTTGGTGGCGTGATCATGAGATAATTCTCAGAAGCTGCTCATGGCCTTGGGCAATTAACAGTCCATCTGGGTGGATAAGACCTCTCATGAGAATAGGTGAGTAACTCACTGAGTACTGTGAGTCATGCTACAGAATTATTGAACCCAAGGAGGTTGTGAAAACCCCCGAATTTGTAGCCAGTTGGTCAGAAGTGCAGGTGGCTGGGGACCCCCAGAAGCGTGGCTGGTATCTGAAATTAGGGCGGCTTTCAGGAAGCCCTTAACTTATGGAGTCTGTGCAAACCTCTGGTGGCATCGAATTCTGGGTTAGCCAGAACTGAATTGTGGTACACCCAGTTGGTTTCTCCTTTCCATCCAACAGGGAAAATATTCCCTCACACACTCCTGAAAGGAGTCAGCAGCTTGTGATCCTTCTCTCTCCAGTGGAGGCTGGTGTGGCCAGAGAGTTTTGTTTAGCACAACTAACCCCCATGCTGGGGATAAGCAGGCGTTAGCATGAACCCTTGGCCTGAAAAGACCAATTACTTCTTATGTCCTCAACTAGAGGTGCCCCAAACCACTAAATGGCCCAGAAACCAAAGGCACAAATGAACGCAATCACCTTTCCCAAGTGGCAGAGGAGCCCTAAGAGAGTGTGTCTGGTGGGGTCTTCATTGCGATTAGGGGTGATGGTGTGGACGCAGGTTGAGGTTTTCACACAGCCCCACCGTTGGCTGGAGTTCCTGGCAGTGCTATCTTTGTAGAGTCGCTATTTAACTGGGTGACTTGCCTGGGCAGCCGCGGAGCTCTCCAATCTAACATATTTGACGCTTAATCACCTGCAGCACCAACGAAGCCCTGCTCTTTTTGTGTGGCTAAAAAATTACAACATCCAGACATGGCTCAGTCATGCTCTGTCTACACTGCATTTAAAACACCTTTGCCCACGTGGAGCATCCACATGGGCCAGGTTTCCTATTAGGAGTGTGAGCTTTAAAAAGAAAGCACAGGGAAAGGCTCAGACCTCACTCTGGAAGGTCTTACTTCATGGGAAGAGACAGTGAAATTCTTGATTCCTCTCATCACATAGCCTAGAGTGGAGGGGAGTGGGAGGGAGGGAAGGGAGGGAAGGGAGGGGAGTTGTGCAAATGGATTTGAAGGGCCGAATGTGTATTTCTGGAGTGTTCAATCCTCCAGGGTTTACACACCCTCTGAAAGGGAAATGCATGGTTTCAGTAATGGATCTAAATCCCTCTGAAGGTCTTAATCTCACTGTGTTCACTGTTGGCTGGAACAAAGCCAATACCCCACATGGCCAGTTCCCAGCTGCTGCCTCCTGCTTTGTTTATTTTCTTTTTGACGCATAAACATCTGTTTCCTTGAGTATCTATCATCCAAGAATGGAAGCCTTGGGTAGGCAGGAATCTGGTCCGTCTTTTTTCCCTGTCGCACCTCCAGACTGGGCATGTTGCCAGCACACAGTAGGAGCTTACTGAATGTTTGTCAAGGAAACCTCCTAACTGGCCTCCCTGCCTCTGGCCTCACCCCCTTTCACCTGCCTACTTAGCCCATCACCTGTGTCATTGCTCAGGTAACAGGTGACCTGAGACGATGTTTATTTCCAGCCCCCAGATCTAGCCTGGCCCCCAGGAACCCCCCACCCTGCTTGTATTTGGTGATTCCCGCTTCTGTCTTGTGCCCTCCTTGCCATGGATCTTCAAGGTCTCCTCAGCCTGGGGTGCCCAGACCCTCTCCTTGCCTTGCTGTCTTCCTTCCTCACACGTTTTCTCTTCAGCTCAGCCCCCAGAGTGCCGTGCACAGTTGTAACCACTGAACGAAAATGTCAGCCACCACAGGTCCACCATACTGGGCCCTGCACCAAGCAAGGCCTTCTTTGTTAAAGACTTCCCATGTACATAATGTGCCAATATAAGTTCTTTCTGTAATAACTTGAATGGAGCTGCAGCCAGCTGGAAGAAAAAAAATCTGTTTTTCATCTAGCGGAAAAAACAATCCAATATTAGGGCACTCAGCCATTTGCACATCCGGATCCTTTTACCACAAATGGCTTAAGCGCCCAGGCACGCCACTGTACCCCTTCTAGACGGTCTGGGCACCAGAGCCAAATGAAGTTCCAGGCGGCAGGGGACAGAACTCTCTGTGGCTTCCTGGAACTGCAGTCGCTGAGGAGACTTGATATGAGCAGCGACTGCAAATGGCCAGGAACCTGGTAATTGCTCATCAGGGTTGGTGCCCGGAGGCCGGGTGGGCAGAAGCTGGGAGAGACGCGCCCGCAGACAGCAGAGATGCCGTAGGTGCCGGGAGGCAGGTGGGGCAGGCGGTAATGTGAGCTTGACAGCGGATGTGTTTGCAGACATGCCTGTCATTCTCCCCTTGGGTTTGCCCTTCTGCGGGGGAAGTAGAGGTGGGAGGGTAAATAAATTTTATGCTTTTGAAAGGCCTGCTGTAACTGCCTCCAGAAGACGGGGGTCAAATCCCCAAAGACCTTTACCAGTGGAGCCTGTTTCCTATTCACAACCTCGGGAGGGTGAGAGTACCTCCCAAGGGTCTGCATCCAGTAACTGGTCACCTGTAGCCTGTGCACACAGCTTTGCCTGCCTCGCTAACTGAAAGCATCGATTTACTGCAGCCATCTGCACCTATTATCTGCAAAATATGACTTTTAATTAAATGAACAAGAATAGCAATGATAATCGCCAGTTGCTAATGCAACACAGGAGCTCAGACGGGGCAATGTGATCAGGAAGGTTTAGGGAAGGGTGGAAATAGACGGGGGGTTGAAGCCCCCTAAAGTCAAACCCTGCTGGTTGCCACCATAGTCTGACTTGGGTTCTCCTTCAACATCTCACAGAAATTGCCTGTGAGTATTTTCTTCATCCAAAGCCCATGGGGGCCCTGACTCTCAGTGGCCACTGATCTTTGCTATCAGGTTTACTCGGCCCCAGGTCCCATCACTGGAAGTCTGGGGGTTTGACAAGAGATTCGCTGGAGATTACATAGGGTTGCTTTAGTTCCTACAGTCTGTAAACTTGAAATGTACAAACCCAGTCTCTGACCCAGACTCATGGGCACAGGCCACTTCCAACCTTCTTTTCTTTTTAAATCTTAAACAAATTCACCTTTTCCTTAGCACATCACAAATATTTCCAACAGAAGTACTCTCTCCCCAGCATCCTTCTTCCCTGGTGTCCAGGTTTTTCACGGTGCTTTCTGGCTGCTCAGAATCCCCACTGGGGAACTGGGACGAGAGCCTTTTTCTTTACGCTTAGCAGCATCCTGTGTCATGTACCTGTTGGGAGAAGAGCTCGGGCTCTCCTGCCATCTAATCTGAGGGACTAGTTCACACTAAGTTATTAAAGACTGACAATTGGTGCAGTGCCTTGACATTCCCAGAAAAGATACCTTAGAACTGGATTTTGACTAAAGATAAGGAGAGGCACCACAGTGGGCATTGGGGGAGATGTTTGGATAGAAACTTAACAACAGTTCACAGTGGCTCTGCTGTCACAGAGGCTGGGCCACAGAAAGAGGAAGACGGTGTGATTTCTGGAGCCCCTGATGAGCCTTCAGACACCTCTGTGTCTCAATTTGCCTTTTTTCTTCTTCAATTTGCTTTTCACATCTCTCTGTGTGCAGCCTGTTTCTCTGGAGGTAAGGGGCTCATTCCTTGCAGGCAGGGAGGGGTCTGCAGCCTTTCTAAGCCTCAGTGGGCCAGGCAAACGAATTTGGGAGTAAGAACAGGAGCAATTGCTCCTGAGCTAGGAGGTGGTCCTGTGAGAAGGGGGCATCAGGAAGGACAGACGATGCCACTCATCAATTCCTCTCATCAACTGAGGGCTGCTGTGTGAGGCTAGAGGCAGGGTCACCAGAAGGGAGACAGGTGTCTGTCAGGCTATGTGGGACCAGCCCTGAGCGACCAGATCACTCCCACAGGGCTATTCTAGTGGAGCTGCCAATCACTGCACCTTAGCTCAGGGATTGGCCCAAGGAGGGAGGTGGTCACGTGACTCAAGCTAGGCCAATAAGAGTGCTCCCCTGGGACTTTAAATGTGGAGCCAGGGGAGGAGTATTCCTTCCTCTTGGGCTGCTAAGCTGTGAGAACGTGAGTTCAGAGCTGCCATGGTTGAGCATCTTGCATTCATAACGAAAAACCTTATCAGCAATGGGAGGGGAAGAAGCTGATGTGTGGAGGGAAACAGAAGCAAGAGACTGGGTGGGGAGGCCTGTTGGTGTTCAACCCCCCAGAGCCAGCTCCCCATCCCTATGGCATTTGGGGTGGGAGATGTGGAGAGGTAGGGGGAGAACCAGGAGACGCATGTGGCAGAAACTGAGATGTAGTGGGGGAGGATCGAAAAGAAATGGGTGGTTGCCCATGGAGAATGACAGCAGGAAACCACCTGCTGGTGTGGCAACTAGAATCTCCATGTCCTTGACGGGGCAGCTGGGAGAGCTATTGCTGGCCAGAACGCTGCCCACTGACCTACAGCTGACAAGAGGGGTGCTTTTTCCTAATTTGCCAAAGGCACCGTATGCAGTGACCTTGGGAGTCATTCATCGAGGGTCAGCCTCTGCCCTACATACTAGATGGATGTGTGCAGGGGAAAGACAAATGCAGTCCTTGTCCGCATAGTGTCTAGTAAGGATTCAGGCATGTAATGTGCAGTTACTGTGCCTGTGAAGAGGGTCACAGGAGAACTACAGGGGCTGTGGGAGCTCAGAGGGGGGAAACATCTGGACCAGCTTCGCAGAGGAGGCAGCAAGGCTGGTTAAAACCTAAGTGGATCACAGCCACTGAGTGCCTTTGCGTCTACAATATTCATGCCTTAGTCAGGTGGAGGCTTTTGTATTTCTCAGGGTTTTCATATCTCTTTTATTTACCCTAAACACAACCATTTCAGGAAAGGAAGGCAAATGTAATAATTGACTCTTGAAGTAGCCTAAGGCAAGGGAAGAAAATATCATTTCTTGAGCATCTACTATGTGCTAGGAACTTTTCAATGACCACATCTACACTCCCGCTCCACTGCAAAGTTGAAGCATTACCCCTTTTATTGATAGGCAGACTGAGGCTCAAGGTGACACAGATTTTTGTCTCTTGGTGCAGAGCTCTCACCTCTGCAGGAAGCCATTTCCCAGCATTTTCCATTGGATTGAACCTGTTAGGACTGTCAGAAAAAGAAATCTTGTCTTATACTAGCTCCACCACCAAAGGGGATTGACTGGCTCATGTACTGGGAAGATTCAGAGGGAAGATGGATTTCTGGGTTGGTTTGATTCAGCAGCTCAACAATGTTATCAAGCACCCTGTTTTCATTCAGTCTTTGCCTTCCAAGATAGTAGCTTGGTCCATAAGCCTCTTCCCTCATGGTGGCAAAAAGGTCTCCAGGCCTTACAACTGCTACCATATCTCCTGTTGTGGCTCTTGCAGAAAAGCAAGGAAACTTTTCTCCACCCCGGAAGTTCCTAGCAAATTTTCCTTAGGTGTCATTGCTCCAAATTGGAACACATGTCCATTTCCAAGGTAATGTCAGGAAAGCTTTGGGCTGACCAGCTGAGGCCTGGGTCACCTGAAACAGTCACTGAGGCATGAGGGATGGGATCACCCTGACTGTCTAGATGGCCAGAGCTCACCCCGCGCAAAGGTGGCCAGCTCGGTGTTTCATGGGAGTCTGGTCCCGTTATGTGCTTGGAAGGGGGATGCCGGTGGGCAGCCAACAGAGCCCCCAGGGATGTTCATGGCTTATTTTCCATGTTCATAGGACTGAACAAACAGTTTTGCATATTCATTGAAGCAGAAGAGCCTCTGATTGGATGCATGGGTGCATTTCTGGCCTCTTAGGGAAGGAAACAACCAAATGAAGAGGCTCTCAGAGGACTTAGTGTCCTCGATGGTTTCTGGAGGACATTTTTTGGTCAATCCCAGCAGAACTGTGCAGTCAGAAACAGAGCCCACATCAGGACCTGTAATCACCTAATTAATTCAGGCACAGGGGTCCTTTGGCAGGTGGGAGGAGGGTAAGGTGGGTGCCTCTGCCGGGGCCGGCTGCACGAGGCCCTGGGCAGTCATGGCCGTAGGACAACTCACCCAGGTAGGGAGACTTAGGCACCCAGAGTGTTTGGTAAGGTGCTCAACTTGCCACCCAGCCTCCTCCAACCCAGAGGGCACATCAACTCCACTTTCATCAGATGCAGACAAAGAGAACTGTTAGTTAATTCTGAGCCCTAGGCTGTTCTGTGCATTTTCTCCTTTGCTGCCTGGAACTGGTTCAAGTTCACCCAGGTCCTGGCTTGGGGAGCGCCCACAGGCTCTTCTTGATTGCTTCATTCATTTACTTATCCAGTAGTCATTCTCTGAGCCAGGCACTGGGGGAGCAAAGACGGGTGGTGGCCCATACCCACTAGAGTGCAGGGTCAACTGGGGGAGGGGAGATGCTCGGGAGGGTGAATCGAGGTGCATCCAGGTAGAGAGAAGCTTGAGAAGCTTGGCTGTCCTGGGCGGGGTATGGGCGCTGAGCTCTGAAAGGACTTGGCATTGTTGAGGGATGGAGGCACAGTGGGAGGGGATGGGGACAGGTGGTGTGTGTGGACAAGAAGGGGCGGTGGTAGCAAATGAGACTATAGGGTAGGACTGAGGCTGGACAATAAAGGCCTCAGTAGAGATTCTCAAAGGAGTAGGAAATGCAGAGCCTGCCAAGCCTGTAGGCAGGCAGGTTTACAGGACCAAATGCGGCTGTCTGGCAGGCTGTGGTGGTGAGATGGAGCAAATCAAAGAGGAGGGCATGTGAGGAATGCTGGGTCAAGGCACAGATGATTTCCTAGTGGATGTAGGGGGTGGCCAGAGTCAAGGTTACCCTCAAGGTACCTGTATCTGGCTTAGAAAATTCAGTTAGAGGACAGAGGTGCGGGAGATGGGCTTGGGTGGGGGAGATGACGGTTCAGAATTGAGGTGCACTTGGGACACCCAGGATTGTCCAGAGGGCACAGCACAGATGCAGGGCAGGGATGGGGATGTGGGAGTTGGTGCACTGCCATTTTTATTTTGCACATTCCCTTCCAGCCTCTGTTCCTGTGAGAGGCAGTTACAGCTCCCGAGTACTGACAACCTGGGCCGAAGTCCAGCAAGTTAGTGAACCGAGTCTCATTTCCTGGTGCGACATGTGGATAACAGTCGCTACCCCACAAGGCTGTCTCAAGAATTCACTAAGATGATGAGCTCAGCTGGAGCCTGGCATGTGCCAGGCAGGCACACACGACACAGCCATGGCTGTTGCAATGACACGTCTACGCGGGTAGGATGGCTGTGGCATCAGGGACATCGCTTTCTAAACTACACCACCTCCCCAACCCCCAGACAGGAACAGTCCTGGTAGGCTGCCTCCATGGAAACCAAGGGAAGTGATGCCTCTGCTGTTCTCTGAGAGGGAGGCTTTGCTGTGGGAAATTCATTTTTCCAGGTGGCTCTCTCCATAATAGAAGCAGCCATGCTGCTTCACATCAAGCACGTGGGAAACACAATGTGGTCTCCTGACTGCCCTTCTCCCCTCCTTTCTGCTCTGGGGCCAGGACCACTGGACACAGGGTCAGGTGGTTTTTTGGTTTTGTTTTGTTTGGTGTTTCTTTGGTTTTGACAATTATTTTTTTTAACTTTTTATTTTATGGAGGATAGGTGATTAACAATGTTGTGTTAGTTTCAGGTGTACAGAAAAGTGATTCAGTTATACATGTATCTATTCTTTTTCAAATTCTTTTCCCATTTAGTTTGTTACAGAATACTGAGCAGAGTTCCCTGTGCTATACAGTAGGTCTGTGTTGGTCATCCATTTTAAATATATGGGCGTGTACCTGTCAATCCCAAACTCCCTAACTATCCCTACCCCCCACCCTTCCCCCCTGGTAACCATAAGTTCGTTCTCTAAGTCTGTGAGTCTGTTTCTATTTTGTAAATAATATTTGCAAACGATGTGACCAACAAGGGATTAGTCTCCAAGATTTACAAACAGCTCATGAAGCTTAATATCATAAAAACAAACAACCCAATCGAAAATGAGCAGAAGACCTAAATAGACATTTCCCCAAAGAAGGCATACAGATGGCCAAGAGGCACATGAAAAGGTGTTCAACATCACTAATTACTAGAGAAATGCAAATCAAAACTACAATGAGATATCACCTCATACCAGTCAGAATGGCTATCATCGAAAAATCCACAAACCATCAATGCTGGAGAGAGTGTGGAGGGAAGGGAACCCTCCTACACTGTTGATGGGAATGTAAATTGGTGCAGCCACTGGGGAGAACAGTATGGCGGTTCCTTAAAAAACTAAAAATAGGGCTTCCCTGGTGGTGCAGTGGTTAAGAATCCGCCTGCCAATGCAGGGGACGTGGGTTCGAGCCCTGGTCCGGGAAGATCCCACATGCCGTGGAGCAACTAAGCCCGTGCGCCACAACTACTGAGCCTGTGCTCTAGAGCCTGTGAGCCACAACTACTGAGCCCGCGTGCCTAGAGCCTGTGCTCCACAACAAGAGAAGCCACCACAAGGAGAAGCCCGTGCCCTGCAACAGAGTAGCCCCCACTTGCTGCAACTGGAGAAGAGCCCACACGCAGCAATGAAGACCCAACGCAGCCAAAAATAAATAAATTAAATAAATAAATTTTAAAAACCCCAACAACTAAAAATAGAGCTACCATATAACCCTGCGATCCCACTCCTGGGCATATCGCTGGAGAAAAACATGGTTTGAAAGGATACATGCACCCCAATGTTCATTGCAGCACTGTTTACAATAGCCAAGACATGGAAGCAACCTAAATGTCCATCGACAGAGGAATGGATAAAGAAGATGTGAGAGATATATATATATAATGGAATAGTGCTCAGCCATTGAAAAGAATGAAATAATGCCATTTGCAGCAACATGGATGGACCTAGAGATTCTCATGAAGTAAGTCTGACAGAGAAAGACAAATATCATGTAATATTGCTTACATGCGGAATCCAAAAAAAAATGATACAAATGAACTTATTTATAAAACAGGGTCAGGTGGTTTTACATAATGTAATTAACTCACACAATAGAGGATTGTTCTGCAATGCGGCACCGGCACCAACACCCTGATCCATCAGTGCTTCAAGCAAAGGGAGCTGCCTGACCCTCGGGAATGACAGGCACTGCTTGGACATTCAGACAGCTTGCTCTGGCTTTAGACAATGACAAGTGTACGTCGAACCCAGCAGAACGGCTGATCCAAATCTCCTACTCTGGTGACTCGTGAGTTCAGTGGAAATAAAGGGCAGAGACAAATAGCGAAGGCCTTGCCCTCACCATGGGGCTGATGGGACCCAGGCTGCAGGGACCGCCTGGGGGTCCTACCTCAGGACTTCTGTGTGTCCAGAGCGTCAGGATCTATTTAGCTCTGGCCTCAGTCAGACCTCAAAGGCTGTTCCCAAAACACTATCCAAAATTCAAGGGATGGGTTGAGGATCAGTGGTGAGAAGAATTTTTCCAGTGTAAATTCAATAACATCTGGTTGGCTCGCATCGGTTGTATTCCGTATAGTTTCTCTGATACCTCACCAGAAGAATACTAAACAGAGGGTTTGGCTTACACCTTTGATAATGCCAACAGAACGAGAGGCACGCATCTGAGGATCTATGAGGCTCTGGCAGGCATTCCGTCCACAGTATATTTGGCAGGTTCTTCATTCACCAGCATGATTAACCCCCCTCTGTGGACTCGGCAGTAGGCCAGTAGCTGTGGGGGCTAAACAGGCACCCTGGATGGACAGATGGATGAATGAGTGAATGAATGAATGAACGAATGAAGAGCAGGACATGTGTCCTGTCCTCAAGCCATCGCATGATTCCTCACATTTCCTTGCCTTGTTGTAACTAACTGGCAGCATTTTCGCTTACCTGTCCTGTCTGGTCCATGTTGTAAATGCTTCGGTAGAGTCAGTCACAGTGTGTGAACATCTGTCTGTCCTCCTACCAACACCAGGTGAGGCATGATGACTTCCTGGTTCCCTATGAGCAGCTTCACTTTTCTGTGTTTTAGCTGAATTTTGCTGGCAGAAATGACAGCCCAGTGTCTGGGGGCAGAATTTAACCCCAAGTAGACTTTGTGTCTCAGACAATAGCAGACACTTCCCTTTCACTTGGTTTATTAGATCCTACCCTAGGCGGAAGAGTGGGCTACTCCCCACTCCTGGAGGGTGTGCACCACACTAGAGAAAATCTTAAGACAACGCATGGGGAAGGAAGTGCTGGGTGGAGCAGGGCAGACTAGGGACACTCTTCATTTGAGCAAGGTGTGCCACCTGGGAAAGTTATTGCCAAGGACTCTTGCTGAGACACGCTGCCAACACCAGAATTGAAATCCAGGGTGCCAATTAATTTTGATTCCCATGACAACCGACAGGGTGAGCCCCACCTCCCCCCAGGCAGGGAAGTATCTCTACAAGAGGCCTGGGGGAGAGAGAAGAACAGGGCATTAGAAAGGACGAGCGAGGATGCCACTTTGGTGGCCCTGGCCAGGACCTCAAAGGTCCTTGAAGGGGGTGGGGTCCAAAATGCCTTCCTTCCATTGCGATCCTGAAGACCAGGAAATTCCCAGAAGAATCCACTGGGGCATGCCTACTCTGTTCAGGGGAGGGAGAGGAAAGAGTTCAGGCCAGGGATGAGGAACTGAGGCTGGGGCAATCTCACTTAAATATCGTTAGCTAACTTTGTGATGTCTGGAGGTCACACTGGCTTCGAGAATGTCACAGTTCTTAGGTCCTGAGTTCCAGAGGAACCACTGATTGATGGGGGGTGGGGTGTCTTAGCTCGAATTTAAATGTACACATGTACTGAGGTTGGCTAATTTAAGAGAAGGCAAAACAAAAGAAAATATGTGTGTCTTGGAGGAACCCTTGATCCACAGCTGCTGGCCTTTGCTTTGAGATATTTCTGGCTCGCATTCAACAGTCTGTACTAATTGACATTTGTCTGTTTTTCCTCTGTGAAGGCTGCCATCCCTGTGTCATTAGGACACTGGCACCACAACTATTTCTGATCCTGAGCGGTAGTTTCTTTCTGTCAGGGCCAACGCTGCAGCAATTATCATAAAAGAAAAAACAGTCGGATAAGGAACTTGCTTTGCAGGCTTAACGAAATTAATAGACTAGTCTCGTGACCAGAAAGACTTCCCTTTTATCAGCACCAGAAAGTTCTCAGGCATCTGTCTGCATAGTACAAAAGGAGCCCAGATCTCTTTATTTCTGTTCAACTCCTTTCCCCCACCCCCAAACCCTGGCTCAGTGTTAGAGAAGACACACTCAACAGCAACAAGATGACTGCCCTGACAAAGAAGCAGAGAGCCTGGGAGATGTATCTGAAAGGCTAGTGAGAGGAGCTCATTTTTCTGATTCCATTATGGGCACCATCGGTTGGAGAAGCAATTTTTAAAAAGTATTCCATCTTCACACAGTGTAAGGTTTTGAAGTGTTTGCCCCCAATTACTGCAGCAGTGGATTAATTTGGAAATAAGGAAAAACTTTGGGTGAGGTAGAGAGGGCTACTCTGGTGGGAGGCTGGGGGCACACTTCCCAGGTAGCCAAGTTAATGGGGATTAATGAGCTGCCAGAGCAGAAGAATCAGCTGTGCCCTTGGCAACCAGCCTGAACATGCTTCACAGAAGGCCCAGGGATGCCTCCCTGTCCTGAGAAGCTGAGGCCTTCGTTCTCAAGCACGCCTGGTATGGCTTCCTCCTCCAGGATGATGGTGGCATCAGTGGTGTGTGCCCCTCAGCTCACGGCTAGGAGGAGCCTCCCCAGTGGGGCTGTGGATGAGCATAGCCTCATGGTCACAGCATCACCCTCCCTCCCCCATGAGGGACAATGGAAATGATCCACATGGGACAGGCTGACCCAAGACAAAACTGGGTCTAGACTTCACTGCTCATTAGCCTTAGACAGATCCTTTACCCTCAATGAGCCTCGGTTTTCTCATCTATAAAATGGGCACAGTGATGGCACCTACGTAAAAGGGTAGTGAGGATTAAATAAGATATCAGATGTGAAATCAGAAGCTGTACAGTGCTCTTACACTTGCCATATTGTTTTTAGCTGCTGTCCACTGTGCTGTGTCAATGGCACCTTTGGGAAGAAGAAAGGAGTGGGGAGAGTCCAAGAGGAACAGAGACTGCTTCTGATGCCCCAACGCCATCTTCTCCTCCCATCCCAGTCACTAGAGGCCTGAGCGTGCTCTGGCAGCCATTCCTGATCTGAGTTAGGATTCTTCTACCTTCATGAAAAAGTGAGATGGAAACGCCCAGGAACCTCCTGCTTCCTCTGGGGCTTCGTCAGGTGCTCCCACCTGGGGGCAGTCCCTGTCCTTCTCATAGCCAAAGACCGTGAACAACTTGATGGCAGGAACCAGGCCACTCAGCTGATGCATGGGGACCACACAATGTGGTCCACATGGCCGCTTTGCTGAAGGAGGAGCTGAGTCCCCAAGGGCCCCCCCCAGGAGATGAAAGTTGTTTCACATTTCTGTCTGATTTCCTATTATCATGCCCCCAACCTGTAAAATGCTGTTAAAAATGCTCCAGCAGACCCTGGCGGACACCAATTAACCTCAGAAACAGAAACAGGAAAGGAAACGGCACTGCAGCAGGATGGATCTCCCTGTCCCCTCCCCATCAGTGATTTGGAGATGAAGAGGGCACATTTTGCTCGCTTATTGAATGTGTAGCAAAAAAAATCAGTAAAAGCTGAACAGAACAGTCAGTGGAGGGTCAAGTGTTCGCTTCTGAATGGTGCTCGGGCAACAGGCACAGTGCCTGCTCACAGAAACAGCGCTGTCTGCACAGATGAACAGGACACAACAGCCTCCTCGGGTGGCGTGCCCGATCAGGGTGGTGCACCAAGGCTGGGAGCAGGGGTTGAGGAGATGCCGTGGGAGGAAGGCAGAGGCTGGCTGGGCAATCAGCTGGGGAAGGTGGGGGCTGGGGCGGGAATTCTGGCACCTAGACAGCCAGGAGGCCGTTTCTTTGCTGGTCTCCAAGCAAATAGAGAAAGCACCGCCTGGTCAGTGGGTGTGATCCTTGTGATGTCTGCATAACGGCCCCCATGAATTCACGCTCAGAGCCAGCATGACTCATGGCCTTGAATCAGCCATTGTTGAGCCTGAGGGAGGCAAAAGGGAAAACAATGGAAAAAGGTGTTGGGAAGAGAAAGTCCTGTTCTGTCCTCCTGTGAGAAGTGCCCATTTGGCAGAGTCACGGCAGGGACAATGGTATAGGAGATGCCCTTGAGAATTTTCCGACTGTCAGGCTGAGAGGCAGAGAGGAGTGGGGAAGTCGCTGTCACTGACAATGGGAGGAGCAGAGCAAGAATCCACTCTTTAACAGGTATTTATTAAACTTCTCTCTGAGACAAGCACCGTTCTAGGCACTGCAGATACCCTGGTGATCAAGACATCGTCCTTCTCATGGCGCTTTGTGGGGACACAGACAATGAAAACGGGTGCTGTCACATTACTTTTCCTTAAGCTCCTGGAAGCCAATACTCAGTTCCACATAGTGTGTTGAGATCACTGGAAAAATTCTGTCTTAGTGCATTTGGGCTGTTATAACAAGATACCATAGACTGGGTGGCTTATGAACAACAAACATATCTTTCTTACAGTTCTGGAAGCTGGGAAGTCCAGGATCTCGGTGCCAAGACATCTGGTATTTAGTGAGAGTTCCCTCGTTCACAGACGGCGCCTACTCCCGGGACCTCACTTGGTGGAAGGAGCTAGGGTGCTCTTTGGGTCTCTTTTATTAGGGCACGAATCCCATGTCTGAGGGCTCTGTCCTCCTGACCTAATCACCTCCTAAAGGCTCCACCTTCTAATGCCATCACCTTTGGTGGTAGGTTTCAACATATGAATTTGGGTGGGGGGGAACACAACCATTCAGACCATAGAAGATTCTAAGATGAATAAATAATACATGGTCCCTGCCCTTGAGGAGTAGCCGCCTCAAGGAGGAGCTAGCGGGGCAGTAGTGAAGCATCCCAAAAGAACAGGATAGTAAGGGAAAGACGATTCACCTTGGAGGGCTAAATTATAGACTCGAGACCTCCTGCATCAGAGCTGAGGAGGCAAAGTCACCTTAAGAGAGAGTCCTCAGTCAGCAGGACTGTAATTGAATTTAATGCTTAACTTCTATAAAGAAATATTGTGTTGAGCAGAAGGAAAGTCACTGGAGAGGATCCGCTCCCCAACCTGTCCCGGCACTGCCTGGAGATTCGGTGGCACCCTGGTCTAGTCCCCAGTGCAGGGATGTTCTCGTGGCACAGAGGCACTTCCTGGGCTACCTGTGGGTGGCAGGTAGCATTATTTGTACAGAATTCTTCCTTCCTTTTCTGCCCTTGCTGTGGCTTCCCTGAGAGGGAATCTACTCCCCACTGGCTGCCTTTGGCCTTGGCTTGCTTCAGCCAATGGAATGCTAGTGGACATGATATGAGCAGGGCTTTCAACACCCTTGCATGGTTTGCCTGCCTCTTATGCTCCTGCCATTTGCCAGGAGAAGAGTTTCCCCTAGTAAACCCTTTCAGTCTGGGTCCCAGAATGAGACACACATGGAGCTGACCTGAACCCAACCTGCAGCCTGAAACAGAGCCTATGGAGTCCACCTGCAAACATGTGAATAGAAAATTAACACTGTTGCTGTAGGTCACTAAGCTGTTAGGTTTGTTACGCAGCATCACCATTCTGGAAACCCGACTGATACATAGAGCCCAATGTGGGTAAATGCTCTAATCTCAGAAGTGGCATAATTGCTCATTTCTGCTCTGGTTCCTGGCTCACTAAGCCACCTTCTACTTATAGTTTAGCTTCCTATACAGTGTGCCAATCAGAGAGAAGGAGCTTGTTGGGTCTACGTTAATTTTATTAGTTTGATTTCTCCTCATTAATTATCATGTTGGCTTTCCACATCAGTCTTGTGAGTGGTTAAGAGAGGCAGGCTTGAGGCTGATCCCCTCTGAGACCCTGGCAAAGTTCCTCATGTGGGGCTGCCGTGTGTGACTGAACACTGCACCCTGGTGAAGGCCCTGAGGCCATGTCCATGGAGCCTCCTTGTGGCTTGACAGCCAGCCAGCCTTCCTCAAGCCATACAGCCTAGCAGCCAGAGACACTCTTCAAAGACAAGTTCACAAATCACTGTAACACCAGGTAGCATCACCAAGATGAGATAATCATGCCTGATTACAGCAGTGGCTCTCAATTCAGGGAGGGGGATGTATCATATGATATAAAATCTCATCATTTCCAGTGGCAGGGTCCTAATGAGGGGGGTTGGAGGGTGGTGTATAATCATGGTAACAATCCCTGGTCTCACCCCATTGCCAGTTGATGACCGCTGTGTTGACAGGATCAGAAAAGCTTTGTGGGGGACGCACCATCCAAGATGAGCTTTGGAGGAGGGGTAGAATTTTGTGATGCAAAGATGGGGGTGGTGGGGACTGCAGATGGAGAGAATGGTATAGGCAGTAGCATGGCCAGCAGCAAGATGTGTGTGCAGAATGAGTTTGGGGAACAGCAAGGCAAGCTGACCTCTGTGGCTAGTGGACAGGACACAAGCTGAGACTGTGGGAGACTTGAAGCTGGGCAGTCAGGCCTGTGCATCATGGAGGGTCCAAACGCCTGGCTGTGGTATGAATGCTCTGAGGGGTGGGCAATGACAAGGCACAGACCTTGGCTCCTTGCACCATAGTCCAGGGCCCTTCAGGCAGGCCAGGCAAGCAGACCAAGATTCCAGGGGCCTGGTATGATCCTGCTGCCCCGAGAACCTGGGCCCACTCCAGTGGCTGCAGCCCCTAGCCGGAGGAACATCTTGTCTGGAGCTCGGGGAGGGAAGGCAGGCCAGCACTGACCTCACTGCATCCCACCAGCTTTGCTTGGCCTGACTGATCTCTGCTCGTCCCTGTGTCTGCCTGGCTGTCAGCCTCAGCTCTGGGCGCACTGGTGTGTGGTTTGCTTCTCTGGCAATGGTGTGTCCCCAGTGACCACGGCTGCCCCTGAGGTGCGAGCCAGTAAGCAATGCCCAGCAGCCCCTGGGCTGGCTCCCGGCCCCTGGACGGGGCATCAGTCCTGCTCTTCCTTCTACCTTCTTGGAAGAGAAGAGACTGGGCAGACCCGAGCTCAGGGGAAAATTGTCTCCACTGAGCCTGGTCACTTCCCCCAACTTCCCTGTCTCAATAAAGATCCACGTGGCATGAGGGAGGGGCTTAGGCTCTGTGAGCCATGTCGGACTCAACATGTAGGACTTGCAAAGAGGGTCAGATACTTCTATGAGCCAAGGCCTCTGCCTGTCTACCCTTGGCCTCTGGCTGTCCAAGCTGCTTCCAGAGATGATTCTGTCTAGAGAAACCAATCTATTCATTCATGCCTTCAACAAGCACTTCCTGAGCATGGCCGGGCACTGTGCTGGGCCTTGGCAGGACAGTGATAAACAAGACAGACCAGGCCCCTGAGCTGACCCTCTGGTGAGGCATATCTGGGCCTGCAAGGCAGTTCTGCACCAATGATGAAGAAAGAAATCTGGTGCCCATTTTGGGCTGGGCTGTAGTTGGCAAGTCCTTAGCTGTGGCTGAGAGCCTGGAGCCCATTGAGCAGTACTGATTAGATTCCATGGCAAATGGGACATTCTCTGCCTGACAAGGGGGGGGGGGAAGGACATGTGCCACCACCCCATCACTGTCCTCCAGGCCTGTCCTGTCTTGATCTGTGCCCCACCTGACTTCCAGTGCCTCCTTCTTCCCACTCTACCCCTTCAAGCCCTCGAACTCCATTTTAACCAAATTCCACACACTTAAAAATGTTATAATGCTGTGCACTGGGGAGAGAAGTGGATGTGGTTTGCCCTGGTTTGTGAAGCCACTGAGAAGGCTCCACCTTGTATTCAGTGGCAGAACTGCCATCCAGGCAGCCCTGCAACAAGACTGTGTCCCTCCCACTAAGGGCCAAAGATGGGTGGTTTGGTAGGAAAAGCTCTTTAAAATTTTTGCGTGGATGACAACCTGCAGTGAACTCAGATAAAAACAGAAAGGTGCTGAGTAAATATTAGCCTGTCTCCCCCTACACTGTCTTGACTGGTCTTATCAACAGAAGGTACTCAATACTTTCTGGTTGAATTGCTCTGCTTTCAGTCCTTTCCCATCCAGAATGTTTCAGAGTCTATGCAGGGAGGATTTGTCCCTATGCAGGGAGAGGCCATAGCAGTGAGAGGCCCGCATACTGCAAAAAAAAACAAAAAAAACAAAAAAACAAAACCGGATTGTTTGGGTTTTCTTGAGTTCTTTAGTGTTCTTTATATCTTCTACATACAAGTCCTTTATCACAATATATTTTTACTTTGTATAGTCAGTTATCTCTTAGAACAATTTAAAATAAGAAAAAAGTGTTTAAAACATTTACCTTGTCTTAAACTATTTTTGGAGATCTTAATATCTTTGTGTAGATTCAAATTTCTGTCTGATATCCTATTTCTTCTGCCTGAAGGATTTTCTTTAATTTTTTTTTTTTTTTTTTTTTTTTGCGGTACGCGGGCCTCTCACTGTTGTGGTCTCTCCCGTTGCGGAGCACAGGCTCCGGATGCGCAGGCTCAGAGGCCATGGTTCACGGGCGCAGCCGCTCCGCGGCACGTGGGATCCTCCCGGACCAGGGCACGAACCTGTGTCCCCTGCATCGGCAGGCGGACTCCCAACCACTGCGCCACCAGGGAAGCCCTAATATTTCTTGTATTATAGATATGCAGATAATGAATACTCTCTGCTTTTATTTGTCTGGAAGAGTCTTTATGTTTATTTTTAAAAGATATAATTCTGGGGTAACAGTTTTTTTTCTCTCAGTACTTTAAAGGTGTCACTCCATTATCTTCTGGCTTACATAGTTTCTGTTGAGAAGTCTTCTATAATTATTATATTTATGCTTCTGTATATGATGTCTGTTTTCCTCTAGCCTTCAAGATTCCCTCTTGAACACTGGTTCTCAGAAATTTAAATAGGATGTGTCTGAGTTTTTTGTTTGCTAGTATTTTGTGGGTGGGCTATTTATTCTTATGTGGTTCTCTGATCTTCTTGGGTTTGTAATTTGATGTTATTTTCTTTTTGTAAAATTATTGGCCATTATCTCCACAAATATCTGTTCTGCCTCACTGTCTCTTTTTTCCTTCTGAGATTCCAATTACACTTATGTTAGACCTTTCATTATTGTCCAAAACCAATTGGATGCTCTGTCTTTTAAAATATTTTTTACTCTTTTATTTTTAATTTTACTCTTTTCTTTGTGTTTCAGTTTGGGTAATTTCCATTGACCTCCCTTAAAAGTTCACTTTCCTTTACTCAGCACTGTCTAGTATTCTGATGAGATCTTTGAAGGCATTCTTCTCCTCTTTATTACTGCTTTAAATTTTCCCCTAACATTTAGAGTTGACTCTTTCTTATAGTTTCCACCATCTCTCTGCTAAAATTTCTCATTTGTTCATGAATGCTATTTACCTTTTCTACCAGAGTATAGATTAACCACAGTTATTTTAAAATCTCTGTCTCAGAGTTCTAGCATCTGGGTCATCTCTGTCTGGTTCTTTTGATGGCTATGTCTCTTGATAGTGGGTGTTTCCACTTGCTTTTTGTGTGTCTTGTAATTTTTGCTTGAATGTCAGACATGCTGTGTAGAACGGTAGAGACTGAAATAAATACTTATGCCTGAAGCGCAAGCCTTTTCTTCTGCTTGGTTGCTGGTGTGGGGGTTGAGCCAATCTCATCAGGAATGAAACTGGGTTTGGGTTTTGCTGTCACTGCAGTTACCTTCAGTGTACTACCTGTTTCACATTTTTCTGGAGGTGCCTTGTGCTTAGGGTGGTAGCTGGATGCTGAAAGATTTTTCCTCCATGTTCCTGTGACACGCTCAGCTTCCAGCCTTCCTTATGTGTCTGCACCTCAGAGAGGGTTTCCGTGTTCCTGCCTCTCCCCCTGCAGTAGACTGCTGTCACTGCCACTTACTGTTTGCTAGTCTTGGGGTGGTGGACAAAAATATTTTCTGTTTCCTGGTCCAGCTTCAATCCTAGGTAGGCCTTGTATCCCTGGGTCTTGGGGCTGGAGCTTTTTCAGTGATCCAGCCCACCTTCCTATGGCAGCCAAGCTCTGCCTTGTATCTTTAGTGGGTCTTTTGAGGGAGAGAGCTTCCTCTTCCTTTAGCAGCAGTAGGAGACATCTAATGGTATTAGTATAAGATTCTGGGCTCAGAATGATTTCTTGACCTTTTCCCAGGGGTAGATTTTTATTCTTTTACCCTTCTGCCACCTGCAATAGGTCTTTGCCTATGTTCTGGTGATGACAGAGTTTTCTGCCCATCCCCTAGCAGCACAAGGCCTTTATTCCAAAGTACCTAAGAGTCCTGAGCACTGATCTTTATGCCTCTGCCACAGTGGCAGTGCTCCATGCCTGTGAGGCTTGCTCTAGTTTTCCAATCTGTGTCCAATCTTTTGTATGAGCTTCCAGTGGAGGTCTGTGGAATAGAGCTTGCAAGTGGGAGTTTGCACCCATGGTTCTATACTCTAATACAAGCCCTCTCTTGGTTTTTAGAGGTTTGTTAAAAAAGTTTACCTGAATTCTTCTTACCCATTTGTATGGCACCTGGCCTTTTCCTCCTGTGCTCTACCACAGTTGATTCAGTGCTTGTATCCCATTTTTCCTTGGAAGGGCCCATCTTTCCTTAGATTTCAGACTGCTCAGTTGCCCAGCAACCTAAGTTTTCTGATGGGTTCAAGAAAAGTTATGATTCTCTTGTTGTTAGGGCAGGAGTGACATTCTTTCTGGCTTTCTGCATCCAAGGCAGAAACAGAATTCCAGTTTGTACATTTTGAACGGGAAGGAACAAGAGAAGCAGTGAAGGAACCTGAGTGGAATCAGAGAGATTTTTCACTAATGGAGAAGCAGAATGCCTGAGGGTTCCATTCTTCAGTAGACCCAGGGTACAGTAATTCAGGACAAGGATGAGGGATGTTGCTAAATCACATGAGGCAGAAAGGCTTGACTCAATTAGTTAACAGGTGTAGCGATTCATTTAGACAAAGGCAGAACCATTTACTGGGTTGCCCAAAAAGTGCCTTCAGTTTTTTAAGTAAAAATAAAAGACACATTTTTCATTTTCACCAAGAACTTTATTGAAAAACATATTCACCCTTTTGTTCCACTACCTTCTGCCATATTTTAGGCAACTTCATAATTCCACCTTCCCAAAACTTTTTCTCTTTTTGAGCAAAGAACTTTTCCAGATGTCTTTTACAGTTTTCCAGGGAATTTAAATTTTTTCCATTAAGAGAATTTTGTAAAGACCAAAATAAGTGGAAATCCGAAGGTATTCTGGGGAATACGGCAGATGAATCAGAACTTCCCAGCCAAGCTGAAACACTTTTTGCCTGGTCATCAAAGAAACATGCGGTCTTGCATTTTCCTGATGGAAAATTATGCATTTTCTGTTGACTAATTCCGGATGCTTTTCGTCGAGTGCTGCTTTCAGTTGGTCTAATTGGGAGGCAGTATTTGTTGGAATTTATCATTTGGTTTTCCAGAAGGAGCTCATAATAGAGGACTCCCTTCCAATCTCACCATATACACAACATCACCTTCTTTGGATGAAGACCGGCCTTTGGTGTGGTTGGTGGTGGTTCATTTTGCTTGCCCCATGATCTCTTTCATTCTACATTATTGTACATTATCCACTTTTCATCGTCCATCACAATTTGTTTCAAAAATGGACGAGGGCTTCCCTGGTGGCGCAGTGGTTGAGAGTCCACCTGCCGATGCAGGAGACGTGGGTTTGTGCCCCAGTCCGGGAAGATCCCACATGCTGTAGAGCAGCTGGGCCCCTGAGCCATGGCCGCTGAGCCTGCGTGTCCGAAGCCTGTGCTCCGCAACGGGAGAGGCCACAACAGTGAGAGGCCCGCGTACCACACACACACAAAAAAACGGACCGTTTTCGTTACGTTTAAGTAGAGAATCGCATGTGGAAATACGGTCAAGAAGGTTTTTTTTTTTTTGCTTAACTTATGTGGAACCCAAACATCAAAGCAATTAACATAACCAAACTGGTGCAAATGATGTTCAACGCTGGATTTGGGTATTTTGAGTATGTCAGCTATCTCCTGCGTGGTATAACATTGATTGTTCTCAATTAATGTCTCGATTTGATCGCTATCAACTTCAACTGGTCTACCCGACCGTGGAGCATCATCCAGTGAGAAATCTCCAGCATGAAATTTCGCAGACCACTTTTGACATGTTCAATCAGTCACAGCACCTTCTCCATACACTGCACAAATCTTTTTTTTGCATTTCGGTTATGTTTTTACCTTTATTGAAATAATAAAGTATAATATGCCGAAAATGTTGCTTCTTTTTTTCCATCTTTAATATTAAAAGGGCTACAAAGAAACTCACCAATTTTGATGTCTTTTTTAAAATGTACACTGATATGACAGCTGTCACATACAATCTAACAAATTGTTTTGAATGAAGTTAAAGAAACTAAGTGCTACTAGAGGCATCTTATGGAAAAAACCAAATGAACCTTTTGGCCAACCCAATACTTGGGTTAAGCCCATATCTCAGCCATTCAAGGTGAGCCCACTGGAGGTGACATGGCAGGAGCCTGGTTCCCTGATATACCTGAGGGATGAGAAAGGAGGGGTGGGCAAGCACTGACCCTTGCCCAATGAAAGGCAGCTGGCACACAGTACTACGTCTCCAAGTGCCCAGCCAATGAACCCCCAAATGTCTTCTCTCCAGCAACTCTGAGATTGCTTTGTGAATAGAGAAACTTCTATCTCCTGATTTCAGCCACTTCTGGGTTCCTGCCTATTCTTTCCCCAAATATTTTTCTTTCCATCCCTACTCTGGATTCCTACTTATTTCTCTGCTTACAGTACTCTATCTCCCCTTCAGTCCATCCTATGACTCAGAATCATAAAACAGAAAGCATCAACATATCCCTCCATTCCTCATAAAATGTCAACAGCAGTCCCTTGCCTAGGGTACAGTCACACACTCAAATGCCTACTGGGACAAGGCAGGAAGCGTGATTAAGTGAGGCAGGTGGGACTGACCAGGAGCCCACAGAGGCCTGGCCACAGTGAACAACTCTTTCTCAACTCCAGGTTACCCTTGTCAAGTGAGAATAAAGACCATGTGGACAGGTTTTCTGATTTTCCTAAATAAGCAGGAAATCTGGATTTTTGAATGAATTTTCCAATTTGTAATGCTGACAACTAATTTAAAATTTTGTCACAAAACTGTGTGGGTCAGAGAAAACAAGCTGTGATCTGGATGTGCCATGACAGTTGCCAGTTGGCAACCCCTGGCTTGGAGGGTCAGCTCCCTAATATGTGAGGCCTTGCTCGCCCCACCACTCAGCCTTTCCTTCAAGGCTCAGGTCAAGGTTCATGACCTGAGCCCGCAGACCAGACAACTCTCCTTCTAGTCCACGTACACAGCGGTCAGTCTTCACACTCAGCTAGTTGCTGAATTTCCCTGTTAGCAAGGACCTGCCTTTCACTTCTTATCATTCAGCCCTCCCTGATTTTCAGAGGGTATGTGCCTCCTCTCCCAATGCAAGGACTTCTCTGACAGCTCTACAACCCACTTACCTTTGTATATTTAAATTTCATTAACTAATTTACTTAAAAAAAATTGTTGAGTTGAGACCATACAATTCACCCATTTAAAGTGTACAATTCAACAGTATTTAGCATATTCACATTAACTAACTTGTTCTTTATGTCCCACTGACTTTCAAATAGGATTTGAGGTTGCTTACAAAAATAAACACAATAGGACAACTAATAAAAACAATACAGCTCCACCAAAATGGACTTTGCGAGCCACCCAAAGGAGTTACTCTGTTTGAGCATTTATTTTAGCATAAGTTCCCTGGCAGAGGAAAAAAAAAAGGTAAATGAGTTGTATAATTCTCATTGTCTGATAAGACAATACAGGCAAATTTCTCAAAAGAGATGCTCTTTCCCCCCAACAGTCCAAGGGGGACATTTGCGTAAAGAGTCATTACATGTGACTTTTATTGATACACAAGAGACTTTCAATCAGAACAATACTGACATTTCTCCACTCAAGTAAATTATTGACTCAATAGATGTGTTGGCAGGAATAAAATGTTCAGTATAACACTGCAATTAAGAACACAGGCCTGGAATCATAAAATCTTAACTAATTATTAGCTGTGTAATCTTATATAAGTTACTTTTGTCTTGGTAGGCCTTAGTTGCCTAATGTGTCAAATAGGCTTAATGATGGTTTCTGTATTAAAGGACTCTGGCATGAGGATTAAATGAGAAAGTGAGGTTAAGGCGGTACCTACAGCATTTCTCCACTGTAAAGGTACTATTTCATCCTCTGTAATTAATAAGTATCTTTTGAGAAGATACTTTGAGATTGTGTAAATATCCTGTTACTCCTCAAATTTTCACCCACTAGATTTAGCATGCATTGATGATTCTTACCCAAATTATTACTAGGTTGGCTACCAAATGACACTCTTTTAATAGCATCATTCCTTCTGCAATTATTAGTTGACTTTCTACAGTAAGAAAGAACTTTCTGAAATTAAAGAAGATCTAAATAAACAAAAAGACATTCCATGTTCGTGAGTCAGAAAACTCAGTATTTTTAAGATGGTAATACTTCCCCAAACTGATCAACAGATTCAATGCAATGTCTACCAGAATCCCAGCTGGCTTTTGTTTTTGGCGGGGTGGGGGGTAGGGGGAGAAGTTAACAAGCTGACTCTACATTTGATAGGGAAATGCAAGGGACCCAGAGAAGCCAAAACAATCTTGAAAAAAAAAAGAATGAATTTGGAGGACTCACACTTTCTGATTTTAAAACTTACTTCAAAGCCACATTAATCAAGACGGCATGGTGCTGGCATAAGGATAAATATATAGATCAATGGACCAGAATTGAAAGTCCAGAAATAAACTTTTAAATTTATGGTCACTTGATTTTTGGCAAGGGTGCCAAAACAATTCAATGGGGAAAGAATAATCTTTTCAAAAAACGGTGCTGGAACAACTGGATATCCATATGTAAAAGAAGTTAGATCTCTACACCATACCATACTAAAAAAAATGGATCAAAGACCTAAATGTATGAGCTAAAACTATAAAACTAGTAGAAAGAAACATAGGAGTAAATCTTCATGACCTTGGGTTAGGCAATGGTTTCTTAGATATGCACCAAAAACACAAGGAACAAAAGAAAATACAGATAATTGGATTTCATCAAAATTAAAAACATTTGTGCTACAAATGATGCCTTCAAGAGAGTAAAAAGACAACCTACAGAATGGGAGAAAATATTTGCAAATCATATATCCGATAAGTTACTTGTATTCAGGATATATAAAGAATTCCTACAACTCAATAATAAAAGGATCACTAGCCCAATAAAAATGTGCAAAGGATCTGGATAGGCATTCCTCCAAATAAGACATACAAATGGACAATAAGTATATGAATAGATGATCAACATCACTAGTCATTGGTGAAATGCAAGTCAAAACCACAATGAGATATAATTTCACACCCAGTAGGACAGCTATCATAAAAAAGACAGGTAATAACAGGATGAGGAGAAACTGGAACATTCACACATTGCTGGTGGGAATTGAAAATGCAAAATGTAAAAGTGGGAAAGCTATCAGTTCCTCAAACTGCTAAACATGGAGTTACCACATGACCCAACAAATTCACTCCTAGAGAAATCCATCCAAGAGAAATAAAAACATATATCCATATAAAAATTGGCACATGAATGCTCATAGCAGAATTATTCATAATAGCTAAATATAATAGTAGAAACAATCCACAAGCCCATCAACTGATGAATGGATAAACAAATATGGTATGTCCACACAATGAAATAATATTGGCAATAAAAAAGAATGAAGGGCTTCCCTGGTGGCGCAGTGGTTGGGAGTCCACCTGCCGATGCAGGAGACACGGGTTCGTGCCCCGGTCCGGGAGGATCCCACATGCCGCGGAGCGGCTGGGCCCGTGAGCCATGGCCACTGGGCCTGCGCGTCCGGAGCCTGTGCTCCGCAACGGGAGAGGCCACAACGGTGAGAGGCCCGCGTACCGCAAAAAAAAAAAAAAAAAAAAAAGAATGAAATAACGATACATGCTACAACATGGATGAACTCTGAAAACATGAAGTGAGAGAAGCCAGTGTGAAAAAACCACGTATTGTATGAATCTATTCACATGAGATATTCAGAGTAGGCAGATCTACAGAGACAGAAAGTAGATTTGTGGTTGCCTGGGGTTGCGGGTGGGGTGAGGAGAACCAGGGAGTGGCTGCTAACGGGTACAAGGCTTTTTTCTGGGGTGATAAGAATGTTCTAACATTAGACATGGTGATGGCTGCACAGCTCTATGACTATATTAAAACCATTTACTCTAAATGGGTGAATTGTATGCTTTCTGAATTATGCCTCAATAAAGCTGCTAAAAAAGCAACATATAAACATTAAAAAAAATCAAATATATAAAAGGGAGAACTTTCTCTTCCCCTGCTTATTTATTTACATCAATGTGGACTCATGGGTTCAATAGGTTATAAATCTTTGCTGTCATCATTTATTTTGATGCTCTAATCGTTCCTTATTTTGCCAGTGGGAACACTTTCAAGCTGGCTACTATGTCCTTTCTACATACTCTCATAATTCTTTGAGCATTTCTTTACTGCTGTTTTCTTTCCTTTTTGCCACAAGATAGTCCAGGTTTATCCTGTATTGTCCCTTTCCCAGCCTGGAGTCAGCTATTTCTCCAAAGAGCCCTGGTTCCTTTTGGTGGAAAATAGTATTTAGAAGCCAAGATCTACATACTAGGTGTGTTCATTGCTAATGAGGTGTCAGTACTACTCTCTGCAGACAGAACTGGGAGACAGATGTATGAATATTCTTATGCATATACATACATGCATGCATATGTATACTTACCCTCACAATCTATATCCATTTCTATATCTAGCTAGACTAAAACCCACAAGCTCACCCTGTTACTTCCAATTTTCAACACAATATCATAAGGCTCATTCTATCTTCCCTCGTTCCATATCTGTAACTCCTTCTTCTGACAGTGAGAAACATGACTTCTATTAACCACAGTAAATGTACTTATTAGCTCAATCCTAGAATTTTCAGAAAGTAATTTCACAATTGCTAGCTCATGTCTCTGAGAAGCCTATTAGTGTTAAATATTTATTTCGAGTTTTTTGTTTTTAGCCAGAGGGTATATAGTCCAAATACTGTGTTCAAAAGTTAATTGGGTAGGTTCTTTCTCCTCCATTTCAGTGTGGTTCTGTTATTCATTTGAATTACGGTTCAGTTTGTTTTTTGTTTGTATTCAATTCCTCCCCCAGCCTTATTGATTTTATTTCTTGCTTCCTGCCTTTCTTCATTCTTTTTTTTTTAAAAATAAGTTTATTTTACTTATATATTTTTGGCTGTGTTGGGTCTTCGTTGCTGTGCGTGGGCTTTCTCTAGTTGCAGCAAGCGGGAGCTACTCTTCGTTGCGGTGCGCGGGCTTCTCATTGCAGTGGCTTCTCTTGTTGTGGAGCACAGGCTCTAGGCACATGGGCTTCAGTAGTTGTGGCATGTGGGCTCAGTAGTTGTGGCTCACAGGCTCTAGAGCACAGGCTCAGTAGTTGTGGCGCACGGGCTTAGCTGCTTCACGGCGTGCAGGATCTTCCCGGACCAGGGCTCCAACCCATTTCCCCTGCATTGACAGGTGGATTCTTAACAATTAGGCCACCAGGGAAGCCCTTCTTTCTTTCTTTGTGAAATATTAACATGGTTCCAAAGTCAGGACTGTACAAAAAGGTTACAGAAAAGTGTCAGTCTCCCTCTCATCCCTCTATCCTATTCATTCCATTTCCATTCATACCCTGTAGGTAACCAATCTCATTAACCTCTAATTTATCTTTCCTGCATTTCTCTTTGGTCAAATGAGCAAATAGATGCATATTTTCTAATTTATGCTTTTCTTTACACAAAAAAAGATAGCTCACTATAGATGCTCTTTTGCACTTTACTTTTTTTCACTTAAAAATATATCCTAGGGACTTCCCTGGTGGCTCAGTGGTTAAGAATCCACCTGCCAATGTAGGGGACACAGATTCGAGCCCTGGTCCGGGAAGATCCCATATGCCGCGGAGCAACTAAGCCCGTGCGCCACAACTACTAAGCCTGCGCTCTAGAGCCCACGAGCCACGACTACTGAGCCTGCGTGCCACAACTCCTGAAGCCCTCACGCTTAGAGCCCGTGTTCTGCGACAAGAGAAGCCACTGCAATGAGAAGCCCGTGCACCACAACAAAGAGTAGCTCCCGCTCGCTGCAACTAGAGAAAGCCCGTGAGCAGCAACAAAGGCCCAATGCAGCCAAAAATAAATATAAATAAAATAAATTAATTAAAAAATATATATATCCTAGAAATCACTCCCCATCAAGTCATAGAGTTCTTCCACTTCTTTCTTCTTCCTCTTCTTCTAGTATAACTTCAAAGTACTCCATTGTGTGAACGTACACACAATGGAGTACATTCTATCACTCTGCTGTGTATGTGCAGTAGGCTGCTTCCAATATTTTTTATTGTTGGAGGTGTGTCTTCAGGGAACATTCTCAGAAGTGGAATTGCTGGGTCAAAAGGTAAAAGCATATGTAGTTTTGCTGGCAAGTCAAATTCCTCTATACGGGCTGTAATGATTTGTACTCTCATCAGTAATCTGTTAAGAGTACAGGTTTCTCTGCAGTCACTCCAACATGGTGTGGTGTCATGCTCTTAATTTTTCCCAATTCAATAGATGAGAAATTGTATCTCAATGTAGTTTTAACGTGCATGTCTCATCATGAGTGAGGTTGAACATATTTTTCTACATCTAAGGACCATTTTTATACTTTTTTTTTCTGTGAATTGTCTGTTCATGTCTTTTGCCCATTTTTCTTTTGTAGTTTTTAAAAATCTTTTCTCCTCTCTGTTTTAAAAAGTTGTTTATATATCAGGTATATTAACTCACTATCTGTAATATATGTTGAAATAATTTTCCAAGGTTACTAGTTGTCTTTTGACTTTGTGTATATGGAGAAGTCTTTCATGTAGTTTAATTTATTAATTTTTTCTTTTATTGCATCTAAGTTTTCAATCATAGTTAAAAGCCTTTCCCTACATCCACATTCAAGGAATCCACTCATGTTTTATTTTAGTACTTATAGGGTTTTCTTTTCTACATTTAGATAGCTGATCCAGTTGGAGTTTATTCTTGAATATGATAAATTTACCTTTATTTTTTTAATAGTAAAGAAATCTATTTATTTATTTACAGGTGTATGACCTGTATCCTTGAGGACACCTGTAACCTGCCTACTCAAGCAGGTCCTGCATCTGAGTCCAATGTCACAGTGTCTGGCAGGGGTACTCCCATAGTCTGTGGGTTGGTAGCTGCTTCCTTGTTTCATTACATATTATGTCCACTCCCCCTCAGTTTTTGGTTATTGTTGCTTTGGTGGGTCTTAAGTAAAGGGGGTAGAGTAAAAATTGTCTGTACTCTGCCATTTTTAACTGGAAGTCAGTTAAATATATTTAAAATATGACATTTTAGCTCTATAAAATAATTAAAGGTATGGTTTGAAATTTTATGAAAACTAGAGACCAGCTGTCTGGGGGAAAGGCAATGATGCCTCCTGGGATTAAAAGGGAGAGAGTTAAGCCCAAGTGAGAAAGTAAGGGTGGGGCAAAGCAGCTAAATGTGCAGTAAAAGACAGGCTTCAGGGATTCCAAAACCTATGGAAGTATGAAAAATTCCACATTTCCTCCAATAATATTCCAACTGGCTGAGTTAGATTATGTTATTCTTCTCAAATTTGCAATAAAACCAGATGGTAGAGTTAGTAAATAGTCACTGAATAAGGTTTTTGTATTTTCCCAAATTATGCTCTGAATTATATACCATCCTTCCAAAGGTAAACTATGCTAATATTAGTAACATTATTATTAGTGAATAGACTGATCATTTTAATAAATTCTGTTTTAGTAGAAACAACTCAATTGGGTGGAAAAGCATGCTAATTTGGGGATTTTTTTGTGTGATAACTTTTTATTCAGAAATTCTGGCCATTTGGACCATGTCTCTAGCTTAAGCACCATTATTTATCTGTTGGAAGTGACCCAAATTTTAGGCATGAAACCTAAAAAGAAAGAAATAGCTTCTGTGTGTAAACTTTGTCAAACCCAACCTATAGTATGGAAGGTATTATTAAAGCTTAATCCCTAAGACTTTACTGAAGATTATTTTGTCAGATGAATGTGCTGGGGGGCATCCAGGTAACCTGGGAGCAGTTGGCACATTTTGGGGGGTCGGAAAGAGAAGACACACTGAAAACAAGCAAATCCTTCTTTACAGTTTTGCCTGACGCAGGCCTTCTCTTGATATCCAAAGAGATTGTTATCTATAACTTATGTGGCACCAAAGAACTGACCGAGCATCTTCCTGTAAGAGGGGGTTTCCATGAACACACAGGTCAAAAAGTGCAAGTGACCCTGACTTGTCCTTCTGCCCTTTACTCTTCAGCAAAAGGAGGAAATAGGTAGGGGAGAGTGTGTGGAGCTAAAGATCAAGTGTTTCATTTTTTTAATTTTCAAGTTTAAGGTGTTTTAGAATCATCATCCAACCTTTTCAGAGTCCTCCCATAAAGCAGAGATGGTCTAAATTAGATGAGCAACGGCAGTTTCCAGACAGCGGAGAGGAAGCATAAAGGTCCATCACTTGGTAACTGGTCCCGTCTCCCAGTCCACGGCATGACCTCATGGATCAGGTGTCCCCTGAGTTCTCTCTTCACCACTCACTTGGCAAATGCTTATTGTCTACTCTGTGTGCTCAGTGATATACTAAATGCCATGATCCTGTGAAAACAGTTTAGTGGATTTTGGCAATGTTTCTGCATTAGTCTGCTAGGGCTGCCATAAAATATCACAGACTGGGTGGCTTAAACAACAGAAATTTGTTTTCTCACAGTTCTGGAAGCTAGAATTCCAAGATCAAGGTGCCATTGGGTTGGTTTCTGGTAAGGCCTATCGTTCTGGCTTGGAGATGGCCGCCTTCTCTGTGCCCTTACAAAGAGAGATCTTTGGTGAGAGAGACAGAGATCTCTGGTGTCTCTTCCTCTTCTTATAAGGTCACTGGTCCTATCAGATTAGGGTCCTACACTTATGACCTCTTATAACCTTATTACCTCTGTAAAGGCCCTATCTCCAAATACAGTCATATTAGGGATTAGGTCTTCAATGTATGAATTTGGAGGACACAATTCAGTACATAAGTTTCCTTCTGGAATTTTAAGATTTTCAAAAAGAGTTTGAATCACAAATATTTTTAGTCCAAGTGCGATTTTACTTTGGCTAACACATCCCTCACTTAAAGTCTGTGGGACGACTGGGCAAACTGAATTAAGGACTTTATATTTCCAAATATACAACGTGTAAATCACTGAGGTGGGTCCACACAGTATTTACACCTACAGGGCCTCTCGTAACTTGCAGGCTGGGGAGTCATTTCAACAGCCCTGTAAGAGATCGCTCACACTCCTAGCATGCACAGAGCAGGTGCTCCACCGAAATGGGCTGAATGAATGAATGAACAAATGAGTGAGTGAACGATGATGATCTCTGCTGAATATGGTGAATGCCAAATACACAGGAGTTTTTGTTTTTTTGGGGTTTTTTTTGCGGTACGTGGGCCTCTCACTGTTGTGGCCTCTCCCGTTGCGGAGCACAGGCTCCGGACGCGCAGGCCCAGCGGCCATGGCTCATGGGCCCAGCCGCTCCGCGGCATGTGGGATCTTCCTGGACCGGGGCATGAACCCGCGTCCCCTGCATCGGGAGGCGGACTCCCAAACACTGCGCCACCAGGGAAGCCCTCACACAGAATTTTAATAAAAAGAGACTTGCTATCTCCCTTGTGTCCGTCATTCACACAATTCTGAGTTTGAACCTGAACATCTCATTTTTTAGCTCTGGGTTTATTTTACTTTGTGTGCTTTAGGAAGGGCAGAGCTCCCTCCAAGTCTTTGTGAAGCGAGCCTTAGACACACTGCAGAGGTGTGAAGAGCACCTGTCTAAGAAGATCCATAATACATCTCCTGTAGGTCTTTAATCCGGTTCCTCCAGGGTGTGTGGCACTGGCAGTTCACAAAGGTTCAATCAGACGCAGAGAAGTGGAAATGGATTTCCTCTTTACGCAGCTGGCTAGACAGTGAGCTTCTTTTCTTTTCTTTCTTTCTTTCTTTTTTTTTTTTTTCCTTCTTTTGCTTTGCAGTGTTCACAAGCTTATTTTGAGCTCTAAGATGGCTGGGACTCCAAAGGATCAGACTAATGCTATTCGATAATCAAGGAGAAAGCCGTTTTATAAAAATCTCTTTAAGGATTCTGCCAACTTAACTTTAAACTGCATATGAACTGCACTACGTAAGAAAAATGTTCGGCCTCAGTCTAGTTCACAATGACTTATGTTAATGACAAAATATTTTATAATTTTTCAAGCTATTTGCGATAAATTAAGCAAATTAAGTCTACCCTGCAAAACTTGAATTGGAATAAAGCTATTAGAGTAGGACTCCTACTCTAGCAAAACTATATCATTAAATGTAGAAGACAATAAATATTTGATAAACTCAATTCAAGTTACATCCACCAACTGCCTACTATGTACGTATAAGGCATAATGCTCAGTGCTACAAGGTTTACAAGAAAAGAATAAAACAGCCTGTCAAGGACCCTTGGCTCTCAAGTATTTTATGTCACAATAATATAAAAATACACAATTTGTTTTTTTTTAAATCAGCTTATGCACTGTTTCTTTAGGACTCAGCTTCCCCTATATACAACTGTACCTTTGTACAATTGAGGTACAATTGTATGTCAGAGGAATTCTGTGGAAATGAACAATTTAAAAAAAGTTCCGGCCTTAAGACTAGCTTGTCAAATGTTGGTAGAGCTTAAATAATGCTATTAAAAACATTAAACATGGTGTTCTAGCTGAGAGCCAAAACAAAGGAACAGAATTCATTTATGGGCTTCTCTGCCAGGGGTATACATACACACTGTCATTTGCTGATCTGATTCTCTCTTCGGCTTGAAATGTTTTCCCAAAGCTCACGTTGAGAAATCCACCAAGAGAGAAGAGCGTTCTCTCACCTACGGAACTCAATCTGGATTCAAGAGCAGATGAATAACACTAGTTCCTCTCAAAAAGGCCCTTATTACTGATAGGATTCTTTTTTTCACCCCCTCTCCCTTCCTGCACTCACCAAAAGGCTCTATAGAAAGTCTCCATAATTTGCTCCTTTGTATTTCTCATTAGGGCCTGAGAGGAACCCTATTGAGCTTCCCTGACATTATCTCAGTCCACCTGATGCCTGTATGTTTCGAAATGTCATATTGCTTGAGAGATAATACCAGCCCTGATTGTGTCAGTCACAGAGCTGGGCATGGAATAAGTAAGTGAAAAGAGACTACAAGAAAGTCAAGGTCGTTCACACACGTTGAAGAAACTGGGCCCTTCCTATGCTCCAGGAAGTTTGGGAGCCAAACTGGTGTTACCAACGCAATCTCAGGGTGACCTCAACATATGCAGTTGGCGATGGGTTTCTGGGCCCTGGTAAGAAGTGGGTTTGAGCCCCTCCGCCATGAAGAGGAGGAATCAGGGGCAATGAAACCTCGTAACTATGACAACCACAGACAGCAAAAGAGAGAGGTGAGCTGGATCCGTCAAGGTTGACACTACGCAGGCGAGGCTGGTCGGCATCCAGTGGAACGGTTTCCACAGCTTCATGTGGTTTGAAGACTGCAGGTGGCTCCCACGTGCCCAGGCAGCTCCCACGTGCCCTGGTGCAGGTACCCCCGCAACTGTGGGCGCTGCCAGAAAGTACGGGCACTCGTTTCTGCTCGTTGCTGACGTCTCCCTCCCGCAGCAGGCATCCCACCCATGGCTCGTGTCCCGTGAATGAGAGCAGAGCATCGCACCCACCTCCAGCCTCCCAGCTGGAACACACCGCTGCATTGTCCTCCTTGGTGCTGTGGAGTGGGCAGCACTGGGCAAGGCCGGCCAAGCATCTAAGATCCCAGGACACTAAGAACGTGGAGGGTCGGCAAACCACTCCTGCTCCCTCATTTACTCTGCCTCCCCCCAGTCTGGGGGTCTCGCATCTCCTTGGCTCAGGGATTCCTGGGAGAAATATACACGATTGACCTGGGGTCTCAGAGATAATTTAATCTCAAATTTCTAATCTCAAAAGTCTATGGGGACCAGGTGAGAACATAAACGTGTGTTTCCGACAGTAAGGAGTCATGGGGCAGGGTCTGAAATGGCCATCTCTTAAAGGAATTCACCCCCTCACCCTGAAAAACCAAATCAAAACAAAATGAAACAGGAAGCCTAAACAAAACACATCTGTGGGCACCAAGTGTCCCTCAGGCCACCAAAATGCAATTCCTGATCTGGTCTACACCCTCATTTTATAGATGGAGAGACTGAGTCCCGGGGGAAATGTTGCTTGTTTCTGGGACAGGACTAGAAGCCCTGGTTGGCAACCCCACAAAGCCTACCTCATTATTTGTTGGGGGCAGGCAGGGGATACCGCGAGATTTCTAAGTCCCAAACCTTCAGATGTGTTAACACCGAGCCCACCTTTTCCAGGGCTCCCTGGGAAAGGCTGAGTCGCCCATCATGGGAAGGGCTCAAATACAGGTTGGATGGCCTTTGTGGCTCAGTTCCTCCATCTGTAACCTGGAGATGAAGCTTCCCTATTTGTCTACTTTATGTCATGAGACGTATCTTAACGAGGTCTTAAGGGGGATAGGGCTCTACAGATGAGGCCGTTGTGTGGATGAAATAAGCTACTTATGGAAAGCCCTGGGAACAGTGCCTGACACAGAGTTAAGCGCTCATTACATATTAGTTTTCACTGTAGTGTTGTTGTGTTAATATTACTGTTTGATGCGGTCTAAAACACTATTGGTAAAATGAAAACATTACCCAGAAGCCTAACTAATAGCAAATGATTCAAAACAAGCTTAGTATGTGATCCACACAGCATACCAAGAAAAATTACATGGAGAGAAATTACACAGCACAGCCAGGAAAACAGAATAATGAAAACCAAGCAGTAATGCTATCCAGGGTAAACCTATTCACCAGCCAGGAAGATAAGAATTGAGCAAATTTGTTCCCAAGAAAGATATGGCAGAGAGCTTTCTCTGAAAAAGAAAAATTGAACAATCTGCATTCTAAGACCTCTTAGGAAAGAAAATTTCCTTTAGTAAATACTTCATATTCAAAATGATCATGAGCCACAAAAGGCATTTTTCCTCAAGTGAACTGAGGGGCATTTTTCCTCAAGTGAACTGAGATACAAAGTTTCTCGTAAATTAAAAATTTTCCAAAAACAAAAACAAAAACGTGGAGCAAGTTCATTGTAAGCTATTAAAATCAACATACTTTTTTAGCTATCTGAAGCTTTTTGTCTGAGGTTGGGTTTCTGCTGCAGGAAGTTTACCGGGCAGTGTGAACTTCTGTACCTTTGGGTTGTTTCTTCCACATCTGCCGTAGCAGTTTGGCTATTCCTACTTTGCTGAATGCGCACCCTTGCTTTCCTCTAAGCTTCCAAGATCTGCCCTACTAGCATGTTGGCAGCTTCTCCAGGGGTCCTTGTCAGGGTGTCAAGCACAGTGGATTCTGTAGGAGAAGTGCTTTCACACCAACAGACTCTCCCTCGTCCAGTCTTATGCCCCCTCTGTGTCAGCTCCCTCAGGATCCAGTCCCATCGTTCTTTCCTCCTGGGGACAATCACCTTCATCCCTTAGCACGCCCTGTACTTCCGCAGCTGGGTTGTGTTAGGACATGGCCCCTGATGTTGGTCTGGTGCCAGGAGGGGAGGTGGGGGCATATTCTGAGGGGGATACACATTGCCTTGAAAGGCTGAGCCTTCTGCATGGTCTCCCAGCTGGCCTCTAAGCAAAGGGGTAGGCCACACCTGCAGCATCAGGGGGTTTCGAGGGGTCTGGGGCTTCAAGACTTTCAACTGCATCTGCCCAGATGACCCCATCTCAGTCCTCAGGGTCCCACTCCTTCTAGCTCAGGTCTTGAGTTGACACGGCGGATTTGCTGGGGCTGAGAATTCACTCTGCTCTGAAGCATCGGGGCTACTCCCACAGTGAAGTCCTGGGCCTGACTTTTCCTGCCTCTGGATGCAGAAGATAAGAGTCTCTTTATAAACTGTTTTGAAGGCACTCTGAATTTCACACTTTGCTTTTTATAGTCTTTCTCCTAGGCATCAGTGGCACTCATTAAAAAGCATCTCATTTCATTGGGATCATTCATTTCATTATAATGTAATATTACCTCATGCCCTTGACCTCTCAAAAGCTGAGCTATTGGCCCTGCCAGGACACCCCACCCCACCCCAGCCCCATTCACCAGGGACAAGCTTTCGCAGCTGCCCCACCACAGCACACCAGGGCCATCAGAGCACCACGCCGCCAGCGACACAGCCTCAGGCCAGCCAACTGGTGGGGGACTGAGGGCCAAGGTCCAATTTTAGAGTCTTCTTCCCTGGACCACTCCTGATCCCAGCTTTTCCCCGGGAAACAGGCTCTGAGACTCAGACGTCCAGGCAAGAAGTTTCCTGGGGAGCCCTAGGGCCCAACGCCGTGGGGAAGGAAGGATGAGGACTCTGAACAGGGATGTGGCTGCAACAAAGGCCTTAGCCGATTCCACAGGCGCTCTGGAGCTGGGACGGCCCTTCAGAGTCATCCTGCCTTGAGGTGACAGGGCCCGAGCCTTGATACTGTCCCGTCAATCAGTCGTTTGATGTGGCTGCCCTGGGGAGCAGTGTGACTTTGGGTGAGACATCTCTCTTTAACTAAGGACGGTTCCCAGACAGGGACTTGGCTGAGGGCTAAGGACGGCCACCTCCCCAAGCAGCTGAGTGACGAGTTGGCCCTTGGGGGCCCCCTAGAGGCGCACACATGTGGCACCGCCTTCATTTGTTAATGCAGACGGCCCCTCATGACCTCCCTCCACCCAGGCGGGTCCCTCCTCGCTGCAGCCAGTGACCTTTCCAAAATGCAGATTTGATCCCAAGATTGCCATCCTGCCTAAAACCATTTCACGGCCTCCCAGTGCCCTCAAAATACAGTCCAGCGAGAGAGAGGCGTGGACATATATACACTACAAAACGTAAGGTAGATAGCTAGCGGGAAGCAGCCGCATAGCACAGGGAGATCAGGTCGGTGTTTTGTGACCGCCTGGAGGGGTGGGATAGGGATGGTGGGAGGGTGGGAGACGCAAGAAGGAGGAGATGTGGGAACATATGTATGTGTATAACTGATTCACTTTGTTATAAAGCAGAAACTAACACACCATTGTAAAGCAATTATACCCCAATAAAGATGTAAAAAAATATATATATACAGTCCAGTTGCCTTAACATGGCTCATAAGACTGCATAATCTGACTTCTGCATGATCTGACTTCTGCCTCACCTTTGGACATGTCACTTGAATGTTCTGTTTCTGACCTTAGGAAGGTCTTTTAATGTCATGGCTGCACCAGGCCTGTGCATGTGTGTGTGTGTGTGTGTGTGTGTGTGTGTAAAATACCCTTTCTGCCCTCACCTCCTCCCTCCTCATAACACCTCCCTCAAGCACCTTTTACCTGCTAACACTTCCTCTCCACTCTCTACTTCTCACCCTCTCTAGAAGTCTTCCCTGATGGCCCCGTGTAAGCTGCGTGTTCCCCTTCTGTGCCTCTCATCCTCCTGCCTTTGTCCATCAACCACGCTGTTCATACACTGCTCTAATTGTTTGCTGCGTGGCCTCCCTGGGAGGACCATGATCGTCACTGTCATATCTATCACTGTATTTCCAGCTCCTCACGGGGTGCCCTGCTCAGTCTCCTAAGTGAAGGAGTGAACGTATATGTGAATATACGTTCAGTGGAGAAAGAAAAGACACATATAAACTACTGCAGGCAATCACACTTTTGGTCAAACAGGCTTAGAGAGAGAGTGGGACTGGTTCTCAGTGCAGATTCTCTCTGAGCTCAAAGGAGAGCGGTATCTGTCAAGCACGGGAGGAAGGCGAACTCACCCAGCAGAAATGGGATTCAACACTGACCTTTACAGAAGTGCTCAGCGCCACTCTGGATGCGGGAACTCAGGGCAGAAAGGCCATAGATCTGGAGGGAATCTCAAAGAAGGCCAACCAAACAGTCAGGGAGTTGATGTGATTCCTGCAGAAAGAGAGACTGAACAAGTTAGGAACCTGGCTTAGAAGGTTTAGGCCAAAGGGCAGGTGGAAGTCTCTGAAATAATGCAGGATGTGTGCACAGACCGAGGCATGGAGGCTGCAACACTGGAATCAGAGGTTTCCCCGAGGCCTAGATGACATGAACGTAAGGACATAGGAAACACTTTACAAGGCAGGAAGCAGGCATGTGGACAAAGGCAAAAATGAGCACATCCATCACTTTGAGAGGACCTGGGTAGTCACATCACTTCCTCACCTCGTCAACAAAGGTGGGGGGGGCACTAAACATAGGGATCACCTTTTTCTGGCTGGAGTTGCTCCTCAGAATAGCCCCACACAGCCTCAGAGGCATCCAGAGTAGGTATCTAAGTGGCGTTAGCATGCTAACAGGTCCTTCAGTTACTGAAAGGACATAAATAATTTGGCAAAATACCTTGGCCTTTAGTAAAAAAAATAAAGAAACTCAAGGTGGGGTCTTTGAGAGAGCTGAACCCCTGTAATGTGATCTAACCTCTCTGGACAGCCAACTATTATCTTGAAGAAAAAAATCGATTCCTCTGTGCCCCAGTTTCCTTCCCTGTAAAACTGGATTGTTATAAGGATTAAATAACTTTTATGTGAAGTGCTTAGAACCATGCTCGGCACACAGTAAGTACTCAATAAATATATGCTATTATTCATATTATTTAGAAGCAGCAGGATGGCATTGTGGAAAAGGCATGCCATTTCTAGAAATGTGGCTTCTAATGCTGGCCCCACAACTTACTAATTATGGGATCTTGTACAGCCATTTACAAACTCTTTGGCTTCCTCATCTCTAAGAAAGAAAGTACCCCCATGCAGGGTTGTTATGGGTATCAAATGGCAAAACAGCTAAGAAAATTCTGCATATGTTTTAAAGTGCTGTGAGTTAGAAGAGGGGTGTGTGTGTGTGTGCGCGCGCGTGCGTGCATGTGCGTTCCTTTCAGCAGTTTTTGTTGTGTGTCTGTGTCTTTTAAGAATGATAACTTGAGACTGGGAGTGATGCCTGGTGGGTGTTTTATGAGGGGGGGATAAGTAGGTAGAGATGCCAAACTGACGTGGACAAGCCCATGCACAGATCCCTGGAGGCAGCCTTTCCACCTCCCTCTATGGCGTAAGGGTGTAGAAATCCATTGAAAGAGCAGGGATATCACCTCTCTTGTCTGTGGCCATTCCCAGCCTCTCAGGCCCTGACCCCATGGAGGACAACAGCTATGCCCTGCTATGGCCATCTCAGAATGTGCCTCTGGTCTGGCGGAGGTGGAATCCTCTTCTTACACCAGGGTGCCAGATACTAAGCCAATAGAAAACCACATGCTTCGATGTGCTCACTCTTATTTGGGGTGTTTTTGTTATCTCTTGACAACAGACTTTCGGATCTGAATTGCTTCCACGACATTAACCGGGTATTTGGTTCACGATGTTTACAGTGTTGCAACGCGGTAATGGACAACCTCCAAAGCCACGAATTGCCATGAATGTATGGAATCCTCTTCTGAACCCATGTCCACTCTCTGCCCTTCTCTTACTATATTTGCCTGGTATCCCCTATAAACTGTGAACTTGAATCTTTCCAGATACTGTTAAATATGTTAACAATGAGAAGTAGATAAGAGAAGGCTTTCAAACCTTGAAGCTGTGTTTCAGATATAGTTACAGATAGAGATATAAGCCATTAGGCCTTTTCCCAAAAGGCCATGTGTAGAATGAAAAATCCATCTCACTACGGATGAAAGAAAAATAAGAAATAGGATTCTTTTTTGATAGAGTATTGGTATAATAAAGGGCAAACTGAACGCTGAACATGTACAAGTCCTTGGCATTGATGAGCCACGTTTTGGTCGATGATATCACTTTATTAGACCTCTTCATTTTTGTTGCTACCACTACTACTACTAGTACTAGTATTACTAGTCTAGTATTACTACTATTACTACTAATAATAATAATAATTAGTGAGTGGTGCTCTTTACCAGGTACCATGCCCTCCACTTAATAAACAGAGAGTATTTCGTCTAATCCTCAAAACAACCCGATGAGAAGATATTAATTAGTTCCATCTTACAGGAGAGGAAATTAAATCTAAGCAGTTAGGTACTTGGCTCCAAGTTACAGACTGGTAGTGATGCAGCCAGGGTTTGAACACAGGTTGTTTAATCTGAAGCCTGAATTCTTCAACTCTATACAAAGCCACTGCTGGCTGTGGGCTTTCTTTTTCAGCATCACATTCACAATTTAACACAGTTATTCTTCACATTATGAGAAACACTGGCTACATGAAGACAGAAAACAACAAAATCCCCTGCAAAGTAGATGTGAGGCCAGCTTCACTGTGAGCTTAATTCACGCTCTTGCCTTAACAAAATGCATAGTGTTATTGACTTTCAGAATAAAGTGTGTGTATTCCTCATTCACTTGGGTATTAGCCAATGGATTTCAACCATTCTTTAGTCTATCCTTATGCTAGGTGGATTTCTAGGCTGGTAACAATTTTTTTCCTCAGAATTTTGAAGGCATTGCTCCACTGCCTTGTAGAGAACGGCCACCTGGTTGTTCAGGGTGGGGAAGGGAATCTGAGCACCCAGAGCTTCTTGTGCAGACTTGCGTCCAGGCTTCCAGTTTCTAGCATCACCTTCACACCCACGTGCAGAAGTACCTGGGCCCCCAGTTCCGCAGCCTGAGGTTTTGTACTGGAAGGCAGCCAAGTCTGGGGCCTTTCTCCAATGTCCAGTTTTCACTTCTCTGGTTTCCTAAGACAGTTGCAGCTCCCCCATCTGCTTTCCAGTCCCGAGATTTTATTGTTCTCGTCTCCTTTGCTGTTCTCTTATCCTTGCAGCTCATGTCCTTTTTAGTCCCTCTGCTGCCATTTTAAGTGAGGTTGCAGGAGGATATTTAATCCACCAGGTTTTACTGAACTCTCATGATGTAGATTAAGTGAATAAAGCACACGACAGGAAAAAAAACACAAGGATGTCTATTTTCTGTATACGACAAAGAAAGAAAAAAGAACAAAACCATGATGTATGAATTCATCTATTTGTACATGCTTGTATGTGTATTTTAATACACGGTATGGAAGGATGTACTCCCCACCATTGACACTAATTACTACTTATATCAGGGGAATTGTGTTAGAGAGGAGGGGGAGGGGGAACACTATTATTTTATAATTTACTTACCCCTGAGTTGTCTGAATTATTACAAAGAGCAAGTATTACTTGGGAAGTTTTTAAAATATTGAAAATATATTTGCTTCACACAAACTGACTTTTTATTCACAGTGACCTGCATGATCCACCCAGGGGATGGTGGGTATGGGTTTCAGGGAAGAAATAGACCTAACTCCCAGATGTTGTCTCAGATTCAGGCTGGATGTACACAAAGCCAGCAAGATCCAAATACTCAGGTACCTGAGGTTTGGACTGTGGCCTGTTTTTAACCTGATGTTTGATGGTATATAAATGTAGGGTTCTCAGCCCTGACTGCACATTAGACTTGCCTGGAATGTGTAAGAATATGAGCAGCAGAAACAATGACAAAATCCCTCACTGCCCCACCCTCAGACTAATTAAATCCCCAGGTGATTCTAATGTACAGGCAGGGTTGAGACTCATTTATGCAGATATGATTTTAATCCATTTAAAAAATCAGTTAAACCAGCTCTCTGATGTCACTCAGATCTTAAAAACAGGTTGAGTTACTAAACGTTTAAAATTCTTCAACTTTCTGACATCATATAGCACAATATCATGGAAGTTTTTAGTCTGTGCCTTAAAATATGACCTTTGCTAGAACCCCAGTGATCAACTTAACAGTATGCCTCACACCATTTCCAAGCTGGATGCTCTCTCATGGGCCTTAGCGATAATACAACCCTTCATTTTACAGATGAGGGAATGTCACCCAGAGGTATTCTTTCACAGATTTACTGTATTGGGGTGGGTAGGGAGGGAGAGAGAGAGGCAAAAAGAATGTGTGTATGTAAGAATGTGTTGGGGGCAGAGAGGGAGGGAGAAAGAGAAGGAAGGAGGGAAAGTGAATGGTATAAAAGACTCATCTTAGTTTCACAATTTTATGTAACTTTTTTTCTGTATTATGTCAGGAGGTTCTCTAAGGATCGGTTTTACTAACCTTGAAAAAAATCAGTCAAGGTCCAAATGAATTGCTCATCTCTTGCTTCCTTGTGGATTTGTACTAACTCAAGTCCTGGCCTTGGCCTCTTTCAGAAAGCAAAGAATAATTTTTTAAAAAAATTTCTATATCTTTACCCAATGTGCTTCTCTAAGAGGTGGTGTTTTCTTCTTTGTGGCTTTACTGAGAGTATTTTGTTTCAGAGAGTAAACCTCTTGACTTAACCTGCAATGTCCCAGAACAAATGGTGTGCTGTGTGAACAGGCTGTCAGCTTATATCTGAGAACCATGGAAGGCTTGACTATTGTGTTTTCCTTATTGAGGTCGAAGTGAGTAATAAGACAAGGTGATTCACAGCAGGAAATAGGTTACTCATGTCATAAGCCAGGACTATTAGTTCAGGAGGGAGGAAGGAAAGTAACGTTCATTGGATGAAAATTTATTCTTTGGTTTTCCTCCATTAAAATCACATTACATTTCCATGCTAGGCCATTACAAATGTCATATCATGTGATATGTTATCTCAAATGCACATTTATGGCTTCTCAGGTGTATCTGTTAACCTTTATGTACAGTTATATTGCATTATTTAGATTTACATACTCCCATATGCATAAAAGTGTGATCTCATGCACATGATCTCATGTTTATTCATGTTACATCGATGTACACATGATCATTGGCTTATGCTCTTTTTCCCATTTTTTTATTATGCTTTACTGAGGTATAACTGACATGAAATAAACTTCACATATTTAAAGCGTGCAATTTGGTTAAGTTTTTACATATGTATACACCCATGAAACCATCACCACAATTGAGATAATGAATATATCCATCATTTCCAGAAGTCTCCTTTTGGCCATGTGTAATCCCTCCCAGCCCCTTTCCAGTACCCTATTCCCCTTGCTTATCTGCTTTAATTTTGCACATTGTAGAATTTTATATAAATGGAATCATGAGTATTACTCTTCTTTCTCTGGCTCCTTTCAGTCAGCATAATTATTCTGAGATTCACCCATACTGTTGCATATACTGATAGTTCATTCCATCTTATTGCTGAGTATTTACCACAAGCTACTTATCCATCCATTTATTGATCAACATTTGGATTGTTTCCACTTTCTGGCTATTGAAAATTAAGCTGCTATAAACATTCATGTACAAGTTTTTGTATTAACATAGCTTTAATGTCTCTTTGGTAAATTCCTTGCAGTAGAATGGCTGGATCACATGTTCAGCAAATGTTTACCTTTTTAGGAAACAAACTTTTCCACAGAGGTGGAGGTACCATTTTATACTCTACAGAGGCGTATGAGAGTTCAGGCTGCTCCACATCTTTGCCAATACTAGGTGGGGTGAGTCTTTTTTTATTTTAGACATTCTAGTGGGTGTGTAGTGGGATCTCATGGTTTAAACGTGCATTTCCTCAATGACTGATGGATGTTGCACATCTTTTCATATGTTTATTAGTCATCTATATATCTTTGGTGAAGCTTCTGTTTAAATCTTTCACCACTTATTCATTGGGTTGTTTCTTAAAATTAAGTTTTAACACTTCTTTACATATTCTGATACAAGTGGTTGGTCAGATCTATAATGTGAAAATATTTTCTCCATATGGCTTAAAAAATTCATTAAGTAGTGCCTTTAAAAGAGCAAAAGTTCTTAATTTGTGTGAAATCTAATGTATTACTCTTAAAAAATGGATTGTGCTGTTGGTGTTGTATCTAAGCAATCTTTGCCTAACCCAAGGTCACAAAGATTTTTCTATGTTTCTTCTAGAAGTTTTTATAGCTTTAGGCTTTATATTTAGATTTATAATCCATTTTTAATATTATGTGGGATATGGACCAAAGTGTTTTTTTTTGTTTTTTTTTTTTTGCATGGTAATCAAAAGAAATTTTTTTTAAAACCTTTCCTTTCTCCACTGGACTTTCCACCTTTGTCAAAAAATCAATTGACTACTGGGACTTCCCTGGTGGCACAGTGGTTAGGAATCCATCTGCCAATGCAGGGTACACAAGTTCAATCCCTGATCTGGGAAGATCCCATGCCTTGGAGCAACTAGGCCAGTGGGCTTCAACTACTGAGCCTGCGCTCTACAGCCTGTGAGCCACAACTACTGAGGCCATGTGTCACAACTACTGAAGCCCTTGCGCCTAGAGTCCGTGCTCCGGCAACAAGAGAAGCCACCACAATGAGAGGCCCATGCACCGCACTGAAGGGTAGCCCGCACTCGCCGCAACTAGAGAAAGCCTGTGCCCAGCAACAAAGACCCAACACAACCAAAAATAAATAAATAATTAATTTTAAAAAATCAATTGACGGGCTTCCCTGGTGGTGCAGTGGTTGAGAGTCCGCCTGCCGATGCAGGGGACACGGGTTCGTGCCCTGGTCCGGGAAGATCCCACATGCCACGGAGCGGCTGGGCCCATGAGCCATGGCCGCTGAGCCTGCACGTCTGGAGCCTGTGCTCCACAACGGGAGAGGCCACAACAGTGAGAGGCCCGCGTAACGCAAAAAAAAAAAAAAAAAAATCAATTGACTATATATGTGGGGTCTACTTCTGGACTCTCTATTCTGTTCCACTGATCTATTTACCTAGCACTACTCCAAAACCACATTATCCTGATTGCTTGCAGCTTTAAAATAAGAACTTAGGTAATGTAATTCCTCTAACTTTGTTCTTTTTTTCTAAAGTGTTTTGGCTGTTATAGGTCCTTTGAATCTCATATGAATTTTCGAAGTATTGATAGATTATCGGTTTATACAAAATATCTTGTCAGAATTTTGATTAGGATTGCACTGAATCTACAGGTCAAACCTGGGAGAACTGACATCTTAACAATGGTGAGTCTCCTAGTCCACAAACATGGCATATTTCTCCATTTACTTAGGTCTTCTTTAATTTTTTCTCAGCAATATTTTGTAGTTTTTAGTGTACTAGTCTTGTACATCTTTTGATAGATATTTCTAAATGTTCCATATTTTTGGTGCTCTTATAAATTTAAAAATTTTAATTCCTAATTGCTGCTAGTATACAGAAATACTACAGATTGGTGTATGTTGATCTTGAATCCTAAAATCTTCTTAAACTCACTTATTAGTTCTAACAGCTTTTTTGTAGATTCCATAGGATTTTCTCCACAGACAATCAGGTAGTCTATGTAGTTACCATTTCTGGTGTCCATTATTCCTTCATTTATATCCATATATCCACCTGGTATAATTTTTCTTATGCCTAAAGATTTCCTTTAATATTTCTTATACTGAGGTCCGCTGGCGATAATTATTTGTGGCTCTGAATATCTGAAAAAGTCTATATTTTTCTTTAATTTTTGAAAGATATCTTCATTGGGTTATAGAATTCTAGACTGACAGATTTTCTTTCAGTTATTTACAGATGTTCTAGATATTTTAAAGATTTTCCTCTTTATCACTGGTTTTAAGAAATTTGATTATGATGTGTCTTGGTGTAATTTTATTCATGTTTATTGTGCCTGGGATTCTTAGCTTCTTGGATCTATGAGTTTATAGTTTTCATCAGTTTTGGAAACTTTTAGGGTATTATGTCGTCAAACATTTTTTTCTGCCCCCTTTCTTTCTCCTCTCCTTCAGGGACTCCAATGACCTCACTGGCTTATTTTAGATTACCCAAAAGATAAACAACTGTAGTCCACAGATAAGACATAGTGAAGGCAATACAATTGGTCTTCGATACATCCTTGCAGAAGAGACAGAGAGAGAAATAATCAAGGTGAGGTGGGGAACATGCTGGATGAAAAGTCAGAAGTTCCTTGTTCAAACTGCACCAAAATTAACTATATTGCTTCAGGTTAGACCCTTTATCTTTCTGGATTTCAATATTCTCAACCCTGAAATCTGGGAGTTGTTCTAAATGACACCCAAGGTTCCCTCCAACTTATACCTTTTTTGATTCTGGGTAAATTTTGAGGAGAGGAAAGGGAGGAAAAGGACTGCAATCTCATATCTTCATCCATTCATCTTCTCCCCTATTAGTGTAACTAGTTTGAACAATCTGAGCTCAACAGAATTAGGGAACTAGGGTATTTGGACCACTCGTCTCACTGAAAACAACTAAAAGCAGTTTTAAAAAATTCCTTTGGTAGGGAGGGATATATTAGGAGTTTGAGATTAACAAATACACATTACTATATATAAAATAGATAAACATGGGGAACAATATTCAGTATCTTGTAATAACCTATAATGGAAAAGAGTCTGAAGTTTTTATATATATATATTTATACTTTATATTGATATATATATAACTAATATATATTATATATAATATAATATATATATTAAACTAAATCACTTTGCTGTACACTGGAATCTAACACAACATTGTAAACCGCTATACTTCAATTTTTAAAAAATTCCTTTAAAACATTAAAGAGCCTGACAAGATAGTATGAAATTACTAGGGAAATCAGAAACTTAAGAGAAATATGCAGAATACTGAGGCCATACTTGCCCATCCAGGGAACTGATTTATTATTGCCCTAAGTCCCTAAAGATAGGGGTGTTCCAGTGACTGGTAATTTGATGACATAATTTACCTTCACCCAATTTATGGCATAGTGACCGAAAGAACAGGATCCATTTCCACAATGAATCCCTTATTTAGAATTAGTCATGTTCACACTGATGAAAGAAATTAAAGATGATACAAATAGATGGAGAGATATACCATGTTCTTGGATTGGAAGAATCAACATTGTGAAAATGACTCTACTACCCAAAGCAATCTACAGATTCAATGCAATCCCTATCAAACTACCATAGGTATTTTTCACAGAACTAGAACAAAAAATTTCACAATTTGTATGGAAACACAAAAGACCCTGAATAGCCAAAGCAATCTTTTTTTTTTTTTTAACATCTTTATTGGGGTATAATTGCTTTACAATGGTGTGTTAGTTTCTGTTTTATAACAAAGTGAATCAGTCATACATAAACATATGTTCCCATATGTCTTCCCTCTTGCATCTCCCTCCCTCCCACCCTCCCTATCCCACCCCTCCAGGCTGTCACAAAGCACCAAGCCAATATCCCTGTGCCATGCGGCTGGCCAAAGCAATCTTGAGAACGAAAAACGGAGCTGGAGGAATCAGGCTCCCTGACTTCAGACTATACTACAAAGCTACAGTAATCAAGACAGTATGGTACTGGCAAAAAAACAGAAAGATAGATCAATGCAACAGGATAGAAAGTCCAGAGATAAACCCACACACATATGGTCACCTTATCTTTGATAAAGGAGGCAGGAATGTACAGTGGAGAAAGGACAGCCTCTTCAATAAGTTGTGCTCGGAAAACTGGACAGGTACGTGTACAAGTATGAGATTAGATCACTCCCTAACACCATACACAAAAATAAGCTCAAAATGGATTAAAGACCTAAATGTAAGGCCAGAAACTATCAAACTCTTAGAGGAAAACATAGGCAGAACACTCTGTGACATAAATCACAGCAAGATCCTTTTTGACCCACCTCCTAGAGAAATGGAAATAAAAACAAAAATAAATAAATGGGACCTAATGAAACTTCAAAGCTTTTGTACAGCAAAGGAAACCATAAACAAGACCAAAAGACAACCCTCAGAATGGGAGAAAATATTTGCAAATGAAGCAACTGAAAAAGGATTAATCTCCAAAATTTATAAGCAGCTCAAGCAGCTCAATAACAAAAAAACAAACAACCCAATCCAAAAATGGGCAGAAGACCTAAATAGACATTTCTCCAAAGAAGATATACAGACTGCCAACAAACACATGAAAGAATGCTCAACATCATTAATCATTAGAGAAATGCAAATCAAAACTACAATGAGATATCATCTCACACCAGTCAGAATGGCCATCATCAAAAAATCTAGAAACAATAAATGCTGGAGAGGGTGTGGAGAAAAGGGAACCCTCTTGCACTGTTGGTGGGAATGTAAATTGGTACAGCCACTGTGGAGAACAGTATGGAGGTTCCTTAAAAAACTAAAAATAGAACTACCATATGACCCAGCAATCCCACTACTGGGCATATACCCTGAGAAAAACATGATTCAAAAAGAGTCATGTACCAAAATGTTCATTGCAGCTCTATTTACAATAGCCCGGAGATGGAAACAACCTAAATGCCCATCATCGGATGAATGGATAAAGAACATGTGGCACATATATACAATGGAATATTACTCAGCCATAAAAAGAAACGAAATTGAGCTATTTGTAATGAGGTGGATGGACCTAGAGTCTGTCATACAGAGTGAAGTAAGTCAGAAAGAGAAAGATAAATACCGTATGCTAACACATATATATGGAATTTAAGGAAAAAAATGTCATGAAGAGCCTAGGGGTAAGACAGGAATAAAGACACAGACCTACTAGAGAATGGACTTGAGGATACGGGGAGGGGGAAGGGTAAGCTGTGACAAAGCGAGAAGGAGGCATGGACATATATACACTCCCAAACGTAAGGTAGATAGCTAGTGGGAAGCAGCCGCAGAGCACAAGGAGATCAGCTCGGTGCTTTGTGACCGCCTGGAGGGGTGGGATAGGGAGGGTGGGAGGGAGGGAGATGCAAGAGGGAAGAGATATGGGAACATATGTATATATACAACTGATTCACTTTGTTATAAAGCAGAAACTAACACACCATTGTAAAGCAATTATACTCCAATAAAGACGTAAAAAAAAAAGAATAAAAAAAGAATTAGTCATGTTCAAAGATCACGATGTTCAGTCTGGAATAAAAACTGGCATTATATAAGAGGGCACTGGTTGAGCTTTTAGATCATTAAACTACTTGACATTACCTCCAAGTTCTTATTTTACAGCCAGAAATTTTTAAACCATATTCCCTAGTCCTTCTACAGGTACTAGAAAAGATGTGAAATTTCACTGGTCAGGCTCTCCCCCTCATTCTGCTGCTTACTTTCCTGGTTGCTTTTCATTTCTTTCACCAGTAAGGCATGTTGTGAAACTGCGTTTCAATATCATTCTTTTCCAATCTGTCAGCTCAGATACTGATCACAAAACAGGTCAATGCGCTAGCTCTTAACAAAGCCATTTCTGTTTCAGATTTGTCAAAATAGCCTTCTAAAGGCATGTGCTTATAATGATCATTGATGATTCAACAAAACTTTAGGGGGGTCACTTTTAATTTGGGCTAAGAGGACAAACAATCCTTTTGTATCTCGGCTATCAATGTTGGTGCATGGGGTTAGGAGGATCATAGAAATAACTCCTGTTCAGCTCAAGTCAACCCACAGATTGTGCTTAAGGTAAACATTATAGCTCTAGAATAATGGCAACCAGGGTACAAGCAATACTGGAGGTAAGTGAATGCTCTCATCCTTTTGCTTTGTATTTGCAAAATTCCATTTGCAAGGTCTATGTGTCTGTGTAGCTTGGGTGGTGGCTGAGGTTCCATAAGGAGTGTTAATTGCAATCATGTAGAGAGAATAGCTGAGGCTTATTCCACTGGAAAAGGCTTTTCAGGCCTATTCTGGTTTTGAATCCTTCTCTCCAAAGGAGGCCCTTTCAAGGTTTTCATTCTCTGGGGTGAGGCCATTCCTCCGTTCTCTAATTCCCTAAGAGGAAATCAAAATTAAGAGAGCTTCTATTGCTCTAGTTTTTCCTGGACTTACAAATCTCCACTGTGTAATTAAAACTGCAACACGGTAGTCTTGCCTAAAGATTTCAGAAGCAAATTAGACCATTGGTAACCTTCTGTCTCAAGAAGTTAGGAGTCTTTTACTCTAAACTAGTATACTACCTATTCATGGAGATATTTGGTGAAGCATACAGACCCTCTACACAACAACACACCTTTCACAACAAATATTCATTGTGCACTTATGATGTACCAGGCACTGGTACAACACTGTCTTCCAGTGTTGGAGACACAGAAGTAAACAAAAACAGTCTTTATCCTTTATCATTATCAATTGAGATAATATTTCCTGGCCAGTTTACTCTATAAGCAAAAACTTCAGCAAGATTTTAAGCATCATGAATTGCATTTATGTAGTATTTGAGGATTAATATTGATTTCAACTGCAAATCTCCCCACCCCACCATCCACCCCTGCCATAGCCCTTAGCAAAGACACATTCTTTATACTTCCTGGCCTAGGCTGTTTTCAAATCAGGACTCATGATACTGCTTATTTGTTTAAAAATAAAGATTAAACATCAAAACGTTAGCTGCAATTTCAAGTAACATACTAAATACATACTTATTTTGTTATGAGGTTTGGAAATTGAGAGAATTCTTTTTAGTGCCAATATGGCAAAGAAAAATATGAAATACAGTAAGAAGAATGAAGTCTAAGCTTTGACCTAAAATATCACACATTGACTCAGACCCTTCTGCTTTCACATGTCATGAGAGGTTTTTAGTCTTTTTTTTATCATTAAATTGACCTTATCTGTCAAATCCAAAGACTCAAGGCTGCAGTACAGCATTATGCCTTTGTTCTCATAACCCTTTTACTACTTTATGTAGTTTTCAGGAAGCAAGACTTAAAAACCAATCATAACACAGTATCTCTTTCCACAAAAGATTTTTCCTTCATCCTAAGGGTTTTTAAATATTTCTTAATAAATCTCAGCTGGGATTCATTTGAGTTGGGGAGTGAAATAAAGATTGTTTAACTGGCTCTTGTTGAAGAGGAAAAAGAATTGCTTGGAGAATTCATTTATTTAGGTTGCTTAAGTTTCAGGGAAATGTCCTCTATCCCCTTCCACCCAGAAGGGCTGTTCATTAGCTGGACTGAATCACAGAGCAAAAGAAGAAAGAGTCTGGGTGGAATAAGCTGCCATCTCTGCAACAAAAGCGGCGATGTACATGAAGGGTTTAATTCGCTTCGTGTGGTCTAGGGCTGAGTGGAGATGGCAATGGGACATCTGGAACACACACGAGCATACTTTCCTGATGGAAGCTGGTAATAGTGCAATTCCTCTCTGATTAGCAATCTAAAATATGCAGTCTCTTTGCACCTTTTTTTCAGCGAAGGAAGAGGCTGTCCCAGGTATGAACATCAGGATTCTAGGGGGAATAACTGATTCAGCTGAGATGAAAGAGCCAATAAAAATTTTAGCACGAAGCTCAAGGATGTACTGAACCTAAAGTGTTGAGAATAAACGTCATTGCAGAACTTATTTTTTCTCTGACCCTCGAACTTCAATTGCTCTTAGGGCTCAGAACCTCTGACAGTGCTAGGATAGAGTTTCATTCTTTTGTAATTTCACATTAACCCCCAGAAGAAAAAAAAGTCGCTAACCCTCCCCCCACCATTTCTGTGACACTTCCATCTGGGTATCCAGATGGGAGAATTTCAGAAAGTCTGGAATGTGTAGACATTTCAGACACAAAGTCTTTCTTTTGCTCAGTTAAAAACTGAACATTGTTACTACTCACACTTTGTTCATTCTTGAAAGTAGCTATTGTGGTCACCTGGCCAAAATAACGACCCTGTCTTTCCTTATGGATGCTAGGTGAGTGATAGCTACTGGAAATAAGATAAATTTGTCTTAAGGTATCCTTGGAAACAGAGAACAGACTTGGAACAGAGGACTAAAAGTCAGAGATTAATAACTACATCTCTTGTTTTCTTCCCAGTGGTTTTAACCTTCCCTTCTCTTGCCTGCTCCTTTAGATGCCCCACACCTCCTATCTTCTATGCCTTTCATTATCCTTTTCAAGGGCTAATTCTCAACTTCTCCCTGAAAATGTTCCCTGCCATTCTTACACAGTGACTTTCTTCCTGCAAAAACACAGATCATGTACTGAGCAAAATCGTCTTTGTTTCTCTTCCATAGCACTATTATTGTTGTGCACAAAGATATCCAACAAGATATTTATTGAAAAGAGAGAGTACATCAGACCTAGATGTGGCCCTTAAGGAGCTCACAGTCCAGTAGAGAAGGTAATTATAATAGAGGCTGAAGTAGTAAGAGAAATAAAGAATGCAAAGACAAACTACTGTCCTTTATAATGTCACTTTAGACTGAGTGAAATCATGTAAACTTTGTGGAGAAGGAAACACGTATGGCAGAGCTGTGAAGGATGAATGAGTTTTATGGTTCCAGAATTGGTAGGAAGGTCAGTACAGATGTAGGAAACAACATGAACTCCAAATCTGAAGGATGGAAAGTGTGGGTCATGTGTGAAAAACAGTTTACCTTGACTGGAAGGAAGGGTAGATTAAGAGATGTAGCAGAAAATGGGGTTGAGGGACTTCCCTGGTGGCGCAGTGGTTAAGAATCTGCCTCCTAATGCAGGGGAAACAGGTTCGAGCCCTGATCCGGGAAGATCCCACATGCCACGGAGCAACTAAGCCCGTGCGCCACAGCTACTGAGCCCGCGTGCCTAGAGCCCGTGCTCCGCAACAAGGGAAGCCACCGCAATGAGAGGCCCGTGCACCGCAACAAAGAACCGCTAGCTGCAACTAGAGAAAGGCTGTGTGTGGCAACGAAGACCCAACGCAGCCAAAAATTAAAATTAATTAATTAATTTTTTAAAGTCTTATAAAGAAAAGTAGAGTTGAACAGTAGATTGGGAGGCAGATGATGGAGACTAAAGAGTTTACAAACATGCATAGGGAAATACTGAGTTTTCTGAGCAGAAGAGTTAAATGATTTAGAGTTGTGCTTCAGGAAAATGGATCTGGCAATAGAATGTAAGTTGAAAGGGAGGTGGCAGAGTTGCAGAGTTTAGTTAGGAGGTAATGGTATAGTTTAGAATAAAAGTAATGAGGTTGTATCAGTGAAGAGAGAGTTGACATATTGTAAAAATAGAATTAGAACTTAGAAACTGACTAGAATTTGAATGGATTTGGAGGGTGGAAGAGGAGACTACAGAGTTTTAAATTTGAATGAGTTGGGAAACATTAATATATCAGAAATAGGGGATACAGGATGAAGAAAAGAGGAATGGGGAAGAGAACAATTCATTTAGTTGAGGACATATTGAGTTAGAAGTGTTGGTAGCATATCCTTGAGGTGTCCAGCATGCAATTGGTTTATCATATTCTGGAGCTCTGTATGGATCAGGGAAAGAGCCACTAACATAGAGATCAGAACTAAAAGCACAGTAGAGAGTATACTGAAGGGAGAGAATTATGACAGCTCAACTTTAGACACATGTTCAGGTAATGAAAGAAGATCAAGGAAAGAAAGAAAAAATTCTCCCAAAGCAAGAAGAAAATCAGAAGAATACAATATCATAGAAACAAATAATGGAAAGTTTTAATTTAAAAAGGACTTAGCCAACAATGTTGAATGCTTTAAGTTCCAGGAGAAATATATGAAAATGGTCATTGGATCTGGTATGGCAAATTATTAATTTTTAAGGAAGCTGTTTCTGAGGAAGCCAAGCATTTTAAAGGGTTAATGAGTAAGCTAGGGAGTGGTACAGAGAAAAGGGCTCTTGACTGGGAACCAGAGAACCTGAGTTCCAGCTTGGCCCTGCTGTTAAGTGTCCATATGACATTTTGACCTTTCTTAAACTATTTCCCAGTCTTCAAAATTGTATAAAATCTCCTTCAATCTCACTTTCAGAGATTGAAGCAAGCTACCTGTGTGCCTAAACCACACGAAGATATTGAGTTACAGATATATGTCAGTTTTACTGCTTGTAACTTGTGTAAAACTGAAGCGCTTTCTAAGTGTTTCCTAATATAGAGAAATTGAGACTACATTCTAAGAGTATTTCCTCCAAGAAAACCAAGTTGATGAGGTCCCTTCCTTCAGCTCATCCCATCCCCAGTCTACTATCCTTTACTTTTAAAAACTGAGCTAAGACATTATCCTCAGTTTATCCAGTATCTTGTTCTACTGCTTGAAATCAGAGAATGCCACCAAAAGCCCCTTTTTTGTTTGCTGAAATCAGTTGGGTAATATTAATAATCAATCCCCCCAAATCATGGTTTTCCAGCCACATGTGATCGTACACTAGTACAGGAACACTTCCTGAAACTCAATGTCTCATACCACATGCTTCCAAAATTAAACCAGAAATATGTTATTTGAGAAGAACCCAGATGCACTGAAGAGAGAACATTTGCTTTATTTAGTGGCCTTATATCTATTGGGATCCCTTGGCAATACAAACTCAGAATCACTGAAATGTTAAGGACTATAAATCTTTTAGTTGGGTCCAGGCACACAGTCTAGAGATTTTAAGTTAGTGTAGATGTAAAACAGTTCATTTTGACTGAATTCTCTGATTAAAGTTAATAAATACAATGCTTTATCTTAAAAAAACAACACAAAGTAGGATAACATTCTCTTGCTGAGACACCAATAAATTTTCCTTAAGTTCTCATCCCTTCCTTTCCTCCAAAGAGGCTGACCTGTTCTTTCTCAAGAATCCTTTCTTGCCTGTTTCATTTCAACTTGATGTCATAGAAAACAAAGGAAAATTTTTAAGTTTGTTTTTAAAAAATGTATATAATTCATCTCTGAATTCAGTGGTTAAAGAGGGAAGAAAAGGACAATTAGGACCTATTGTGCACCTGCTATATGCCAAACATGTTCACATACATTATCTCACTCAAGCCAGACAAAATTTTGTAGTAAATTTAGCTTTGAAGTTAGAGATGAGAAAACTGAGGCTCAGAGAGGTTAAGCTATCCTCTCAAGGTCAAATGGCAAGTTATAAAACTAGAATTGAAACAAGAGCTGTCTGACTCCAAAGCTCAAGCACTTTCTACTCTATCATGCAGTTCATTCTAGTGAAAAATCCACTCTTGAGGGGGGTCTTAGTATTTTAAGCATAAAAGATTATTAGTTAGGAGTCTCTGGAGCCTCCAAATTTTGTTGTATATGCACTGAATCGTACATTAAAAAAACAAAAAGACAAAAACACCACCAACCACACACTCTTAGTTCCCCCCCACACGACTGAAATTCAGAACAGAGGACAGTTCCTGAGTCATGTTTGCAGGAAGTTGTCCTTGGATTCTGTTATTGAGCTCAAACCCCCATTCTTGACTTCCCAAGTGGCACTGAGAAAGAGAGAAGGAAATGTAAAAAAGTATAAGATGGATCCTCTGACACCATGGTGGAAATTAGCACATTTCCCAGAAGACCAAGATAAAAATGCATGTGAGAAGAACAAGAGAACCAAACAGATGGGGCAATAAAATGGAGGTGGAATGAGCTCATCAGGATTCCCAGCACACGGTTTAAGTGCATAGTGGGCTCTCAGCTAACCTGGGAGCCAGGAGACATAGTGAATGAGTGGGTGGCTACTATGCTGCAGCATAAATTACACTAAGAGATTAGGTGGAGCTGATTCACTGCTACAGATCTGCATGACTTTTCAAGTGAAGGAGATTCTGTGGGCCCTGGTCTCTGCCACTCATGCAACCATATTCATGGGTAGCCTGAGTCAGAGATGCAGGATCCTTCAGGTAGACGAGGTTGCTGTGCTGTCAGTAAATCAAGGGCAAACCTCCATGCCGCCAAGGGCGGATTTCAACCCCAGCTATGGCCTCTCCCTGTGAGAAGGGTTACCTGCTGTATCACAAGCACCCTGGCTTCCCATAGTCACCCTTGGCTACAGGTGGTTCACAACACAAACAGAAATGACAAGGCTCTGGGACATTCATCACACCGAACAGTGATGCTTTCTCAAACTACCAGCTCTTGAGCATCATCAGAAGGGCCTTCGGAGAGTCTAGTCTCATCCCCTTATCTTATACACAAGGGAACTGATGTCCAGAGAGGAGAAATGACTTGCCCCCAAACCATTTAGCTAGTGACAGAGTTGGTATGAGGACTCCTTCCTAAGCCAGCAGACTTTCCACTGCACCAGGAAGACAAAACAAAGTCCTAAATAGCATATACCCTGTTAACTAAACCCTCTAATTATACTGCCTCCAAAGAAAATAACGTCTTAAATGCCTGGGTCATTCCATCTGGGCTTTGGCAGTTTCACTGATCACTTCTCATACCGGAAATCTTTCGAGAAATTTACGAGTAAATATTTTGGGATATATGCTTTGTTATTTCTATGTCTTCTTGTACACTGTTTTCTTTATTCAGGAGGAAATTAGAATTCTGGAAATACACTTGATTTATTTAATTATTAAAGGAACAAGCCTCTATTTCAAGCTGTAAATATGAATCTATCAGTCTATGCCAAGAAAGGATATATGGGAAAATATAGGCATACTGCCCTAATTGTCACATCCAATTGAGATCCACCCAGGTCTATGCGTTAAAAAAAACATTGGACCTCTGAGAGAAAATTGAAAAGTCAAATCCTTATCTGGGTAATTCTCAACACGTCTGGATGCAGAGCACTGTGGAATAATCTAAAATGTGACATTTTACAAAGTGCTTTGCAACCTTGTTACTTCATTATTGCAGTTTGTGTATATGAGGGCTCATTTGAACTTGGGGAGTTTCCAAAGAGTTGAAGTAAGAAGGATGTAGGAGGAACGAGTCTATTCAAGGTCATACTTACAGCCTGAAACTGATACCTCCGGGTGGTGCAGACCAGCAGAGACATTAGCCCATTAGCCACACAACCCCCACTCCACACCTTCTCTACTATAGTGAATATTCTTACCTGAACCATCATGGCTTCCACTGTCCTCTGCCTTGAGTGCTGTGGAGACCAGATTTCCTGTCTCTAATGTTTATGCATGAAGAGAGTTTCATGTATAGAACTTTTTCTTGTAATTTAGCAACATTATCCTTGAAAACCCCACAGCTATTTACATAATGGAAGCTATTGTTCGAAGTGCACAGCAGGTCAAAATTCGGTTTCTGGAGATTAATCACTGCAGTCTATTTCATATTATCATAATAATTTCATTTACTTTGATACAGTTTGTTTTTAGAATCAACCTCAGCTTCTGTGTATAAGTGACAAATCCATTTGTTTCTCGTATAATGGATAATATGATTAATGACCTTGCCACAGGATTCCTTAAAAACAGAAAAAAATAAAGATTTCCACTTATAATGTGCAGTAAACCAGTTCCGTCTGTAGCTTTGCACCAAAATCTCTCTGAACTTGTTTGTAAACCACAGCCCAGATTCTGAAACAAATTTGCTCCTGCCTTTGGGGGTTCCTGTCCGTCGATGTACCCTCCAAGAATCTGAGGACAGTGGTTTCTAATGGGTAAACTGGACACGGTGGGCAGCCCATTCACAAGGGTGACGCACGGTTTCACCACATGGCGCCATCTCAACGCGACTGCGGTCGGGATCAAGGCCCATCCAGCCCAGGCCTTGCTGCATAAGGTCACCACCCGGTGGGCTGTCGCCGGACCCGCACGGGAGAGCCCTGCGCGTGGCCTCGAGACTCCGGCCCACTGCACTCCCCTAGCTGGAGGCAACGTGGCCCGAGGGTGCGCGGGCGACTCCTCCTGCGTCTGGAGCCTGTTTCTGGTCCCCGCAGACCTGAGAATTCTTTCCGGGACGGGGACGGGGACGAGGCCGCTGCGGGCGTCCCGGAGGCGGCCGTCGTGCGTCTCTTTCCCGCCTTCTGAGTGAGGGGGCCGCGGGCGGGGGGCGACGGCAGCCCACGGTTCGAGTCCCGCTCGGGCGCCTCCTCACTTTCTCCACTTGTGAAATGGGGGTCGCCCCCGCCCCGGGGCTGCGGCGACCGCGGAACGAGGCCTGGCGCCGCGCCCGCAGCCCAGAGCCGCCCCAGGGGCCGCCGGGGCACCAGTGGGCTCTTGGCTTCTCCACAGCCCGCGACGCCCGCGTCCTCAGGTGGGTCCGAGGGGCGCCTGGACACGCTGGTCGAGCCTCCCGAAGGCACCCAGAGCCTTTTTTACCTCAGCTCCCCAGTTCTGGGGGACCCGGGGTCCCAAGCTCGCGCCCTCAGCTCGGGCCCACACGCCCACCCCCAGGTCCGCCGCTCCGCCGCTCCGCCGCTCCGCGAGTAGGCGCCCCCGCCCCGCCCCGTGCGTGACGTAAACCAGGCCAAGCCAATCAGAGCTCGCGGCGCCGCTCCCCATGCGCTGGGCGCCCCCACCTCCCTTCCAGCTTAAGAAAGGGCGCTCCGGCCCGGCCTGGCCAGAGCGCGGAGCCAGGCAGAGCGAAAGAGCCGTACGACGGCTGGCGGCTCCGCGGGCTCCCGCGCTCCCGCTGCCCTCGAGCGGCGCGCCCTGCCGCAGCCCTCCGCGCAGGCGCCCCGCCGCCCGCCCCGACGGCGCCCGCTAGCCCGCTAGCCTGCCCGCCCGCCCGCGGATGCTGGAGTGAGCGCGGCAGCGGCGGGATGCTGGCGCTGCTGGCCGCTGGCGTGGCGCTCGCCGTGGCTGCCGGGGCCCAAGACGGCCTGGCGCCCGGCAACCGCTTCGTGTGCACTGCTTTGCCCCCGGAGGCGGCGCGCGCCGGCTGCCCACTGCCCGCGATGCCCATGCAGGGCGGCGCGCTGAGCCCCGAGGAGGAGCTGCGGGCCGCGGTGCTGCAGCTGCGTGAGACCGTCGTGCAGCAGAAGGAGACGCTGGGCTCGCAACGTGAGGCCATTCGCGAGCTCACGGCCAAGCTGGGGCGCTGCGAGGGGCTTGCGGGGGGCAAGGCGCCGGGCCGGGCGGCCTCGGGCAAGGACACCATGGGCGACCTGCCGCGGGACCCTGGTCACGTCGTGGAGCAGCTCAGCCGCTCTCTGCAGACCCTCAAGGACCGCCTGGAGAGCCTCGAGGTAGCAGGGCGAGGGGTCCCTGGGGGAACGTCCCCGAGGCTCAGGGCAGAGGAGGGGCGCATGGTCCTGCCACCAGGTTGTGCGGAACACGGCCGCCCGGACGCGCTCAGAAGCAGGGCGAGCTGGGTTCGGGGTCAGGGGCGTTCACGGTCCTGCTCTGGAACTTACTTGCTTGGCTCGCATCCCTCCTCCCCACCTCCTTACTGGAAGGGAAGAGTTAAATCGCCCCGCGCGCCAGGACTGCCAGCTGTGCGGCCATTCACTTCCCAAGGTCCGGGCTGGCGAACGCGGATGGCCTCCTCTCTCTCTTTGCAAATCTCCGAGTCTCCCCTAGCAGGACGCGCTCGTGAAGCTTCTGTCGGGTGACGTGAGGCTGCCGCGTGAGGTCAGCAGCCCTGGGCGTCCGGTGTTTCCTTTCATAAATCAAGTTGGGCTGGACGAGAGCAGGTGGAGGTCCGAGGGTCTCGGCGGGAGGCGAGCGCGGGCCAGTCACCGGCCATACTAGACGCGCCTTGGAGGAAACCTGGTTAACTTCAAAGCCACTGTCCCCAAATTGCGCGGATCTAAGGTGCCCTTCCCGATTGCTTTGGGGGAAGGGACCTTATTCCCTTCTCTCTTGGAAGGCGTATGCAGTTTGGAACTTTGAGAGAGAAATGTTCATTTAATTTCTATCTTTACTTTCCACCCTGTTTAAGCAGTGTGGATGTTTCTGTTATACACGTTTACCAAAATACTACTTCGCAAAACCAGGTTTCAATTACAGGTGGTAATTATTGCAAAATTACTTGAGAGTTTCCCGTGGCATGATGGCTAAATACAGTATTTCCAGCATCTGTATATCCTTCAATTCATTATGATTAATAACAGCTAACATTTCTGGAACACTAAATATGCGCCAGGAGTATTATCTAATTTTAACCCGTGCGACAACCCCGTGAGGCAGATCCTATAATCTGCATTTAAAATTTGGAGCACTTAGAGAGAGGGGGTAAATAGCTTGCCAAGGACTCATGGCTAGACAGTGGCTGGCTGCCTTCAGAGCCAGCAAAATGGTAGAGGAGTGAAAGAAATAAAAGCAAAGATTTCTGGAATTCAGAGTAGTCACGCTTTAGAGTTCTCATTTTCCAGTAACATCCCTGCAACCCTAGTCACGCACCTTTGTGCCATACTGGAGCTTGGGGGGGTTAGATGAAAGTTCATCAGTTTTGAGGACCATTTGATTAACTCTTTCTCTCTCTTTTAATCCTAGCTGTATTTTGGTCTTTACTTGAGAATGACAGATGTTGGTTAAATTTTTGACCTTTTAGTAAAAGAAGAAAAACAGCTTTCTCAGAGGGGAAATGAGATTCCTGAGTTTCAAATATCGCAGCAGAGCAAGTTTTGTCTGACTATGAAATCCTTTCCATACCCCCAACCAAAAAAAAAAAAAAAAAAACAGCATCAGTGAAATGCTCCCTTTCCTGCCACTGGCACGATTGAATACTCCCACTTTGGAAGCTTCTCCCTGTGGGGGGGGGGGGCATTAGAGCTACATCTCACAGTTTCTTTTTAACTGGCCTTAATACTTCTCCCGCTTGCGTCCACTCCTCCCCCACCAAAAGCACCAGCTCCGAGTGAACGTGTCCAGCACAGCGCTGCCCGGCGACTTTCGGGAGGTGCTCCAGCGGCGGCTGGGGGAGCTGGAGAGGCAGCTGCTGAGCAAGGTGGCCGAGCTGGAGGACGAGAAGTCCCTGCTCCACAACGAGACCTCAGCTCACCGCCAGAAGACCGAGAGCGCCCTGAACTCGCTGCTGCAGAGGGTGACCGAGCTGGAGCGAGGTGAGTGCGTCACCAGTGTCTCTGTGGCCCCTTGGCTGACATCCATCCGGCCCCCCAGCCCACTGTCTTCCTTCTTGGCTGCCCCTTCTTGGCTTGGAAGTGGGGCTCAAAGTAAGGGAGGGCAGGCCGGGAGGGGTCAGCAGCACAGCCCTCTTGGCCATTGACAGACGAGGCCACTCCCAGACCCCTGCCTGCTGACTCTCGGGGCAGTGGCTCTGCTCCCGAGTTTGCTCGGCTCTGAGGCTGCTCTCTCATCACCTCTGAACCTTCAGTCCTGGGTGCAGAAAACCACCTGACTCCTTACCATCCAATCAACAATCCACCTCTCCCTTCTGCCTCTCACTTCTCAGATGAAGTGTTGCTTTTTCAACCTGAGTCATCTCATGGTGCACAGGGTTGGGGTTTCTCCCCCACAGGTGGGCCGACTTGGCCTTGTTGGCACTTGTCAGAGATGGTGGGGATGGAAGGGGCTGATGGCTGATGGGAGTGGCCTGGTTTTCATCACTTGTGCTCAGACCCCTGTTGTCAGCGGTGATTGTGGCACCACATGGTTCGTGGCTGTTTTTTGTTGTTGTTGTTTTATAGTCTGTAGTTAGACTCACTCATATTCCTTTTATTGCGTGATAAATTAGAGGAATATCTGACTTAACAGATGTACTATAGCTCTGAAGATTCTGGAAACGATTCCTCAGCCAATTGTAATAGCAAAATAGTGCTCATAAACAGGACTAGGTTCTGGTTAGGAAAACATGTCCCGAAATCCAGCTGGGTCAGTTGTGACCAGCCAGGTGACTTTTCTTTTAGCCAAGTTAGAGACCATTGTACCTGATTGGTTGTACTTATGTAGTCGCAGCAAGAAGTGTTTGTGCTAGCCCAATTTCCTCCTTGCCCAGTTATAGCTGATGAATTCAAACTGCATTGCTAGGTCTCCAAAGAAGAGCTTGTCATTAATGTCTTTCTAGGGTGAGACATTACTGACCGCTTTGCATTTGTATTATTCCCACTGTGCGAATCCAAACTCGCACAGCATGCGTGAACAGGAAGCAGACAATGAGGGTGACTGATAACGGCCATTTCCGGAATTAACCCTGCCCCCAGCCCCACTGGCATCGTCCGTGGAAAAGCAAGACGCTCAGGATCAGCTCGGACAAACAACCTAATCCCTGACCTCCTGCCAGGTGGCCATTTCAGTCCCTTCTTAACTAGCCCCTGCAGCAGATTCTGAGTATCTTTCTCTTCTCTGCTCACTTTCTGGTGGGTAAGTTTCTTCCACAGACAGGAAGGGGAGGGATCCTTGAGGGATCAAGGGCCCTAGATCATTCAGATTGCACGGGGTGTGAAGTTTTAGGTCTGCTGGTAGTGGATATAAGATTGTAGTCTTTTCAGATACACTAAGCTGACAAGGGCAATTTCTCATGACTCAGTTTTATGAATGGGTAGGTGAATGTCCAATGGCAGAATGTCCACTTACTCCTTCAGCGACGTCGGCTCCGCAGGGCCAGATGGAGTCACCCAAGGGGATGGTGTTTCTGTTTCATTTGATTTAGTCGCTTTTACAGCAGCATCCCAGAAGTCCCAGGTCTCCTTCATCCCTCTCCTGTTCTCTCCCTCCAGAAAAGTCTGTCCTTCCTTCCTTCCTCTTATTACTACACTTGGATTCTTGAGTTAAAAAAAAAGTCCTCTCTGCCTCACCTCCATTGCTGGGTGACCTCAGGAAGCTCATTAGGTCTCAAGAGCCTTCCCCGGAGGCAAAGCAACTGCAGCTCAGGCCTCTGTCACAGGACAGGAGGAGAGGAAGGCAGCGTCAGGGCCAGGGGAGGGTGACTCGGGTTCCCTTGCCCAGCCTCGCCCTCATGCGACCTGGAACCTGCAGGCTGGGGGAGCAGGGACACTGCAGTTACTCAGCAGCTTGAAGCAGGGTTGGCTGTAGAATGAGGGGAGAGCTTTGCCAGAGACCTTGGTGGCTGTATACCTCGCTTGGCATGGCAGCCGCGTGGCTACAAGGAGGTGGGTTAGTAGAAGTCCACTGAGTTAGAGCGTGGAGACAGGATTCCTGTTATACCCATTTCATAGACCAGAAAAGTGCTCCGAGGTTCCCAGCCAGACGTGTCATGTGGGGAGAGGGGACCAGCTGGTGAGCAGCCGCAGTCACATAATCCCGCCCCTCCCCGTTTTATTCTGTGACTCCAGGGAGGTTGTGAGTTTCACGTGGCTTCCTCTAAGGTTCTTCATCATGGCTTGGGCCACCCAGGAGATGCCACTTTTTGACTCTCCCTCCCATCCTTAGCCTGCCTGTTCACAGCCAGAAAGCAACAGTCAGGGCTCACCCCAGCCAGCCTGATTCCTGTACCCATGCTCTTTGGTGCTACGGAAAGCCCTCAGAGCTCACCTGGCCCGGAGGGGAAGTCCGTGTTCGAACTAGAGCTGGACTGCACGACATTAAGTCCCCTGGCTGGCCATTCTTGCAGAGCCCGCAGGCCCTGGCACTGGGCAGCAGCTCAGCCTTTGCTGTCCTCTGCCTTTTGACCCCACCACGAGAATTCTCGAATCCTGTTTGCTCCACCCAGCCGTGGGATGAGTCTTGGAGGAAAATTATCATCTGCTGACCGATTAGCCTTCTGGGCAGTTCTGAGTTTATGTCTGTCATGTAGAGACAAGTGTGAAGGGATGTGTAAACTCCCAGGCCCCAAATATACCATGAGTAGAATATACACTGTGTTCCTTAGAAGCATCCTGCTGAGCCCAGAGGAGAGAGACCTCCACCATATGCAAAGTGGGGGCTTTGGGGTGCTCTGGCCTTCGCCGCATCGTCCCCTGCGTGTTAAGTGCCTGTTCTGCACCAGACGCTGGCCTCTGAGCTCCACATTCTCTATCCTCTGTAACCCCTGCAGCAACCCAGTGAGATGGGATCTAGTTAGACGAGGGACTGAGTCAGAGCTAAGCGATGCCTGCATTCACGTGGCTGGCAGATTGCAGAGCTGGGGTTGAGGTTAGTGGTGACCCCCGAGGACCAGAGTCATGAAGGCTGCAACCTGGAGGGGCATGTGAGCTCTGGCCATGCTGGGCGGGAGGCTCCTCCCAGCCCAGTGGTGTGCATCCAACCCTGTGTGTGCCCCTGCCACCCAGGTCCCACGGGTGCTCATTTTCTTTATTGTGAGACCTCCTCATCTGTGGCTGCCTCCAGACCCCGGGTCCGCCGGCGAGGGAGAGCCAAGCTCGGAGTTGAAGTAAACGTTGGAAGCCTTGTCTCTTTGGTCTCAAGCCACCCCCCTCCTTAGCTTGTCTGCCACCTGCAGTCTCTGATTTATTGGTCAGGGCTTTTAATTCCTTAATTGGTTTTAACTGAGTTTCCTCTGAACCTCCAAGCTGTTTTATGTAAATAGAGGGCACCGGCTTTCGAGGTATGCCCACCCCTCGGCTCTCCCAGCTCTGATGAAACCTCTGTTATCACCGAGCTAACGATATTACTGACACCGAGCCTTATTAAGTCAGCAAGCCTGCCCACCTGCCAGGAGAGAAGCAATTTCTCTCTATTAGATAATCACATCTCGTGAAAACACGAGCGTTTGCAGATTAAGTACTCGCAGCTGCGCGTAGCGGGAAGCGGGACTTCTGTTCCTGGTTCTGTCACTCACAGGCTGCGTGACCTGGGGTAAGTCCCGTGGTGCCCCCACTGTGCAACCTGCCAAATCGGGGAGTTGGGGCTTTCTGGTTCTCTCTCTTAGCTCTGCTTCAGCCTCATGTGGGGCCCGTGCCAGCCTAACCTCTAGCCTGGCCGCATCCTCGGCTTCCCCAGGCAACAGGGTCTTCCCAGCCCTCGCCGGGTGCTCCACGGCCTTGGGAGGTCAGGATGGATGAGGCAAGACTGCACAACCAGCAGATAGAAGTAAATGCTACGTATGAAGCCCAGATTCTAGTATTTCTATGCTGCCTGTTCCGGAGAGGTTGGAAGGGTGACACTGGGCCCTGCTGCCTTCCTTTGCAGAAGGTCCTTCGGTAGGTGTGAACCGTGGCACCGAAGAGCTTCTCTCACGTGTTCCTCACTGTGGCAGAAAATGAGTTTGGGGGATCGTGATGGAGAAAGTTCATCCACTCTGGGTCCTGTTCTACAGAGGGGGCCAAGAAAGGGACAGATTTAGTCCACCGGTGACATGGGCAGTTTGGTTCCAGGCCGGGAGAGCCTGCCTGTCTTTGACAGAGATGGGGACCATCTGGCCCCTTGTGTGTGCTTAATAAATACTTGTTGAATGAATGAAAGGCATTTAGGTTCCTTCCCTGGCAGCGCCTGGTCCCCAAATAAGAGGGAAGCTTTTACTGTGACAGCTCCCAGAGTCACCAGTCCCCTGCAAACTCTGAGATCTGTGATAACCGGGCAGGGGCTTGTCTTCTTGCGTGTTTATTTATGATGCTGCCATTAATTTTGAGCTTAAATCAAAACTGTACTGAAAATGACTTAGGCCTGTTTAAGAGTATCACTCTTTTCAAAAGGTCTGGGACGTGCCATTTACATGGGGACGGCCCCAGGCAGGCCTCGAGGGTCAAGACCCCGGGCCGGTGGGTAGCCTCTGTGGAGAGGGAGCCTCTGCATTGCCCCGCCTCCCATTGCTTCCAGACTGCAGGAGACGGTCCATCAACTTGGTGTCCTCTTGAGGAGAGCAGGGCAGATCATGAGCAAAGCAATTCACACCAGGGATTTAGTCCAAAAGCCCCTTCTGAGTTAAGTTGTGTCGGGTCACGGGTGCCTGGCTCCGTCGCCTCGGGCGGTGGTGGTTCTTCTGGGGGAGAAGTGACATGGACTCATGGGGGGACAAGTGTCTTTGGAGCGCCTGGGTTCCTGTAAGATGTCCTGCCTCCAAGCCCACAGGCCCCTGACCCAGCCCTGCTGAAGGGGCCGGGAGTTCAAGCAAACAGTGGAGGGAACAGGGTTTCTGGCTTAATTTAACCAGAAAGTTAAATCCGGCTTGCCCCTACACACTTCCTTGAGCTTCCAAGAGTGAGGATATGCCTGTTTCCCACTGGAGCTTCAGCACTGAACAGCAGCCGGTCAGTAGCAGGTGCTCCGTTGCTTGGGGGACCCGCCGGTAGGCCGGGCGGGGGTCCAGGTGGGCTGCCGCTCTGGGTTGTGGTTGAGAGGGGGCTCACATGCTGCTGCCCCTCTCTCCCTCGCCCCAGGCAACAGTGCTTTCAAGTCGCCTGATGCCTTCAAAGTGTCCCTCCCCCTCCGCACGAACTACCTGTACGGCAAGGTCAAGAAGACGCTGCCCGAGCTGTACGCCTTCACCATCTGCCTGTGGCTGCGGTCCAGCGCCTCGCCGGGCATCGGCACCCCGTTCTCTTACGCGGTGCCCGGGCAGGCCAATGAGATCGTGCTGATAGAGTGGGGCAACAACCCCATTGAGCTGCTCATCAACGACAAGGTGAGGCCTGCTGGGACGGCCACCCCCCAATCCTGGCGGCCACTGAGGTTGGGATGTTGCAGGGAGCCTGGTGTCTGGCCACGGGGCTGTCCTCCTCACAGTCCCACTCTGGGCAGGTGGCTGGGTAGGGGGCAGGGGGCAGGCAGCTGCAGCTTGTGGAGATCCAAGCTGTGAATCCCGCCAGGAAGCAGCAGAGGGTCCAGGCATAGAGGCCACAGAAGGAACAGAATGAGCTGGGTCTCTGCGTGCTAGCCTGAATTGTCACGGACCCTCGGGCCGGGTCAGTGAGGGCTGTTCCCCGGGGCTGCACCAGTTAGGCGAGGGTGTGTATTTGTGTGTGTGTGTGTGTGTGTGTGTGTGTGTGTGTTTGTGTATGAGTGTGTGATATTTCTCATGAGCACATCTTTTAGTGGGGGGGGGCTTGAAATATATTTATATACAATAAAATTTACACTTTTTAGTGTATAGTTCAACCAGTTTTAACAATGCATACAATTATTGTATCCACCACAATTAAAATCTAGAACAGTTTCATCATCCTCCAAATTTCCTCATTCCCCTTTGTAGTCACCTCCTGCTCCTACCGCAGCCCATGGCAACCACCCATCTGTCCCCATCCCTGTAGTCCTGCCTTTTACAGAGTAAATGTCCCCTTTCTGACGGACTGGCTTATTTCGACATTCAGTAACGCGGTCTCCTCAAGAGATCAGCTCTGAGCATCTGCGGGACCCTCCAACAGCCTCACCTAAACTTAAGTCAGGCTCCACGTCACCCGAACTGCATCCTCACACCCTTCTTGCTGGAGCTGAGTGGTGAATGGCTGCACCAGCCCCCTGGCTGCCTGAGCCCCCAGAGCGCTCACCAGGCAATGGCCTCCCACCCTGTCTGTCTTTACTAAACCCGCCCTGGCTGGAACTGAAGTGGGAAATGCTGTGGAATCCACCTTCAGGGCTCTTTCCAGTGGTGACCACATCCTTGAGCTAGGGATTAATTATTCTAAATAAGGCCCTTGGAGGAGGCAAGGCCGAGAGCCTTGTTTTCCTCTCAGTTTAGATGTCGTGTAAATAGCCCATTCCTGGGAGGGAGCTCCGGGTTGCTAGGACACCAGCAGTAACAACACAGTGCTTCACAGGCCTACTGGTCTGTAGAGCACTCACAGGACTGCCAGGAGACAGTGTGGGTGGGAAAGGCCCTCCCCCCAGCTCTACGTGCATCCCCCCACCCCCCTACACTCACACGTAATTGAAGGTGCTCTGCACAGGAGGACACACATACACGCAGATCCCCAAGTGCTCTGCACAGGAGGACACACATACACGCAGATCCCCAAGTGCCACAATGGCACTTGGGACTTTGCCTTCAGCGGGTAGATGCCTGGTCTGTTTTCCAAAGAAATTGGTCCAGTAGAGTCCTGACTTCCCTTTAGATTCTCCAGTGAGGGATGTTCAGGACCAGTATGCAGGGTGGGGAGCCGTCTGTCACATTTGCTTGGTCTGCACAGAATCCTAGGCCCTTAACTAAGCCCAGGTCCAAGGGTGTCCAGTTGAAAGCAGGTCACCCTGGGGTCACGGTGTGTACCCAGGCTGCCCCTTTCCCCTTAAGAGTCTGTGACATACGTGGTGTCTCCAGCCCAAGGGTCACTCTGAGCTGGGCAAGGTTGGGCATGTTACCCAGAGAGCATAGAAGGGGAGCAGCAGTGGGCCCAGGGTCTCCGTATCCACAGGTCAGACTCCTGGGAACCCCAAGGGGGCCCTCACCTGCACGTTGCCGCCCACAGGTCGCACAGCTGCCCCTGTTTGTCAGTGACGGCAAGTGGCACCACATCTGTGTCACCTGGACAACGCGGGACGGCATGTGGGAGGCCTTCCAGGATGGGGAGAAGCTGGGCACCGGGGAGAACCTGGCCCCGTGGCACCCCATCAAGCCGGGGGGTGTGCTGATTCTCGGGCAGGAGCAGGTGGGTGCAGGTGGGGTGCCGGGAGGAGCGGCTGGCAGGCCAAGCAGCACACGGCCGGGCCTGCGGGCTGCCCCTGGCCCTGCTCAGCTGTCTGTCTGCCTGCCGGACCTGGACCTGGCCACCGCAGCACGACGACCAGCCTGGATGGCCAGCATCCCTGCCGGCTCAGCCCGTGCTATCCTGTGGCCTAAGGGGCTGAGAGCGGGGATGGGGACACATCCTGCCCTTCCTGGCAGGGGCCAAGTTGGTGTGGTGGGTTCAGACAGATTCTAGAATGGAGTTTGTCCGATACAGGTGAGCAGGAGTGACCCTGGAGTCCCAGGGTTAGGTAGCGACCCCGGGCCATCTCTCCAGCTGTTTGGCCTCTGCCGGCCACTGCATTGACTCCAGATGCTGGGCGCTGGCTGGTATTGGCATCTTCCAGGAGCTGCCAGCTAAGGGTTGCGACCCTGATCCCCAGCAAGGGCACCTGGGGAACAACACCTGTGGGCGAGATGGGGCCAGGCCTCAGAGACTGCGCTCAGAAAACTCGCCATCTGGGGCAGAGGCCGTCTGCTCTCGGGCAGATGAGAATTCACATTTCAGTCTGTGTTTGGGGTTTCCTGGAAAACGTGGAAAATGAGGGAACAGACTCCAGGTCCTCTGGGGGGCTTTGAGTCTGGGCCCTTGGCTCTCCCCGCTCCCCACTACCCTGTTTCTTCGCCCCTGGGAGGGGCTGGGAGTCGGGAGACCCGGGTCCAGTCCTCGCTCTGGGGCCTTGGGCAAGGATCTCTCTGCTTAGTTTCCCCTCCCTAAAATGGGCCAGTTTGAGTCACGCCATTTCCCAGGCCTGACGTGGCCTAAAGCTTTGGAACTGGCAGGAATCAGTGGTCACGGGCTGCGATCTGAGTTGGGGAGTCAGGGAAATGCCCCAGTCCCCATCTCCCTCCCAGGCTGGCATCCCCCCACCTCCCCTGAAGCCGGTCACGCCCTGGGACAGGTAGCAGATGTGTCTGCCTGTGAGCCTGCCCCGATGCAGTCTGTTCCTCCTTCCCAGGACACGGTTGGGGGCAGGTTCGATGCCACACAGGCATTCGTGGGGGAGCTCAGCCAGTTCAACATATGGGACCGCGTCCTTCGTGCACAAGAAATCATCAACATCGCCAACTGCTCCACGAACATGCCGGGCAACATCATCCCCTGGGTGGACAACAACGTGGACGTGTTTGGAGGGGCTTCAAAGTGGCCGGTGGAGACCTGCGAGGAGCGTCTCCTTGACTTGTAGCCACCTGCTCCTCTGTCCAGGAGGCGGGGGTCGGGCCGTTCCCCTTACTCCCCCGGTGGAACTGTGTATAAACCTCCTGCCATAGTGCGCCGGGACCCCCAAAGCCCGTTCCCAGGGCATCTCTAAGCCTGAGGCGTTTGTCACCAGCTTATTTGTTCCTAACCAAGATTTTGTTGGTTTTGGGGGAGGGGGAAGAAGCCCTGAGCTGCAGGTGGGTGGATTTCGGACTTCTGCTGTGAAGGGGCTCTTGTCCTTAAAGCCCTGTTCAGCACCCCTGTAAATGCTGGCGCACCCCAGCCCCGCCCACCCTCTCGGATCCTTGGTGTCTCGTGTGCGCCGTCTGTCCGTCCCCTTCAGAGGCTGTGCATCCATCCCGCTGGCGTGGCCGCGTCCCTCGTGTGTTGAGTACACCCTGCTGTCAACTGAGCACGCAGCAAACCACCCCCCCCGTTCCACCCCCCACCCCGTTCCACCCTCCCCGCAAAATGGCCTTTCTCTTGATGTTCTTTACGCTGTGAATATTTCCGTCCCAGGAACTCTTGAGTCTACTGAGGAAGGCGGGCTGCCCGGACAATGCCCTGCCTTCTCCAAGGTGGAGGGGGCATCCATGGCTCCAGAGAGGGGGCTGTGAATGGGAACTCAGAACGGAGAAGGGCCATGGCAGCTGTCCCTCCGCCTCTGTCACCTCTCCCTCTGACCCATGCTTTGGCAGAATCCTGGTTGGGTATGGCTTTGAAAGGTGTCTTTTCTCCACTGGTGCCAAAAGTTCAGTTGCAGCTTTTACAACCATTCGGTGTGGTTTGGGGAATTGATTTTTTTTTTTTCCCGACAGAAAAGAGCAGCCGTTAGCTGGCTCGCATTTTTGATGTCTCGCCCCACTGTGAGGAACGTGCTAGTTTTTTTGTTGTTGTTGTTGTTTGGACGTGCTAGTTTTAATTCATGTTGATTCCTGTAAGCATTTGACTGTCTCCAGTATTTCCCCCAGAATGTTTTCAGGAAACGAATGTCATTTGGCTGATGTCTCTTTAGTGACTCCAGGCTGATTAATTTATTGGACAGAAGTAGTAATTTATTTTAAAGATAACGTGATTAGTGGGGAAATTTATACAGCTAAATATTATATATTTTATTTTTCATACATGTTTGAAGTGCAAATCTGTGGATATTCCATTTGTAGGAGCAAGTCGACATGCCCATCCTAACACTGTATGCTACAAGAACCCTTCTGATGATGGAATTTTGATTAAAATGCACTGGAAGATGCCTTGATGTCTGCTTTCTCCTTGTCCGGGGCTGAGGGCAGGGAGGGCTGGTGCTTTGCAAACCCCGGCAGGAGGTTGTCCTCTCTGGTTAGACTGGGCCGAGCCCCAGGGGGTGGCCCCAGGGGGTGGCCCCAGGGGAGCTGAGGACACTTGTAGGAGGGTGTGGTGCTGGACTGCGCCCTTCCCTCCTCAACTCCAGGCTCCCTCTGGGGATGCCCCGCAGGCTCTTCCCAGCCTCTCTGTCCCCAGCCTGTCCCTGTCATCTCAACTGGGAATCAGGCTTAGCTAGATGACCTTCAGCACCCTGTCCCAGGTGTGACACCTGTTCAGCATCTACTCTGTGTGCTCTGCATTAAAATCTCATTTAATCCTGTTCACGACCCCCTGAAAGAGTTCATCCCAATTCACAGGTGAATACGTGGAACAATTAAACAGCCACTTTGGGATCATACAGCTGACAAAGGGCAGAGCTGGGATCCCAGCCGGCCTGTGGCTCTGACGGCCCTTCCACCCACCCCCTGCCTCTGGCTTTTGGCTCCGAGGGGACCTAGGGCCAATGTGTCCTCCCAGTGCCGCCTTTCTGTGTCCACCTGGCCCTAGCAGGTGTGTTGATATTTTCCCCATCTCCACAAATGTTAGGTATGCCTCCCTCACCCCCACTTTCTATTTTTGTATCTTTATTTCAGTAGCTGCAGAGTATAACTCAGTTTGTCCCCTTCCCAAGTGGCAATGTCTAAATTTTTATTCTAAGGGAGCAGAGTCCAGTCTTGGGGCCAATGACACTATGTCATTGGGGCCAAATGACACAAATGTACTATGGGCTTGGTGTACCTGATAGGCCAAAATGGAAGCTGTGACTTGTAAAACCAAGATCATTACTGGGTCACTGAGGCTCTTGGAGTCTATTTTCAATGTTGTATGTTATGACTTGGCAGGAACTCAATCATTAGTGTTGGGTTGAACATGAAATTAGGCCAGGTTCCCTGCTTGGGGGGGGGTCTTTGGAATCCAAAGTGCTGAGGTCAGGTGGAGAGCAGTTTATTTGGAATCTCCTTCATGATGAAGCTACTCAGATCTCCCCCTGAAAGGCACTGAGGAATTACCTTATTTCATACCCACGCCAGACACTGAGCTTACCTTACCTGATTCCCTGGCACTGCTTCTTCCAGGAGCAAAACTTTGCATAAGGGCTTTGAACCCCTGCTGAGCCAGGTAACTTCCTTCCTGCAACTGGAGAAGCTCTGAACCCAGAACACGGGGCCAAAGTACTTCCTGACCCGATGTGGGAAAGTGAAACATTTCACCTCTCCTTACCACTGCTACAGGCTGGTCCTCCTATTGGAGGTTTGGCTTTCCTGACATAAAAGCAGAAACAAGAATCAGCCAGGAAATCCTGTGAATTTCTTATACCTTGAGCCTCGCATCTAAAAGAGACCCAAGGCCTCTGTTTCCCCACCCAAGACCTTACCCTTTGCTAGAGGCTGGAAAACACCTTGATAGTGAACTGGGTGCTCTGACAAGGGTGGGATAGCGAGTGTCCTGGATGATGGAATATTCTGCTTAGTTGAGGGTTGCCATGGAAACTGTAGCTGGATGATCAATGATGAATGAAATAAAGTGATAAAATGCAACTCAGTCGAAGGCAAACTGGGATGAAGTCTCTGCTGGTGGGGAAGGCAGACCTGGGCCCTCTATAGACTTAGGGGACTCCAGCATCAGCTCTCCTTATATGGAAGGACTTGGGAGAGGTCTTCCTGTTAAGCACAGGTATTACCATTCATTCTGTTCACTCAACAAGTATTTGGGGCACCTACAATGTGTCAGGCCCTATTCTAGGCACCAGAGATACAACGGTGAGGAAGATAGCCAAGTTACTATCTTTTTTTTTTTTTTGCGGTATGTGGGCCTCTCACTGTTGTGGCCTCTCCCGTTGTGGGGCACAGGCTCCGGATGCGCAGGCTCAGCGGCCATGGCTCACGGGCCCAGCCATTCCTCGGCATGTGGGATCTTCCCGGACCGGGGCACGAACCCGTGTCCCCTGCATTGGCAGGCGGACTCTCAACCACTGCGCCACCAGGGAAGCAAAGTCTAAAAAGTAGACTTTAAGACATAAATTGTTACTAGAAATAAAGAAGGACATTTATCATTTTATAACGATAAAATGGTCAATCCATCAATAAATTATGACAATTATAAACACACATGCACCTAAAAGCAGAGCCCAAAATTACATGAAGCAAAAGCTGACAGAATTGAAGGAGGAAGTTCTACAATAATAGTTGGAGATTTCAATACCCCACTTTTAGATCAACAAGGAAATAGAGGACTTGAACAATACTATCAATACAAACTTACTATACATAGTAGTACTCCACCCAACAACAGCAGAAAATATATTCTTCTCAGGTGCACATGAAACATTCTCCAGGATAGACCACATGTTAGGCCACAAAATGGTCTCAATAAATTGAAAAAGATTGAAATCATAATATATTTTCTCAAACCACAGTGGAATAAAGCTAGAAATCAATAACAGAAAGTAAGTTGGAAAATTCACAAATATGTGGAAATTAAACAACAAACTCTTAAACAACCAACGGGTCAAAGAAGAAATCACAAGAGAAATCATACAATACGTAAAAATGAATGAAAATGAAAACACAACATACCAAAACTTATGGAACACAGTGAAAGCAGTGCTAACAGAGAAATTTATAGTTATAAATGCTTACATTAAAAAAGAAGAAAGAGGACTTCCCTGGTGGCGCAGTGGTTGAGAGTCCACCTGCCGATGCAGGGGACACGGGTTCATGCCCCGGTCTGGGAAGATCCCACATGCCGTGGAGCGGCTGGGCCCGTGAGCCATGGCTGCTGAGCCTGCGCATCTGGAGCCTGTGCTCCACAACGGGAGAGGCCACAACAGTGAGAGGCCTGCATACCGCAAAAAAGAATCCACCTGCCAATGCAGGGGACACGAGTTAGAGCCCTGGTCCAGGAAGATCCCACATGCCGTGGAGCAACTAAGCCCGTGAGCCACAACTACTGAGCCCGTGTGCCACAACTATTGAGCCCATGTGCCACAACTACTGAAGCCTGCGTGCCTAGAGCCCATGCTCCGCACCAAGAGAAGCCACGACAATGAGAAACCCATGCACTGCAATGAAGAGTAGCCCCCGCTCACTGCAACTAGAGAAAACCTGCGTGCAGCAATGAAGACCCAATGCAGCCAAAAATTTAAAAATATAAATAAATAAATAAATTTTTTTAAAAAGAAGAAAGATCTCAATTCAACGGCTTAACTTTACAACCTAATGTATTAGCAAAAGAAAACTAAATCCCAAAGTAGCAGAAGAAAGGAAATAATAAAGGTTAGAGCAGAGTTAAATAAAATCAAGAATAGAAAAACAATAGAGAAAATTAAGAAAATCAGAAGTTTTTTATTTGAAAAGATTAACAAAATGACAAACCTTTAGCCAGATGGACCAAGAAAAAAAATACACAAATAATTAAAATCAGAAATAAAAGAGAGGCCATTGCTACTGACCTTATAGAAATAAGAAGGATTATAAGGGAATACTATGAATTGATGTATGCCAACAAATTGGATAATCTAGATGAAATGGAAAAATTCCAGAAAGACCCAAGCTACTGAAACTGACCCAAAAAGAAATAGAAAATCTGAATAGATCTATAACATGACACTGAATTAGTAATTTTAAAACTTGCCAAAAAAAAAAAATCCAGGACCCATGGCTTCACTGGTGATTTCTACCAAACAGTTAAAGAAGAATTAACATGAATCCTTCACAAACTTTCCAAAAAGTAGAAGTGGAGATAGAACTTCCTAACTCATTGAGGCCAGCATTACCCTGATACCAAAACCAAAGACTGCACAGGAAAAAAAAAATCTATAGACCAATATCCCTTGTTAATATAGATATAAAATCCTTAGCAAAATACTAGCAAACTGAATCTAATAGGAATTATAAGGCTTATATATTATGACCAAGTGAGATTTATTCCAGGAATTCAAGGGTGATTCAACACAAGAAAATCAATCAATGTAACACACTGCATTAATAAAACAAAGGAAAAAACCTACATGATCATCTCAATAGATACAGAAAAAATCTGATAAAATCCAACACTACTTCATGATAAAAGCATTCAATAAACTAGGAATAGAAGGGTACATCTTTAACACGATAAAAGGCATTTATGAAAAACCCACAGCTAACCACATGCTTAATGTTGAAAAATGCTCTCCCTGTAAGACCAGGAGCGAGACAAGGACTTCTGCTTTATCACTTCTATGTAACATTGTGCTGGAAGTTCTAGCCAAGGAAATTAGGCAAGAAAATGAAATAAAATGAACTTGTAACAAATAAGGAAAACTATTTTTATCTGCAGGTACATGTTCTTGTATATAAAATCATAATGATGCCACCAAAAAACTACTACAGTGATTAAATGAGTTCAGCAAGAATGCAGGACATAAAGTCAATTGACAAAAATCAACTGTGTTTCTATACATTAGCAATGAGAAATTGAAATGTAAGAAAACAATTCTATTTGCTACAGCAGCAAGCAATTCAAATACTTAGGAATAAATTTAAAAAAGGAAATGAAAGATTTGTAAAACTTTCGAAAACTGCAAAACATTGTAGAAAAAAAGTAAAGAAGATCTAAGTAAATGGAAAGATAAACATGCTCATAGATTAGTAGACTTAAAATTGCTAAGATCACTGCTGTGGACTCTTGGCAGAAAAAAAAATTGTTTCAGATATTGAGTCTGATGACACCACCCCCACCCCCAAGGGTATGAAAAAGTTTATTACTCACATAATGAGGCTTCCTGGGGAGATTGGGGTGGCCCCCAAGCAGATCTGAAAATGGCTTGAGAGAGCAGGGAAAGAATACTGGCTTGGGTTTTGTATGGTGGTCAGAGGGTAGGGCCAGAGTGGTGGTTCCCCCATGTATGGTTTGGACTGCCCACTTGGCACCAAAGGAGAAAGAATTTAGGCTTTAGCCCCCAGATCAGGGGCACAAGGGGAAGAGGGTGGTGAGGCTTAAAAGCTGTCAGCAGTCAAACATCAAAAACTGGAGTCAGACCCTTTGTTACAATTCACCTCAAGGTGCTTGATGACCGAAATGTGCCATGCTGCATTTAATTGAACTTGAACTTAAGTAAGCTATTATGGGGTATATAGCTTGAGGCTGGTAAGGGAGGTGAGAGTTCTGCTGAATGCTGGTTCAAAAGCCCAGAACTGTGTATTTTGAGAAGCGCAATCAGTGTCTTGGTCCTTATCAATAATATCTAGAGCTGAAGGAGATAAGGAGTATCTTGGTGAGCTCTTGTACCATGGCTTTAGTAAGCAGAGATATGTGTGATCTTGATTTGTATTTTGAGCATCTGTGGGGCAAGAGATTTCCAGAGTTCTTTACCCCAAAATGGTCAACTTGGCTCAAGAGTATGGAAAAAGGTGCAGATGGGTCAAGTCTTGGCAAGGGCTTCCAGTGCTAGGGAAAAATATTTGCAATCAGGTATTTGATAAGGGACTCGTATCCAGAATATGTAAAGACCTCTTAACAACTCAAAAACAAAAAAGGACATATAATCCAATTTTGAAGTGACAAAAGATTTGAATAGATATCACTCCAAAGAAGATATACAAATGACCAATCACACAGGAAAACATTTTCAATATCATTAATCATTAGGAAAATGCAAATTAAAACCACAATGATATACTACTGCACATCCATTAGGAACAGCTATAATTATCCCCACAAAAAGGAAAACAACTAGTGTTGATGAGAATGTGGAGATATTGAAACCCTTATACTTTGCTGGTGGGGATGTAAAATGGTGCAGCCGCTTTGGAAAAGAGTCTGGTAATTCCTCAAAAAGTTTAACATAGAGTTACCATAGGACCCAACAATTCCACTCCTAAGTGTATATTCATGCGGACTGATAGCATATATTCACAGTAAACTTGAACACAAATGTTCATAGCAGTGTTATTCATAATAGCCAAAAAGTGGGAACAACCCAAATGTCTATCAACTGATGAATGGATAAACAACTTGTGGTATATCCATACAATAGAATATTATTCTGCAATAAAAAGGAATAAAATACAGATCTATGCTATAGCATGGATAAACCTGGAAAACGTTATTCTAAGTGAAAAAAGCCACTCACAAAGGACCACATATTATATGATTCCATTTATTTGAAATGTCCAGAATAAGAAAATCTATAGAGACAGAAAGGAGATTAATGATTGCCAGGGGCTGGGCGTAGATGTGGTGTTGGAGGGAAATGGGGAGTAACTATTAATGGATACGGAGTTTCTGTCTAGGATGATAAACATGTTCTCAAATGGATTGTAGGGATGGTTGCAAAGTCTGTGAATATTCTAAAAACCACGGAATTTTACACTTTAAAATTCAGGGTGAATTTTATGGCATATAAATTACATCCCAATTCTAAAAAGAAAACAATGTGAGGTTTTGGACCTGAGCAGGTGACGGATGCCATTTACTGAGACAGGGAGATGGGGGGAGGCAAAAAGCAAGTTTGGGGGCGGACAGAGTCAAGAGTTCTGTTTTACATATAAATCTGAGTTGTCTAGACCACATTTTAGTGGAGCTGTCTGGTGGGCAATGGATTTTTTGAGAAGTCAGGGCTGGAGATAAAAATTGGGGTTTAAAAACATGGCCCCTGCCCTCTAGGCACTCCCAGTGTGTTTACCCAGCCTCTGCATCTTTGGATAGTAAATGTAAAGAAAAGTAGGTGTCCTCTTCCTTGAGCGGACTGTAGGCTCCTCACTGCTAGAAACCATATTCGCGCACAAGCCAAGTTAATTAAACATGTATTTATGGATCCTACTGTGAGCAGCATTTAGAAGGATGGAAGTGCACCTCTTCTTATGGTCTACTATGAGAGATAGACAGTTAAGCCAATTAAGCAAATAGTTTTCTCAAAAAGCCTGTAGGTGGCCAATGCTGGGGAATGGGCATTTTCCATGGGGACTTCTTTAATGATCCCTTGCTCCACATTCAGCTGCAAACTGAACCAACCCAGCCATTGACATCAACCTTGATGACCCAAATAGCCGCCAGTTGACTCTGCCCGGGGTTGGTGTTGGGACAGTCACATAGAAGCAACTTGATTGTCACTGGGGATTTCAGTATGATAAGGCAGCTTGTCAAGGCCAGGACTGCACGTGTTTGGTTACGTGACTTTGGCCTTGACAGGCTGCTGGCTTCCTATTGTTTTCTCAAGGAAGCACAAGGCAAATTTACTAGGTAGTTTTACTTCTCTCTACAAAGCAGTCCTGCTCTCTGTAGTTGTCAGTGCAGATATTCATGAACACATTTCAAAACCCTGTTCAAGCAGAAATAAAACACAGAAGACTGAAGCTTGTGGGTAGATTGACATTTTCTTCTCAGTGTCATCATACACCAGAGACCATGTCCTGTGGGAATAATGTAGTCAAAACCCTGGCTTTCTGTGCTTAAGGGAGTGGCATACATCATGAAGGGTCTGTATCTTGCCTCAAGACTCAGAACTTGCAAGAAATACCACATTTATTTTCTTCAAAGGCTACTTATCATAAGACACCATATATACAACAAAGTGCCATGCCTATGCACAGTTTAAAAGATAATCATAAAATTTCTCCAGACCGATGCGTGTGGCTGTAATTCATTAATGTTCACTGTTATGTAGTCTTCCTTTAATGCGCATACCGCATTTATCTATCCATTCTTCTGATGAGGGACTTTTGGATGGCATACATCTAGTAGTGCAATCTGCAACAATTTTCTCTGTGGCCAGTGCCTAGGTGTGCAATGGCTGAGCTGAAAGATGTGAGCATCTTCACTTTTTTTTTTTTTTTTGGCCACACCACACGGCATGCAGGATCTTAGTTCCCCAACCATGGATCAAACCCGTGCCCCCTGAAGTGTAAGTGCAGAGTCTTAACCATGACTGCCAGGGAAGTCCCAGCATCTTCACATTTAACCACACGTTATAGGTTGAATTATGTTGTCCCCCCAAAGATGTTGAAGCCCGAACCCCATTATCTGTGAATGTGACCTCATCGGGAAATAGGGTCTTTGCGGATGATCAGGTTGAGGTGAGGTCATTAGGATGAGCCCAAATCGAATATGACTGGCGTCCTTATAAAAAGGGGAAATTTGGAGACAGAGACAGATACATATAGAGGGAAGACAATGTGAAGACACAGAGAGAATACCACCTACAAGCCAAGGAACACCTGAGGCTATCACAAGCTGGATGAGAGACCTAGAACAGATTCTCCCTCACAGCCCTCAGAAGGAACCAACCCAGTGCACACCTTGACAGACTTCTGGCCTTCAGAACTGTAAGCCAGCAAATTATTCTTGAAGCCCCCCAGTTCATGGTACTTTGCTACAGCTGCCCTAGCAAACTTATACAAGTTTTCATACCAGATTGTTTTCCAAAGACTTTGCACCTATTTGCATTTCTTCCAGCACCCCCATTATTGCCCCATATCCTCACCAACACTGGATATATTCAGACTTGTAATTTTTTTGCTAACATGGTGGGAAGAAAATAATACTGAATTTGCTTTAAATTCACAGTTTACTGTTTATTCATGCAGCTGAGCATCTTCTCATGTGTTTATGGACATTTGTGTTTCCTCTCCTGTGAAATAACTGTTCATATATTTTGTCCTTAAGTTGTTTGCCATTTTCTTATTGATTAGTAGGAGTTCTTTGGGTTCTAGAAACTTATCTTTTGGCAGTTGTATGTGTTGCAAATACTTCCTTCTAGTCCATGACTTGTCTCCTTGCAGTTCTATTGGGTTTTGTTTCAGGTGTTTTGAAGCTCTGTTACTGGGTGCATATACGTTAAGGATTGTTATGTCCTTTTGATGAACTGACACTTTTATCATTACAAAATACCCTCTTCATCTCTGGTAATATTCTTGGCTCTGAAATCTACTTTGTCTCATGTTAATATGACCACTCCAGCCTCACTGAGAGCTTTATTTTGATTAGTATGTGTATGGTACATCTTTTTCTACCTCTTTAGTCTTAACTTGTTTGATTTTTTAATATATAAACTGTGTTTATTGTAGGCAATACAGTTGAGTGTTGCTCTTTTATACAATATGACAAACTCTGCCTTTAACTTGGGGGATTTAGACCATTTCCATTTATTGTGGTTGTTGCTAGGGTTAGGTTTCAATCTGTCCACTTACTGTTTGTTTTGCATTTATCCCATCTCTTTTGCTCCCCTTTTCCTCTTTTTCTGCCTTCTTTTGGATTAATTATTTTGTATGATTTTATTTTTATCTCCTTTTCTGGCTTATTAGCTAGAATTATTTTGTTAAAATAAACTATTAAAAGGTTGCTCTAGGGGTTATGGTATACATCTTCAACTTATCAAGTGTACGTTCAAACACCATGATACTACTTCACGTATGGTACAAGAACCATAGAACTTTATACTTCCACCTTTCCTTGAGGTAGTTTTGTCATACATTTTACTCTTACGTATGTTATAAATGCCTCACTACATTATTATTTTTTGCTTAAAACAGTCAGTTATATTTTCAAGAGATTTAAACAATAGGGGAAAAGTCTTGTATGTTTACCCCATGTAGTTATCATTTCCAGTTCTTTTCATTTATTTATTTTCATTCCTTTATTTCCATCTAGTGTCATTTTCCTTCTGTCCAAAGGATTTCCTTGGACACTTCTTGTAATGTAGATCTACTGGTGATAAATTCTTTCAGCTTTTGTATGTCTGGAAAAAGTGTTCACTTCACTTTCATTTTTGAAAGCTATTTTTACTGGGTGGAGAAGTCTAGACTGACAGTTTTCTTTATCTTTCGGTATTTTAAGGATGTTTTTGCACTGACTTCTCACTTGTGTTTTCGCCAGCAAGAGTTCTGCTGTCATCCTTAGCTTTTTTCCTCTATACATATTGTGTTTTTTTCCTCTGCTGCTCTAATATTTTCTCTCTATCACTGGTTTTGGGCAATTTGATAATGATGAACCCTGGAGTAATTTCTTGTATTTGGAAATGTTTCAGCCATTATCTCTTCAAATATTTTTTTTCTGCTCTCCTCCTCTCTCTAAAATTACATGTTTGTTAAGCCACATGAAATTGTCCCACAGTTCATTCATTCTCTTTTTAATTTTATTTTTGATTTTTTTCTTTTACTTATGGTACTGCCTATTGCTGTATCTTCAATTCACTAGTATTTTCTTTTACAATTTCTAATGTGCCATTAATTTCATCCTATGTATTTTTCACCCCTAAAAGTTTAATTTAGAGGTTTTGATATCTACATGCCTATCTAGGAGAAACTCACTGGTTTCCATTACTCTCACACTGAATACTTCTGACACCAGATGTGTTCTACAATTCAGTTGTGTTCTGACACTGTCTGCCTGGCATTAGCATCAGATCCTACAGGTTAAGGGCTCAGTCTCACAAGACTGCCCCCCTTCATACACCAATCACAAGTCCCAGGTTGTCACCTGTACTTCTGACCAACTGTATAAAGTGGGGTTCTCACAAACCCCCCGCCTTGGGTTCAATAATTTGCTAGCATGGCTCACAGAATGCGTGGAAACACTTATATTTACTGGTTTATTACAAAGGGTATAATAGGGGATACAGATGAACAGCCAGATGAAGAGATACATAAGCCAAGATCTGGAAAAAAATCTCAAGCTCAGGAGTTTCAGTCACCATGGAGCTGGGGTGCACCACCCCCAGGCACATGGATGTATTCACCAGCCCAGAAGCTCTCCAAACCTCATACTTCAGGAATTCTTATGGAGACTTCATCACATAGGTATGACTAGTTATCAGCTCCATTTCTAGCCCCTCTCCCCTGTCCAGCAAGTGGGGGTGGAGCTGACAGTTCAAAGCTTCTAATCGTGGCTTAGTCTATCTTGTAACCAGCCCCTATCCAGGAGCCCACCAAGAGTCATCTTATAAGAACAAAAGATGCTCCTATCACCCAGGAAATTCTAAGGGATTTAGGAGCTCTGGGTCAGGAACTGGGGTCAGAGACAAATGTGTGTGTGTGTGTGTTTTAATTTCACAATGCCTCACAACTTTTTGTACACATGGAGAAGAAAAAATTTTTAAGCCTACTGAGCAGCTATAATCATTGTTTTAATGTCCTTGTCTCATTACTTTAACATCTATGTAATTTCTAAGCCTGGCTTCCAGGAGCCCTGTGCCACAAGTCCTCAGCAGCTTCCAGTCTGGGGAGGAGTGTGGTCTGTCTACCATCTCTGACTCTGTCTGCCTGTCTGTCTATAGACAGTGGAATGACTGAAAGGTATCTGTCTGCTCCAAAAAGGGCAATGGGTCTGACTGGGAAGAGGGACTCTCGGATGCCCTTCCTCTGGACACAGGCTCCACGAGGCCCTGGAGTCCCTGCCTGTTTGGAGCTGACCCGTAGGCCTAGGGTGCCGGTGGAGTCAGCCACGCCCCTGAAGATGCAGCCACGCCTCTGGAGGTGTGACCACGCCCATGGCGAGGCAGCCGCGCCCCTGGCGATGCTGCCACGTCCCTAGAGACGTAGCCATGGCCAGCACCTTCCCAGTGGGTGCTGTCCCCCTCCCCTGGGACCAGGGCCACTCAGTTGATGCAGACACAGTCTTCATTTTCCCCCAGGGCTGCGGCACTTCAGCTGGTTCCCAAGCCACCCATTAGAAGCCAGGGCCCCTGGCAAAGCGGAAGAATCCAGGTATGGCGTAGACAAAGTTGGTAACCAAAAAGGCCACATTCTCCTGGACCCAGGGCAGGTCTGTGTGGCGTGGGTGTGGAGGGGTGAGCTCAGGGATTTCCACCTCCCTCCCACCTTGGGCAGAACCCCAGTTGCCTGTGGGCCCTCAGAGAGGAGCTTCCAAAGCCCAGAGACCTCTCCTCACAGCCCCACCTCCTGTTCTATTTTAGGAGTTTCCAGTGCAAAACATAGGAAAATGGAATAAATAAATATATTTGTGTTTCCAGCAGAGAGAGGAGGCAGAGTGGAGAGGGCTGCGAGGAAACTTTCAGAACAGTGTCTCCTGAGAACATTCAGACTCACTCCCAGCTGGGGGAGGGGAGGGTCCTGTTTACCTGTGTGGAAACTGAGGCCCCAGATCTCTAAAAAAGCCAAGACTCAATTCCAGACCCTTAGTATATTCCATGTGCTTGGTCTGTACACCTCATTCTCTTAATAATATGATGTAGGCTTTTTTACTAGGATGTAATTTAAAAATAAATGACGCTTTTGGCCTATTTACGAATCAAGGTGTGTATGTGGACCAGTTAACCTGGAAACCCCAGGTGAGGGGGATGGCCTGCGGGGAGAGCCCTGGTCCCTTCCGCAGGCTTCTGCAGGGTACACTGAATCCCTTCCCAGCAGCTCAGAATCTGCTTCCCTGGCTTCTCTCTGCCTATACACTGCCCCAGGCCCTGACCCAGATTGCGGCTAAGCCCCAAGCATGTCCACAAGGAAGCACACAGCAGCCATCGTTCACAACCGCCCAGCTCTGACAGCGGGCAGAGAGGGCCTCCTGGCCTGAGATGACAGCAGGCCTGGGTGGCTGGGTTCTGGGCCCAGCTGCACGCGCTGTGTGGCCTTGAGCGAGCCACCTCTCCTCTCTGGGCCACCCAGAGGGTGGCCTGGAGCTCTTGACCTCCCTTCATCCTGGAACCCAGTTTGGGGAGTGGTCTTTACCACAGTTCTCAGGAGGATGCTCCAGGGAGGCTAGACTTTACTTAAGCTACTGACATCCCTAAAAAGGCAGGCAGCTTTGTTATTCCTGTTTCACAGATGAAAAAACTGCGGCTCAAGAAAAAGGAGGAACTTATTAGTGCAGAGGAGGCCCACCCAGAACCTGGCCCTGGACATGCTGTCCTGAAGGCATATTTCATGCAGAAACCCAGGGAATGGGCAGGAGGTGGAGGTGTGCTCCCTGGGTAGAGGAGTTATTACTGGCAGCATCTGAGTGCCCCCTGGAGACAGCCCCCAGGCCATCTGCAGGCGCCCAGGACAAAGCCCTGCTCCCTGTTTCCCTCCCTACCTGGTTCTCTCTCTCTTTCAGCAAATATTTGCTATTGCTCGGTGAGCTGCTGCCATGGTTACAGGCATCCCAGGAGCTGAGGGTTCAAGTTGGACTTTAAACTTCTTTGAAATTCAAGACCTAGAGTAAACAGCTTCTTGAAACCTCAGTCCTATAGATGACAGCCCCCATCACGGCAGGCTGTGAGCCCTTTGCTGGCTGAGGGGTTGGGGAAGGTGGACGAGGGGCCCCACAGTCCTGGGTGGGAGAAGAAGAGCCTGAGGCCACACACCAGGGCTGACCCCCGCTCTGAAGGGGTGTCACCCCTGGGCAGCTTCCAATGACCCCAGGGGACTGAGTTCTGATGGGGCTCCCTCCACCCCAGCTGTGGATCCTGAGGAAGTCGTGGTTCTTTAAGCCTTAGTTTGCTCATCTGTGAAATAAGGGTGATTAGCATCCCCGGGGCTTATTTTGAAGCGTAAAGCCCTCGGCTAAGGACATGCTTTCTGAGTAGGAACATGTGGTTGTAAGTGGATGGAAATCCAGGGATCTGGTTATAATGGATGCAAACGCCCAAGCTCACACTCCTCTACACAACGTCTCTGGGTGACTTGGGGCCAGTGATTTCACGTGTTTGAGCAGCAGTTTCCTGCCTATATAATGAGACCACAGTCACTACAGAGCATAGAGTTGTTCTGAGTATTGAAAGAGCTGAGACGAGTGTGTTCGTCATCTGTTGCCACGTAACAAATTATTCTAAAGCAGAGCAGCTGAAGACAGCAAACCTTTATTATCTCATGCTTTCTGTGGGTCGGGAATCCAGGAGTGGCTTATCTGGGTGGTTCCTGCTCAGGATCCTTCATGAAGTCGTGGTTGAGATGTTGGTCGGGCTGCCGTCTCGGAAGGCTCAATTGGGCTGTAGGACCCCCTTTCAAGATGGCGCCCTCACACAGCTGCGGGCAGGAGGCCTCAGTCCCTCACCATGTGGGCCTCTCCAAATGGCTGCTCCAGACATGGCAGCTGGCTTCCCACAACGAGTATTCTGAGAGCAGGCCAAATCTTTTGTAACCTAATCTCAGAAGTGGCATGCCATTGTTGCAGGAAGGGGACCCCTTCCAGGGCCCGAGAGCAGGCTCTTGTCTAACATTCAGAAATGAATTGTCCGAGGAGACACACGTGCTGACAAAGCCAGAGACTTTATGAGGAAGGGGCGCCCGGGCGGAGAGCAGCAGGGTCAAGGAACCCGGAAGAGCTGCTCTGCCACATGGCTCTCAGTCTCAGGGTTTATGGTGATGGGGTGAGTTTCCGGGTTGTCTCTGGCCAATCACTCTAACTCAGGGTCCCTCCTGGTGGCGTGCGCATCACTCAGCCAAGATGGATTCCAGTAAGGATTCTGGGAGGCTGGTGGGACATATGGACTGGAGTCCCTCTCTCCCTTTTTTTTTTTTTAAGAAGATGTTGGGGGTAGTAGTTTATTAATTAATTTATTTATTTCTGCTGTGTTGGGTCTTCGTTTCTGTGCGAGGGCTCTCTCTAGTTGTGGCAAGCGGGGGCCACTCTTCATCGCGGTGCGTGGGCCTCTCACTATCGCGGCCTCTCCTGTTGCGGAGCACAGGCTCCAGACACGCAGCCTCAGTAATTGTGGCTCACGGGCCTAGTTGCTCCGCGGCATGTGGGATCCTCCCAGACCAGGGCTGAAACCCGTGTCCCCTGCATTAGCAGGCAGATTCTCAACCACTGCGCCACCAGGGAAGCCCTCCCTCTCTCCTTTTGACCTTGCCTGAATTCTTCCGGTTGGTGGTAGCTTGTTACTTCCGCATTCCTTACCAGGACCTCCTGTTGTAAGAGAACTCATACGAGTGGCCACTGTTGTGCCTGGCCAGGGTGGGCGGTTTCGGTCAGTGGTTCCCCTCACACCATCACATCTGCTGCCTTCTATAGACCCCATGGACCAACCCTGGTGCAATATGTGGGAGGGGTCTGTTCAAGACTGTGCATCCAAGGGGCAGAGATCATGGGGACCATCTTCAAGGTTGGCTACCACCTGAGGAAAGGGCTCACCCAGTACCAACATGTAGTGAATACTTAGCATATGGGGGTAGTACAGTCGCTATGTGGGCTACAAACCCAGAACTAGAATGACTTAGGATGGAGAAGGGAAGGCAGGAAAAAGACCAGGCCCAGAACGAGGACTCCAGGCCCCAAATGAGGCACATTCCCTGGGCCAGGCAAAGAGACTTGGCAACCAGATCAAGGGCCAGGGGGAGAAGGGGCAGGAGTTGTGACCCAGCAAGGAATGACTGACTGACAGGAGTAAGGTTCCAGGTAGAGCCGCGCAGCCTGGGTCAGGTATGGCTGAGAAGCCGGGTGGACCCCCGCCCTGTCTTCCCTGAGGGTGGCCAAGGCCCAGAGGGCACCCTGTGGCGCTGGAGGGCAGGCTGGGGTGCAGTGGACACCCTGGACCCTCTTGTCCTTGGAGACTCTCTGAAGTTGCCCATCACTCTGTGAGCAATCCTGGTCCCCGTGCATGCTCTGTCCACACTCAGCTGAAGCCTGACGAGCCAGCTCTGCTTGGTTTCTCACTGTTTCTTTCTGGTGTGAGTATATGCCAAGCCTCAGGCGCAGTTGCCTTCCCCGTGGTTTCCGGGGTGCCTCATTACTCGCCTGTGTTCTTGCGGCTTCATTCACCCTCCTTGGGGCCCAGGAACGAATTCAATAATCATCCAAGCACTTGAAAGATGCAAAGAGCCTAGAAAGAGATTCTCTCCACGCACCAACGCCCTCCCATCACCCAGGAATCTGCTGCAATGACACTGCTTCTGAGAGGCTTTCCTGGACCCGGTCTCAAACGCTCTCTCCTTCCTTTCTAACCTTAACTTTGTTTTATCTTCTCCAAAGCACAAATTGCTCTCCACCGTTACCTCATATAATGATTTACTGATTGCTTGTTTTTGATTGATCGATTGATGACTTGATCATTATCGTCTCCTCTAGGGCTGAAATCTCCTGGAGAAGCAGGAAGCGGGTCTGTCTTATTCATTCTGCATCCCCTGAGCCCAGCTCCGTGCAGCACCCAGTAGGTTCGCACATAAGTATCTGTGGAAAAAGTGAATGAAAAAGGGAAGAGACTGGCACTTTCTAGGTGGGAAGAGTACCTGCCAGGCCCGATGGAGTGGTCATTACATTTTGAGACGGGGACAAAACGGTGGGACCAACATGGCCCCTGAGGAGACCTGGGATCAGCTCAGCTTTTCCAACTACAATTTCAGACCCAGGCCTTTTAATTGCTTTCAGACCCAGGCCTTTTAATTGTTGCCTTTTAATCGCAAGAGAAGTTGTCCCATTTCCATCTCCATTGGTCTGGATCATTCTAGACTCATAACACCCCCAGACGAGTGGCAGGGGTACCACATATTAAACTCTAATTAGCTGGGAAGCAAAGGGAAGAAGGAGACAAACACCAGCCCACTGGAATGTCAATCATGTCTCCTGCATCAACATGGAAATTTTAACATCTTTTCTTTGAGCCTGAGTTTCTAGGCTATTCTATTGGGTGGATGTGGGCGATCACTTGTAAAAGTGGGGGAAGCAGTGTGACTCAGCAAGAAGGATGAAGGGACTTCTGGTCTACCCGCCTGCTGCTGTGGGTACAGTTGCCAGCTGTGCAGTTATTAAGTGCTTGCTGTGTGCTAAGCCCTGGGGAAGGTCCTGGCAACGTCCCAAGATGTCAGGCCCTGCTCAGGCTATGGCCCCAAGGGACTGCCCTTTCTCCTCCATCTCTCTAAACACTGCCCATCCTCAGACCCCGCTCCTTTCCCACTCCTCCAGGAATGTCCCTGACCACTGACTTCTCCCCTGCATTCACACAGCAGTTAATCGAGTGTGTGCTGGAAACTGTGGCCCCCAATATTCTTTATACCCTCTCCTCCACTGTGTCTGGGATGGGGGGAAATGAGCCCACACCCATCTCCAGGGCTGGGCCCTGTCTGTCCTGAGCCAATCAGGGGAACCCCACTGGGTCCTGGGCATGCTGGTGGCAAGAAAGCATGTCATCAGGCTCCTGCTGTCTCCAAGGAGCTCGACCCACCCTGGGTGGGTAGGAACAGTGACTCTGCCCGCAGGAGTCCCCAGGGCCCCAGGGGTGGCAGTGACCCGAGCATGGACCAGGCACAGCCAGGGACTGCTTTCTTTCCGGGGGACCTCCTGGGATCACAGATACATCTAGGAAGGAGGCTGGCCTCCCTCCAATCCCTCTCTGTCCTGAGGTCACTTCCTTACTGAGGAGGGGCAGGGCTGAGTTGCTCCATGGCATGTGGCATCTTCCCGGACCAGGGCTCGAACCCGTGTCCCCTGCATTGGCAGGCAGATTCTTAACCACTGCGCCACCAGGGAAGTCCCAAGAGATGGGGATTTTAGGTGGTTAAATGAGGTCATAAGTGTGGGGCCCTAATCTGATAAGATTGGTGTCTTATAAGAAGAGGAACAGTATAGTCAATATCTTGCAATAACCGATAACGGAAAAGAATCTGAAAAAGAATATATATATATATATGTGTGTGTGTGTGTGTGTATGTATAACTGAACATTTGCTGTACACCTGAAACATTGTAAATCAACTATACTTCAATAAAATTTAAGAAAAAGTAGAAGAAGAGGAATAAACAGCAGAGCACTCTCTCTTTGCCATGTGAGGACACAGCAAGAAGGCAGCCGTCTGCAAGCCAGGAGAAGCCTCAGAGTGAAACCTATGGGGCCAGCACTTTGACCTTGGACTTCCAGCCTCCAGAACTGTGAGAAATAAATTTCTGTCGTTTAAGCTGCCCAGTCTGTGGTGTTCTGTTATGACAGCCTGGGCTGAATAAGACAACGATGATGCCTTTAGCTAACACTGTGGGGCACCTACTATGCGCCAGGCACTATTTCAGAAGCTGAGGATGCAACAGGAAACAAAATTAAAAGAAATTCCTCCTATCATGGAGTTCATATTCTAATAAATTTATATAGTAATATGTATGCAGTATCTATCTATCCATCCATACACCTATCTATCTATCTATCTATCATCTACCTACCTATTTATCTATCAATCTATCTATCAATAGATGTAGTAAAATACTTAGAATGTCAGATGGTAATTGTACTAGTTAGGGTTCTCTAGAGAAACAGAACTAACAGGCTATATATATAAGCAGAGGGAATGGCAGGTGCTGAGACCCAGAGTTGAGAGTAACACCAGGGTAGGAAGGACCCATGTGGCAGGAGGAGGGAGGTGGTGAGACATGAGTGGGAGAGATCTGCGGGGCCGAAGCTTCTGAGACCTCGATACTGCAGGTAAGGACTCTGGATTTCATTTAGTATCATAGAAGCCACTGGAGGGTGCAGACCACGGTATCATCTGACAGGTTTTAACAGGACCATCCTGGCTGCTGCAGACACAGGATAGAGGGGCCCAGAAAGAAGGCAGAGAGGACGAGGAGCCTGTTCTACCAACTTGGGAGGGAAATGACAGTGACTGAGCGCAAGAAGGTGGCAGTGGAGGTGGTGAGAAGGACTTGGATTCTGGATTGGTTCTGAAAGTAGAACTGACAGGGTTTCCTGACAGATTGGCTGTGGGTGCGAGAGGGGGAGGGCGTGAGGATGACTCAGATTTGGGCCAGAGCTCGGGGGACGCTGATGCCATTGGCTGAGACAACGCACCAGGGTGGGGGGGGGGGCGTGACGCGGTCGAGTGTCGACATTGGAGACGGAGGTGTTTGTAGGAATCAGGTGGAGGTGTGCGCAGGTGCGTGCAGGTGTGTGTGCAGAGTTCAGAATTTGGGAGAGAGGTTGGGGATAGGAATGTGAGAGGCCCAGGCATGGGGGTTGCATTGGAGGGAGGAGAGGGAGCCGCTGGGTCCTGCACACTACAGGTTAGAGGTCAGGAGAGCAGAGGAACTGAGCGGCAGCTGCTGGTGACAGAAAGAACATGTGGAGGGTAGAGTCCTGGGAAAATGCATTCAGCGTGTTTTGGGAAAGAGGGAGATACCAGTGCCTGACTGAACGGTGTACTGGGTTGGAGAATGTCCCCCCAAAATTCACGCTTATCTGGAGCATGTGACCTTAGGCATAGGATCTTTGCAGGTGTAATTCGTTAAGATGAGATCCTACAGGATCAGGGTGGGCCCTACATCCAGTGACATATAAGAAAAGGAGATGGGAATTCCCTGGTGGCGCAGTGGTTAAGAATCCGCCTGCCAATGCAGGGGACACGGGTTCGAGCCCTGGTCCAGGAAGATCCCACATGCCGCGGAGCAACTAAGCCCATGCGCCACAACTACTGAGCCTGCGTGCCACAACTACTGAAGCCCGCGCGCCTAGAGCCCGTGCTCTGCAACAAGAGAAGCCATTGCAATGAGAAGCCCATGCACCGCAACAAAGAGTAGCCCTCGCTCGCCACAACTAGAGAAAGCCCGCATGCAGCAACGAAGGCCCAACGCAGCCAAAAACAAATAAATAAATAATAAATAATTTTTTTAAAAAAAGAAGAGATGACACACAGAGAGATGCAGAGGAGAAGGGGAGGTGATGAGAGGGGCAGAGATCGGAGTGATGTGTCTACAAGCCAAGGACACCAACGGCTACCGGGAACCACCAGAAGCCAGAAGAGGCCTGGGAAGGGTCTTCCCCTAGAGCCTTCAGAGGGAGCGTGGCCCTGACGGCATGTTGACTGTGGTCTTCTGACCTCCAGAACTGTGATAGAATAAATTTCTGTTATTTTAATCCACCCAGTTTTGCAGGTGCTTTATTCCCACAGCTCCAGGAAACTAACAGGTGGGTACCCAGGTGCCCCCCAGCCCACCCCTAGGGGACATCCTTAGCCAGAGGGTCAGCACCCTGACCCACTCTGCTTTGCTCCCTCTGTCCCCCTTCCACTCTGACCCGCTGTAGCTGGGACACTAGTGACCCTCTGTGGGGAGACTGTAGAGGTGACTCTGTGTCCAGGGGGCCAGGGTTGGGGTTCCGCTCTGCCACTTTTCAGCGAGCCTCTTCCCTGCCTTTTTCCTTACCTGATGAATGAGAGTGACAGCATGGGCTATACTTACACTGAAACCATTTTTTCTGTTTATCTGAATTCAGATTTAACTGGGCACTTTATATTTTTATTTGCTAATCTGGCAACCCTGCTCACCCCTCAACGTGCTTCTGGCAACCAGGACTCGTGGCCAGGTCCACGACGGCCTCACGAAGAGGTCATCTGACCACATTTGGCTAAAATCAACCCCCCGCCTGCCTCTGCCTCCTTCCACCCCCACTGGTTTGTTCTTGTCGGCTGTGTGCAGAACATGCTTTCCTGTCACACCTACGTCTCCACATATGAGGAATCAATAACGACTTTAGGGAGAAAATACAGTTGTCATGGGGGAAAAATAGAGTGAATTCAGAGTTCATCAGGCAAGTTAATCAAATTGCCCAGCCATGCCTCGCCGCCCCTGGGAGCCATCTGGCCCTCCCCGACCAATGCAGGGCCAGGGAACAGGACAGGAGGGCCTGGGAATTTGTCATCCCACGCCTGGGAGGGGCGGCTTTGGTCAGGACCCTCCACCAGCTCTTACGCCCCGTCACCTTGAAGCTACACGTCCGGACGGCTGCCCTTCCACCACGTTTCTTGGAGTCCTCCTCAGCACCCTCCCAGCCCGCCCCCCCCCAGCTCCACCCCCCCACCCCCCACCCCCCCACCCCCCGCCCACACACACACACAGGCAGCGGGCCAGCTGGACAGGCTTCCCTCCTCACAGGGCTGATATTCCAGGCGGGGATAAGCAGTCAACACAGAAGCAAGAACTTGCAGAATAACCGCCTTTCTGAGCTGCAGGGCTGCTGACTATGCGCCTTTCCACTCTGCAACACACACCCAAGTTCCTTGGCTTCCCAACTCCTCCATTTATAGGGAAGCCAGGCTTGGGTGAAGCCCGCGGCAAAGCAGAGAGACAGAAGAATCCGGGTCCTTGGTGTGGGGTCAAGGGTCAAGCAGCTGAATGGAGACTGATTTTGAAGCCCACCCCCTAAGCACTTTTCAGTTTTGTGAGCTAATAAAGACCCTTTTCATTCAAGGACGTGTACGTGAGGTTTCCGCTTCTCACAACTTAAAAAGCTCTGACCTATACCGTCCTTCAGCTCAACTGTTCTCACTGACAGGGGACCCAGCAGTTCTGTGACTCCCAGGCCAGTGTCGATCATGGGTCTTGGCAGCCCACAAGGACAGCTGCAGGAAACACAGGCACCCCCAAGACCTCCACCACTGAGGGCATCCCCAGAGCCTCCCACATCACAGGGACAAATTCACACCTTGCTTCTCATGACTCTTGGGCTCCTCAGGGCAGAGTCCATCGTGGGGTGACAAGTGTCACCTGCTGCTCCAGCAGGCTGGGTCCAGGCTACAGCTGAGCTCTCTGGGTGGCTGGGTACCAGGGTCTGGAAGGATGTATGAAAGTGATGCTCTGGCTGGTACTCAGGCCCTAAAGAGCCCTGCTTGGTCCTGGAGTCTCACGTGGTCCCTTTCAGCTTCTGGCCCTGACACCTGTCCTCAGGTGGGATGGGAGACGGAGATTGGAGATGAGGGAGGGCACACCCCACAGGTCACTCATGGTCCCCACAGGAAACAGGAACACCCTCATCTGGGATTTTTTTTTCCAATTTTTTTTTTTATTGTGGTAAAATACACACAACATAAAATTTATCGTGGTATTAAATATAGTCATAACAGGGAATTCCCTGGCAGTCCAGCGGTTAGGACTCGGTGTTTTTACTGCCAGGGCCTCAGGTTCGATCCCTGGTCGGGGAACTAAGATCCCACCAACCAAAATAAATAAATACAGTCATAACGTTGTACAACCATCACTACCATTATCTCCACATCTCTTTTCGTCTTGGAAACAGGAAACTCCATACCCCTTAAACATTGACTTTCCATTCCCCTTCATCCCAGCCCCTGGCAACCACTGTTCTACTTTCTGTCTCTATGAACTTGACTTCTCTAGGGATCTCATATAAGTGCAATCATACAGTATTCGGTTTTTTGTGTATGACTGGTTTATTTTATTTAGTGTAATGTCTTCAAGATTCATCCATGTTGTAGCATGTGTCACAGTTTCCTTCCTTTTTAAGGTTGCACAATATCCCATTGTATATGGATAGACCACATTTTGGTTTTCCATTCCTCTGTTGACGGATGAGTTGCTTCCACATTTTAGCTATTGTGAATAATGCTGCAGTGAACATGGGTGTACTTTCCTGGGATTTTTGAATGAGGGGCTGTTTTCAGAGGTAGGGGCAGGACTGAGGAATCAGGAAGGGTGATACCCAGAGACTACCAAGAATGGAAAGTCATCATCACCCCCCGGCCTGATGGGCGAGGACAGGGAAGGGTATTTGCAGAGCCCAGGGATTGTCTGGGGCTACACAGCAGGAACTGTAGCTTCTAGAACCATCACAAAGCACAGAGGGAGAAAGGCCATTGCTGATGGGGCCGCGCTATCCCGACACCTCCTCCAGCTCTCTGATCTGCTGGTGCGCTACACAGCAGGAACTGTAGCTTCTAGAACCACCACAAGGCACAGAGGGAGAAAGGCCATTGCTGATGGGGCCGCGCTATCCCGACACCTCCTCCAGCTCTCTGATCTGCTGGTGCTTTCCAGTGGAGCCTGAGGGTATTAGTCTGATATTGCCGCGATGATGCTGGTAACAGACTACCCCAGGTTTCAGTGGCTGAAATAACAATCGTTTATTCTCACAGCTTGGCAGCTCTGTTCCCACATCTCATATCTCCTTCTGTGGCCCAGGCTGAGGGGCCGCAGCTGCCCAGGGTGTGTTCTTCCCATGCAATGCAGAAGCCCAAGAAAGCAGGCCCAGCTGCACAAGCACATTTAGAACCTCTGTGCATCTCACGCGTTAGCCTCCTCTTGGCCACGCCCACAATTAGTGGGCGGCAAGTCCACTCCGTCTACCCCCAGGCCCTGGCAAGGGTGTGGCAGTGCATTTCTGCTACAGGGGAGTGAAGAATCCTGACCAGTAAAGTCAGTCCACTGGGGAGGGTGGGGTAGTCTGCAGAGTCAGGCTCCGGAACCCAGGGAGGGGTAGAGATGGGAGGGGTGATTAAAGAGAGCAGCCAGCAGCTTGATGCCCTCTCGGGTCTCCTCTGACCTCCTCCCAGGTGAGTCAGCATCAACTCCCCTCCCCTCCCCCAGCATCTCTGCAGAGGAACCTGATGTGCAAGCTCTCAGCCACCCATGATCAGAGGCCAGGAAGGGTTAACTGGAGGACTGTGCTGAATCACAGTAGGAGAGAGACTTTTTCAAAGACTTGATAAATAAATCACCGCTCATGTTTAATTCAAAGCCCCCGCTGCCTACAGAGAACACAGGGAAGAAGCCATCTTTCAATTAAAACAGCTCTGAGGGGCTTCTCCTGCTCTCCCAGGGCCTTCCAGCCTCTCCACCCACACCCGGTTGGAGGCCCTGGCAGGGAAGGTCGGCGTGATCCTGCCCCACTCCCAGGACAAGCTGAGAATAGAAATCGGACTCACATCTGGGTCACCTGGGGTCGCAGCCTCAACCCTGGTCACTCTCCTCCCTCATCTCACCATCTCCCATTGTCCCCTCCAGGTCATTTTCTCATACAAGCCAGTTTTCTTTTCTCCAGAGCTCTTGTCATTATGTGATGGTTTTGTGGGTTTTATTTGTTTCTTTATCTTCTGTCTCCTCTGATAGTATTTCATCTCCGTGTGAGCAGAAATTGGGCTCATCTGCTGAAGCCCCAGCACCCAGAACAGCTCTTAGCACATAGTAGGTGCTCAATAAATGTTTGCCTGTTTGTTTCAGAGACTTTTCTCTTCCAGGCTAAGCAACCCCAGGTCCTGCGGTTTCACACATGCAGCAGGAGGCTGAACATCGCTCGACGCCATGCAGTGCTCTGAGCTCAGAGTCTCTGAGGAACAGCAAGAAGGCCAGAGGAGGTGCCGAGCCACATCCACGAGGGCCTGTGACAGGCCACTGCTGCTCTGAGCACTTGGTACGGATGGACCATCTCAGCCTCCCCAGAGCCCATTTTACAAATGAGCAAACCAAGGCACATTGAGATTAAAGTCACCTTCCCCACATGGCACCTTCAGGGCATTGGAGGCAGGATTTGAACCCAGACCCAGTGCTTCTACAGCAGGCACCCTGAGTCACTCTTCGAGAAGATGAGAGCTTTTTATAACCACCAGGTGCTGGGAAGCATGAGTTATCATATCCCTCAAGAGTCTGGCTTTCTGAAATCCCAAGTGGCAAAAATCAGGCCCAGGGATGAAAGGAAGATCAAATCTTCCCCTTGTGGACTGATAAACTCTCAACCAATATTTTGGACTTGAAACCTGTTCTTTTTTATTTGCCAAAATCACACTGAATCACTGTTTCTAGCATAGCACCTGCTTTTATCAGCGGGTCTATGTGCCAGCATTCAGCAGACTTCAGGTGATTTAATCCTCTCACTAATATCATGCAGTTGATGGTTTTAATCTCCATTTTCGCTATGAGAAAACTGAAGCCCTAACGGTTGAGTACCCGGTCACCCTGCTAGGGAGTGTCAAGAGTCAGGAATTGAACCGCTGGCCTCAGAATCATGCTGTTTCTACAATAATCCCACAGTGGACATACCATGAGCTGTAATCATCATCACTAACATTTAATGAGCACTTACTATGTGCTGAACTGGGTGTTTAGCATTTATAGTCATTAACTCCTTTGATCCTAATTATACAACTCTAGGAGGAAAATACTATTTTTATCCCCATTTTAAAGATGAGGAAATTAAGGTCCAGATGGTTAAGGAACTGCTTTAAAATGTAGGTTTTATTATTATTCAGATATGATGAGGCCAGCAGCTTAAGAGATGACTGCCATTGAAGAGATAGTTTGTCACACACAGATCCCAAGAGGAGGGGGCATGTCTTATAGGGCCACACAGGGGAGCATCAGGGTCAGCCAGGTGGTAGAGGGAATGAGGGGGCATCACAGGCAAGAGCTTTATTGTGGTTTCCACAGGGATGCAGACTTAGGATGGGCTAATTTGAATAATTTCAGTGGCTCTGAAGCATAAGAGCTGTCCCTACTTGCCTGGCACCTGGCCCTGGGGTGCTTAGGGCAGATGGATTCTGGGCCAGAATGTGAGAGCCTCATAGAGGAAGGTGTTGAGGGTATGAGCTCTGGATTGGTTGGTTTGCATATGGAAGATGCACTTGCAGGTGAGTCCTTTACTATCTCTAGGAATTGGTGAGCCCTGGGTGGGCAGTCTCTCCCAGGTCAACATGGCTCCAGATGTCAAAATGTCTGCTTTACCCGCTCAATACAGGAACTTCGCCCAGGTCACTCAGAACAGGATTTGAAACCTTAGATCAGCTCATTTCTGAGCCCTCGCTTGTCACCACTTTACAACCAGATTTCCTGTCTGCAGCCAAATACTTGATCATGCAACACAGCGGGAAGTTACTACAAATATCACCATCTGAACAGAGATGAGGCTGGGATGCAGGCTGCAGAGGGGGACCAAGCGGGAGTCAGGAAGGCTGTTAGGGGCTTTCTTCAGCCAGACGAAGAGTCCCCAAGACAACTGTGCTGAGCTGGCATCCCTATTGATTCTATTGTCATCTCAGTTTGGGAGGAAACCAGAAACATCTGACAGAAACTTGAATTCCACCCCCTTCCTTTAAACAAACAGCCCAGATTGGATCCAGTGGTCCCCGCCGCGTGGCTGAGCTACATCCTGATCGTGTTCTGACGCGGGAGTGTTGCGTCTACATTATCTGGGATAGGCAGCTGGAAGGGAAAGCACAGCCCGGATTGAAATAGCAGCATCTGTTAGTATCTCCCAGGAGAAAAATTCTCCTTTTGTTGCATATTAAGTCATTAAAACACCAAAAAGAAAAAGGGACATTCATTTCCCCACCATATTGCAGACAATACTTGAATGCAAAGGTACCAAGGGAAACGGGCCAGGCCTTCAGATGACAGGCTACAGAAGGAATGTCAGGCACAGGGGGTGAGCCAAACACCCGACACCATCTGTCCCCTGCAGGGCGGGTGTCAGAAGCCGGGGCTGGGTCTACTCAATCCCATATTCCGGGTTTCTCTCTGCTTCCCAGGACTAAGGGAGGCTTGGAGGTCTGGGGACCACACTGGGCTTTCAGACTCATGCCTAAATCATTGTCCCAGACCCTTGCCCAGATCCCTTTTGAGGCCACGGTCATTTCCCCCAAACTGCTACCAGCCTCCTGGATCACTGAGAGAGGGATCCCCTCCGAGCTGTCAGCCGTCAGCCACCCACTAGAAGAACAGGCTTTCCGTCCAGCAGCCCTGGGTTTAAAAACCTGTTCCAACCACCCAAATGGCCATGTGACTTGGTCGGGACTTGGCATCTCTGGGCCTCAGTGTCCTCATCTGTAAAATGGGGGCAGTGACGTGTGACCTCTGGTGTTGTGAGGTCCAAAGCCAGTGCTGGCATCTGTCAGAGCTGAGCACTTCCTAGGGAGCTGGGGGGAGGTAGCACCTGGTCCCTCGCCTTCTGATAGCTGATGGGTGATCCTTGTTCTTTCCTTCCCATCGTGCTCGTCAGGGATCTTGATGGAAAAGCAGGTGGCAGCAGGGCCACGTGACCCTGTCATGTGGCCCCTCATCTCAGGCCCTTTTGCCTCTAATACCTGCCGATGATGTCACAAAACCACTGCAAACCTGGGAGGGCGTCTGCCTCTGTTTCTCTACTGAGGGAGCAAATTGCCCCTGTGCTCTTGCCTCTGTCCTCTGCTTTCCTGACCTTGTTGGCCCAGAGCACCCCTCCTGCTCTATCTCCCAGGCCTCGGGGCTCCACCTCTGTTCTCTGCCCATTGGGCTTGGATGCCCAGAAGAGCTTCCGTAGACTGTGCCTCTGCAGGCTAGGTAGCCCTCGGCAAAGCCACGTTGCATCCTGTGCATGAGCCCAGCCAGAGCCACTGGCTTGTGTGCCTGTGAGGGCCCTCCTGAGCAGATTAGAACCAACATCTTCCTTCCAGGATATCCCCAGCTCTCCCTCTTAGGAATAGAGGGTCATTTTTTCTACCTTAGGAACAAAAGGCTTAGAACAATGTTTCATTTGCAATGGTAGCCACCACTCCAGCCAGGATGGTTTATTGAAGATTTTATTATCAGTTTACTAAAGAGTTTACTTGGAAGAGTGTATTAGGTTAAGCTGGGCTTTGAAAAGTAATGAACAGCTCCCAAATCTCGTGGCTTTCACCCAGGTGATGTTTATTTCTTGTTCACATAAATTCTACCTCCAGTCCAGGTGGCTTTCCAGGCAGCTGTCCTCTATGTGTTGTCCCATAGAGGTGTTGTCCCAACGTGAGCTGCTTTGGTCTTGTGTAGCCCTCCCATCAGCATGATCTTCCCAGGGAAGAAAGATCTGTGAACATCATGCACTAGCTTTTGAAGTGCTTCCCTATGGAAGGTCACGTGACCATCTGCTCACTTCTCATTGGCCAATGCAAATGACACATCCATGCCTCACTTCAAGGGGGCGGGAGGTGCCATCCTCCTGGGGTCCAGAAGGAGAAGAGGGATGGAGAGTGAGAAACAGCAGTAATGCCGCTCACAACACATAATAATAATAATAACTAATAAAATTAAATAAATAACATCTAAAAAATAATAGAATAAAATTTAAAAGTGCTTCAGCTGCTGTATTGAGCACCTCACATGTGTTACCTCATTTTATCCTTATGCTAATCTTGTAATATAGAAGTTATTTTCATACCCATTTTACAGATGAGGAAACTGAGGCTCAGAGAAATGAAGTGACTCGCCTGAGACCTGCACAGCCATCCAGCTAGTGCCACCTCCAGATGAACTGCCCTGATAGAGACAGAGGGAGCAGACCTAAGCTTCTTGGATTCCCCTCAAAGCTGGCTGGGCCTGGACCACAGCATTGTCTTTGCTAAGGGTTATGAGCTGAATTGTGTCCCCCCTAAATTTATATGTTGAAGCCCTAACCCCTCAATGTGACTATATTAGGAGACAGAGCCTATAAGGAGGTAATTGAGGTTAAATGAGGTCATAGGGAGGAGTCTTAATCCAACAGGACCAGTGTCCTTATAAGAAGCAGAAGACCTTTCTATCCCTCTCTCTCCCGGGACACACATAGAAAAAGGACCATGAGAAGACAGAGAGAAGGCAGCCTTCTACAAGCCAGGAGGAGAGGTCTTGCCAGAAACCAACCCTGCCAACATCTTGATCTTGGACTTCCAGCCTCCAGACCGTGAGAAAATAAATGTTTGTTGTTCAAAGCACCCAGGTTGTGCTGTTCTGTTATGGCAGTTCGAACAGCTGAGACACTGAGTAATTTGCCAGAATCCTGTGGGGCCTAGGTATGACAGAAAACATGGCACTGCCACGGTTTCCCAAAAGTGGGAGAGGGACAGTGACAAAAGCAGCCTGGAGGGCATGACCTGAAATCAGCACAAGGTTTGCTGACCAGCTGTGCTCCAAGCAGGAGCCTCCTAACTCTCCTGTGGGAAGCAGGTCCTCTGCAGAGACCTCAAATTCTTTGACCCTAGAAATGACATTGTTGGTCCACCCCTAAAATTCTCTGGACACTCTGGTAGTATTTTGTGGGTCAGAATCCTTGGCTTTTGACAAATTGCAATTTATTCTAATGCTGTTTCCCAGGGCCCAGCCCAAAGTCCCCTGGATGGGCAGCCTCAAAATTGGGTAACACTGTGGGCTTTGGAAGCCAGGTCTCAGTTATGACTTTGTTTGTTTGCGTGAAACCACGAACCCAATAAATGGTATATTAAATAAGTAAGAAGTTTATTTGCCTAATGAAACAAGGATCCTGGGGAAGGTAATCCACTGATGTCATCAAAAAACCCAATTACTTCTACCTTCCTACACAGCAATTCTTGGCATGTGGACTTGACCTCATGGTCACAAGATGGCTGCTGTGCATCCAGGTATCATATCTACACTTCAGATAGAATAAAGGGAGAAATTTAAATGGCTGAATCTGTTCCAAGAGCTTCTGCCTAGTCCTTTTTCTTTATACACAGGTGGCCAAAACTGGTCACTTGTCCACTTCTACCTGCAAAGTAAGTCTGGCAAGATGAGTATTTTAGCTTTCAATCTCTTTAGAAGAAGAAGGCAAGGGAAAGGGTGTTGGGAATGGCTTTGGGCATCAGATCCTCGCTGCCTGGCAGAGACAGGCAGATCTGGCCACATCACTTAGAATACGACCTTGCACAGAGGATTTATTTGAACTTCTGTTTATTCATGTGGAAAATGAGGACAATAAGAACACCTCCCTTCCAGAATTGCAGTGCCTGGAATACAGTAAGTATTTAATACATAGTAAATATCATTATAATTGTTACAATGGGAAAACAATATTTACGTGAAAGGTAGGCAGCGGGCCTAGGTAATGTATTTCTGGAAAATTACTGAACTATCCCAAATTACACAGAAATATATTCTGAAAATCCCTGCAGAGGCAGCTTGGCGTTTTACTTGAAGAGGTCTGAAGCTGAGGAGGGTGAGAACTGCTAACCTGTTTTCCTTTGGAGCCTGTCGGGGGTGACAGCAGAGAGTAAACAGAGGGACATGACCATCAGGCTCCTGGGGCCACAGTGAGAGGCCTGTCTGGGAGCATCACGGAGCTAGAATAGCCCAGATGCATGCCGGCCCGCCTTCTCCCCCGTGGAGCTGGAACCCTCCCCACCCCTACTCCGACCCCCACTTACTGTGTTTGTGTTTCTTTTGTAAAGATGAAAAGAAAGCTGGAGGCTGCTGATCCTGCCATGGAAGCATCTCATTTCTGCTCTGATGTTCACATGCAGAGGGCAGCGACCAGCAGCGGAACTGGCTTCACTCTGGAGCTGAGGGCTGCGGCCAGGGTGGCCCCTGGGGTCCTATGGGGATGAGAACCAGGGAATAAGAAGACCAGGCAGGCAGAATTCCTGTTCTGGCCCTTGCTTATCTGGCCCGATTTCCTCAAATAGCCCCCAGGGGACCGAGAGAGAGAGTGGACAAGACTGACCATTGGGCCACCCAAGACTCCTGGTTGGGGCTTTGTGTCCTAGGAACCCCATCAGCCCCTCATCCTGGGAAAGCAATGTGGACACATACCGGGGTCATGTGGAGGTAGCAGCCACAACCCCTGTGTCCCGAGTGGGACATGGCAGGTGCTCCAGAAACTCAGGCTGGGTAGAGGATGCCGGGCACCACTCTAGGAGATGCCCACGACCGCTAGTGAGTTGGCCTGATGCTCGTCCTGACTCACTCTGGTGTGTGTCCTGTGTCCTGCAACCTCTGGGGCCGGGCCTCCCTCCTCCCAATGCTCCTTTGCAGTAGGAAGGTCTATGAGGCACCAGACAGAGCATCCTATCCGGTGAGGTCATTCACGCATACTCAGCATACGCTGAGCACCAACTGTGTGCACCGCCCCAGGCCTGACAGGGTCGATGCCCAGCATGATTTTCATTTAAAATCCGCTCATTTTCACCTCTGGCACGTTTTTCTTAGAAATGACTCAGAGTTAGTCACCTGGAGAGAGACACAAAGGAAAAATTAGGACTTCCCTGGTGGCGCAGTGGTTGAGAGTCCGCCTGTCGATTCAGGTGACACGGGTTCGTGCCCCGGTCCGGGAAGATCACACATGCCACGGAGCGGTTGGGCCCGTGAGCCGTGGCCGCTGAGCCTGCGCGTCCGGAGCCTATGCTCCGCAACAGGAGAGGCCACAACAGTGGGAGGCCCGCGTAACGCAAAAAAAAAAAAAAAAAAGGAAAAATTAAGTTAGAAGTATTAGTGTCCTAATGGCAAATCCAAACAGATACCAAGCAGCTGGTTCTCTCGGGAAATCAGCCTCCCCACGTGGGGTTGGATCTGGGGAGGAAATCAGAGGCTCTTGCCTGACCCATGAGCCCTCCTTCTGAGGTCTTTGGGCTAAGCCGCTCCCAGGAATAACTGTCCTTCAGCCCATCTCTCCCTCTACCAGCCCCCACCCACCCCCAGAACCTGACCTATAACCAGATTTGACTCACTTATTTGATTTTCTCATTAACCCCCAAGGTCATTCCTGCCCCAGGGCCTTTGCACTTGCTTTTCCTTCAGCCAAAGAAAAGCTGCTTGAACTTGTACACAAGCGACTTAACTTCCTGTGCTTCAGTTTCCCTTTCTGTAAACTGGGGGTGTTAGTAGTATTAGTTGTCTTAGAGTGTCTATAAACATTAAGTGAGATCGTACACAGAGAGCCTCAGAACCAAGCTCAACACAGAGTAGCAACAAACAAATTCACTGTCAGGACAGCCTGTGCTCTCAGCCACCTCTGGCCATGAGGCCATGTGGCATCTCCCCTCCCTGCCCCCCTCACTGTGCTCCCCTCGGCCGCAGCACCTGACACAGTCCCTGAAATCAACCAGTTGATGAATTGTGTCCCCCTGGTGGGAGCACCTTCTTCCCTTGGAAGACCTCTCTCCACAGCCACCTCCTCTGAGAAGCCTTCTTGGATTCCTGGGCAGAGACTCCTATTTCCTTTGAGCCCCAGCGCCCTGCTGAGGTAACACTGGAGCCAGATGACAGGGCACTGACTCACAAGCCACTTGAAGCCATTTTAGGGGCAAATCCTCTTTTTTTTTTTTTTTGCTGTACGTGGGCCTCTCACTGTTGTGGCCTCTCCTGTTATGGAGCACAGGCTCCAGATGCGCAGGCTCAGCAGCCATGGCTCACAGGCCCAGCCGCTCCACAGCATGTGGGATCTTCCCGGACGGGGGCACGAACCCGTGTCCCCTGCATCGGCAGGCGGACTCTCAACCACTGTGCCACCAGGGAAGCCCCAGGGGCAAATCCTCTTGCAGCAGCTGAACCTTCCAGACATTATCTTAACTGCAAACTCCTAAGAGACCCTAAGCCAGAAGCACCAGCTATGTCGCTCCTGAATTCCCCAAGCACAGAAAGCGTGATGGTAGGTGTTCATTGTTTTAAACTGTTAAGGGTTGGGATGATTTTTTTCTGCAACAATAGATAACTAATATAGTGTATAAATATCCCACCAGACAGCACTGGGCTCTAATGGGGTAACTGTGAGGTGGGTGTTCCATGCGGGGTCCTGGGGTCCCCCCATGGGATTAATCCCTGCATCTCACTTCCCCATCCTATCACTTTCCCTCCCAATAAACCACTTGTCCTCAAATTCTTGTTTCAGTCAGCTTCTATAGACCCCAACTTTAGGGCACAGGCGGGGCTCAGAGGCTCCGCCCCATGTCCTTGCCTCAGCATCACTGACCTGGCTGTGGCCTCTGCACAGGGCATGTCTGGACACAGCTTGTCCAGCCCCATGGAGCCTGAGTCCTGGGCCCAGTTTCTCCTTCAGGTAACATACCCCGCAGGAAACTTACCTCCTCCCGGGGCCCCTGGGAGGAAAAAAATGCCTCCTGAATCCAAGCTAAGGTGTCAGCACTTAAGACCTGGGGATCCCAAGGGTATCCTGGGCCTCCCCCCTCTTTCCCTCCTGCCCACAGATCCCTACCCTCACCAGAGCCCACGTGGCTGCTCCCAGCCTGAGGCCAGGAGTTACCACCAGGCTTCCAGAATCTGCCCCTGCCACTCCACTCTGCAGCTGGCACAAAGTCTCCCCACCAGGTATTCATTTTCAAATGTATGTAGATGCTGCGATAAATAACTTTCAAATTATTTTTTCAACGTGCCTGAATTAATTCACATTCACTCTTTGTTCTCTACTGGTGTCTCAATCCACAGATGCTCGGAGCACAGCCGCCATCCTTGGCCACGTGGATTTTTCTGACTTTACCAAGGGGCTCTCCCATTACAAAGATTGGGACTCCCTGCTGCAACAGAAGCCATTAACCTGCAATTGTGGTGACAACCATGGGCAGGGCCAGGTCAGGAGGTGCATTGGGAGGCGGGAGACTGTGTTCTCCACCCAGGTGATCTTACATGTGATGTCCATGTTTTCCAGAAGAGCTGAGACTACAAATGGAGATCTTGCTGTTGGACTTGGGGTCTGATTTTGGTTCTGAAAATGAAGGCGCTGAGGCCTTGGTGTCAGGACTTCCCCTGGGCCTTGGGTGTTGACTTTTCTGCTTTTGATTTAGGGAGCAGTGTCCAGGGCCCCCCAGGTCCGCCATGTACAGTTGTTCAGGTTGGAGACACATGGTCATTGAGGGTTCCATGCACATGGAGGATTTCTTCAGAACCTTCTTGCCTTCCTGCTATTTTCACGCTGGCTTACTTACTTATTGTCTGTCTCACCAACAGCCCTGAGCGCCGTGATTGCTGAGGACTTCATCAGCTCCATGCCCAGCACCCGGCTGAGGCTGGGCCATCAACACTGCCACCAGTCACTGCATGAACCACGCGAGTGGTCTGAATTCTCCAGTAGTCACGTGAAAACAACAAAATGAAATAGAAGGGATGAATTTTAATAATACATTTTCTTTAACCCAACCTATCCAAAACATTTATCACCCCAACATATAATCAATATAAGAATGATGAATGAAATATTTTACATTCACTGCATGTCTCAATTCAGACCTAAATTTTCATCCGAAGTTCCTGGTCTGTATTTAGACTTCATAAAATTTGCAGTTGAAAAAGCAGATCCACATGTCCAAGTTGTTCCAAGCATTCTTAAGGCTTTTCCGATAACTATATCAAGTATCTATTCTAAAATTAAAATGAACTAAAAACAAATGAAACTTTAAAATGAAACGTTCAACTCCTTGGTCACACTATCCACATTTCAAGTAGCCGCGTGTGGCCGGTGGCCATTGTACTGGATGATGCAGACGGAGAACATGCCACTGGGGCAGAAGGTTTTGTTGGACAGAATAAATCCAGGCTTTCGTGTTCTTTGGGCTGGAGCACTGATTAACGATGAAGACCCATCTGGACGTTGATTCAGACCCTTAGGGATTTGGGATCAGGGCACACGCTCCACGTGGCCCCAGAATGCCGCCAGCTAAACTTGCGATGCTTTGACAAAACCCAGACAAGATCCTGTAAACAGTGTGGGCGAGAACACGCAAACCCTGCCCAGCTCAGAATGAGAAAGCAGATTGATTCGATATTCCCAATAGACGTTTGTTTCCTAGGTGGGGATTCAAAACCTAAACATTTCAGTCAGCTTTTCAGAGACATGCTTCCAAGAGCATGTGGAAAAGCAAAGTCTGAGACAAGCACATCTTTAAGCATTTCCTGGGCAGGGCCACCTGGTCCACTTTCTGTGACACCTGAGGGTAGCCAGGTGGGCTGTCAGGGCATCAAGCAGGTGGCAGACCAGACTCTGTGCTGGCCTCAGGCTGCCCTTTAAATGTATCGGCTGCTATTCCAGGGCCTTGGTCTGCTTGTGCGAATCTCCCCTCAGCCCCAAACAAATAAATAATTCATCCCCAAAGTGGCACACTTGCTGGTATGGCTTAGATTAAAATCCCTAAAATATGTATTTAATTTGGATTTGGTGAGGCTGTTATCAGCTTCAGATAGCACCAGAATTAAAATAAAATTTGGAGTTCTTAGGAGACAACGGAAAACTCGACTCCGGGTGTTCTCTGACACCGGACCCTTCTCACCCTGGTCTTTCCTAACGACCAGTCTGGAGGTCCGCCTAATTACCATGTTGGAGTGCGTGTAGCACCTGCTTCCAGGGCTGGCAGAACTGAAGCCATGCGCTATGTAATATTTATGTTTCCTGCAAAATTCACAGAATAATTGGTGGTGCTTGGCACTTGGTGTTGTTTTCAACAGAGGCTCCCAGCCTTGGCAGAGTGAATGCCCCGTCCTAGTCTCTGCCTGGGGGTCAGGCCCAGCCTTGGAGGAATGGGGTGGGGGGTGGGGACTGTCTCACTGGTGCCCCTCTGGGGGGGGTTCAGGCCAGCGATGGGATTACAACCCCACTTAAAGATGCTCAGAAACACATTAGTCCTCCATGCATTCACTCAGAATCCTCACAACTGCCCTGTGTTGGTTGATCTTTATTGTTATTTATTTATTTAGTTAGTTAGTTAAGTCTTTATTGAATTTGCTACAATATTGATTCTGTTTTATGTTCTGTTTTTTTGGCCGCGAGGCATGTGGGATCTTAGCTCCCTGACCAGTGATCGAACCTGCACCCCCTGCATTGGAAGGCGAAGTCTTAACCACTGGACCGCCAGGGAAGTCCCATTGGTTGGCCTTTATGACGTGCCTGCAGAAGCTGGAAGAAACAAGGGGGGAGGGGTGAAGATGGTAAAGGTTAAGGGGGAGAGGGGTACCTAGACAACCCAAGGTTCTGCTCATCTTCTGCTCTCTTCTTCCTCCCTTCCTTCCTTCCTCTGACATTTAATAGGTACCTAATATGTGCCGGGTACAAATAAAGATGCCAAATAACACGAACAAAGCCACATCCCTGCCGTCCTGAAGCTCACAGCCTAGAGGAGGAGGCTGTGAGTCACTCCCGAACCACGTGGACGTGTAAATTCACAATTGTGCTCCGTGCTACGGAAGAACACTCAAGTTCTCCTCTGTTACACGAACATCTCAGAGTCCAGGGAAGCACACGTTTTGATCTTCACTGGCCTAACGCCTACGTGGGTGCCGAGAAAGGACTTTGGGCTTCTGGCATTCTGTCACTGCCACACCAAGTGGGTAAGTACTCACATCTTTCATTCATTCCATTGCTTGATGAGTACTGGCCGTGGCAGCCCCTGTGCCGAGTGCCGGGGAGACAGACAAGTAATGGGCGACTCTAACCTGTCAAGAAGACAGAGGTGATGGAGGTGAGCTGGGGAGGGGGTGAGACCTCAGGCTTGGGGAGAAGGCTGCTGGGTGGTGGAGGCACTGATCAGCAAGGAAACCAATGAGATCAAGCAAAGGCTGTGCATTCAGAGCCTCCTATAGCGAGTCAGCCCCTGTCACTGGTGTTTGGCAGAGACTCAGAAGCAGGTAGGGAAACTTTACAGGGGACCAAAGGGAAGGGGCAGGCATGCCCCAGTCGGCCTGGGGAAGCTGGGGGAGGCTCATGGAAGAGAGCATCTTATGTGACTTGTTACGGGAGCATATTTGGCTTTCTCTGGTTGGCTCTAAATTGGAAGCAGGGACAAAATTAGGGAAGATGCCAGGGGATAAAGTCCTTGCTGTCTGGGGCTGGTTGAAGCAGACTGTGGTTTGGATGAGTTCTGCTTTTACAGATAGGCTGGCCCTTGTTGCTTCTCTTTTAGTCTCTCATCCCTGAATGCCACCTTAAAATGAGGTCTTCTCTCTGTCAGGAAGGCATGAGCTGAGTCTGGAAGGAGCAGGAGAGATGAGTTGCTCCCAGGAAAGGACATTCCAGGCAGAGGAAGAAATCTCCAGTCTGATATTGTGCAAATGAATGAATGAATGAGTGATGTAGCAAAGCTCCTTCATCCAACCAGCGTGCTTCCTTGCAAAATGAGAAGTCGGCTTCCTCAGTGACTAGGATATAATTTAGTTCCTAATGAGCTCTTGAGAGTGCTTCATAATTAGGGAGGCTCTGGCGGGCAGACCTGCAGCTGACGGCTACTTAGAGAACACACCGTTTCTTTGGTGAGTTGACCAAGGATGGTGATTTACCAAAGTAAAAACTAATGAGATTCCACAGTCACCAGGTTTTATGTGCAGCCATATAATGCCAGTGTAATTATACATGTGTATTCCTAAATTGGACCTAAAGCTGAAAAGGATGCTTTTGGTAGCAAATGCAAAAGAACAACAAAGTCATAAAAGATGCTCGGTGCCCAGCACGCATGCGTGAAAGCTGCCGTGATGGGGTGTCTGTTTTCACGAACTCTGTGATCTGGGGTCTCTTTTGTTACTCCCCAATCTGACCCTTCCTTCTAAAAGTCGGGCAATGCCCCAATCTTGGGGGTTTCTCCGCGTCTCAACTGCCAGTGTCCATGAAGTCTCCGTGCTGGCTAGGAGCATTTCTTGTACTTTTCGTGGCTTCAAGCCATGTTGTTGGTTAATCACAGAGCTTAAAATGTGATCAGAAAAGATCTCACTTTAGCCTTTCTAAGCTGACAATTTTGCAGAAGGCCCACGGAATGACATTTATTACATTAATTGTAAAACCCTTTTACTACCGGTTCTATCCGCAAACATATAGAGCCTGGCAGGGAGGAATTGGCAGTAAGCCTGCTCCCTCATCTGAGTCCAGTTTCTTCATCTGTAAATGAAGGATTTGGTCTGGGCTCTCTCTTTGTAAGATGCCCTAAAATTCTAAAACCCCGAGTTACTCTTTAGGACATGACATCTGTGGCTTGTCTTAGGCCCACGTTGTATGAACGGATCTGGAATTTGGTGAAAAGTCTGAGATACAGATTCCCAGGACATTTTGGCCACTCCGTGCTCCAATGACTCTGGGGGAAATGTTCTGAGTCAGGTTGACTCAGCCTGGGACTTGAGTAGACTCTGAAACACTAGAGACTCTGTTTGGGGATGAACTGGACCATTTGGGGCAGTCTTCTGTGCAGATTTCCCAGTGCCTTTTGCAGCTGATTTTGCAGAAGCAAGATCCTCCTGTGTCAGCTGCCCTCTGGGGAGGCTGTGGGGAGGGGGCCAGGCTGAGGAGTGTCTCTGAGACCGTCTAGGAGGAGGCAGGCTGGGGTAACCCCACCAGCTGGATGGATTGGTTAGATAGAGACAAGGAATTTTGGAGAAGGAAAGTAGTGTGAGCAAAGACTTGCAAGTGGGAAAGGCCCAAGGACATTTTGGCCAGGTGTCTACTTGGAGCAGAGGGTTCCCTTAAAGAAACAAGTCACAGCCAGACATTCATGGGACACCCCTCTGGGCCAGGACCTTCCTCAAAGCAAGTGAAGGAAGAAGGAGAAAGTCTCCAGTGATCGACTCAAGATGCTGGGCCTGGTTAGCCTGGAAGGAACCTGTTTTCAGGTATCCTCCCCCAGGAGGCAAATCTATGGCAGAAGTGGGGCTTGATGAGGAGCTGGTCTCCTGGTTCTCTGGGGCCTACACCCCCCTCCAGCAGGGGGGCCTCCACCTGCACTAGCAAATTAATCCACTTCTGACTTTAGGTCCCTTTACCCCAACTCATCCCAGGATATGGCTCCAAGCAGCATCTGATAAGTAAATCGGTACAACCAGTTTAGAAAACCGTCAGTACCTCCTAAAGTCTATCCCACCCCATGGCCCAGCAATTCCACTCCACAAACGTGACGGAGTTTGCATGTGCCACCAGAGACTTGGGGAACCAGTGTTCACAGCAGCTTTTGCATGAATTTCTCCAAACTGGAATGAAGTCAAACGTCCATCAACAGCAGAATGCATGACATAGTGTGGTACATTCACATGATTGGAAAAACCGCTCAGCAATCACAAGGGAAAAAAGTACTAATAGACACAACAGCCCAGATGAATCTCACAGGCTAGAGGCTGAGCCGAAGAAGCCAAGCACAAGGCATCCAAACCGCAGGGTGATTATTTGAAATTCAACCACAGGTGAAGCTATTTCGTGGTGATAGAAGCCAAAGTACTGGTTGCTCTGGCGGGGTGGGGCGTGGGGGGATGCTGACTGGGTGGGGGGCATGTAGGGCCTTCTAGGGGCTGAAAACACTCTGTGTTTCCATGTGGGTGGTGGCTGCCTGATTGTATTCGTGTGAAAATTCATTGAGCTGCTCTCTTAAGGTCTGTGTGCACTTTGCTGTAGGTAAGTTAAAACTTGATAAAAATGGGGGGGGAAAAACACAACAGAATGGTGTATAGTGAAGGATTTTAACCTTTGCTCAAAGACAGGTATGGCCTTTGCCCTCGGCTTTTGGGAGGTGATCTCTAAGCCTTGGAATGTCCTGCCTGATAAGAGTGTCTTCATTTACCTGGGGGCCTTGGGCCATGCCAGACAGTCTAACAATGTCATTTAAGGTGGGGGCTTGGGGACACATGTAGTCAGCTTGACCTCCAGAGGGACTGGAGACTGAGGTCAGCCATGTGGGGAGACAACCATGTCCGTGTGATGGAGCCCAATAAGGACTCTGGACACCAAGGCTCAGGGGGCTTCCCTGGCGGGCAGTATCCCACCAGGATACAACATGTTGTTGCATGTTGTTACTGGGAGATGCTAGCACTGTCCTTACCTCTGCTGGATGTCCTTACCTCTGCTGGGACAACTGGAAGCTAGCTCCATGTTTGGAATTTCTAGGACTCTCTGCCCATGAGCCTTTCCCTTTCACTGATCCGTGTCCTTTGCTGTAATAAAGCATGCATGCATGTAACAGCTCTCAGTGTGATCCATGCATCCTTCTCGTGAATTATCCAACCAGAGGGTGGTCTTGGAGACCACTGGTGTCAGAAGTGAGAGTGGTCTTATGGGCTGTTCTCCTAATGACTCTCCAAGGCTCACACCCAATACCTGGTCGTGGAGCACATGGGGGAGGATTGGAGAACAGTCCCACAGGGCCCTTTCCAGGGAGGATGGGGGAGGAGGGCCGTGGGGCCCTTTCTAGCAACTATTCCTCTTCAGAAGCTCAGGTCGCTGCCATCTGGATCCCATTACAGAAACTCCCACTTCTCTGTGTTGATTTCGGCAAAAAACAGACCCATTTCGGATGCACAGAGAGACGGACCCTCCTTGGACATGGCCCTTTGAGCCTCACCCTTTGGTTCCAGTTTCCTGCTTCTCCTCCCCAGTCACGTGTCCCGGGAGGAAAGAGAGCGTTTCCAAGAACCTCCCATCTGAAGTCAGTCTCCTTAGATCCCATCAGACATTCATCCTCAGGTACCCACAGAATCTGGAAAAGCAAATGAGGACTGGAGAAAATTTATTGGGAGGACTGTAGATAGCAAACGATTATGTGTATCTCTTGCTTTGTCTTCCAAATCTGGTCACCAGGCCAAAGAAACATAATGAATTTCTTGGTTCCAAAGAGACAATTTCACCCATGATACACATCTTTAATTAGCCCAACTCAATTGTGCTCCAGTACTTTATTTCAGGGAGCTCGACGCTGACACGTTAATAGAAGATGGTGCCAGACTCTGGGGTAAGAATAAACATGATAATAAAGGTCTGAAATGAAAGTGGTTACTTACACAAGATAAGCACCGGGTCTTCATTCTAGAAGTGAAATAATCAGTTGTGTATCTAAGAGAGAAATGCAAATGGGTAAAAAGTGGAGTAGAATCCATTAGGACAAAGATGAGGAAGGTAAAGAGGTTTAGGGACTGTCCTTAGTAAATCTCTTGAGGGTATATTTTGCAGATGGTGGAAAATCCAATACAAACTAGCATGAGCTAAAGAAGGTTTGTTATCTTATGAAACGGAAGAGCTCTGCAGCAGGCTGTCCGAGCAGGCTCTGACCTAGTTTCTCTGCTGTTCTCTCATCTTCCCTCCTCTGCTTGTTGGCTTATTCCTCATGCCAGTTTCTGTCACGGTCACAAGATGGCTGCCACGAGACTTGCAGCTACAGCTGTCATCCTTCTCCTGGCCGGGGGTGTGTGGGGGAGGGGAGAGGATGCAGAGGGTGAGCAAGAGAATAGCTTCCCACAACCCAAGTCAAAGTGTTCTGTGCTCTGCTCTGATTGGACCAACCTGGCTGGGACCTGATTGGCGTAGGTGGCTGGCCCAGATCTGTACCAACTCAAGGGACTACACCAGGAGAAGCAAACACTGAGCGTGATTAGAAAGGAGGGCTGTACTGATAGCGACAGCATTTAGGGACACAAAATGATAGGATAATCTGAGGAGCACTTACCAGAGACTTGTCAAAGGTGTGAGCAGGGGTTAGGAAAGCCAGGAGGCTGAGGCAGTGCCCTGGGCCCCATGATTGCCCAGAGGCCTGTGGGTGCAGGGGACAGCCATGGTCACTGAGACTGACCCCATAGAACCTTGAGGGGAGAGGGCCAGTGGCCCTGGTCAAAGGCAGCAGCCAGCCTGTGGTGACTCTGCCGAAAGAGAGCAGAGGATTCCATACACAGACACCCCTCCCCTCCCTCCATCACCTGCTGGGCTCCCCATCGCTGAACCAAATGAGAAGCCGGAGGGTAGGGAGACAACAGGTGTGGCCGCACAGGCAGCCCTGGGCAGAGAGCAGCATGGAAGAACACAGAAGAGGGTCCAGAGGCAGGAGAGGGAATCCCACACTCTAGCAGAGTGGCCCTGGGCGCAGGGTGGCAATGCAGCTCCTGGCTGCATCCCCCTGGAAACTACAGGACCAGACAAACTGTCAACGAGGGATCAGCAAGCCTGTTGGTCCTGATAGGTGAACACTCTAGGACCAATAGAAGTTTGCTCTCATAATCAAAAAGTTGCCACCATAACACATAAAGACAGATCAGCTTTCAAATCGTGGGTCTGCCATTAACCAGCCTTGTGAAATAGAACTTCACCTCTTTACACCCTGCTTCTTCATTCATAAGGAAGGGTGGATAATACAACCCATGGGATTTTTAGGGGCATTAAGTTGGATAACGTATGTAAAATGCCCGGCATGTAGTAAGTGCTCAATACATGATGTTACTACTTTCGATAGTGATACTTTGTGATACATTCACATTGTGATACAATGGGATATGTTGCTCATAAACCCTAACGATACTGAGGATATGCAGCCCTGCCCTCTGATTTTTTTTTTTAACACCTTTATTGGAGCATAATTGCTTTACAATGGTGTGTTAGTTTCTGCTGTATAACAAAGTGAATCAGCTATACATATACATATATCCCCATATCTCCTCCCTCTTTCATCTCCCTCCCACCCCTCTAGGTAGACACAAAGCACCAAACTGATCTCCCTTGCACTGTGATTTTTTGACAGTTTCTCCAAAGAGGTGGCATCTAGGCTGGGCCAGGATGGACGAGAAGGAGTTTCCCAGGCTAACGCCATTATAAGGAAGATATTTATCTGCACCTTGATGACATCACCATGTTGCTCAAACACCTGCTATGACTCTCTACGTCCTGCCAGAACAATTCCAAGACTGTGCAACTTGAGTCCCTCCATCTGTCCAGACTATCCCCATCCATGGGGAAGCTGTGCTTAGACCCATCCAGGTAGTTCTGGACAGTTGAAAGGACCCCCTCGCATTGCCATTTTCTCAAATCAATAACTCCCTCCTGCTCACTCTTCAAGACTCCAGGAGCCTCTCCTGATCTGTCCAGCCCTGGTCCCACATCCACACATCCCTCCCCCATCAGATTACTGCTGTCTGCTGTCTCCTACATAGGATTTCCTGGAGGTGGGAGCTCAGAACCCTGGTACACAGCCTTGTACACAGTAAGCACTCCATAGATGTTGGTTGAGCAAATAAACCATGGTTTGCAAATCGATGAATTAATTAATAATTTAATCTTTTATTAGTTGTGGATGACAATTTTTCCAGAGTCTCAATTTCACCAACGGTAAAATGGACAAAATATCTCTTAGGGGTTATTATGAAAGATTAGATGGTATGAGATCACACATGTAGTACATAAGACCCATCACAGGGGCTCAATAATGTGTGTTTCCCTTGACTCCCCTAAAAAAAAGTAAATTATCTGAAAGCGGGCCCTGTGTTCTCCTAACGCTTCTTTAAAGTCAGTTTTATTGAGGTGCAATTTATATCCAATAAAATGCATGTATTTTTGTTTAATGAGTTTTGACTGTATATACACATATAACCACCACCATAATCAGGATACAGAACGTTTCCATCACTGCCAAAGGTTCCCTTGCTGAGCTCCTTCCCAGTCTAAACACACTCCTAACCCCAGGTTGCAGCCAACTATTGATCTGCTTTCTATCAAAAGGCAGTAGATCTCTCTTTCCTAGAGTTTCATGAAAACCTAGTCATCCTGTAGGTACTCCTACAGGACTGGCTTCTTTCACTCACCTCAGTATTTTTAGATCCATCCTTGTGGTTGCATTCCTTTTTAAAACTGCATAGGATTCCATTTCACAGATGCATGACAATTTGTAAGTCTATCTGTTCACTTGTGGAGGGACATTTGAACTGTCTCTGATCTAGGCTATTATGAACAAAGTTTTCATGAACATTCACACACAGGTCTTTGTATGGACATATATTTTCATCTCTCTTAGGTAAATACCTAGGAGTGAAATCACTGAGTTGTGCAGTAAGTGTATGTTTAGCTTTATAAGAGAGACTGCTAAACTGTTTTCCAAAGTGGTTGTGCCATTTTACACCTTGACCAACAACATATGAGAATCCTAGTTGCTCCAGCTCCTTGTTACCATTTGTCATTGTCAGTCTTAAATTTTAGCCACTCCAGCAGCTATATAGTAGCATCTCATTGTGATTTTACATTGCAATTCCCTGATGACTAATGATGTTCACCATCTCTTCGTGTGCTTATTGGCCATTCATGTATCTGCTTTTGTAAAGGGTCTGTTCAAATCTTTTGTCTACTCCTAATGCTTTTGAAACCTGCCTCCCACGTACACCAAAAAAGCCTGATGTCACTTTCCCAGCTTCCCTTGCAACTCAGTTGTAGTCATGTGATCTAGGCTTGACCAATCAGATACACCCAGCCCAATCTGTACATTGGGAGCTGATGGCTGGAACAAGTGAGACTGGTTCCCATTTTAGCATCAGTGGGAACAGTAATTGCCATGGTACCAGTGGCCACACCCGGAGGCCAGTGACCTGTGCCAAACATGGAAGTGAAGGCCAGCCTCCTGGATTTCTGGGGGGGCCAGCAGCAGGGGTCTCACTAAGCCAGGCCTGTAGCTGACTCTGAACCAGCCTCCCCAGGTCCTGCCTATGATCCTGACGTCACCCAACCTCCTCTTCTTCATTCATCAGCCACATCCGCCAAGTCCATTTCTATCCTCCCAGTCAGGGCACAGCACTGAACACACGGTAGGTTGGGTTGTGAATGAGTCCCAGGGGAGAACTGAATCTGTCAAATTCCTGGTGTAGTGGGAATGCCCAAGATCGTGACTTTCTCGGTCAGAATGAGAACCGCCGAATTAGCACACCGCCTGTCACTGCAGCCATTGCAGGCTTGCCTTGCCTTCAACTTCTTTGCCAAAGGGCTCAACAATAAAAGACACTGTCGAAAATGAAATCTTATCATTGCCTTTTTTTTAAGAGGGCTGTCTTCCAAGGCCTGGATCTCTGCCCTCATTTGCGTTTGGATGTGGGAAATCAATACAGCACCATAAGTATTTATTTTTAATAATCTGATAGCATGCAAATACATTTTCCATTTCCCAACTTCTTTCCCTTCACCAACCTTGGTGCTCCTGACAAAATAAGAACAAACAAACAAAGGCTCACTAACTGAAATGCAGCTGTGTGGGTTTGTCCAGGATTTGTCCTTTGGGAATTGCTGGAAGGTTCAAAGTTATAGACCGTGCACTTGGCACAGTCCTTAAGTACCCTGTGGGAGAGCACTTCCCAGGGGTGGGCCCAGGTTTCGCCAGATCTGAAGCATATATGATTTGGGGGGGAGGGGTGTCTCTCTTTAAAAAGAGAAGACAAAATACCATGAAAAATTAGGAGCAGGTGTTAGGATGGGCCCTTGCAAAGGAGTGGGCTGCAGCCTGAATTTCATTAACTTCTCAGTACGTCTGTTTCTAGCTACCACTGCTATTCTTCAAACAACAGTAACAAATTCTTGATTCTGATGAGGGGCCAAGGTTCACCTTTCAATAGGCCCAGGTTTTAACTTTCTGTCCCTTGCTTCTTCCAAGGTGAGATGGGGCAAATCCAACACCTCTGGGCATGTCTTCTGACCAGCTGTGTGTTTTTTATCATCTCTTAATAGCTTTGACGTCCAGGACAAATGAGACTGATTGCTTCCTATGTTGGTGGTCTACCAGTAGGCTAACGGCCCCCAAGGCTCTGGGCTTCCTCCTCTTTGCCCTGATCCCCAAACAACAGTGTTTACTAGGGGACACGGATTTCGACACCTTGTGATCGGGAGCAAGGACGAGTTACATACTTGTACAAGTGGCACCACGGGGTCACTCCAGCTCATTCTCAGCACAGACACCTCCATCCTGCCCTCCCCAGTAATCGCTCCATCTATCGGGATGGGGGTCAGGCAGGTCCTCTCTTGGGCTGCTATGCTGTCAGCTCTTTGTTTCAGAACAAGTTTTGCTTGTGCAGAAAGAGGCCCTGAAGCTGTCTCACAGCCTCAGATGACACCTCACCCTCCACTCTGCTTATATTCTGCAGCACAGGCCTGGCCAGTACAACGTGAGGACGCAGTGAGGACCCTGCCAGATGCTGCAGACGTGGAGAGTAGCTAAAGTTAGTGTGGCATCCTCACCACCAGGAGAAGCAGCGGAGGGAGCCTCACCACCAGGAGAAGCAGCGGAGGGAGCCTCACCACCAGGAGAAGCAGCGGAGGGAGCCTCACCACGAGACTTGTTCCATGACTTAACATCAAGGGAGAGAGACGGAGGCAGAGGAGGGTGTACAGCGTGATGATGCATTTGGAGATTGTGTGTAGCCTCAAATACAGTTACAGTGAGGCAGACTGTACGTTCCAAAGAGAGCTGCAACACTGTCCCACAAGCTCTTCTGCAGTGTGGCTTTGCCACTCCCCTGCCAAGGGCCGGGGTTCCAAAAGCCCAGGGCTAGCTGGGACCTCTCAGTTATTGACCCTTTCCTGGTCCCAGCATGGTGTTCTGGGCTCTGTGGTGGTCTCCACCCTACCCACAGCCCTGCCCTGCAGGGGATGCCCTGTAACCCCAAAGTTTGCCTGACCGGCCAATGTCATATTGGGCATGGCAACCACCAACACGATCCTCGCCCTCAAAAGGACCTGCTTCCCCTTCCAGGAATTGTAGGAAGATGGCAGAGTAGGCAGGAGTTGAAGGCCAGCCTCCTGTGTCAACACCTGCCCCTGATTCGGGGGCTTTAAAAAGCAACAACAACGACAAATTTATTGAGATATAATTCACACGCCCTACCATGTACCTACTTGAAGTGTACAATTGATGATTTGGGGTATATTACACTTTTCAATTTTAAAAATGGTGATAAAATATATATACCATAAAATTTACCATTTTAACCATTTTTAGGTGTACAATTCAGTGGCATTAAGTACATTCGTAATGTTATGCAACCATCACCACTATCTATTTCCAAAATTTTTCATCACCCCAAACAGAAAACCCTGTAGCCATAACCAATAAGTTCCCATTCCCTCCTTCCTCAGATTTCGGTGGCCTCAAATCTACTCTCTGACTCTACGAATGCGCCTATTCTAGATATTTCATCTAAGTAGAATCATAGGGAACGTGGTCTTTTGTGTCTGCCTTCTCTCACTTGGCATCGTGTCCTCAAGGATCATCCGTGTTGCTGTGTGTGTCAGTACTTCATTCTTATTTAGGGCTGAATAACATTCCGTTATATGGATGGACCACGTTGAGTTTATCCATCGTCCGTCGGTGGCCACTTGGGTTGTTTCCACCTTTTACGTCACTGTTTTTTTTCCCAAGAGTGTGTTTCTCTTTTCGGATACAAAATACCTTTTCCTTGATCAGGATTCAAAGTCTGTCCTGGGGACATTCCAGGTCTGGAGTAGAGGGTAGGATGAGAAAGAACAGCTGTGGATGGAGATGGAGGATGGAGGGAAGATGACCCACACTTTTCAGCATGGCCGGCAGTTCGACCCTGTCGTTTACATGGACTGGGTGTCAATCCCATGTTCCAATCTGGGCCAGCCCCTCACCGTCTCTGGGGCTGGGTTTCCTCATATAATGCCTTCATGTGGGATGCTGCCAGGAGGAAATGGGAAGTACTGGTAAAGCACTAGCCTGGTGCTTTATGATTATTATTATTAAAGGATCCCATCTCAACCTCCACCTCCTCCAGGAAGCCTCCTCTGGCTGCATCCACCACAGGGACCACCCTCTCCTAAAAGCCACAGCGTTTGTTGGCTGCAGCCCTTGTTCCTCTCTTCATCATGGCTGCCTTATTTTATTCCACATTTCATCAGTTACACGTAGAAAATGTTAATTCTGTGGGCTGGCCCCCAGGGGATAGACAACACACAAGCTCTGAATCTGTGATGAAGCCATCCCGCCTTTGATGGAGGCAGAAGATGAAACGCAGGCTACCGCGAATCCCGAGAAGATGGGGGCTGGCATGCAATATTTCAACGGCCCTTTCATGAAAGGGAGCTACCCAAGCTCTTAACATCAAGGCTGGAGAAAGTCAGACTTGATTTCCAAACTCAGGCTGATGTTTGGGTGCACTTCGTGTTTTAAATACTCATTTCTACTGCCTTGATATTTTAATTCATTGCCTTTCAAGGTTTACAAGCCCAAAGTGCTATCATCAGGTGCTCTCTTGGGAGGCTGGGCACAGGAGGTGGGGACTCAGCACATCCTAAGAGGGAATTTGACTGTCGCTGTGAGGTCAGGAAAGCTGACCCCTCTGACATGGAGATGGGTGATACCGAGCTCTGGTTTGCACAAAGCCCAGGCTAGGTGTTGAAATATGTAAAGTGGATTCAGGGCAGCACAGTCTTCTCCCTCCCTCCCTTCCCCTTCTCTTTTTCTCCTTTCTTTCCACTTTTTCTAAAGGAGATATAGCTTTTGATAAAGTGGACAGACCTAAGTGCACAGCTCAATGAATTTTTATGTGTGTGCCCCATGTAACTGCCACCAGATTAAGATGTGGAACATTTGTCACCCCAGAGGGACTCCTATGTCCCTTCTCAGTCAGCACCCCCAAAGATAACTGCTATCTTGACCTCTATTGCCTAAGATTTGTCTTCCCTGGTTTTCAACTTCATATAAGTGAAACTTTACAGCATTTCTGGTGCTGGTTACATCTTAATGGGAGAAGCCATGTCAGATAGGTACTTATCAACAAAGGTGACTGCGTTTAGAAATAAAAATTGTACATGTAATTTGCCATGTATCACATATTTGAGAATGAAATACGGGAATTTTTAGAAATCTGCTGCCCTTTGGGAGTTCCCTGGTGGTCCCGTGGTTAGGACTTGGTGCTTTCACTGCTGTGGCCCCCGGTTCAATCCCTAGACAAGGAACTAAAATCCTGTAAGCTGTGGGGTGCGGCAAAAAAAAAAAAGAAAAGAAATTTGCTGCCCTTAGAGCATCACATCTTTTCTGGAACAAGCTTAGCATACTGGAAGTCAACAAGCCAACCTATTTCAATTACAAAAAGGAACCATAAACCTTAAGATCTGAGCTTCTTTCTCAAATGTATTTTAAAAATCTCAAACCAAATGACATTTTAAGTAGGAAAAGTCTAATTTTCCCATAATTCGGTGATCATCCGTCTCTGTGGCTCACAGACAAATGCTCATTAGCCGTTCCATAATAAGCCGGAGTCAAAGTTTATCACTTACATTAAACATGCAAATGAAAGGAAAGGGGCGATTTCCTTTTAAGAGAATCCTCCATATGCCACACCAAAATTACAGAAATAATTGGGAGTGTGAGAAATACTGTTTAATGCTTACTGATGTTCTGCCATGAAACAAAATCCTTTTACTGAATTGTGTTTTGGGGAATCTAGCCGACCCTTTGACACCAGAAAGAAGGATTTTCCATAAATAAAACCTGCAGGTCAATTTCACTTAGTGATGAGTGATTTCTTTCCCATGCCATCGGATTATTAATAGCTGGGATTTGTGTTTCATCTCAAGGCAGGAAATTAATCACATCATGTACAGGACTTCATGTGGTCCCATTTATTTCAAGAAGGAAAATGTAGTTAAGCATTTAAATTAAATAAACGGATTGACGTTACAGCCATTACTGAGGAATGATTTTGTCACACAGCAAAGAGAATGCATTAAAGATATGAAAAGCTGTTTCTCAGTTTAAGGGTATAGTGTTTCAAAATTCAGGAAGTGACTTTTGTGTTCTGCTGAGATTTCAATTTCAAAATTAGCAGAACCAACCCACAATACAGGTAAAGATGTTTGTTCACTTTCACCAAAGCATAACATTTTGGCAAAATGATCCACTTCTCTGTAATGCAACAAAAGCAGGTTTCTTGTTAGAGTTACATATTATGTCAGTGATCATTTTCATTATATGATATCATTTACATATCAAATCCAAGCACATAGTTTTGTGTGGCAGTTGAAAGAAAAGTCAGAAATTACTGAATTTAACACAACAGGATAATTATACTATGAAAGGTGAATTGCCTTATCCTGAGGTTGGTCCAAAACTAGGATCAAGCATTTGAGGCAAAACAATCTTTGAGAATTCTCCCTTGAGGCTGTTTCTCACACCAATAACAAGTTAGATCAGGCTCATTTTCAAAGATTATCTGCATGTGAAGAATGGAAACCCTTTCCACAAAACTCACCCCAGCTGATCTCTGTTTTTTGCTCTCTTCCAAGATCCTCATTCAATAGCTGCTTTCTTAAGAGAGGGCAAGTTGAGCATGAGTAAGAAAAATAATTGTAATGATAGAAATAACTAATGATTTTGAAAGTTGGTAAATAAACAGGAGGAAAAGTCAAGCGTTCATCTTGCCTTTTCTGAATAAATGCTTCCTCAGACTAGCCAAATAGTTAGAGGCATTTTCTCTTTGTAGAAATCTTCCAGCTAATAAATGCAGAAGAAAGCACAAATTTATACTATCACCCATACTGCAAGCTAAGCAGTATGGTATGATCTTTTTTAGATCATATCATTATATGATCTAAAAAAGAGGCCATCAAACATAAAGCATGTCCCTGATGGGAGGACACACTGTCCCCCATGAAGTGGTCTTGCCAAAAACAGCCTGATTCTGGCAGGTCTTTGGATTTACCTGATTAGATTAAATACAGGGGACAGAGGAACAGGTTACAGGACACCATAGGGCTGCAGTCAGCAAAATCCAGGCTAGGGGGAACCCAGGAGAACCAGCGACTTGGTTTCTTTGATGAATAAATCCCAAAGCAGGGGGTGGGGGGGAAGATAAGAAGAGAGCTCAAAGGAGGGGAAATCTTCTAGAATCAGAGACTTAGGTATGATCCAGTTGTGTGGACTTGAAATGAATTCTGATGCATACTGTAAAATTTATAAATATAAATACATATTTATATAAACAAATATAAATGTAAATATATATTTATATCTAAAATATATATAAATGTGTATATATATATATACACATTTATAAGACAAGTGGGGAAATGAGAAATTTGAACACTCAAGATATCTGATGATATTAGGGACATAGTTAATTTTTAAGTGTGATTATGATACTGGGACTATATTTTTAAAAAGCAAGTCCTTATCTTTTAGAGACACATACTGAAATAGTTACAGATGACAGATGATGCCATGAGTCTATTTCCAAACAGCCCAGTGGGGGAAGGGTGGGTGTGGTATGTGGGCAGAGTTGAAACAGAAGTGGCCATGAGTTGTCAACTTATTGAAGCTAAGAGCTGGGGACATGGGGGTTTACTTTCTCTCCTCTTATTTATATTTGAAAATTTCCATAATGGAAGTTTTCTTTTAATTTAAGAAGTTCACAGACCAGTAATGACTTTTTCACCAAGCTCAGAAGTAAATTTTTTAATTGGCTTGCTAGAAATATCTGATCAACTACAGACTTTTTTCTGGGAAAAAATGTGATTTTTTCTCCCCAGGGAAAAAATATATATGTTTAATATTTTATGTTTATTAAATAGCATATATATATATAACCAGCTTGAGGACCTTGGTCCTAATGTTTTACACCCCCCTTTGCAATAATTTTACTGGAATCCTTCTGCTCCCTTCACTGGGATCCCTGTGCTGTTTCCCATGATGCCTCAGCCCCCTTTTAGGTACCGCCCTTTCCAAACCCTCTCAGCTGCTTCTCAATTAGTATTTGACTGTTCTGGGTTTCCTTTCAGCCCCTTCATGTGTCACTGAGGCTGACTCCATCCCTGGCCACTAAGGCTTTATTAATTACAGTTGTGCATCCTGGTTCTTGAAGGTGCGGTTTATAACTGATTCTTGCATTAACTGAAGCCGTGGCTATAAAGGAGCTGCTAGTGGGTCAAGATGCATTGTTGCCACTGTAGGCCACTGCAGAAAGGCTGAGCTTGGTACTAAAAAGCACGTCCCTGTGAGTTGAGGGGCCAGTGTTCCCATGGGACCTGGGCATCTGTCCAATTCATCAAACCAACCTGACTTGGGTGCCCAGGAGTTGCGAGTTTTGTACTGCGTGTGTTGAAAGGGCTTTCTGTTCAAAGACATGCCCTGAAGTTGAGGTCCAGTGGCACCAGCAGCCTGGGCAGTGTCTGAGGACCTGGCGCACAGTGGGGCTGAGAGCCTTGCTCCTCGTCAACACCCACTGACTCTGCCTTCATAAGGAGGACTGAGGTCACGAGCACCTCCTGGGATATGAAGGGTCCTCCACTGCCAGCCTGGCCCTGTGTCTGGGGCAGCTGCTGCAGGAGGAACCTGGACCCAGAAGCACCCTGCTGGGGAACAGAGGGGAGTCAGCCCTGACACATAGCCTTTCTGAGCCTCAGTTTTCTTGTCTGTAGAATGGGGATAATAAGGGTACCTACCTATTGATATATTAGGGGCTGCCATAACCAATTACCACAAACTTAATCCTGGGGTGGTTTAACATAACAGAAATGTATTCTCTCACGGTTCTGGAGGCCAGAAGTTCAACATCAGTTTCACTGGCCTAAAATCAAAGTGACAGCAGGACAATGCTCCCTCTGGAGGCTCTAGGGGAGAAACTGTTCCTTGCCTCTTCCAGCTTCTGATGGCTCCTGCATTCCTTGGCTTGTGGCAGCATCCCTCCAAGGTCTGCCTCTGTGGTCCCATGGCCTCCTCCTCTTCTGAGTAAAATTTCCTTCTGAATCCCTTTTATAAGGACACTTTGGGGAGCATGATAGGAAGGCAGACTCCTTACCCTTACCTCCAGAGATTCTGATTCCTTAGTTTGGGGCAGGGGGAGGACATGGTGCAGGAGTAGGAATCTGCATTTTTAAAGCAGCTCAGACTGAACTGGGAGATGCTGCTAGAGGATATCCAGAAGCCTGTGTCCAGACTTCTTTCTGTTCAGCAAGGAATGTAGCTTCTGCACCTGCTGTACAGCTGGGTCCCACAGCCTTGGGGTCAGACTGTGGACCCTCGGCCTCGCAGAACACATCCATCAAGATCCATGTGTCTGGGACCCATGCCTGCTGTCAGAGGCCGGGTTTTCCCAGCAGCAGAGCCTGAGTCAAAGGTGCAGTGCAGCTGGTCTATTAGTTGCCTATGTCTGCTGTAACAAATGACCACAAGCTTTATGCCTTAGAACACCAGAAAATTATTCTCTCACAGTTCCGGAGGCCAGGGATCAGTATCACTGCGCTGAAATCATGGTTTCGTTGGGCAGAGCTGCATCCCCCCTGCAGGCTCTAGGGGAGCATCTGTTCCTTGCCCCTTCCAGCTTCCAGGGGCTGGTATTCCTCTGCTGGTATTTCTCTGCCTCTGACTTCGCATCCCCTTCTCTCCTGCCTGCCTCAGATCTCCCTCTGCCTCCTACCTATGAGGACACATGTGATTGTATTTAGGGCCCACTGGATAATTCAGGATAATCCCCCCCATCCCAATATCCTTGACGAAATCACATTTACTAAGATCCTTTTCCTTATAAGGTCACAGTTACAGCTTCCAGGGATTAGGACCTGACATCTTTGGGTGGCCGTTAACACTGCCTCGCAAACTAGGAGTGAGGATTCTGTGAGTTAGCACATGTGAAATGCTTAGAAACTGCTCCCAGCACTTTGATATCTCCATCTATTGTTCCCATGGTTCCAGGCAGCCCAGGGAATTGGAATCTGATACCTTAGCCTGGCCCTGGAAGCCATGCTCTGAATTTCCCCCAGCTCCCTCTTCCCCGTGCTTGTCTCATGAGCCCCCTGTCCTTGGGGCTGGGAGCCTCACCGTTGTCTACTGGAGCCTGCTTCACGCAGCCCGCAGGAGATGAAGGGCCATCTCATATACAGACACCCGTTCCTACCTGTGATAATGCAAAAACGTCAACCAGATTTTGTTGGAATAAACATCTTCTGAAGCAATGAAGCTTGCCCTTTGAAATGCCTATGTGTTTAGACTTTCCATGGAAATGTTTCTGGAATGTGTTACATATTCCCCAATAGTTTCGGGACTATAGCTGACACAGTGATTCTCGTCACATGATTCTTGCTGTGCACAGGTGTCACTGGACCAGCCTGTGAGAGGGAGAGGTGGTGAATGTCTGCTCTAAGCTGAAAGCCGCCAGGTGCATGTGACACTGGGTTCTGATTTTGAATTTCCCTGTCTCCTCCCTCCTGCTCCAGGGTAGCTATTGTTTTCATCTGTAGGTATCCCTCCTGAAAGCAGACATCCCATCTCCCTTGCTCCCCGCCCCCTTTTTATTTTGCTGCTTCTAGTAGCTGTGGGCTGAGAAGCAAGATAACTGAAGCTTGTTAGCACTTTTTGCAAAAAAAAAAAAAAGAGTTAATAGTGTCAATATAAGAGTCTGAACCATTCTCCAGGACTATTGTTATTATTATTGTTTGTTTATGTACCATCCTCCACCATCGCTCAGAATTTGAAACATTTTGTATACTTTCACATATTTGTAATTGACATCTAAAATATTTCATAAATGCAAATGGTTGCATTTCTTATGCATTGTAAATATTGACATTTTAAAAAGAGAACTTGTATCACTCTTTTAAATGTATCCAATGAAGTCTAAAGGCCATGGTAATTTGACGTCTATCATCATTCATTTAGAAGATACACGGACAAAGTCTATTCTAGCAAAAATTTTGTAACTTTCATGTTTCTCCTTGAATTCACTTCCACTCCATTTCCCCCACTGGCATTGTATTCTAATGTAATATATTTTAATGCTTGAAAGTATTTTATGAATCACCCTATTATAATTCTCTCAACAAAAAGCCTAGAAATTAATATTACATTTTTAAAATTACCTGTGACCATAAAGTTCTGGAATTAAAAAAAGTTTTGATTTCTAGTTTGAGCTAACAGTACAATTATGAGTAGCCAATCTATCAAAACGAATTCACTACATATTTTCATAAATAATTATTAAGCATAAAAATAAAATTTTGTTAGAATTGCATCTCTTAATGAGATAGATTGGGCTGTCTTTTTCTTCCCCCCGCAGTTAATTCACGAATCCATGGATTTCTCTTGCTATGATGAGCCAGAATTCAGAATCTATTTTTCTATTTTTTTAATGTAAGCTTTAAAAAATATACTGGTTCATAAAATAAGAGGATGGGAACGGAAGGGGTTTTGTTCAATGATTTGAACTCCTTCAGAGTCATGTGCCGAAATGAACATAATGGTCCATCATCAAAAACACTTCCATCAGCCTACAACTTCAATTGGCCTTTTTAAAATTGGACTGAAAGCTCAGTATTGGAAACACCCTGGTTTGCACCTGTTTTCCCTCTGCCCTGAGTAGGTTTCCAAGTAGAGGCAGAGAGACTTTTCTTTATCCTGTGAAATGGAGAAAAGGAGTCTTTGGAAGGCGTGGCTGATAAGGGAAATCTTGATGGCAGCTGCTTCCCTTTGCTGAAAAGAGTCTGGGAAATTGATTCCCTTAAAGCCCCCGTGTGCCCCAGTTAAGACAAGTGTGCAGGGGCTCCCTGAATTTTGCCTTCAAACACCAACCAGGTGAGCATTTGGATAGAAGAAGGGCTGCCTCGCCTGGACCTTTCTGCTCTGTCGCCAGGGCCTGCCCAGTGCACTTCCTCGAATTTTGGACGGGGACGCTGTGATGCTGAATGGTGGCAGATGGCTGAGCTGGAAAGCCCAGGATGGTTGTAACCATGTGATGCCCAAGCTAATGACTGAAGGTGGGAGGCCAGGCAGGCTTTGCCTCTGTGGTGCCAACCATCAGCTGGCCCGAGTTTTCGAGATGTTTCTAAGAGAGCTACTTGGCGATTGTCATCAGTAGAGCTGAAACCCATTTCATGTATCGACTAACTTATTCATGTGTTCATTTCTTTACTCATCAAGTCAGTGGAGAATGCAGCACTCATTGGGTTCCACCTCCTCTGTGACCCCTACCTTGTACCAAGCACCAGGTGACACAGGGGTGAGGACCATGGGTCTCCTGTCCTCAGGGGCCTCACCATGGGGAAGGGGATGCACGCAGATAAATGAGCCCCACCCTTCCCTTTGGAAAGGAAATCCAAGACCTAGATGTGGCAGGAGGAAAGGAGAGTCAGGATCTGGTGGGCCATTTGGCTGTGGCCCTTCACACTATATTTTCTGAACAAGGATCCCCATATTTTCCCACCTGAATATGTGGGGATTGGGAGACTCAGACCTCCAAGGGTTCCCCAGACCCTGACACTCACCTTCTAGAACTGTGCCTCCTTGATGCATGACGTCAGGAAACTTTCGGGTTGTAGGGGGGCTCATCCCCCAGTGTTCCTGAGTCTTGGACCTCCCCCAGGGGGGTGCCTCCCAGCTCTCCACCCTAAACCAGAGTCTGATGCTGGGCTCTGTCAGGTCACTAGGTTTACCCAACTGTCCCTGTCTTCTTGGCTGTCTGTTTTTAAAAGTAATGATTTTAAAAGCTTCAGTTAGTTACGTGTTTGCCACCTGGGCCCAGGGTACTATGATTTTCAATCTCTGTCTCTCTCCCTCCCCATCCCCCTTTCTTCCTTCTCTCCTTTATTTTCCTTCTCTCTCTCTTTTTTTTTTTTGAGACCTGATTTATTGAGGCATAATTTACATACAATAAAACTCACTTTTCTTCTTGTACATTCCTATCTTGCTTATTTCTGTGAGTTTTGACAAACACCTACAGTGTGTAACTGCTACCATCAAGATATAGTATATTTCCATCATACTAAAAACTTCCCTCTCATCCCTTCGGAATCGACCCCTCTGCCTTCCCCATCCTGTCAACCATGGATGTGTTCTCCATCCCTAGAGCTTTTCCTTTTCCAGATGGTCACATAAATGGAATCGTACAATATGTTGCCTTTGGGGTCTGGCTTCTTTCGTTCAGCAGAATACATATGCGATTTTATGTATGTCCCACAGATTGTTTATCTGTTCCTCAGCTGAGGGACCTTGGGGTTGTTTCCAGTTTTTGCAGTGATGACTAGAGCTGCTATGGAGATCAGAGGACTGAGTCTTCGTTTCTCTTGGATAAATGTCCAGGATGGGATGGCTGGGTGAGATGCTAAGTACATTTAACTTAGTGGTTCTCAACTGTGGGTGATCTTGGCCCTCAGGGGACATTCAGGGATGCTCGGGTCATCTTTGGTTGTCACACATGGGGAACGGGAGGGGAGTGATGCTAAACATCGTACAGTGTACACTACAGGCCCCAAGCAGAGAAACATCAGGCCCAAATGTCAACAGAGCTGAGAGTAAGAAAGCCCGGCTTTAACTCTTTAAGAAAGCCTCCAGGAATGTCTTCCAAAGTGGCAGTACCATTTTGCACCAATAATGAATGAACGTTCCAGTTGCTCCACAGGTTCATCAGCATTTGGTTGCTTCTGTCTCTCTTTGTCTCTGTCTCTCTCTGTCTCTGTCTGTCTCTCTCTCTCTGTGTCTCTCTCTCTTTTTAAAATTGTAGCCATGCTAATAGGTGTGGAATAGTAACTCCATGTGGTTTAATTTGCATTTCCCTGGTGACAGATGATGTCGAGCATCTATGCGTGTGTTTATTGGCCATCTGTGTACTTACTTTGGTGAAGTGTCTGTTCAAATCTTTTGCCCATTTTTAACTGAGTTTTTTGTTTTCTTACTACAGACATTTCTTTTTTTTAATTTTAAAATTTTTTAAATTTTAATTTAAGTATTGTTGATTTGCAATGTTGTGTTAGTTTCAAGTGTACAGTAAAGTGATTCAGTTATATGTATACATATACTCACAAATGTATTCTTTTTAAGATGCTTTTCCATTATAGGTTATTACAAGATATTGAATATAGTTCCCTGTACTATACAGTGGGACCTTGTTGGTTATCTATTGTATATGTAATAGTGTGTATATTTTAATCCCAGACTCCTAATTTATCCCTCCCCCGCTTTCCCCTTTGGTAACCATAGGTTTCTTTTCTATATCTGTGAGTCTATTTCTGTTTTGTAAAGAAGTTCATTTGTACCATTTTTTTAGATGCCACATATAAACTATGTCATATATTTGTCCTTCTCGGTCTGATTTACTTCACTTAGTATGATAATCCTAACTGTACACATTTCTTATTTCTTTCCTATTTAAGCCCTGTACCCTTGAGGTAGATTCGATAACTCATATTTTATACACAAGGAAATGAGACTCTGTGATGTCATAGGACACGTGGCTGGTCCCAGGGGTCTCTGGCTCCTTTCTCCTTCACCCCCACCCCTACCCCCCATCCAGACCTGTTTGCTGTCTGAGCTCCTGCTCTGAGCCTTAATCAGCATCCAACCACTTCCCCCCCTCCCCCTCTCTCCTTCCTTCTCTTTCCTTCCTTTCTCCTCATTTATCCCTCATTCTCTCCTTTTCTTTCTCCTTTGGTAAACAAGGTCTTTCTTTGAATGAACAAAAAGGAAGGCAAACCAATTTTTTTTTAAGGAAATGAATTCTGTGTACTTTTTGATGAATGCTGGCCTACTTAGCTCAGGGAAAGAATTTGAGAGCAGAAATTTCTTTGCTTTTCTTGGCCAGAACTCATGCTGAGATGTTGGGGGGGGGTATATTATTATTTTGACAGAGCCAAGAGTTACTTGGGGGAAAAATGGACCCCATTTGTGCAGGAGCATGGTCTCATGGCGGAACGGAGGGCGAGGTTACCAAGGGCTCCGCTGGACCAGATTCAAATTAACAGCTCAGCTTCTGCTTTCTTGCAAATTTGAGGTATTGGCTATGACTTAATAATTACCTCTGTTCGAAGGAAGCCTTTGTTCTTCTCTAAATGAGCAACATAAAAAGTTAGTTTCCAAATATGTGCAGCATGAGACACATTTAGCAGAGTTAGCATCAGAATCTCAACAACAACAAAAGAAAGAGGGCAGCACTTGGCCTCCTGCATGGCGGGGCTGCCGGATCAATTGATTCAATAAATTTCCCAAGCGAAGCATCAGGGTCTCCAGCTCCGTTGCTCATACACTATGATGGCATCTTTGTCAGCGCCAATGGCCCTGGTCCCTTCTAGGAAGAACCAGGAGGGTGCAAATGTGCACGGGCTGGGGGTGGGGCCCATCACTGCACATCAGAAGCCCCCAAATCTCCTTCCAATCCATTTCCAAATGTGTTTGTTAGCTACGGCTTTCTAATGCCTTTTTTCTTCCTGACACCAAAAATACGATGTCTTCTCCAGCACCAACCAATTCTCCGGCTCTCCACCCACGAACTGGGTGTCCCACCAGGTTAAGGGCTCAGCCCCACAAGACAGCCGCTGGCAAGGTCCAGGAACCACCTATACTTTTGGCCAACCAGTTATAAGTCCAGAAGTTTCCACACCTCCTCCTCGGGTTCGATAATTCACTAGAACAACTCACAGAACTCAGGAGAATACTTTATTTATGCTTACTGGTTTATTTATTTATTTATTATATATTTTTTAATTAATTAATTTATTTACTTGGCTGCACCGGGTCTCAGTTGCTGTACACAGGATCTTTAGTTGCAGCATGCACGACCTTCAGTTGCGGCATGCGGGGTCTAGTTCCCTGGCCAGGGATCGAACCGAGGCCCCCTGCATTGGGAGTGTGGAGCGTTAACGGCTGGACCACCAGGGAAGTCCCTATGTTTACTGGTTTATTATGAAAGATACAACTCAGGAACTGCCAATGGAAGAGATGCACGGGGCCAGGCATGGGGGAGGGGCGTGGGGCACCCATGTCTTCTAGTGCACCAACCTCCCAGGAAGTCAACGTATTCACCAAACCGGAAACTCACAAAATCTTGTTTGCATGTTTATAACTCAATCTCCAGCCCCCTTCCTCTCCCAGAGATTGGGGCTGGTGGTGAGGCTGAAAGTTCCCACCCTCTGATCCAATGTTTGTTCTTTCTGGTGACCAGCCCCATCCTGTAGTTACCTAGGGCCCCACCTGGGTCACCTCATTAGTGTAAATTCAGGTGTGGAGGAGAAATGACCATAGCAGGTAGTGACCAGGTCTTCTGGAAGAGGGCGGGAGGGGCAGGAGTGATGGGGGAGGGGGAGGCCATGACGGGGAAATGGACACGAGCTGGTGGGGCCTGAAGGGGAATGGGCCTGGGCACCAAAGGCGGAGGAGGGAGAGGGAGGCTGGGCTGAGGCTGGCATCAGGGGGGCAGCCGGCCAGACCAGGAGCCCCAGGTCGGCCAGACAGACCCCTCCGTTTGCTTGTTCCTGCTCCAGCAGGGCGAGAAGGTTGTTGGCAGAACGGTGGGCACCCAGCTTTGCTGCAGTCAGAGGGTGGAGGGCCACTAGGCCACGTGGCTACCAGAGGCTGGAACCCAGAGAGCAGAGTCACAAGGGTGGCTAGGTGCAGGGTCAGAAGGGTCGGTCAATCCAGCTGCCACCAGAGGCGACGGGAGTTTGGTCCATGAGTGCCCCCACTGTAGCTGACCCCAGGGAAGAGACCAAGCCTTAGAAGCCAGTGCAGAAGGGTGAACATGAGCCCCGCCCCCTAAGAGACCGGCCTCCCCCAGGCCCTGGGACTCACAGTGTTCACAGCTGCCCCTTCCCCACGCGAAGCTGGCCGAAGGCATAATAATGGGTGGGGCCTCTGGGCTGTAACACTGACCCCAACAGAGGCTAAAGACCCCAGGGGAAGCAGGTAGACCAGGGTCCAGATGACTCTTCGGGAGCCGTCACTGAGGCTGCTCTAAGCCCCCCATCATCCAGGTTCTTGGGGAACCAGGGCCTGGAGATACCATGACTCATTAGCTTTTATTTTTAGTTTTATGCCACAGAAGATGTGCAGTAACGAGATCAGCCTAAATGTCTTGCTATAAAAAGGATGATGGGGGTGAGGGAGGGTGGATGGGAAGTGAGAAAAAGGCAGACAGACATGGACAGACAGAGACCAGGAGAAAGAAAAGAAGAAACACGTCAAGATGTTAGGAAAGATTCCCTCTAAGTGTCAAGATTGGGAATAATCTTAAAATATCTTTATAAAGAATATGTATTATGTTTTATAATCAATCAAAAAATATGTTAGGTATAGACATAAGGCATGAGAAGGCCTGAGGAAGCCCTCTAGGGTCAATGTCGTGCAGGCCTTCGATCTAGTTACCAGCCTTGCAGTGAGGAAGACCACCTGCTTCCCAGGGATTTCAGAGAAAGTTCTGGATCCACCATGGGCCACAGACATGCTCCCGAAACCGAGACGGGGTGGTAGCCAGCCTCCAAGATGGTGCCCAATCTCTGTTGCCTCTTGGTGTTCTTACGATGTCAGCCCATCTCTCGACGAATAGGGCTGATCTGTGTAAACAAGAGGATTTGTGGAAATGATGGAACGTGACTTCTGAGGCTAAGCTATAAAGAACGTTGTAGCTCTGCCTTGCTCATCTTAGATCACCAACTCTGGGCAAAGCCAGCCGCCGTGTCATAAGGACACTCAAGCAGCCCTGTGGAGAGGCCGTTGTTGAGAAGGACTGAGACCTCCCACCAACAGCCAACACCAAGGTGCCAGCCACATGCGTGAACCCTCTTGGAGGTGGCTCTCCCAGCCCCGTCAAACCTTCAGGTGACGGCAGGCTGGCCGACCACCTGACTGCAGCCTCACGAGAGATTTGGAGCGAGAACCACCCAGCTAAGCTGCTCCCGAGTTCCTGACCCACAGAGACCATGACATAATGGGTGTTTCTTTGTTCTTTTAAGCCACTAAGTTTGATGTAACTTTTTATGCAGCAATAGGTAATTAATACAAATGATGCCTTTCATTGGAAAGGCCCAGTCACAAGCTTAACCCCAGAGCCAGGCCTGTGGGCCATCCTACCCAAACCGCAGGCCCGAAAGGGAAGGAAGGAATGAGACATTGATGCCATGGACCTTATGGGGCTGGGATGAAGGGGAGGTGAGTGAGGGCAGCGAATGCACAGGCAGGGTCTGATCCTGTCTTTACAATTTTGCTGTCTTGTTCATGGTGAATATTTTTTCATCACTTTTCATTTTTAAAAATTATTGCATTAACATATTATTTGTCTTGACTGCTGAGTTTGAGGCTCCTCTTAAATTGGGCACGTGAGGTGAGTGCCTCACTCACCCAACCCTCCTCTGTGGTCAGACCCTCACCCCGCCCCCGCAGGCCTTCCTGTGCGTGGGGCCGGGGAGGGTGGTAAGTTACCCTCTCAGCTCGCTCTGTTCACACATCATGGCTGATACTCCATGCCCTGATGGCTTCCCCATTTGATTATCAAGGACTCTGCCATCAAACATGGCAGCCGTCGGCCACGTGTGTCCACCGAACACCTGAAGAGTGGCCCATCCAAACTGAGATGTGCTGTAAGTGTAAAATACACACCCAATTCCAAAGACTTACAAGAAAAATAAACGTCTCTGTCACGATGTTTGATACTGGTTGCATAGTGAGATGATCTCCTTTAGATCTATCATATATGTATCCTATGCTTCAGATATATATTTTCCTTTAATGTGGCCCATATTCTATTTCTATTGGACGGCACTCTTCTAGAGCCTTCCCTGGCCCACCAGACCTGGCTCTCATGAATCTACGGCTCTCACCAGGATTGTTTCCTCTGTACCCTTCACAAGCCTGTTCAGGAAGCTGAGGCCGAACTTCTCTCGGAAATCCAGCCTCAACAATTCAAATTCTCCTCAGGCTGTATGAATGCTCCCAGCTTCCAGAAAGGAAAAGCACAGAGGTGAAGGTTTTGAAACATCATCTCACATCTCGCTGGTTCCCCATCACTCCCTTCCCTGGGAGTGGAAACATCAGTTGTCCTCTGGTACTCGCTGTTTGGAACCTTCTCCCTTCTCTCGCCCTGCTTTTCCCTTCTCGTCCCGCCTCTGCTGCTCGCACGCACGTGTGCCCTCAAATACCGGGAGGGTGTAGGGAAAAGGGGGCCTGGAAGGCACAGCCGGACCCCAGGGTAGAAGCTGCAGAATGCAGGTTTCACCTCCAAGATGGAGAGCATGTATGAGACAGGACCCTCGGGAGGTGGCAAGCCCTTCACTGGCCGTGTCCGAGCAGAGGCCACAAAGGCCAGCCTGAGGGATACCACACGACACAAGCTCTCAAACGTTCATCTGCACCAGAATCCACAGAAAGTGTGTTCAAAAGGCAGATTCCCAGGCCTCGCCCCCAGAGGCTCTGACTCGGCAGGACTGGGTGCGCCCCACAGTCTGAATTTTTAACAGGAGATTTTAAGGCCACATTTTGAGGGGCTTGGGGGAGGGATGGAGCCGGAGGTCGGCGTGAGCAGATGTAAGCTTTTATTTATAGGATGGATAAACGACAAGGTCCTACCGTATAGCACAGAGGATTATATCCAATACCCTATGATAAACCGTAATGGATAAGAATATTAAAAAAAAATGTATGTATATGTGTAGCCGAACCACTTTGCTGTGCAGCAGTCATTAACACGACATTGTAAATCAACTAAAATAAAAAAAAATCTGCCGATTGCTTAAATTCCTCATTTCCCTTTCGTGTGCATATACACAACGTGCAGATGTACCGTACAGACTGTTCCAGAACATCCACGGGAATTCCCTGGTGGTCAGTGGTTAGGACTCAGCGCTTTCACTGTGGGGGTCAGGGTTCAATCCCTGGTCGGGGAACTAAGATCCTGCAAGCCACCCGGTGCGGCCAAAAAAAAAAAAGATGGATTATCCAGGGACCTAAATAAAATAATGTGACCTAAAAATGAAAAGAAAAAGAAAAAAAAAAAGGCCACACTTTGAGAAAAAGGGACCCCTCTGCTGGCCAGAGTCAACTCTAGAAGGCTATAGCACTAGGTGCTAAATTAGAGATTGCTGAATGAATAAATGAAGAAATGAATGAATGAATTTGAAGACATATTAACACTGCTCCAGCCCCCTGTCCTGAGTGAGGAAGAGAGCAGCTCTCAGCAAGGAGCCTTTTCTCAGCAACAATCCTTAGGGGTCCCCGAGGGCCTGGAAAACTTACTTTAAAAGTCCTTGCTAACATTAACCTCGGGAGAGAATTCTGTCCTGATCATCCTCGGCATCCTCTCATAAGCACGGGGTCTGAGTTACTGCGTTAATCCTTAAGAACAAACAGACTGCTTTAAATCTCTCCATTGGTCATTGGCGTGTTACTCAGCTCCAGCTGTCATAACAGAACACCACGTGGCTTAAACAACAGAATTTGGTTTTCTCCCAGTTCTGGAGACTGGAAGTCTGAGATCAAGGTGTCTGCAGGGTTGGTCTCCCCTGAGGCCTCGCTCCTTGGCTTGTCGATGGCCGTCTTCTCCCTGTGTCCTCATGTCATTGTCCCTCTGTGTGTGTCTGTGTCCTAATCTTCTCTTCTTATAAGGACCCCAGTCCTATCGGATTAGGGCCTACCCTAATGACCTCATTCTAACGTAATTACCTCTTTAAAGGACCTATTTCCAAATACAGTCATATTCTGAGGTCCTAGGGGCTAGAACTTCAACATATGAATAGGAGAGAGGGACAGTTCAGTCCATAACAATGTGCAACCAGAAATTTCTTATTTCCAAAGAGTTGTGGGTCCCCATTCGTTGAAATTGAGCCTATAGCCCGAATGCTATAGCATTCGGGGTTCCTGTGGACTCCTGGAACCCACAAGAAAGTGCAACAAAGTCATTGCCACATGCTCTGCAGACAGTGTGGTCATGACAGTGGTATCACTTCTGTGGTCTAAGGAGGCGCCACGAGGGGTGGTTCCCTGAGTCACGGGGAGGGCCCCGTGCGCCCTGTTCTCCCGCCCCACGGAGACCCTCCCGGACAGGATTCCCTCTCTGGGCATCCGCCTCCCCACCCCTGACTTTTCTCACTCTTTTCTTACCGTCTGGCTGGGGGAGGGTGAGTCACACTGAAGGAGCCTGACAAGATGGCTCATCGACGTGTTTTATTTTAACAGTCGTCGCCACCAGACGCTTCCTCAGTGAGACTCCTCACTTGAGTTGTGATCCACACGGCCACTGGAAAGTCACTTTATTAAACCATAAATGTTCGCCACAAATCACAACTACATTAGCCCTCGGCGGAAGCTGTGCAGAACCAACACCCCCCACCCACTCCCGCTACTTTAACTCGGCGACGAAGCAAAAGGTAACGACACACTTTGAACACTGTCTCATCAGGCTTTAAGAATCCCGGAGGCCGTCTGTTCTACGGGTTTGGTGTGATTGACATACGTGCACGTGCGCACAGGCGTGCGCAGAGGATGTTGAGAGTGGAGGCAGGAAAGGAGAGGCACCTTTGCTCCCGGCCCGGGAGGCGCCGGTGCTCGTGACAGCCCCCCCTGTCCTCAGGTCCCACTGCTGCAGACGAGAGTCAGCCAGTCACAGGACTGACCACACCAGGATGCCCAAATCTCCTCCCCACCTCAGGAACACCTGCATCTGAGCAACGACCATCTGGAGACCCATCCCTTTCTCGCTCTTGGACTCAGTTTATTCAGCTGTAAAATGGGGGAAGTGGGGAAAATCAGTGGTTTTCAAACTGTGCCCCATGGAACTCTAGCACAGGCACCTCAGAGGCCCCCGTGGTGATCCAGGGGGCTCCAAACTGCCCACCTTCACTTCCACCCAAACAATCCCACTTTTACCTGTTTTGTATGTTGTGGTCATGGGCCTCAGTGGGGGAGGGAGAGAGGGAGAGAAAAAGGGAATCTAAACCAAAAACTGTTCGAAATACACTTGACTTTATGGCTTCTGGGGACGCTTCTGGTTCTATACTCCATGAGATTGTGAATCTGGGACCTTCAGGGACCCGAATATCAGGGGAGGGTCACCTCCACACCTGTGTGGTGGAAAGGTCTTGTGACTCTGTCTTGCCTCGTGATCAACCCAGTGCTTGTGGCTTGTTACCATGTCTGACTGCTCCTGTGTTCCCTGCAGAGTCTGGCCTTGGTAAGTCAGAGTAATGAAGGCACCTCTGTGTTACCAGTCCCCAGTCCTGTGCCCGAGGCAGACATCACCAATCAATTGCCATGCTCTGCTGCTGAGCCCTGATTGGGGCTCAGTGTTCTTCTCGTCTCATTGCTCCAGACAGCCACTGCCAATGGACACGCAAAAGCAGGCAAGATACAGTCTATTTGCCCGTGCCTTTCTCCTTTCCTTCTTGGTAAAAAAAAAAAAAAAAAAACTCCCTGAAAGTTTAGGAACTGGCCTTTCTGTGGCTTGACATGATGCTCTTCAAAGCATTTCCTTTCTTATTCAGAGGTAGCTTGGGGAAGATGTGTCTGTGGTGGCCAATGTCCAAAATGGTCCTAACAGTCCTCACCTCCTGATATTCACATCTTGGTGTGGTCCCCTCAAACACTGAATAGAGCTGAACTGTGCAGCCAATAGGATATTGTGGAAATGACACAGTGACTTCAGACACTAGATCATAAAAGGTGTCGTGGCTTCCACCATGTTCTCTCTTAAATCACTCACTCTGGGGGAAATCAGCCACCATGTTGTGAGGACACTCAAGCTGCCCTGTGGGGAAGTCCACATGGTGAGGAACTGAAGCCTCCACCCACAGCCAACACTTCATTTACCTGCCACAGGAGCAGATTCTCCAGCCCCAGTCGAGCCTTCAGACTTGAAGACGTCTTAACTGAACCTCACAAGAGACCCCAGAACCAGACTCACCCAGCTAAGCTGCGCTCCAATTCCTGACCCACAGAAATTGTGTGAGATGATAAATATTTCTTTTTTCAGCTGCTAAATTTGGAGATAATTTGTTATGCAGCCATGGGTAACTAATACATTACCTGAATCCGTACCTGTTCAGGAGACCCCAGCACAAAGAGAGTCACCAGGGTGACACCCTGCCTAATCATAGACTATCAGAGGATAATTTGGCCCAAAACAAGGTGGGGTGTTAGTGAGGAAACAGAAGGAGTCTTTTGACACAACTCCGACTCACCCAGTGATTCCTCGCTATGGCGTTTCTTTTCCTTGTACCTCTGACTGTGTTTATTAATCAAAACCAGAAGTCCTCAGAGCTCTCCCACCCCAAGAACTAATCATCTAAAATCACAATGATGAGCCCTCCCCCCTCCAAAAAAGAGAAGAGACTGAATAAAAGGAAAAAAAACAAGCATTTTGGTTTCTCATTGCCCTTTCCCTTTTTATTAAAATACTTGTCCATCACGATTATGAATCTTGAACTCTAATGAGCTGCTGGTATTACTGTTGTTTATTACTTTGATGTGAGATCTTTTTTATTATTTGTTTGGGCTGCAGCCCAGTCATAGATTTACTGCTTTCCTCATGACCGGTCTTAAAATATTTGATTTCAGCTGTCAGAATGCAAATAACCCCAGATATCCTTGTAAATGGAGACACCAAGGAGGGTTTTATTGTTGGGAGGAAAATGGTGAATAAGAAATAAAGCTGATAACATTAAAATGGTCTCAGTACTGAAAAAAGAAGAAGAAAGAGGCTGAAAAAGGAGGAGAAGGGGGAGAGGAGGAAGTGGTCATAGCTAAAAGCCAGATCCATTTAATTTTAAAATCTAGAGAACCCCCTCCGCTCAGCCCCTTTTGAAGTTGGCCATGAGGTTTAATTCCCACCTTTCCGGTCTGTGTCTGGAACGTCTTCCGCAACTGATCCACGATCATTTGACTTGGAGAAGGAGGACCCTGTGACCTCACCGTGTGTCCGATCAATGGACTGACTCTCTGACAATCGCTGGTGGTTCTCAACACCCAGCAGCCAGCTCCCTGCCTGGTCCCCAGTAGTTGCTATGCAAATGTTTGCCAAGTGAACAGGAAAGTGACAGATGTGTTCTATGCAGTTTATCAGCGTGTCACCAGCACAACCACACTGGAGTCCTGCCTGAGCCTGGCAAGGGCAATCTTACGCCCATTTTACAGATGAGGTTATTGAGGTTCCTTACATTTCCCAGGATCACAGGCCTGGTCGTTAAGGATCAAAAGCCAGGTGTTCTTACTCCAAGCCCGGGCCCTTTCCTCTACGTCACAGCGAGGCCGGAAGAGGGAGGATGGAGTTGAGAATGCGGCGGGCTTGACGTTCAGGAAGTCACGACAAGGAAGAGAAGCAGGCTCAGTCAGCCTGCGACTGGCTGGTACGCCCTGGGATCAACAGACGTTCCACAGAGATGCCTTCTCAGCAGCACAGTGCATCTTCTGATGCCTGCTGTAATGTCGGGGTGCACGGTTGGCTTCCTCTGACAGCAGCATCATTGATGACAGATGCTGGAGAGGCAGGGAGAAGGCAGCAGGACCTTCTTCCAAAGGGTCAGCCCAGCCTCCCTCTGCTTCCTGCCTGGAAGTCTTCCCCCCAGCACCCCTAGCAGAGTTGCTCCCAACCTGGCTGCACGCTGCACTTACCTGGGAGCTTTAAGATAATACTGGTGCCCGGGCCCTGCCTTGAGTCTAGGATTCAAGTGCACAGCAGGATGGAGAGAGCAGCTCCCCCAGGGAGAGATGGTCACCTCTGGGAAGAACGTTCCAGCTTCGTGACCCCTGGGAATTCCCCACCGTCTTGGTGGTGGAGGTGGTGGAGATGGAAGGAGGGAAGATGGCAGAGGGTGCACCTGCTTGGTCTCCAGTTCTGGAATCTGGGCCTCCCCTCAGCCCCTGGGGAACTCTTTGAATGACAGGCGTCATCTCCAGGTTCTGATCCAGGAACCTGGGTGGGCCTGTTTAGACAAACAGGGCTGTGGGGATCCAGGAACCCGGCTGAGTTCAGATGGAAAGGAGTGGCCTTTCGACTCTTCCCTCAGCTGTGTCCTCTTTAACCACTAAGGACCATGAGCTCTAACGGCTGGTTTCTAGGATTAAATGGCCGCCAATCGGCTGTAGGGGCCATTGCGCTCTGTTAATGGGGGAAGGGCCTCCAGGAAGCTGCCGGACCTGTGATTAGGGATGTACAGGTGCTGTTATCGCCAAGGTTGTGGCTGCCCCAGGGGGAGCTGACTGCCATCCCAGATCTGCCAGGATTTCCTGCCTCCCATAGGTGGGTTTGGATATAACCGAACAGGCATTGAACCCCACTGTGTGCCACGCTGGGCCAGAGAGACAAGGATGAGGGACCCTGGTCCCGTGGGGGGACAGACCAGGAGTAAACCATGACGATGATGCTTGAAGCACGGACAGAGATCAAGCGGGTGGGACCAGGCACCTATGTGGTCGGGAGGAGAGAATGGGGGTCAGGCAGTAGAGGCTCAGGGGCTTCACAGAAGATGCAGCCTTGGAGTTGGATCCAGACAGAGGGAAGACTCCTCAGGTGGACACAAGTGTCACACAGATGAGACAGAGGGACGGAGGGGATGGCAGAAGCAGGGGGCCCTGCAGCAGGCAAGGGTGAAGGTCACTATCCTAAGAGCAGCAGAGAGACTTTGAAGGGCTTCAGCGGAGAAGCAAAAAGAACAGAGGGCATTTCAGGAGAGGGGCTGGTGGGAGGGACCTGGACCAGCTCAAGTCCCGGCTGTCACTTTCTGGGGCGGCACCTTCTTTCGCCTTTAGGCTCCAGTTCCTTCTGTTGTAAAACGGGGGTGAGGCTGGAACCTGCCACGTGCAGTGGGGTGAGAATTAAAGCTCACAATGCACGTGAAACATTTGGCACATTATTCGCCCCACGGCGAGCTCCCAATAACTGTTAACTCTTATTCTTACCATCATTATTATTATTCCCACTTCAGCTCCTGGCACAGTCCCTAACACGTCCTGCTGTTCAGAATATAGGAATGGATGAATGAGTGAATGAATGAATGAAATTTAGGCTCATTTTACAAACACAGGACGTAAGAAGTTCAGGTCAAAACTACGGCCCAGGGCAGCACAGGTGTCAAGGGACAGGTTTGAGACACAGATGTGTACGTTAATCATAAAGGGTCAAAATAATAACCCCAAGCCCCCCAAGGGACTGCAGTGCCTTCCTTAAAACTCTCTCAGCAGAGACACACCACACTGATGGTCCAAATCGGTGTTCTGAGTTTTACCATATTTCCATTATTTTAAAATTCTTGCATTTGTCAGGATAGGAAAGGCTTTGCACATTAACAAAATAACCTGAACGTCTCCGTGACTCAGTGCAGATTTCCTTCCTGCTCATGGTGTAGGCCCAGGTAGGCAGGGCCAGGGGAGGGGCTGGCCTCCACACAGTCACTCAGGGATCCAGGCTGATGGAGGCCTGTCAGTCACTGAGACAGGAAAGAAGACAGACTGGCCATCTTCTCAGTGCCTCAACTTGGAAGGGACACACACCACTTCTTTTATATCATTGGCCAGATCTGATCACACAGCTAGCCTAGGTTCAGCCTCTGAGAGCAGGGAAGGAGAGGAGAGCAGGAGGTTGGTGAACTCTCACGCCGCCCACCCCACTTCTTCACCCCCTTTTCCTTTCTAGCTAGAATACTGAACCAACTGGGGCACCTCACTCAAAGTATCTGCTGCAGCCAGGTGGGTCCGATTGGCAGAGATGCAATTTGAACCTTTCTGTTCCTCCTCTTTTCTTCCAGGGGGACTGATTTTTGCCTGAATGAAATCTCTATTCCTATAGCCAATAGCATTGCTGGCTTCAAGCATTACAGATCTTCTGTGAATTTTGCTATACTCTTTATGCTTTCTTTCTTTTTTTTTTTTTTTTTTTTTTTTTTTGGTGGAGGTGCCAGGGATCGAACCCAGGGCCTCGTGCTATGCTTTGATTTTATGTCCACACTCATGTTCATTATAAGGTTGTTATTTCTTTATTTAACCAATTTTACGGCTACGTATACAAGTTTGAATGGGGATGGGGGGGGTTAAGTTAACCTGATGACAGTATCTTTGCTTGATATGACACTGCTGCTTATACCATCAGTTGAGCTGATTTAACAAAATTTATAATGTATTCAGCAGCTGATGGCTTGAGCCTAATTGAACACAAATTTATAATGCCATCCAGTGTTGTAATTAAAATGAGGTAAAATCAGCTCATCACATATATACGCTACCAAATGTAAAACAGATAGCTGGTGGGAAGCAGCCGCATAGCACAGGGAGATCAGCTCGGGGCTTTGTGACCATCTAGAGGGGTGGGAGGGAGACGCAAGAGGGAGGAGATATGGAGACATATGTATATGTATAGCTGATTCACTTTGTTATAAAGCAGAAATTAACACACCATTGTAAAGCAATTATACTCCAATAAAGCTGTTAAAAAAAACTATAAAAAAAATTAGCTCATCAGATATTGTGTATACACACTCTCCCCTTCAGCGGCCTTTGTTTTGTTTATGGTCAATTACATTTTCAAAGTGGAATTCTCAGAAGAATCCATCAGATGAATGGACATGAAAGGAAACCAACTAAGGACTTGAGCTGGCTCTAAATTGACCAGGAAACACTCAGAAAATATTTTCAAACAATGAGAGAAATTAATTTTCCAAGGTGGAGATTTTGGGGTGTGATTAGTGTTCTATGCTATTTGAATGACCACAGAATTATGGGAGCCGAAGGGGGCTTGGATGCATTAAAAAGGAATTGTCTGTGTTTCTCTGTCTGGAGTCCAGGCCACGCAGGAAAGAGAAAAGGGGACATTCCCCACTCCCTGCCCACCGCCAAAGAAAACCAATTCCTTAATGATGATCTGCAGGCATAGATCATCATTCATTCCAATTGGTCTTTGCTATGAGATGACTTAATCTATCATGAGGGCATCTTCAGGGTTAAAATTACATTTTGTGGGGCTTCCCTGGTGACGCAGTGGTTGAGAGTCCGCCTGCCAATGCAGGGGACGCGGGTTCGAGCCCTGGTCCGGGAAGGTCCCACATGCCGCGGAACAACTAAGCCCGTGCACCACAACTACTGAGTCTGCGCTCTAGACCCTGTGAGCCACAACTACTGAGCCCTAGTGCCACAGCTACTGAAGCCTGCGTGCCTAGAGCCTGTGCTCCGCAGCAAGAGAAGCCACTGCAATGAGAAGCCCGCGCACTGAAACGAAGAGTAGCCTCCGCACACTGCAACTAGAGAAAGCCCACGTGCAGCAACGAAGACCCAACACAGCCAAAAATAAATTAATTAATTAAAAAAAAAAAAAAAGAGGTACAGGGAAAGGTGCTGGTGATGCGGAAAACATTCTCACCATGGGGCTCTTGTTTGCCTTCTGCTGTGGTAGAATACAGCTTCCTTCAACTGGATAAAGTAGTCATGAGATTTGTTGGGTGCTCCCTTTATTTGGGGCGTGAACACTGATCTGTTCTGGGAGGGGGCTCTTCCGCCCCAGCCTGCCCCCCCCCGCCTCTCCCCACTGCCCCCTGGTGGTGTTGGGCTGTAGCTGGAGTTAGCCGAACTCAAGGGTGAGACCCCCAACTTCAAGTTCAGAGGATTCCCCCAAACTCTCTCAGGTTCGATAATTCACTAGAACACCTCTCAGGACCCAGGAAAGCACTGTGCTTGCAATTACAGTTTTATTAGAGCAGAAGGGTACACGTCAGAACCAGCCAAAGGAAGGCTTTGGCTTTTGCCAAGTCTGGGAGGTGTCCAGATGTGAAGCTTCCGCCATCCTCTCCCCGAGGAGTCCTGACGCCGTTAACCCTCCCAGCCATGATGTGTGACAATACTCCGAGTATATTGCCATACCATAGGCTGGGGGCTTAAACAACAGAAATGTATTGTCTCACAGTCCTGGGGCCAAAAGTCCAAATTCAAGGTGTCGGCAAGGTTGGCTTCTTAGGGCTGTGAGGGAAGGATCTGTTCCAGGCCGTTCTCTTAGCTTCTGAAGTTCCGGCTTATGGTGACTAACTCTAATTTTCACACGCTATTCTGTGTGTGTGTGTGTGTGTGTGTCCATATTTCCCCCTTTTTATGAGGACACCAATCATATTGGATTAGAGCCCACCTTACTTTAACTCTGTAAAGACCCTATCCCTAAGTAAGGTCACATTCCGAGGTAGGGGGCTTTAGGACTTCAACATATGAATGGGGGAGGGGGAGACACAATTGAACCCATAACACAGTAGCACCCAACCTGCATCGCAGCTTCCCCTGGTGGTGGCCAGAGCCCTTCTACCATGGAATTGCCACTCCTACAAGGCTCCTATGCGCCTTTAAACAGTTCCAACCTGCCCCCTGGAGAGGCAGGCTGGCATCAGACGCCAGGGCCAGGGCTTTTATCCAGGCCATTGTTACAGATGGTGCCTCTGAAAGCTGTGTTTTAATACCTTCTCAGCAGTGTCCCCCCTGCACTCCCCACCTCTCTCCGGCCAGAAGCCTCATGTGATCAGGGGCCCCACCAGCTGCTGGCTAGGAGGGAAGGCGGGTGTCTGCAGTCATCTGCTGGGGATAGGGGGGCCATTTATTTGGGGGGCTCCCTGACAGAGCAGGGGGGGAGGCACCAGGTGTCCAGCCTGTGTCTAGCCTCAGACATGCCTGCAGACACAGCAGCAAGGGGTCATGATTTAACCAGAAATCAGGTCCTTGCTCTTGGCAATAGGGTTATTCTCTTTCCTGGCCTTTTCCCCCAGCCATTTAAAAGGTTCCCGTGGGTGTATCTCATGGGCACATCCCATGGGTGTGTCCCGCCCTTATTCCTTCTCAATATGCAAAACACACCTGCAGCTGACCCTCACTTCTGCGGATGACAGCTTGGAACGGCCAGGAATTGCACATCTGTTCCCAGTACCGACCTGAAGAGCATCTAACTGTGTTCCTTTGACGCCCCGTGTTTATTTCTCTCTTGACAGATTGTGGGCTCATAGCTCAATTAAGTGAAGGTAAACTAGATGACTTATATTTCCCAGCAAAGGCCAATGCAAGCACCTTGTGCCTTTGAGTCAGGCTTCTCGGTGCCTCTGAAAGACCCTGAAGGCCATGGGCCCTGAGGACTTGCTGGGGCATGGGAGCAAGTCAGATAGCATGTCCCCACATCTGGCTGGGATGAAGCTCCCCAAGGGTATGAGGATCTGTCAGTCAGAGAAAACAATACTGGCTACTGCTGGTGCTGGGTCAAGGGCAGCCTTGGGCCCGAGGGACCCCAGCCCAGGAACTGTCCTGCATTTGGGTTGGGGTGGGTGGAGGACAGACAGTGCAAGTACAATGGCATGTGGGGACCCTGCAGTGATTGTAATAATCATCACAGCTGTCCCTCACTGAGGGTTTACACCAGCCTGAGCCCTCCATATGCACCATCTCCTTTACTTTGCACAAAATCCCTACAAGGTCTGTGTTATTACTACCACCTTATAGATGAGGAAACTGGCTGGGACAAGTTAAGTAACTTGCCTAAGGTCAAGGTCAAAGCTACAATTCACACTCAGTCCTGCCCGACTCCCAGTCTGTTCTCCATCCACCATTGTGCTCATGGCCTCCCACCTGGAGTCCAGGAAGAGCTGAGCCTGGGACCCTGAACTAGGCTCGGCAGAGAGACCCTTTGATTTCTCCCCCTCCTTCCTCCTCCAGGACCCCTGACTCCCTGCTTGCAGTCAGTAGTTTTCATCTAGTGCAGGATCTGCTTCCTATAAAAACAACTTAGGAATGTGTGTCAGACCTTTATCTATATCTTTCAGGGAACTGGGAGTTCCATGACTCTACTATGTGGCTGATTTATAGTCTAAATTGTTACCAGTTTCCCAGCCCAACAGCTACTGTATTCTTTGTTTCTACATCTTTTACTTCAAAGGACAGGGACACAGGGGCTTGTATATGGTTTCAATCCCCACTTTTCTTTGATACTCCTCAATCTTGAGGGTAAGAATTTTGGGACAAGAAAGGTAATACAGTGTTGATCGAGAGGATAATCATAAACTCAGTAGAAGAACTCGGTTTTAAAGGGACTCGCTTTCAAAGTGATCCTCATTTATCCATTCAACTACTTTAGAGGACAGGACAGACAGCAGATAACAACAAACAAGTGCTGGCAAGGACACGGAGCATTTGGAGTCCTCATACACTGCTGGTGGGAATATACAGGGGTGCGGCCACTTTGGAAAACAGTGACAGTTCCTCAGAACCTTAAATATAGAGTTAGCATGTGACGCATCAATTCCACCCCAAAACAAATGAAAACATATGTCCACATAAAAACCTGTACACAGATGTTTATAGCAGCACTATTCATAATAGCCGAAAAATAAAAACAAGCTATGTGTCTTTCAGTGGATGAACAGATAAACAAATTGTGGTCCATCCATACAACGGAAGAGTATTTGATAATAAAAAGGAACAGACGACTGGCACATGCCACGACGTGGATGAACTCAAAAAAACACTGCACCGAGTGAGAGAAGCCAGACATAAACAGGTCCCATGTTGTATGATTTCTTTTCCAGGAGATGTCCAGAATAGGCAAACCCACAGAGACATAAAGTAGATGAGTGGTTTCGGGGCTGGGGAGAGGGGAGAATGGGGAGGGACAGCTAGTGGGGATGGGTTTCTTTTGGGGGTGATGAAAATGTTCTAGACTTAGATAGTGGTGATGGTCGCACGAGCTTGTGAATATACTAAAAAAAAACCTCTGAATTTTACACTTTAAAATAGTACATTTTTTGGTGTGTAAAATATGCCTCAATTAATTTTTTTTCAAAAGTAAAGGGATATAAGACTGCTCAGGAAACTATACAATATTATTGAGAAATGGCAGATCAAATAAGTGGAGAGATACACTATGTTCAGATGGGAAGAATCAATATTGTAAAGAGGTCAATTGCCTCCAGATTGATCCATAGATTCGGGGCGTCCCCAGTCAAAATCTGGCCCCTTACCTTCCCAGTCTTAGCCCAGAGTCCCACACAGTGGAGGAGCCCCCAACCTAAGCGAACATTCTCACCTGCTTTCTGAGGGAGGGAGAATGAGATGTTGTACATGGAATCTCTCTGAGGCCTCCCTTTTCACAGCTCCGGATGGTACAGCCCAGGGAGCCAGGCTCCGAAGACCTCCCAGAATGGACTCGGAGCACGGCTGCATCATCTCCCAGCAGCAAATGTCTTGCCTCAGTGCAGCAGCCTCCAGCTACACCCTTCGTTTCAGAGTAAGTGATTCTGGGCTTCCCCCAGCTCTCACTGTGTAACTCCATGTCCTAACAACTCCTCTCACCTCCTCCTCCTCCAGTGCCCTGCTTTGCCCAGCTGATAACGACGCTGTTGCAGCATCCAGGACCACAGGGATGGAGGCTTCCCGGGAGCAGGGACCGTCTTTCTCTTTGCCGTCTGCAGCCTCCAGGTACACAGTAGGCACTCAGTGTTTGCTGAATAACTGTTAGTGCCTTGAGGCAGGCAGGCAGAAGAGACAGCCCCACAGTATAGAGCACCCAGGGAGGGGCGGCAGGAGGTGACGGCGACAGAGTAAGGCAGTGGTCAGGGCTTCTGCAGAGGGGTAAGGAGTGGGACAGAGCAGAGAGAGCCCTGTCCCAAGGGACGAGTGGGGACAAAGGCCCCAAGTCTTAGGGGCTGGCTCTGCCTTACACAGACCATGGGACCAGGCCCTTCTGGTCCAGGGAGGGGCACCAGCAAGCTTGAGAGCCTTTTCCCCCTCATGCCTGTGGTTCAGGAGGAACAGGGGCTGCCGCCACAATTCTGGGAACAGCACGTAATGGGGTGGATGAGAAATGCCTGGGGGGGCACTGCCAGCTCTTTCCCCTCCATTACCACACCCACATGGGGAGCTCCCCAGACCCCACCAGCACCCAGCGCCCCAGCCCTTCTCCCAGGCCAGCAGCACGCCCAGGCTTCTGCTTCAAGGGGCTGCGCTTCCGAAACCCCCTTCCTAATTAGTTTTCTCCCACCACACCCTGATGTGCTGTAACAACAGTGCACGAGACCCTATCTGCGGCGGATGTCACTCAGCTCCCCAGAGCATCCCGGGTAGGGAAGCACGCCTTCATTAAGCAAGTTAATTACTTGCCAGCTTGGGAGCCTGATCAGGCCTTGGGCAGGGGATGCCCTGGGCCTGCTTTGATCCCTGTAATCCCAGGGCGTCCCTGATGCCGACGTGGGACCTAGCTTGAGGCTTTCTGAGCATCCCAGAATCCCGCATTCATCACTCGGCCAAGAAATCTGGCCACAGACTGGTGGGCAGAAGGAGCCTTAGTCTGGGCAGGGATGTTCATAGCAGGAGAAATGGCTTGAGCAAAGAGAAGAGAAGTCAGAGGTGGGTTCCTGCTGGTACCCAAAGCTCCTGTGAGGACTTTGCTCTGTGACATGAGCCTTCAAAGGGTTTTGAACAGAAAAGCAGGAAGGAGGGACACGACCTACCTCATGCTTTCCTTCCAGCTGCCCCGCTGAGATTCGATTGTGGGAACAGCAGTGGACACAGGAAATATGAATGCAGCGGTCTGGGGTACAGAGGATGACAGCTTGGGCGGGGGTGGGAGCGGGGGAGGTGGGATTCTGGATGCGCTCTGCAGGTGGCGCCCGTGAGACTTGCGGATGGGTTCGGTAGGGCGTGTGAGGGGAGGAGGGGAAATCAAGACAGCTGCCACGGATATGCGTGAGCAACTGGACACCGGAGTTACTATGAACGAGATGGAGGGTCCTTGCGGAAGGCTTAGGGTGGGGGAGGAGCTATTGGGAATTCAGTCTGCGGGCAAGTGAAGGAGTCGAAAAGGCAATTGTCCCTGTGAGCCTGCAGTTTCAGGCGAGGTCTGGTCCAGAGCAGTACGCTGAGTGGTCATTGATGAATTGATGGCTTTGAGGCTCACCAAGTGGGGAGAGTGTAGTCGGACGAAGAGGCCCGAGGTCCGAGCCCTGGGGCCCAGTTAGGGGGTGGGGGAGGGGCAGGGGCAGCGTGGGGGGCGGGGGCTGGGGATGAACTGTCGGATTTAGCAGCGGGGAGGTCGTGGGGCTTCAGGAGCTGCTCCCGAGGATCAGTGTGGGCAAAACCTACCTGGAAAGGGGTTTAAGAGATGAGGTGGGGGGGGCCGGGGAGAGCCTTGGAGGCTGGGGGAGTCTTGTTGCGAAGCAGAGCAGGAAGATGGGCAGAAGCTGGAGCAGGAAGTAGGGTGGGAAGGGAGGGTTTCCACGTGGCAGGAGTACCCCGTCCCCCGCCTCCCCTTCGAAGCCACACCGTGGAGTGCAAAGTCGTGATTTTACCAAATTCAGAAGGAATCCAGGCGGCCCACAAGCTACACCAACGGCCACCCCCAGACAGATGTCGTCACTTTCCCACCCGCCCGTGACTCCTTGGCGCTGCTGCAGGAACTGGCAACCCGTGCCTGCCTCCTCCCCTGCCTCCCTAGCTGAATAATTTAGGCGCTATTCTAAGTTAAAACCAAATAAAGCAATTGAGAGTGACTAATTCCTCGTGAAATTTATGTCCCCCCAGACGTCTTGCTGGTAACAATGCCGGGAGCCATTTATCCCCCTTAATTTCAGCTGTACTGCTACTGGAAGGAGCTGTCCAGCTGAGGTAGCCTTGTCTCGTGCAGCCCAGGGGGCAGGTTGGCCACACAGCTGCCGGAGGGCCGTCCAAACCTGCAATGTACACGGGCGGGTTCTCAAGAGATGGCATCACGCACATAGCCATTCACAAGGCCATCTCAGGACTTCACAGTTGGAAACGATGGAGGGAGAGTGCTGAGCTGAGCTGGACCAGAGACAGTGTGATATGAGCAGGTCCCCGAGGACCAGGGGCTTCAGAAAGGTGGCAAGAAGCTGCGGGGGCTTACGGTGAGCAAACATGTCTGGAAGAACATGAGTGGGGCAGGGAGAGGAGGTGGAAGGAGAGAGAGAAGGGAAGGACCCTCCTCCCCCAGGCCCCATCTCTGCCCCACTCCTCAGGCAGAGCCCTCAGCCCCCCTGGGGTCCCAGCCCCTCACCCTTCCCTGACCTCAGCCCTGTCCCGACTGGGCTGGGAGCATCTGTGTCCAGCTTATCCTTTCTCTAGACTGGACACTCCTTGCCGAGTGGGAGTCTGGGAGAAGAGGCATCTAGCAGAGGGAACAGCCAGTGCAAAGGCCCTGAGCTCCCACATTCTTCTGTGTGTTCAAACAACAAGGAGACCAGCAGAAGTGGCAGGACCTGGGTCTGATCCATGTCGTGTTCAGCACAGGCCTGGCACGTAGTAGGAGCCTTAGGATGGCAGGTGAATGAATCGGGAAGGGGTAGATAGATATATACGTGTGGGGTAGACGGCCCTGTCCAGGCATCACTGTGGTTGTATTATGCTCTGGACCTGGAACGTGTCTGCTTCAGTGCTGTGAGCATGGGTTGGCCATGGAGTCCTGCCTTTGTCTCCCTGAGTCCCCTCCAGGGCTGTCGGGAGCTGGGTGTCAGGACCCTGGTGATGAACCGAGGCTGTTGGTACCTTCCTGCCTGCCTGACACACAGGCACCCCTCCCACCCAGCAGGGGGCCTGGGTGTCCTCCTCTGTACGATGGGGAGGCTGGGGGGGTGGGATGTCCAAAGTGGAGACAGGGGTGGGGAGTGAAGGTCTCGGAGAACCTGGCTCTTGTAATCAGCCCTGTGGGCCGGGGCATGTTTCCTTCCAGAAAAGACTGGGGGTGGCAGGAACCTCCCTGGAGGTTCTAGGGAAGGCACTAGAGGCAGAGACAGGAGACTGGGAGCCCCACAGTCCCCAGCAGCAGGCTCTGAGTTTGGACAGGCGGCAGAATGCAGACCCTCCTCCATCCTGTGGGAGGAGCAAGGGCTGCAGGGATGGACCCTGAGGCTTCCACCCAACTGATATACGGGGCTGCTTCATTCCCTCCAGGGAACAGGGTCCCAGGGGCCTATCAGGGAGGGAGGCCTTGATTCCTGAGTAAAGGAACATGTATTGAGCACCTGTTGTGTGCTGGCACACCTCCGCAGGCCTCTTCATTAATTCTCACAAGCTTGAGGTAAGCAGTCTGTCTCCATCTTAAAAGTGGGAAACAAGCTCAGAGATGTAGTGTGACTACCCAAAGGTCACACAGTGTGTGAGTGACTGAGTTGGGGTTCAAACACAGATTTCTCTGGCCCCTTGTGGATTCTACCAACGCACTGTTGGCTATCTGTTCCTGAATCCTGATTTCAAGAAATGGAAGTTTTCACGTCAGAGAAAACATTTGATTTTCTCCTTGAAGGGATGATTCTCCTGTCCCTGGAGTTCAAAGGGGCTTCAGTTACTCTCCCTACGTGATACTTCCCAGGATGAGTCAAAGGCACTAAATTTACTGTGTTTAAAGCGACTTCTTGAGCATCCCAGCAAAGGCTCTGATTTATATCCAAGGCGTTGTTTTAAACATGTAACAAATGATAAAAATCAGTCCTGCCAATGCACCTCAAGAGAAGTCATACTAAGGGAGGAAAACAAACGGTGAAATTAGATGTTTCGTTAAAAGATAGAGTGATGGATTAAGGCCCAGAGTGTGAATTTAGTGTGACTCGCTGAAAGAAAAAGTTGGGGGGCAGTAAATCCAAAGTGACAATCTGTGTACGGTGGACCAATATTTGTCACTTTTATTATACTTCGTTCAGAATTGGTGATGGGTCGTCATTTAAACACATACACACACCAACAATGCTCAATAAAGCTTTTAAGTGAAAGCTTCTTGTGCTAAGGATACAGGCTAAAATCTCGACTCCAACCCTCTGTGTCAACTCGGAGAACATTGCATAATGCAAGTTTCTTCCTGTCGTATCTAGAAAACATTCCAAAGGCAGAAAATGTGGGAAAGGCTCTCAGAAGATCCCCAACCACGCCCAGGAAGATAGGGAAAAGTAGCACCCACATCTTCCGAGTGGCAGAGCCCCATGCCCAGCCATGCCAGCATCCTCATCAATAACAATAGCAGTGCCAGCGATCGATCGGAGGGTCTGACATTTCTCCTGGTCACTCATTCAAAGGGCTCTGAGAGCAAAGGCGTCTGGAAGCCAGGGCGTGCTGTCTGCTCTTTGCATTGGGAGGTCACAGGTCCCGGTCTCCACCAGAGATGTTGGGGTGGATTGGATTCTTGTTCCCAGTTCTTTCCTCCCTGTAACTGGACATGGACAACACATCCATGGCCTCTGCTCTGTGACTTGCAGCATTTCTCACTGTGGGTGGGGTACATGTCCCTGCCTGAAAAAGACAACCCCCTTAGTCCCAGCCTCAGCCATATACATGCCATATAGGTAGCACCCCACTCTGCCTTCTATTTTAAGGTAACTCCAATCACCTCCAAATCCACCCCCTAGGCCTTGTCCTCCCAAGAGACTCATGGGAAACCTGCTTCCCCTAAGGATGTAACTTTGAGTATATTTCTGTTCCCCCAAATTCGAGCTTCTGTCAGTTTTGTCAAAGGAGTCTCTTTGTCATAGTATTTTTAAAGAACTCTAGAATTTCTCTACCAAGGTTTCCCCATGGAGCCGCAGACCCAGGCCTACTTATGAAATGTTATTAGGACCCGCAGAGGCCTGTGGAGGTGGGGCAGGGGGAGGGGAGACAAAATTGGAGGTCTAGTCAAAAAGCCATTCCTTCTCTCTCTTCCCCTCTGCTCTAGATTGGCACGTGGCCAGTGAGAGGACTGTTTCATGGGGGCTCCCAGTGGCCCATGCCCCCAGCATTCACACTTTCCTGTGGTCACCTCCCATACATTCTGGGCTTGGCCATGTGACCTGCTTTGGTCAAATGGGATGTTAGCAAGCTTGACACAAGCAGTCTTGAAAAGGACCATGCAGATTAGGGATTGTGCTCTTGGAAGATTCCCTTTTGGAACCCTAATCCACCCTGCTGGGGAGAGAGATCTGCCCGGCCAACCCCCAGCTATTCCAGCCATCCCAGCTGAAGTGCCAGGCATGTGAGTGAAGCCATCTGGAAATTTTCAACCCCAATCAAGCCTCCAGGTGACTGCAGCTGCATGGGGAATCCCAGATGAGACCAGCAGAAGAACCATGCTGCTGAGCCCTGTCCAGATAACAGAATAAATAAATGGTGGTTGTTTTAAGCCAGCAGGTTGTGGGGTGGTGTGTCACACAATGTGGTGGATTGAAATATGTCTGTAAGTTTTTTGACACTCCCCTCCAAAGAAAACGAAGCCCAATTCTTCTCCACTTGTATGTGGACTAGACTTAGTGACTCACTTCTAATGAATAGCATAAGGTGGAAGTAATTGTGTAAGACTTCTGAGACCAGGTCATAAAAGGCATTGCAGCTTCCTTGTCTCTGTCTCTCATAGCTCACTTTGGGGAAAGCTAGCTGCCATGTTATGAGGACACTCAAGCAGCTCTATGGAGCGGTCCACACATGAGGAACTGAGGCCTCCCACCAACAGCTGTGAGAGTGAGCCATCTTGGAAGTCAATCCTCCAGTCCTGTCAAGCCTTCAGAAGACAACAGACCCCACCAACATCTTGACTGCAACCTCTCAAGAGACCCTGAACCCAAACCACCCAGCTAAGATTCCTGACTCTAAGCTAGATTCCTGACTCTAAGAAACTGTGTGAGATAATAAATGTTTATTATTTGGAGCTGGTAAGTTCTGGGGCAATTTGTTATGCAGCAATAGATAACTGATACACACAGCAAGAGATGACTAAAGTAGCCATTGTGCTCTGGTACCACTCTGCAGGTTGTCTACACACTGGAATATGACATGGTAAATGGCCTCTGCTCCAAGCTCTCTGAGGGCCACCCAGCTGTCCTGGCCATCCCAGAAACACCCCAGGAAATCCCAAACCTTCTTTTGATCCTTCAGTTATAAGGGGGTCCTCCTTGGCCTGGCAGAGGTCCTGCAAAACCCTGGACCCTGCCGTGGCATGTGGCACAACTATTTTGACATCCCCCTATCCCACTCATCCTGTTGGTGGAGGGATGCCCATCAGGGCATCACAGAAAGAGTCTCTGTGTTGACCTGCCACCCCATCCCCCCAAATCAGCCACTTTCATACACTGCTGACAAGAGTACATAGTGGTACAACCCTCCCACGGAAGGAATTTTGATCACAGCTAACAGAACTTCGGGCATTTTCCCTGAACCCAGCCATCCCACTTCCAGGAATCAACCCTGAAGATACACATCCAACAATACTACACAGAAATTCTGGGAAGTGATTGTAGCACGATCTGTAGAAACACTCATACCACAGAGAGCTGTCGAGAAACCTACGGTCTGTTCACATACTGGATGCTATGTAGTTGTTTAAAAAAAAAATGAAGATCTCTATGTCCTGATGTGGAGGGATTTCCAGAATGTATTGTGAAGTAAAAAAAAGCAAGGTAAGAAAGAGTATTTACTGTGGAGTTATTTTTTGTGTAAGAAAGAAAGGAAAAGAAACACATATACACATGTATCTGCTAGTTTTTACAAACAGAAACACTGGAGGATAATCTCAAAATTAATGAAATTGGTTACGCACGGGGCTGGGGCTGGTTGGGGAACTTCTTTGACTGCACCTTTCTTTTTCTTTTTTTTTTTTTTTTCCGGTACATGGGTCTCTCACTGTTGTGGCCTCTCCCGTTGCGGAGCACAGGCTCTGGACGCGCGGGCTCAGCGGCCATGGCTCACGGGCCTAGCCGCTCCGCAGCATGTGGGATCCTCCCGGACCAGGGCATGAACCCGTGTCCCCTGCATCGGCAGGCGGACTCTCAACCACTGCGCCACCAGGGAAGCCCCTTGACTGCACCTTTTTAATCCAGTTTTCACTTTTGTATCAAAAATGAACAAGGTTGGGGGAAATGCCTAAAAATAATTAGGAACATAAATAAATGAACCACACTGTATATCAAACTGAAAACATAACCATACAGAAGAGATTTTTTTAAAAAATAGTTAATAGTTACTCCAAGTTTTAAAAAATTCCCCTCCAGTTTCTTTAATGGACTAGGCAAGCCTAGTCCATAACAAGCATCCAATAAATGCTTTTGGGAGTAAATGAATGAATGAATGAATGACTCAAGGGCAAAGGCTGGAAGCTGCGAGTCCTGCTTTCCCCTCCCAGGGGTCTCTGCTTGGGTCACAATTTATATAATGTAAGGTCTGTTAAGATCAGTTTCATATCACAAAAATGAGCCGCAGGTGGTGTCTGTGGCCCACACTCCTATGGCCCCCCGAACAAGATTTTAAAATCTCACCCTTGCTGGCTTCTTCCCCTTCCCTTTCCTGTTTCCCCCACCGCCTTACCAGCCTCCCATGGGAGACTTCCCTTAATAAAACACTTGCTGTTTTATTTGTTTGTTTTTATTTGTTTGTTTGCTGTCATCACAAAGTACCACAGGCTGGGCAGCTTAAACAACAGAAATGTATTGTCTCCTGTTTCTGGAGGCTGGAAGCCTGAGGTCAAGGTGTTGGCAGGGTGGGTTCCTTCTGCAGCCTCTCTCCTTGGTTTGTCGACAGTTGTCTTCTCCCTGGGTCCTCACGTGGTCTTTCCTCTGTGCGTGTCCCTGTGTCCGAATGTCACCTTTTTAGAAGGACACCAGTCATACTGGATGAGGGCCCATGCTAATGACCTCATCTTAACTGAATCATCTGCAAAGGCCCTCTTTCCAAATTCACATTCACAGGGATTGGGGTTAGGACCTCAGCATCTTCTGAGGACACAATTCAACCCCTAACACTTGCATATGATCCTGCCTTAGACAAGGGCATTGCTGGTCGCTAGCAGGACTGTTGTGAGGATTAATTATCAATACACATCAAGCATTAACAACAGTGTTGGGGGAAAAGCAAGTACGTGGTTGTTATATTTATTATTATGTATCGAAGCATGGTCTCCACCCTCAGAATACCCTAGTGCTGGCCACTGCGCTGGTGCCATCCCAATGGGACACCTCCCAGTCATTTTTCATCCCGTCCTCAATCTCGGCTGCTTGCCAGGCTTACCAGTCTCACGACCGAAAGTGAAGGTCTAGTTCTGTGTCTTTGAGCTCGGAAGAGGCAGAAACCACCTAGGAACAATCGAAGGACAACAGTAGTCTCCTTTCAGAATGCCAGCAGCCTCCACGCTGTGCTGTAGACGTGATCATAAAAGTTACAGCGCTCCACCGCCCCCTGGTAACATTTACAAACGTATATGGGATTTAACATCAAAAAACGCCCAAGGAGGAGGCGCCCGTGCTGAGTCGGCAGATATCAGGGTCTTAAGGGATTGGGGCAGGAGGCTGGCACTATACATGCTGCTGTGAAGTCCGTGGGGGCAGCTTAGGAGGAGGGCTGGGGGAAGGGAGCGGTCCTCTCTTCGCCCAGGCAACACACAGACTCGTGGCCACTTTCGCAGGGACCCCGGGCGGGTATCCATCCAGGTCCACCCAGCAGGTACGTGTCCTGACCCCACGATTCAGTCGGGCTTTGAGAACCTTGCCCCCCGCACTTCCCCCTCATCAAACATTATTTCAATGTGGTTGGGCGAGGCAGGAGGCAGCCCTGAGTGCGTGGTAGGCTGGGCCGCAGCTCTCGGCTCAGTTCAAGGTCCAGAGGTTCCCTGCGCCGCTGCCAAATGAAATAACGCATTTGTGCATGAAAAGAGAAGCCTCAGAACAAAAGACAGAGAACGGTGCGTGTCCCGCTCTTGGCCTTGGTGATGCTTGACATTTCTGGGAAATGAATTTAGTGCAAAACCCAACAATTCAAAACCTTGTGCCAAACAACCGCTGCGAATAGAACCGGTGGGAGCAGAAATAACGTGAAGAGGCAGCGCGTCCTAAAATAGTCCCCGATGGCTGCTGCGTGCACGGGAGCAGAGGGAGGCAAGTCGTCAAGGGAGCTTTATTAAAGCGGAGCCCGAGGCTGGAGCTAGGGCGGGCTATTGAGAAACGCGAGTGCGTGCGTGGGCGGCGGCGGAGGAGAGGAGTTGTTGTTCTGATGAATTCAGTCACCATCTGCGAACGCCCAGCAAACTGTCCACATCCAACTTCCGGTCCCCCAAGGCCTGGCCGCTGGCCAAGCCGTGGCCACCGTGTCCCACGGCGCATCCCACAGGTCCCACCCACTCAACCTGCCCAGAATGGACTTCTCTCCCTGCCCCCACAGCACACTCAAAAGTGACTCCTCCCACCACGCCCCATCTTCCCCTCTCCACACCCCCATCCAACCTGCCATCTCCACACCTGCCATGTAGAGGCAGCCTTGGGCCACTAGGATGGGTACAGGCTTGGAAGCCACGCTGCCAGGGGTCTGGGTTCAAATCCTGCCTCTGCCACTTATTGGTCATGTGTCCTTGAGCAAGTTCATTTCTCTGAGCCTCAGTGTCCCCTTCTGTAAAATGGGTGTAACAGCAGCACCTGCTTCCTGTGACTTAAAATTTGTCACAGCATAGAGCTGTGCCTGGTCCAGGTGAACTCAAAAAAAGTTGACTATCATTATTGTCGTTAGTATTAGTATCTCATCGATCTCAGTATGCCCTGTTTCTCTGTCCCCACTGTCCCTTCCTGCAGAACTGCTCAGACCACCTCCAGTCATTCATTCATCCTTCCCTTCCCCTCCTGGCAGCCAGGGAAGGAGCCAGCAGGTGGGGTCCACTCCTGGCCAGGGCCATACCTACTCCCCATCTCAGAGGTCTGAGGAACAGCCCCTGCTCTCCCCTTAAGACCCTTCCAGCCCTTCCTGGCCCCCACATACTCTCACCTTGGAGGATGTAGTTTATTGAATAAGTGTCCCCCCAAAATTCATGTTCACCCCAAACCTCAGACTGTGACCTTACCTGGAAATAGGGTTTTTCCAGATGTCATCCAGTTAAATTCAGTACACACTAGATTAGGGTGGGCCCTAAATCCAAGGACAGGTGTCCTTATACTAAGATGGGGAGACAACACAAAAAGGTACACTCAGAGAAGGTGGCCATGCACGGACACAGACAAAGATTGGAGTGACGTGGCCACTAGAAGCCAGAAGAGGCAAGGAAGTCTCCTCCCCTAGAGCCTTTGGAGGGAGCATGGCCCTGCCCACACCTTGGCTTTGGACTCCTGGCCTCCAGACTGTAAGAGAATGAGTGTCTGTTATTCGAAACCACCGGTTTGTGGTCATTTCTAACAGCAGCCCCAGGAAACTAAGACAAGGCCATTCCACCTTGTGAGCAACTTTGTCCCTCACTAAATACCATTTACAACCAACAACATAGGAGTTAAACCATGTTCCTGCCGACTAGCAGCCTTACGTGACATTTTGTAGATGTTTCATTAAACTTCTATTGATTACTATTTTGCAATTTCTTTTCCATATTTTGCAGCCAATGATTGCTTTCCCCAGGTTTCAAATGTTTCTTCGGCCTTTGAAAATCCTACAGCCCAAGGGCCCCATGCCTATGAGGCCTGGTAGATGGAACACTCCACCCACTACAGCCTGGCCACCTCCGCTCCTGCAGGTGCCCTGAGGACAACAGCCAGGTGACCCGGCCCTGGCCAACGGAGCCCTGCAGAGCCCCATAGAAGTCCAGCCGAGGGGCATGGGCTGCCGGTCAGCAAAGACCCTTTCTAGCACCACCAGCCTCCTCCAAGGCTCTGGAGTATGGTAGGGATGGAGACATGGGGAGAACAAAGGTCAGTGCCTGACCTTGGGGACAGGCCCCCAGCCTGCCCTGCCTTCCCTTTGTTGATTCCTCTCCCTTACCCTTTGCTTCAGCAGCTCCCTCTTTGCAGCTCTCCTGTGCCCCTGAGCTTCTGCCTGTCCACCACCTGGAGGGCCCCTCCTGCCTTTCACTCCACTCAACACTGACTATGTTCGTGAGATCCTCCTGGAACCTCCAGCCATGTCCCTCCAGAGCAGGCTCAAGTGATGCTGCGTTTTCTTACAGCAGCAGAGGAGAGGAGTGGGAGTGCACTCTCCAGCCCCTTGAGGTTCATCCACCCACAGGCCCGGATCCCACTCCACAAGGGTGCAGCAATGGGAGGACCCCGACACTTCCCCTGGGGGGTCAGAAATACAGAAAGCTGGGAGGGCACCTGGGGGCCGTGGACACACCTGTTCAAGCAAAACAAAGGCGCACACCTTGGGTCTGAATCAGGGAAAGCTACGGCCGCACAAGGTAATGAGCCTGGCGCGGGCTGCGTGGGCTCCCTGTCTCTTAATAAAGAAGTATTGGGCTTCCCTGGTGGCGCAGTGGTTGAGAGTCCGACTGCCGATGCAGGGGACGCGGGTTCGTGCCCCGGTCTGGGAAGATCCCACATGCCGCGGAGCGGCTGGGCCCGTGACCCATGGCCGCTGAGCCTGCGCGTCCGGAGCCTGTGCTCCGCAACGGGAGAGGCCACAACAGTGAGAGGCCCGCGTACCGCAAAAAAAAAAAAAAAAAAAAAAAAAAAGTGTTCCCACCGGTGCTGGGTCTCAGGTGGCCGAGCAGGGATCAAATAGCACCTGGAGTGACCATTATTTGTCTCCCATGCTTTCTCGCCACCTCCTGTGGCCATAACTCTCCTAACCATTATCTCACAGGCTGTGAGATAATGAAAATCCTACAGCCCAAGGGCCGCATGCCTGTGAGGCCTGGTAGATGGAACACTCCACCCACCTGGCCACCTCCTGCATGCTCGCGCACCCAGGCAGTAAAGCGGAAGCTGTGGGTTGAGGGCGGGCCAGCCGGCTCTTCCTGGCCAGTTCCACCTGCTCTTGTCGTCCTTGCGTCCTGCTCAGCTTTCACATCCCTTCATCCTCCATCCTTCCTTGGGCATCACATCTGCCTCCTCTGTGGACCCTGGAAAGTTCCCAGCCACTCCCAACCCATCTCCTAAGAGTCACCTGTCTGCCTGCCAGCGAGCAAGTGCCTGGCCTGTGGCAGGACTGGGCCAGCGATCATGATACCTGCAGAGCGAATGAATGAGGTGGATCCCCCCGAGGCAGGAGGAGGCCCAAGCTACCCCCACCAAGGGGGCCAGTTTGCTCTCTTCATTGCTGACTTGGAGCCATTGCTGGTGACGTGTGACCTCTCCCGGGGGGAAACAGAACCCCAGCTCCCACCCATCTTGGGACACTTAACCTTCCAGTCTTTCAGGGTATCCACCTGTAATAGGGGTCCTCACATCACCATCCCAGCCCTGCACCGTGGCTGTGGGATGGGAGTTACCCCCCACACGTGGGTTGCCCCCCCCAAAGCTTGCACCATTTTATTGGATTCCACTTGAAAACATGAAGATAAACGGAAGCTAGATACCCAATCTCTACGGCTCTTTCCGTCATAAAGCTCCGAGCTCTCAATGTCTACGCCAAGTCACTTTTAATTTCTTTTTAACTAAGAATTAGCTCGGAGGTAATTGCTTCCATCACGTTGATGGAAATCAAGATGAAGTAAATAAAATGAAAAGCAAAACTGAACCTGAACGTCTTCCTCATTGCCTTTGAATAATACAATGACAAAAAACTATTTGACCTCCCAGGTTTGGAGTTTTTGTTGTTGGACATCTAGAAAGGAGATGTAATTATAGGACCCATTTATCAAAAAGATTAAGGAAATCAGGGAATGGGAATTGGTTTGCAACAGTTCTGGAAATTATATCAACGTGACCCTTTGGTTCTGCATTTTTCACTCTGTGTCCAGCAAGGTTCTCGAATTCTGCAGTTTTCCTCCCTCCCTCCCAGCTCCCCAGATCAATACTCATGAATAAGGTTGATCCTGAGGGGCTGTGGGAGCAAGAGGCCAAAGAGATGCCCCCGCCTCCCATCCCAGGACGGGGGGGATGGAAGCCCCGTCAACTCAGTGCGAGGCTGGCTGGCGGGAGAAAGACTTGTTTTCCTCAAACTGTGTTACCAAGGATACAGCATCCAGTCCTTGGGATCTGAATGAAAGAGCCTGGTTTCCGGGGGTTTTTGTGCCTTTCATAATTTAGAATACGTTTGGTTTTCATTTGCAACCGGCCTGCCAGCCCGTCCTCCCCACAGCTCTGTGAACTCTCCCGTAACATGAATAAATCAAACTCTCTCAGCTCCAGCTGCCTCACGGGGAGGAATCTGGGGTGTTAGGAGGATCAGAGGATTCTCCTGGTTTGGGGGTTCTCAAGACTTACCCTGGGAGTGTTTCCAAAGGACTTTTACAAAATGCACACTCCTGGTTCCCACGCCCTGGGTGAGGTCAGGCAGGTTTTGTGGAAGTTCCCCGGATGGTTCTGGGGCACATCTTAAGAAACAAGTCCAGCACCCCTACTTCAAGCGAGGCAATGGAGGCCCTGTGGGACTGGGGAGGGGTAGGGGGAAGTGGCCAGGAGCAGATGGTCATTAGCAGCAGACCCTGACCTAACCACCCTGACAGTGCAGGGGAAACGGGAGCAGAGGTGTCGTCCCTGGCTCTGCCTCTTGCCAGCTGTGTGACCTTGGGCAAGTTACTCGATGTCTCTGTGGTCAACTTCCTTAGCTGAAATATGGGGACAGTACAGCCCGTCCTTTTGCTGGGCTGGGGTGAGGCTTACAGGAGATTACACCAGTGTGTAATGGGACCCCCCCCACCAACGTCCAGTATCATTATGTCCAGCACGTGTCTTTGTTGATCCTGCACTATAATGAAATGGGGCTTTGGAGGTGCTGTTCCCACAGTCCCCAGGGCTTCTGCCTTAGCTGGCCACTCTAGACGTTTCCAGGGATGGCTATTTCCTGACACCATCCTGGCCCTGTCTGCCCTCCAGGGAACAGTGAGCCAGGCGGGATGCCCAGAGGGCCCTGGCTGCCGGGCCACCCTGCTTGATGGTTTCTGGGCCTGGAGATGGGCACGAGGTTTTCCCTCATTGGCTGCTTGGGGCGTCCTCTTTGCACACACAACCCCTCTGTCAAAGGCTCTGAAAACCCCATGAGTGCTTTCCTGGAAAAGAGTTCCCCATCCTGAAAGCTGTGTTTCCTAGGCCACCATGACAAATGGCCACAAACTGGGTGGCTTAAGACAAATTCATCTTCCCACAGTTCTGGAGGCCAGAAGTCCAAAGACAAGGTGGCAGCAGGGTTGGTTCTTTCTGGAGGCTCTGAGGGAGAATCCATTCCATGCCTCCCTTCTCTTCCGGTGGCTGCCGGCAATCCTCGGCATTCCCTGTCTCGCAGAAGCATCACCCCAATCTCTGCCTCTGTCGTCACATGACCTTCTTCCCCCATGAGTCTGTGTCTTCTCTTTTGTCTCTTATACGGACGCTTGCCACTGGGTTTAGGGCCCACTCAGTGAATCCGGGATGATCGCATCTTGAGATCATTTAATTACATATGCAAAGACCCATTTTCCAAAGAAGGTCCCATTCACAAGTCCTGGAGGTTAGGACTGAATATATCTTTGGCGGGCCACAATTCAACCCACTGCAGAGGCGTTTCAATGCCTGTATTTCCTTGATTCTAAGATTCTCTTTCCTCCCACATGTTAATGTTTAACTCCACATGTATCTTAAAACCAGTGATCAACTCCAGTGCAGTCCTTCTGCCTCCCCACAAGCTATTATTAAATCCATGGTAGTTGTGTTTCTCATCTATTGTGAATTGACAGAGTTCCAGGCTCTGGTCAAAGGAAGGTCTCAGGGCCTCCGGGCTGGGGTCTCTTCTTGCTGGATGCTGGAGATGGGAAGGCCCGAGGCCAGCCCAGTCTCTCTTCCTCTGCCTCAGCAAGGCCACTTGCCAGCCAAGGTGGGGCCCCTCAGACTGAGCCTCCAAGGGCTCTGGACCAGATCTCCTCTCCAGAGGGGGCCAGCTTTGCTTTCTCACCACTCCTGACGGCTGTTGGTTCTGCTGCCAGCACCCCACACCCTACGGCTCTCCAGGCGCAGGGTGGTGGGGGGAAGGCCCTGCAGCAAACCCCGCAGCAAGTACTTTCCATTCATTCTCTCACTTGTTCGCATGAAGCAAATAAATAAGTAAGAAACCCAAGTCTAGCCAGCCGGCTTAATCTTCATAACTGGGTCTACATCCGGGGCCCCTCATCCTCTCAAAATTCACAGCCACCTGGTATTAATGTCCCTTTGATGCCTTTCACAGCTGGACCCGGATACTTCCTGGTTTGGGACAACGGGGCATTTGGATTTTTTCAATGGCAGCCTCTAGAAGCTAATTAGGCCATTACTCTTCAAAGATTTAATTTGCTTTGATGGCCCCATCTATAATTATATTTCCAAACAGCTTCTATTTAATTACTGCACAAAATGAATGAGGTCCTTGAGCAATTTGAGTCTGATAAACTCACTTCCTGTTTGAGTTCCCGAGACAAAGAAAGACACAGGGGGAGGGGGAAGGCAGATGGATGGGGTTAGGGATGGGGGCTGACTGACACCTAGGGAGGTAGCTGTCCCCGCCAGAAGTGCTGCAGGGATCACGTGGCTGCGACCACAGCAGGAAGGACTACGGTGGGAAAGATGAGGTGGGAATCAACAGATGTTTGGGGGTAGGGGGGGCATTGTCCCTAGAAGGGAAGCCCCAGGAGGGCAGGGATTTTGATCTGTCTTTACTGCTGTAGTCCATGTGCCCTGAGCAGAGCTTGGCCGCCAGCAGGTGCTCAGCGAACACCTGTTTAGCAGGTGCATTGGGTAGACTTGACGGGAGTCTGGGTTCTTACAGCCTGAGCGAGGGTGCTGCTGGGAGAAAGCAAGCTGGCCCTCGGACAGCTGATCCCCTAGTGAGTCTTTTGCACCAGGGCAACTGCGGTTGAACAGCCCAGCATCCGTTCCCCCTTCTTCTAGGGGTGGCACCCTTGTTCTGTGTTGAGGGCCCACCTTGCCCCCTGAACTCTGTCCCAATGGATGTCACGGGTTGAATCGTGTCTCCCCTTCCCACAGGCATGTGTTGAAGTCCTGACCCCCCATTTCTTCAGTGTGTGGCCTTACTGGGAAATAGGGTCATGGCAGACATCAGTAGTTAAGATGAGGTCGTACTGGAGGAGGGTGGGCCCCAATCCAATATGACTGGTGTCCCTATAAAAAGGGGAAATTTGGACACAGACACACATACACAGAGAGGATGCCATGCGAAGATTGGAATGAGGCTGCCAGAAGCCAAGAAACTATCAGAAGCTCGGCGAGAAGCCTGGAACGGGTCCTTCCCTAATGCCTACAGGGAGGGAGAACAGACCTGCTGACACCTTGCTCTTGGATATCCGACCTCCAGAGCTGAGAGACAGTGCATTTTTGGTGTTTAACCCTCTCGGTTTGCAGTACTTTTTTTTTTTTTTTTTTTTTTTGGTACTGGGGCGTCTCTCTGCTGTGGCCTCTCCCGTTGTGGAGCACAGGCTCCAGACGCGCAGGCCAAGCGGCCATGGCTCACGGGCCCAGCCGCTCCGCGGCACGTGGGATCCTCCCAGACCGGGGCACGAACCCACGTCCCCTGCATCGGCAGGCGGACTCCCAACCACTGCGCCACCAGGGAAGCCCGGTTTGCAGTATTTTTAATGGCAGTCCTAGCAAACTCCTACAGTGAGAGTGTCAATCCCGACGCCCTCACCTGCTCCCGCCAGGATGCTACTCAGGTGCCCCTTCCCTGAAACGTGACTCCCATGTCCATCAGTGAGCCCTGCCCTTTTCCACCGACTGGGTAATTCTCCTGTGGGCAACTTCTCTCCTGCCTCCCCCTTCAACTCTCTGATCTACCCCCAGAACCTCCTGAGAACTTCTGGGGGCTTACTGAATTCAGAAGGTTTTTTTGTCTCGTTGTCAGTCAGATGTTCCTGATTGACACCAGAACCAAGAGCTGCCCCTTGTGAGGCAGGTCTCCAGGCAGGGAGGGGGCGAAAGCTCCCGGCCTGCCTGCGCAGCGGGCTTGCTCACGATGGCATCATCTGCTCCCTCTTGCCCCGACCACACACGTTATTCAGCTCATCTAGATCATGTGTTTGGTGTAGGGGATGCTGCAGTGAATAGGGCAGCGGGAAGGGAGATGATCAAGTAAGCAATTTCAGTACAGTGGGGTAGGCATTGTGACAGGTAGGAGGGAACCCTGTGGGAGCACAGATGAGGGGCACCTAACTCCTTATGGGTGGGGTGGGTGGTCAGAAACGAGGACGGAGCAGGGCTGCCAAAGGCAGGAGAGGATGGAGCTAGGGTGACCAGCTGTCCCGTTTGCCTGGGACTGTCCTGATTGTAGCATTAAAAGCCCTGGGTGCTGGGAAGGCCCATCGTGCCAGGCAACCTAGGGGGTCGGTCCCCCAGGACAGGGCACGCAGGGGATTGTTTGTGGCTGGAGTGGAGAGTAGGGCGAAGTGGGGAGGGAAGTTGAGAAGAGGCAGCATCGCCAGGGGCCTTGCAGCCCAGGGAAGAAGGTGCAGACCTTAGAGCTAAGAGGCAGGAAAAGCTTTGGAGAGTCTCCTGCAGAAGCGTGATGTGACAGGAGCTGTAACTTTCCCAAGGACCCCTCTGCCTGCTGTGGAGGGTGGAGCGCACGGGGCAGGAGGGGCGGGGAGATGCCTCCACATGGGGACGAAGCTGGGGAGGCTCGGGCAGGTTAGGCCTCGAGCGGCCAGGGAGGTTGATTCAAGCAGTGATTCTGAGCCTTTCTTGGAGGGGAGGGTGGCGACAGACATGCTCTGAGATGCTGATGAGCGCCACGGACACTCTCCTCCAACAGATGCACACGGCTGCCCGCACGCATCGCTTTTCTCAGGCACACGGACGCTGTTGCGGGCAGTTTCAGGGCTTTTGCAGACCCCCGAGATCCAGCCACTCCTCACCTCCTGCCCATCTCCAGCCTGGCCCCTCTGGTCACCCGTCCCTCCAATAAACCCCCCTGCGTTCAAGCTAATCGCCAGGTCAGCTTTGTTCAAGTCAGTTTATACCTACAGCAAGTCGGTAGTGGACCCAGGGTTCAAACACGGGTAGATCCGCTGCCCAACACATCGCATTTTCTCCTGTCTCGATGCCTGCGGGGTGTGTGTGTGTGAGAGAGAGAGAATGAGAGAGAGAGAGAGGTTTGACACTCCCCTTTTTATCTGAAGATAATATTACAGACGAAGGAGCAGCCTGCACTTGACTGAAATACAAACGTGTAAGCAATTCTGTTCCATTGCAGAAGCTCCACGGAGGAAATAGCCCCTGATGTGATGAGCTGTGACGGATCCTCGGGACAGCTGGAGAGATGTGCTTTCTCTTCTCTAAGGGGAGGTCACCCGTCTCTGACTTTACCACCAGCGTGCAGAGCCCAGGAAAAGAAATCGCATATTGAAAGTGTCCATCGTGACACTGTCCCCAGAAAGCAGACAGGGATCAACTAGGAAAACACACAGTAAATAACACGACCCAGGAAGGGAGGGGACTTCCCTGCTTGCTCGTCAATGTGTCAGGTGTTGCTTATTGGGAGGCGGGTTTAAGGTGTCTGGAAAGGAGTCACAAATGTTTGGGACTCCTGGGGAGGTGGATGTCACAGAGATGCTGATGTAGCCTGGAGATGCTGGATGCTGGTCAGGGGTGATTTCTGGGGGTCCTAAGACTGATGTGAACTGTAACTTACACGAACAGAAAACTCCTAAGCTAGGGCTTTAAAAGCACTCGGTGTTTTAACGGCCAGCAGCCAGAGGTCTGGCATTCATCAGCAGGGGCTCGGCCTGGACAGCAGAGGGGCCCTCTCTGTGCCAAAATACTGTCACCGCCCGCGATGCAAACCCACATGCTGGGATGAAACATAACAGGTCTGGCCCTGGCCCCTAGCCCTTGAGCCAAGCCACTGGCTGCCATCCTGTGTCCTGGACCCTTCAGGGACCCTCTGGCTGGGGCTTCCCTGCCCTGAGCAGTGCTGTTGCCTCGGATGCTGGCCCAGCTGCCCGGCCATCGTTCTCACTGCCTGCAATGGATGAACTGGGAGGCAGAGACATTGATCCAGCCCAAATGGTAACCGAGGACACAGGCAGTGCTTTCGGGTGTAGCTGGAGAAGAAATCGAACTTCAGCCACAGGTCAACGTGGAGGGAGACCCCAGCTGACCCAGCTGCAGCCTTGCCAGCCCGGAACGATCCCGAGAAAGGAACTGACCCTGCTGGAGGCCGCAGGGAGAAGGCAGCAGCCACTGGCTCCCACTGGCACTGCCAGGCCATCTCGGGCAAGGGTCTGACCTCACCGAGGCTGGTCCTCCCCATTCTTCACGTCACCCACCTCCCTGGGCTGTTAGGGGACTAAATGATGGATTCTTTTGCCAGGGCTGCCATAACACACTAACTCAGACTGAATGGCTTACATAACAGAAATTTATTTTCACACAGGCTGGAAGTCTGAGATCAAGGTGTCAGCAGGGTTGGTCTCCCCTGAGGCCTCTCTCCTTGGCTTGTGGATGGTCGTCTTCTCCCTGTGTCCTCACGTGTCCCTCCCTGTGTGTGTCTGTGTCCTAGTCTCCTCTTCTCATAAGGACACCAGTCGTACTGGATCAGAGCCCACCCCAGTGACCTCCTTTTAACTTAATCTCCTCCCATCTCCAAATACAGTCACATTCTGGGGTACTGGGGCTTAGGACTTCGATGTGCAAATTTTAAGAGGGCATAATTCAGCCCATAACAAATCAGATGCTGCGTAGAGACGCCAGACACGGTGAAGGTGATTAATAAACAGAGGTGAGTGCGATTCAGGGGGGCTGAGAAGGCAAGCAGAGGCAGAGTGTTGAAAACTCTGCCGAGTTCCGGCATCTTAGCCTTTCTCTCCACCGGGAAGCCACCCTGGGCTTCCGCTGTTGATCCTTCCAGGGAGGAAGGAATTTACTTCGCAGCCTTGCGCGACCCTACATTTCTGGCGTGGCTCAGCTGAGCTAGCTTACGGTCCCTTGAGAGCTTCCAACGGTGGGCTCACCGTGCCTTGAGACAGGAATCCCAGGCCCACTCCCCCCCTCCCCACCGCCAGCCAACAGCTGGTGCCAGTCTAGCAGTGTCAGTGGGCCCTGTAGCCCATGTCAGGGGTCCCGGTGTCACTGCCTTCCTTCCGGGCTGCCCCCCGCTGACATCATCAAACGGGGAGGGGTGATGCCGGGCAGGAAATTCATTACACCTCCTTCCCATGTTTGATTCCATTGGGTCATGAGACAGGGCTTTCTGCCCCTCTGACTTTTTTCTTTTTCTGACCTGAAGCTATTGGGAGATTTTTCTCTGATCTGGACACCCCACAGGCACTCAGGACCGTCTGCTCAGGAAGGGGCACCTTCCCAAAGGCCAGAAATAGGCTCTCTGGATGCCATTCAGACCCAGGAAAGGGGCTCCCCGCAGCCCAAGAGGGATCAGAAGAGAGAGGGGTTGGGTTTCTGGTGAACTGGCTTCATTGAAAGGCAAGAAGCGGCTTAAAAGCACCTCCATGACTATTTTTCTGGTCATGTCCTATTCTCCCCACAGGGTTTAAAAATCTGTCTGAGCCCAAGACAGGCCTTTGATGATCGTTGTGTCAAAGGCGGGGGCTTCCTGGCATCGGCTGGCCCTTCTTCCCACCACATACTTCTGCCCTTATCTTCCCTAGAACCTTGACATGTTGTACCAAGCGGAAGATTTTCTCCAAAACCATCAGCAAGTTGGTGATAATTTTCTGCAGCAAAAACACCACCAAGGCTTTTCTGGTAACATTTCAAAGTTGGATTGCAGTAGACACGCCCCCCCCCGCCCCACCCCCCCGGAGTCTGGGTGAATGAGAGCAGGCGTTTTGAGTCGAGACAGTTTGATGCATTTTACTGGCTGCTGCCCATGTGTCCTGACGTAGTGATGTCATCACCCGCGTTTGTTCACTGTGCACAGACAGGGCTCTTGCCCCGACTAAGCCATACTGTTGAATAATGCAATTATTCTTTTCCGTCCTGCCTGCTGGATCTCAGTAGCTGTAGGACCCGCACTGGGGGCGAAGCTTCAGGACCTGAACTGTGCAGAATGGAGCAGAAGCTCCCCCTCCAACTCTCTCCCTCCCCAGCCATGAGATTTCTCCCGAGGAGCCTCGGTGTCATATTGCTACCCATTAACGCTCCTTTCTTCTTTTTCTTGGAAATCAAAGTGTCAGCTTTTGCCAGCAACTGCCTGAAGAAAGTGAGAAGGCGGAAAGGCCCAACCCACCTCCACGCCCCCGTGCCACGCTGCCAGTACCTCTGGGAGGAAACGCTGGACCTTTCCTGCTTGGTACCCGCTTCCCTGCAGGTTCGCAAGTGGCAGTGCAGGTAAGAGGCGGATGAGTGCCTCAAAAGTGAGAAATGGAATTCCTCTTCTGGATCATGCCCCGAATAATCGAAAGTAGAGGCTTGAACAGTTATCTGTACACACATGTTCATAGCAGCATTAGTCACAGCAGCCAAAAGATGGAAGCAGGTCACATGTCCATCAGCAGATGGATAAAGTGTGGTCTGTCCACACAAGCGAGTATTATTCACCGTTAAAAAGGAAGGAAATCGCCTATCACATGCCACAGTATGGATGAACCTTGAGGACGTGATGCTGAGTGAAATAAGCCAACCACAGAAAGGCGGGTCCTGCAAGATTCCATGTATACGAGGTCTCTGGAGCCAGATCCACAGAGACAGGAAGTAGAAGGGTGGGTGCCAGGGACTGGGCTAGGGGGAGATGGGGGGTTAGTGTGTAATGGGGACAGAGTGTCAGTTTACAAGATGAGAAAGTTCTACAGGTGGACGGTGTAGGTGGCTGCACAGCAATGTCAGTGTTCTTAATGCCTTAAACTGAACTGTTTACCTAAGAATGGTTAAAACAGCGCGTTTTATGTTGTGTGTATTTTACTAACAGTACAAATGAAGCAGCTCAGAATTGGTTAAGGGGTTTTGCTCTCCCTGGGATGGGCAGCATGGCCCGGTGGGCACCCTCTCTGTGCCTGGGCAAACCCGGAGTGGGCTGGCCCAGGGGACCTGGGGCTGCGGCCACCCACCCGGGGTCTGGAAGAAGCCCCACTCTGTCTCAATAAACCCACTGTGTCTCAGTAAACCCCCAGGCAGAGGGAGCTCTGGGTCCCTGTCACGTGAGATTAAATTCAGAGACCAAGGCCCCAGGGAGGCATCGAGACCGATGTCACACAAGGAGGCCCAGTTGCTGTGTCCGTTCTTTGTGTCCAGCTGTGACAGAAGCCAGGGGAGGGCGTGAGTGGTACAGGCCAGTCACTGCATGTGGGGACAGAGGTGGGCAGGGCGGGGACACTGGGTCTGGGCGGAGGGCTCTGAGGACCAGATGTGGCCGTGAGGAGGGCTACAGAGCAGCTCTGCGTCCATGGGGCCTTTTTAGGGCCATGGGCTGTGGCTCAGCGTGACCTCAGGCCTGTCCGTCCCAGTCCCCGGGGGGCAGTTTCCTCCTCTGTCACATGAGGGTGGATGGTCGCTAAGGGCTGTCCCAGGACAGCAGACGTTTATAATTCTGTGTGAAAAATGAGCATGTCCTGAGTAGTGGGACATCAGAGCTCTAGGAGTGTGGGAGACACCTGGTGGTCACCTGGCCAGCGCTGCCCAGTGACCTGGAGAGCTTGGCACGTGGGAAGTGCCCCTGCCGCCCTCCCACCCACCACCAAGTCGGCTCTGGGGGCTTTGTGCGGGGGTCCTGCTCCTGGCTCTGCTCAGAGGCCCTTTGGCAGTTGGGACACCTACCTCCTGGTGCTGCCGTGCCCGGGGTCGCCCCCGCCACTCACTTCCCAGATGAGGCCCAAGAAGGATGAGCTGGGCGCCAGGAGAGGTTTTCTGAAAATGAATAATCTGGGGGAGGCAGGTCCTGTTCCTTTCATTTCTTGAGAATCCAACTGGGCAGGGCCAGGCGGGAGGTGGGGGAGGGGAGCACAGCAGGGACCCGGTCTGGGAGCCACCGCTGTCCTCTGAAGCATCTTCTTCGCCATGACAGCACTAGCGACCAGCTCTGGAGGTGTTCCAGGCACCAATGCTTTACATGTGATTTCTAATCCCGTAAGACAGCCTTTCAAGATACTTGCTACTGTCCCCACTTTATGGATGAGAACATCGAGGCTCAGAGCAGCTGAGAGACTGGCTCAGGGTTACACAGCAGGGAGGAGGTGGGTTCAGGATCTGAGTCTGCGTTAACCTCCCACATCACGCAGCCCCGAGGTCCGGAACTGAAGTGGTGCCCTGAGCGTGGCGGATGGATGACAGGACCCGGGGAGCTCCCGATCATGGCGGCAGGGTCCCCGTGGGCAGCTTCTCAGCCACCAGGCTCAGCGAACGCTGCTGGTTGGCCTGCCCCAGAAGCAGGGAACACACAGTGGAACACACCCACCAGCATTTGGATCCAGAGCTGCGCCGTCCAGCCAACCGGCCAGCAGGCCAGCAGCCAGCGAGGGCGCCCGCTCTCCCAGGCTGAGCACATCCTTTCACGGGGAGCCGCGGGGAGCGGAACCCAGGGCCTGCGCAGTGGGTGCCTCCCCTCAGCGGCCCCGTCCATCCCCGCTCCCCGTTTCCCTAGGCTGGGGTCCGTCCTCCCTGGAGCTGCTCGGTTCTGCCCACAGGCCTCGGCCCAGTTTCCAGACATCTCAGGGAGGCTCAGAAGGCTCTCAGCGAGCCCAGCCTCGGTCTGAATTAGGTTGCTGTTGATGGTATTGTTTTGGAGAGAAACGTTCATTTCCAGCCCCTACGCTGTGCACACAGACTGGGGCTCCTGTCCCGAGCCAGGTGCCGACTGATTCCAAGGGGAGGGGGGCGGGAATTTGATTTGATTCCTGTGCGAGGGCAGAGGGGTCATGCTCCGGCCTGGCTGGGGGACTCTGGGGGCTCTGGCACGTAGGGTGGGCTGCTGGGAGCGTGTCGGGGGGCTCAGAGGGGAGCAGGCAGGCGAGCTTGCCCAGGGCCGAGATTTGGAAACGGCCACAGGGAGTCTGGGGGCCACAGCTCAGTTTTGCCTGCCCCCAGCCCCAGGTCCAGTGTCGGAGTCCCAGCCCCTGAACAGACGAGGGGCGTGGAAAGTCGACTTGCCCCGAGCACGAGGCACAGGCTATGGGGCCAAGGACCCAGGGCGAGAAAGCAGGCAAGGTCTTCCTGCTGCTCCTTCAGGGATGGCTCCTCCCCTCCAGCCCTCCCTGGGGCCCTCCCCCCAGCTCTCCCCTCCAGGTCTGTCCAGGTCTGTGCTCTGGAGGCGGGAATCCCCACACGTCAGCGGTGCCTGGAATAGACACTGCCTAGTGTATCCCTCCTGGACACACAGCTAGATGGTGCTTCCCAGCCCCCCTTGCAGACAGGTTCATGCTGGGGAAGTGAAGTACCTAGCCCCCCCCCCCCCCCCCGCAGGCCTGGCCCATCACACCCTCCTTCCTTGGATTCCAGGGCTCTAGGGGAAAACGGGTCATCTGATGGAAGGAGCCTGGGTCCCTGCCTACCCACGTGGAGCAGAGCATCCACAAAGCCCACTTCCAGCTGAGACGTGAGTGAGAAGTAGCCTTTCTTGTGGGGAGGCCCTGAGCTGTGGACTGGTTTGCTGGCTTCATGGTACCTCTTGGGGGGCCTGGAGAAGGCAGCTGACCTGAGGGCTTCCCATGGCTCCATAAGCAGCACGGCTCCAGCCAAAGGAGAGGCAGGAAAACGCAGGTGCTTCCTTGTGGCGGCACCTGAGGACCTCAGACCTGCTGGAGGCCTCAGCAGCGGTGGGGTCCCACAGGACAAGTGAGGCAGCAGCCTGCACAGAGGAGGCCACTGCTGAGAGAGAGGTGGGGCTGGGACACTTCAGCGTCCAGCACAGCAGTTCAGGAGGGGGCGTCTTGTGGAAACAAGACTGGAGGGGACCCATGGCAGCACCCCTGCGACCTGCAAAGGATTGTGGGTCCAGAGCCTTCCCTATGTGTGGCAAGCAGGCTGGAGCACCCGCCCTCAGTCCCCACTGCTCCAAACAGGTAGGCAGGTGGGCCAAGGGCAGAGGAGGGGTCCTGCCAGCTAGAGGCAGCTGGACCAAACCACATCTGATTCAGAAACGCTCTTGTCTTCAAGAGCACGTGTGGGCCAGCACCCCTGGGCTCCATCTTCGCCCTCAGTGTCCCTGCCCCACCTTGGGTCAGAAGGGAGGGTCTTCCGACACTGCCAGGGAACCGAGCTTCTTACCTCCTCCATGCCCAGAGCCCCTCCCTCACCCAGCATCGGCCTTGACTGCTATGTTCAGCCCTGACCGAGCCTGGAGAAAGGGGGTGCTTTGGGGGGTGGGGTGCAGAGTGGGGGATCGTGCCCAGGTTGGAGGAACAGAGAGCCCTCCCAGATAAACTGGGTGCCACAAAATAACATGTCTTCCTGGGAGAGCCATGGATACACTGAGACAGCACATCACGGAAAGAGATGTTTAAAGTTTAAAAGGCAGTCCATTGCCTAGATCTGTAACCCAAACATCTATCCCTGCTCTGGGCAACTCAGCCCCTGCTACTGCTTACACACCCCTAGTGATGGGGAACTCACTACCTCAAAAGGAAGACATTTTAGTTGTCAAAGAGCCAAGACCAAGTGTTTATCCTTTCTGAAGACAAATGCTTCTTGCCAGGCAGAGCAGGGGGAGTCTCTCCTGGTTTTGGTGAAGGACAAGGGCTCTGGACTCAGACTGGGCAAGTCCCAGCTCCACTTCTCACTGGCTGTGTGTTATTGGACAAGCACTCAACGTCTCTGGGCCTGTTTTGTCATCATCATTTTTTAAATGGGTGTAATAATTGTACCTTCTTCACGAGGCTATTGTGAGGATAAAATGAAATAACCCATCTAAGTTACGTGGCATAGTTTCTGCCATGTGACACGTGCTTGATAAATGTTAGGGATTATTACCCAACTCTATGAAATATAAATTCTTTAAGCCTGAAAGTAGGGATCTGAATCAAATTGGAGCTTGGCCTTGTGGATTCCACAAACGTGAGCTCCCTGGGAAGGTGAGCGGTAAAGCTTTTCATGTCTCTATTTCGAGTTAACAACAGCGACCATTACTAAGCGTCCATCTCCTGCAGGTCCCGTGATCAGCACACGTGTTCACGATCGTATTCCATCCTCCACGGACTCTGTGAGGTTGGGCTCATTAACACCTGCAGTGGGTTGAATAGTGTCCCCTCCCCCAAATTCATGTCCACCCAGGACCTCAGAACGTGACCTTATTTGGCAATAGGGTTGTTGCACGTGTAATTAGTTAAGATGAGGTCTTACTGGAGTAAGGAGGCTCCTAAGTCCATTGACTGGGTGTCTTTATAAAAAGAGTAGGGGCTTCCCTGGTGGCGCAGTGGTTAAGAATCCGCCTGCCAATGCAGGGGACACAGGTTCGAGCCCTGGTCCGGGATGATCCCACACGCCGTGGAGCAACAAAGCCCGTGCACTACAACTACTGAGCCTGCGAGCCACAGCTACTGAAGCCTGCATGCCTAGAGCCTGTGCTCTGCAACAAGAGAAGCCACCGCAATGAGAAGCCCATGCACTACAATGAAGAGTAGCCCCCGCTCGCCGCAACTAGAGAGAAAGCCCGTGCGCAGCAACAAAGACCCAACGCAGCCATAAATAAATAAATACATACATGCATAAATTTATTAAAAAAAAAAGAGGGAGGAGACACAAAGACACACACACACACACACACACACGTAAAGACAGAGGCAGACATTGGAGTGATGTAACTCCAAGCCAAGGAACACCACGTCACCGGGAGCCCCCAGAAGGCAGAAGAGGGGAGAAGGATGCCCCCCTAGAGCCTTGAGAGTGAGTGTGGCTCTGCCGACACCTTGATTTCGGACTTCTGGCCTCCAGAACTGTGAGAGGATCAATTGCTATTGTTTAAGCCCCTAACGTTGTGGCAATTTGTGACAGCAGCCCCAGCAAACGAATACGTACATCCCCATTTTACAGATGAGGAAACTGAAGCTCAGAGACGTGGTCCGGGTCCCACGTCACTAAATGAAGAGTCAGGATCTGATGACTCTTTAACGTCGAAGCTCGGGCGGTTCTCTGCAATCACGCCTCAGGAGAAATATCCATTCTCTCGGGAACACGGAGGACAGCGTAATCAGTGCACCGGGGCTGTCCTAGCCCAGGTTTTCTAGAAAATAGAACCTGAGGCAAGACTTGAGTGCTAAGGGGCTACTGGAAGGTGCAGTCCCAGGGCGGTGAGAGTGAGACAACAGAGGATAGTGGAGACATAAAATGATACGCTCCTAGGCCAGCCGCTGCTTCACCCGCTGCAAGAGGTGCCCCAGGGATGTTTCCCGCCAGGCTTGCAGAAAGACAGCCAAGCCTCAGAACGACATTTCCAAAGGAGGAAAGGAGAAGAATTTATCTGCCAGCTTCATCCCGTCTCCCATCTCCTTCAGCCAAAGTTGGCCGCGTGGGACTTAACTGCCCCAGCTGCCATGTGCATCGCCTGCTACCTTTAGGTGACTGTTGGGGGGAGCCCGGGCCATGCATTCACCCACGGGGGGGTCAGGACAGCCCGTGGTACTGATGGAAGAGGTTACAAGGGCAGCAGAGGCAGCAGCCTGGGCTCTCTGTAAGCAAACAGCACAGTCCCAGGAGACCAGGAGGCAGCAGGGACCCAAGGCAGCACGTCCAGTGTCCTTCCCAGTCCCTATTCCTCTGTCACCCCCAACTTTGCCCTTTCTTTCTTCAAAATGCTGCAGAGAACAGCTGCCACAGGGTCCCCTGAAATTCTCCATGAAGATGCGGCAGAGTCCTGGGTTGGGAGACTGAGCAATCTGGATAGGAATCCACACTCCACAAACAACTCACTTTGGACACCTAACCTTTGACTTCTGCCTTCACACGGTTTTACTCTGTGTGTGTGTGTGTGTGTGTGTGTGTGTGTGTGTGTGTCTGCGTGCACGCCTGTGCGCATGTGCACGAACGCATGCACGCCCACGTGCATCTGGGTCTCTTCCCCTCCCACAGGGACACCAGTCACTGAGTCAGGAGTGAAATCATGTAACCCATCTGCACCCAGTTCTCTCATCCATGGGTTGGGGAGGTGGGCGGTCTCCTAAGACGGCCTGGGTGAGCCATGCCTCCTAGAGTTCACACCCTCATGCGGGTCCTTCCCACGCTAAACCAGCAGAAGTATGCCAATTCCAGGTCTGGCCTGCCAGCGTCAGCTTCCTCCCTCTTGGGTCCTGCACTTTGGGGTGCTCAGGGCCACCACCTAAAAGTCCAGGCCCCTTCCAGGAAGGCAGCATGGAGAGGGGAGACTCTGGTACTACACGGAGCAGAGAGAAGCCCAGCCGTGCCCGGGCCCAGTCGAGCCTACGGATGACACCAGCCCAGCCACTGTCTGACAACGACATGAGAGGCTTGAAGTGGGATCAGAGGAAGAACTGCCATGCTGAGCCCGGCCAGCCCACGGCACCATGAGAGATAAAAGGCTGCGGCTTGGGGTGGTCCGTTCCGTGGCCACAGGTAAGTGAAACAGCAGTGATTTATGCTCTCCGTCCCACAGGGCTGAATTCTGCCAGAACACCTGTGAAATGTCAACGGGAGATAGTTCAAGAAGCATGTGAGGGTCCGGAACAAGCCACGGGTGTAGGAGGCTACCGTTTCCAACCACCTCCGCTCCGCTCTCCCTTCTGACATTCGGAACTAAGAACTGTGGACTTGTCAGCAGCAGGGCCCGCAGAGGTTGCAAGCTTGGGGGCTCTGGCGTGACCCCATAGGTGGCCCTTCTGATGAGGGTCTGCAGGGACACTGGGCTGTGTCGGAAGAATCAAGAGGTGTAGCCCCCCGCTGCAGCCAGCAGTGTCACAGAGGCCCAGCCCAAAGGCCCGGGTCCAGGCGCTCCCGGGGCCACGGGGGGGGCCACAGCCCACGCCCAGCCTGGAGCTGGGCAGAGGAGAAAGGGCTGCAGGCACGGACAGTGCTCACATCTGCACTGAGGGGAGGTGGTCCCTCCCAGGAGCCTGAGGGCCCTGCAGCTTAGTGGCCCAGCCCAGCTTTGTAGCATAAGCGGGGCCCAGAGAGGACACGGTCCTGCCCAAGCTCACACAGTAGAGCAGTGGCACGGTCTGGCCCGCTCCTAGGCCCTGGTCCCCATCCAGGGCTCCTCCTGCACCCTCACTTCCCTGCTGAGGTTGTCCAGGCAAGAGGAGTGGCCGCCTGGGGCCCGGTACTCCAAGCAGGACCCTAGATGGGCAGAGACAGGGGCAGGAGGGCCGCCCCAGTCAGCATCCTGTGCCCTCTGGCTGTGAGCGCAGCTGGACGAGGTCTGACTTGCTGTCATGGTTGTCATCTGCCAGGGCAACAAGCCAGCGCTGTTATGTGAGTGCCATTGCCATGGAAACCATGACTCAAGGCCGCACTTTAGCAGAGTCAAACACGCGGTGGGGGGGGGGGGGGCGGTGTTGTCTCTCAGGGCCTCTGCCAGTGGGAAAGGAGAGGCCCGGCATCTCCTTAGACTCTCCTTAATGGGGTGGAGTGGGGGTGATGGGGAGGGAGCGGGGGTGGGGAGAAAAGGAGAGGAGGAGAGAGGAGGAAGTTAGAGGGACAGCGCAGCCCTGGGACCGGCTCGGGGGCTTCCAAACCCAGATCACAGGGCGGAAGGGTCTCTCCTGCCAAACAACCAAACCTGCCACTTACTGAACCCAGGAGGCCAAACGTCCCGAGCACAGGGCCGCACCCACAGATGCAGCCTTTCAGCAGTGATGGGGAACTGGGGGGCCTCTGGAGCACGGGGCTCCACCTGAGAGGGCACTCAGCACAACAGCTCATTCCCCAGGGGAGCAGGGAAGTTTGGGTCCCGGGGTCATGCGGTGGGTCCAGGTGGCGCCAGGAAGGCAAGAGGAAGAGGGCGCTTCTCACCCACCGAAGCCTCTTCCAGCTCACCACTGTCCAGTGGGCAGGTGGGTGCAGGTCTGCCAGCTCCAGAGGAGGCCGGATCCACACTGGGACCCCCCCCCCCCCCCCGCCTCGGCCTGGGCCCAGCAGAGAACAAATCCCGCCCCCAGATCTGCCTGGGGCACACACACTGCATTGGTAAGTCAGCTGGCAGCATCATGGCACATGGACAGCCAGGGTCCCAGTCTAGCCCACGTAAACCTCACTACCACGCCCTGTGGTATTCCCCCCTACCCCCTGGTCCAGAGCCTCACACTTCCTGAAAAGAGGGCAGACCCCCCGCAGGGAGGGAGCCTACCGGTGAACTGCAGGTGAGGACAGTGGGTCCCTGCTCCCCCTGGGCAGCCATTCTCTCACGTCTTTACTGATAACGGCCAATGAGGCCATTTGCCAAAGGCCACAGAGCTTGCAAAAGGGAGAACCGCGCTTTGAACCGAGGGCTTGGTGATGACAGAGTCATCACAGCGGTTAGACGCCGTGCCACTGAGCACAGGCCCGGTGGCTGAGCCACCCGTGGGAAGCATGATGTCAGGTCAGCCCTCTCACGTCTGATGTCGGGAGGCTGCTGGCTACTGCCCGGCTGCCACTGTGAGCACTTCCGGGGCAGGAGACCGTGGGACCTGGCATTGGAAGGGGAGAGGTGAGTTGTCCTGGCCGGCGTGCTGGGCCAGTTTCCCAGCAGAGGACAGTTGTGTGGTGACCAAGCCACAGGCAGGGCAGGACAGAGCTAGACACGTGCCCCCAGCTCGTGTCTCTCCGCAGTCCCAGCTTGGTGGCTGCACACTTGTACCTTCTGCTGTCGGGCGAGGTTCCATGGCAGGTGCTGCCAGCACCACACCTGTGTCCCCTCATGTCTTACCACTGCCACGCAGGCCAGCATGCTTCCAACTGCCAGCCCCCGCGTCTTGTGGCCAGAGGGCTTTCTCTTGGACACCCAAGTGGCCCGAAGTCCCCAGGGGCAGTTGTCTGTCCACCATTGAGCCCTGAGAGTGTTGGTGCATCAATACCCCAGCTCTCCTGCCCTGCAGTGCGGGGAACGTGCACGCTCCATGCTATCTGCCACGGCTTCCCAGCAGCTTTCAGCTTCAGACGCCCGCAGTGGTCATTTACTGGGTACTTCACCTTTTATTGAAGCCTTCCAATCCCTGCCTCACAAACACCTCTCCTGGTGTTTCCTGGGACACCTCCCAAGTAAACCACTTGCATTCGACTCCTTGTCTCAAGGTCTGCTTCTAGGGTGACTCAGACTCAGGCTCCCATCCTGCCTCACTCTGAGACTCCGTTGGTCTCAGTGGTTACCTGTTGCTCTGTGGATCACACTCTGAGAGCCAGGGTTGATTTTTGGCCACTATCTGCAGACAGGCAACAGGGAATGGAGTTAGGGGAGGCTTAGCAGAGGACCACTCGAGCGAGGTCTTGAAGGATAAATAGTCTTGTCTGTGGAGAAGGAAGCCCGGCAGCACCACCTCCCCCATCTTAGCCCTGAACTATTTGCACAATGTACCTGGGCACCAGCACCCATCACTCAGCTGTGGGATTCTGAAATGTGAACCTGTACAGCTCTGACTGGTCACTCCTTAGCTCTGCAACCTGCAACGTCTCCCCTTTGCCTGCACCAGGTCCAAGCTCTTTGGCTCACGGAGAGAGGCTCTTCGTAAACTGGCTCCACCCCACTTCTATGCTGTTACTTACGTCATTGCAGCTGTCCTACTGACCTCCCCAGTGAACCCAAGCTGGTAAAATTCTGTCTGTCCTATTCTGTGCCATCCAAACACCCTCTCCTCCAGGAAGCCTTCAGTGGTGGCCTCAAGATCACAGCTCTCATCTTTGTGCCACTAGAGCGCCATTGCCAGACCCTAGGGCACCGCCCAGCTCCAAACTGGGGTGAGTCACCCATCTGGGTCGGACCAGAAGCTCCTTGAGGTCAAGACCCATTACCTGGGCTCTTCATATCCCCCCATCACAGCAGTAACAATGTAACAGCACTTCTGGAACATAACAAAGCTCCCATACATCTCCCCTTTGACCTTGCATGGAGAACACATCTCCACCAACACAGGCTGGTTTGGATGGGCATGAACGGGGCTCCCATGCAGCCCCAGGGCTGGATTTATGATTTGATTTCTGGTTTACAAGGGAGGGAACAGAGCTCATCAGGAAGGCCGCAGTCATCCCAACTGCTTCTTAATTAAGCGAAAGATGAGGGTCCAACTCCCTTAAAGAGGAGCCCCTCCTTCCCTCTTCCCCAAAACGTCGCATCATCAGAGGCGCGGATGGCAAGGAGTGGGGGCCACATCGGGAGTGGGCAGGACCTCTGCAATCGCAGCAGCTGGGGATAGAGGTGATGCGCCCGCCAATGAGCTTAAAGCCCAAATCAGAAGTTTTAACATATTCCTTAATTAGAACCCTACTTTGTTCCCAGCTGGCCACCCGTTCGGCCGCAACAAGACCAGGCAGCATTGTTGTCTATATGCCCCTGAGGCAGATCTGCTGGAAGAGCGCATCCCAAATGAGATTACATCTTTTACATGTTTAATGTACTCTTCTCGCCATTTAAAATGTGGGCCTATTAAAATAGCAGGGAGGGAAAATTGACTCTCAGAGCTGGGTGTGGAGAGAATAGATCACTAGTGAAATGAATAATATATTAACAGAGTAATGATGTTGCTTCTCATATTAATCATATAAATCACAGGATTCTCAGGTTGTCAACAGAAGTTTAAAAAAAAAAAATCCGACTTCTAGTTTTCCAAAAGACTGAGGCCCGTGGGGCATGGGAGCTTGTTGCCTGGTGGCCACAAGGGTCATGAAGCTGAGGTTTTCTGGGCACTCTGACGAGGCTGCCGAGGGCCTGGGACTTCCCCTGGAGGTGGCGGCAATGTTGTGGGAAGATTGTAACTCAGCTCCAGCCTGCATCCCTTACCCATGCCAAGGATACAAGAATTGTGAATGAGATGTTGTCCCCTGCCCACTGGCCAGAGGGACGGGAATATATACAAAGGGCCCAGAGCAGGCACAAGCCACCCACCACTGACCCACACAGCCGTTCTAACAATCGCCAGGACCACATCTCACCTGGGAAACCACTGGCCGGGCATTGCTACTGGGTCATTGAATATGCTCGGGGCAGTGTCCCCCAGGTGTCCACAGCAGAGACTGGCCAGGGTCTGTGGCTGCAGCCTTGTCCTCCGATGGTACCCACCTCCCAGGATGGTAGGGGAAGCACGTCGGGTAGTTCACAGAGGTGCTTACAGAGAGCCAGGCCTGGGCTAAGCACTCAGCCCATCTGAGTTACCGTGACTGTTGCCGTTGGTGCAAAGCTGGACTCCCTACTGTCCTATGTTTCTCCCTGTGTCCCTGGCAGGGACCACATCTGAGTGTGGAATTCTGCCCAGCAGGGCCAACCCTGTCCTGGGAAGATGCAAGGGGCAGAGCTCAGGAATCAGCTGGCTGAGCGGTAAAACGTCTCCGCGGCAACCAAACCCACCCCTGCAGAGGGGGTCACTGGCTTTGGTTTTCCAGGCCCTGGGAGGGCAGCTGGAACCCATAAGCTGGAGAAACTAGGGTGCAGACCAAAGGCTCACTGCACTGGATCACAAGCTCCCTCGGCCCCAGGGCAGCCGTGGAAAGTAGGCCAAAGCACGTCTCCCCCTTCCTCAGGCACTGGGAAGGCTCTTAGAGCCCAGAGCCCTGAGGAGGTCTCAGGCCCTGTGTGCAGACGGCTGTGAGCTATGACGTGGCAGGGATGCTAGTCTCGGGCTATGGCAGCAGGGCGCAGGCCGCAGAGCTGTTGAGCGGGGAGCATCTCCAGGTGGAGGAAAGAGGAAAGAAACCCTTGCCTCCTGGAGCTTTTCACCCTGGGAGGTTTCGAATGCCCGTCTCTGGTAGCTGGGGGCGACTGACCATCAGTGTCTCCAGTGATGTGGAACTGATCACAGTGTATGTAGTTCTGCCTCCACGTAGGGAAAATTAGGGAAACTGGGCCTCAGAAAGGATGCCAGCTGTCCTCAGCGTCACCCAGCGAGGCAGGGGTAGAGGGGGAAGAACACAGCTGTCCTGATTTCCAGACCAGCCTTGTTCTACTTTGCCAGCGAAATCATCTAGGGAGATTTTAAAACTCCCAACACCCAGGCCCTTCCCCAGGCCAATGAAATCGGAGTCTCTTAGGGGCAGCAGCACTGGGATTTTGTCAACCATCAGATCATATCACTGGGCAGTCAGTGTCGCTCTGCTGCTGCCGGTCTCCAGCCTGCTCCCCGACTGGCCTTATCCATTGACTGCAAAGTTCTCGACGGTGCTTGAAAACACTGCCTTAGGAGAAGCAACTCGGGACTCCCCTGGTGGTCCAGAGGTTAAGGCTCCGCGCTGCCAATTCAGAGAGCGCAGGTTCAATCCTTGGTCAGGATCTAAGATCACACGTGCCACGCTGTGTGGCCAAAAAAAAAAAAAAACAAGAAAAAAGAAAAAGTAAGTTATGAACCTTCTCCCTGCAATTTTGTCTACACCATTCGCTCTCGTGACAGACTGCTTCTTCATAGATAGTTCCAGAGTCAAATCTAAATGATCAGAAGTTCTCAACTAGTGGAGAACATTCAACTTCCCTTTTTCTGGGCAACCTTCGCTGAGTTACCCACACATAAAAGAAGGAGCTTTGAAACCCTCTGATCCTTTGGGGAACTGAAGCCCTATGAACATCTGTGCTCTGAAAAGTTGTGTGTAGCTACTTTTGGTCATTTTAAGAAGAGTCCCCAGTTTCCTTCACCCTAATTTACACAAAGTGCTTTAGCGGTGCTGTAGACTGAGCGTTTGTGTCCCCACCCCAAATTCAGATGTTGAAATCCTAACCCCCCGACGCGATGGTATTTGAAAGTGAGACCTTTGGGAGGTGATTAGGTGATACAGGTGGAGCCCTCACAAGTGAATTTGCGCCCCTATAAAAGAGACCTCAGGGAGCTCCCTCACCCCTTCAGCCACGTGAGGACACAGCGAGAAGACAGCCATCTGTGACCCAGGAAGCAGGTCCTCACCAGACACTGAATCTGCCTTGATCTCGGACTTCCCAGCCTGGGAACTATGAGAAATAAATTTCCATTGTCTATAAGCCACCCAGTCTCTGGTAGTTTGTTACAGCAGCCCAAGTGGGCCAAGATGATGGGCCTACAAAAGACAGCAAGCAACCACAATGCCCCCGCAAAACCACAGGCTCTGTGTCAAGTACTCCATGGAAATATAAAATAGCAGAGACTTCGGATGATCAAAGGAAACTCGCTGCTGGGAAGGCAACGGTGCAGTGGGGCAGGGAGAGCTGAAAGGTCGAGGTCTTGATTCTGGTTGTGCAACTTCCTGCCTCTACGGCCCTGGGCTCTGCCTCAGCACACAGACGCCCACTCTCCTCCAGGGGCTGCCTGGGGTGCTTGGCGGGAGGGGCGCGATTGTGCCCACGTGCAACGACTCCGCGGGCTATAGGCGGCTCCATGATGGTGCATGAGGCTCCACTGGCCAGAACATTTGCAAACACCGTGCCCGGGCCTGCTTTTGGCTGAAGAAGGAGAAGAGGAGGCCTCGGGGCCTGGCTTGTATATGGAAAGCCCAGCGGGGATCCAGGTCGCACCTGAAAGTGGTGTGAAGATGGACAGCCTCCTCCATATTCATGCATGGAGTAAGGGGGGGAAGGATTCTCCTCCCACCGGGCTCCGAGCTGACTGCGTGCCTCTGAAGTCCAGCCACGCCCTCACCCTCCAGCCTTGCTGTGTCCATCAGGCCCTCACGTTCCTGTCTAGGACGGTTTCCTCCAGGTGCCTGCCAAGGAGCGTGTGGCCCAGCCCGGGACGTGGTGGAGACTCAGGGCAAGCTGGTCAAACAGAATCAGTTCTTGTGGATGCAGACCGGCTCCTTTGCACCCGGCAGCCCACGCTCCTCTCACTTCTTGCTAGGTCATCAGCAGAGGATGCTGTGAGCGCTGAGCCCGGTAGCTGTTCAGGCCGGGACGGGCAGGTCAGAGGCAGACTGGGACAAACAGCGTCCCCTCGGCCCATTGGATCTAAAGGGAGATGGAAGCTCGGAGGATTGGGAAGGGTTAACGGAACATTCTAGGTCTGTTTGAACATTTGCAGCAGGCTGGAACTGAAGAAATAAAGAAGGAAGGGCATTCTATCCCAGTCTCATACAGAGGCAGTGCGAACCGTCCTCAGCTGCTCCTGGACCCATTAAAAGCCTAATTTCCATTCACCTACAACTTTATTAGGCTGCTCCGAACTATTCATCAGAATAACCTGTCTTGAAAAGGGTGTGTAGTAGCTTTTATTAAAATGTCTTCTCCGTGGCTCACGCATTAGATTTTATGGTGCCGCACGCAGATCCACCTTTACAATGGGAAAGAGCCCTCTCACTGCTGCTGAGACCCACAGAGATTACGGGCGAGACCCTGGGAGACAAGATGTCCAAGCCACCCATCCCCGTACATGGGCCTCGGTGTCTGGAGCGGGTCCTTGCCGTGTCTCTGGGAGTTTGGGTAAAATTTCCCATCCCAGAGCTGCCAGCTGACTCTCATACAGTGCCACACCCACCCCGCCCCCCACTCCCAGCTGCCCCGCCCTTCAGTCATACGCTGGAGCCAATGTGATTCTTGGAAACTGGTCCCTGGGTAGAGCCTGGAGAGTCTGGATAAGGCGTGGCCAGGCCGCTAAAAGACTGTGACGGGCAGTCCTGGGAGCACAGGGCTTGGCAGGTTGTGAAAAATGTGGAAGGGAAGGGACTAGATGGATTGAGAGGTCAGAGGTGGAATGCCAGTGCGTCCAGCACTCCGCAGTGGAGAAGGGAGGGTATCCCTGGCACACCCATGAGTTTGCAGGTCTCTCTGCCTCTGAAAAAAAGCCCCGTGAAGGCCAGAGGGAGCAGGTGGAAATCAGCGCCAGCTCTGCAGCTTTGCCGCCGAATGACGATGGAGCAAATTACTCAGCCTCTCCCAGCCTCAGTCGCCTCACCTGTAAAATGGGGCTCACGCCCCCATGCTGCTGGGTCGTTGTCAGGATTAAGGCAGACGGATCTCAAAAAGCATGTAGGGACTTCCCTGGTGGCACAGTGGTTAAGAATCCGCCTGCCAATGCAGGGGACACGGGTTCGAGCCCTGGTCCGGGAAGACCCCGCATGCCGCGGAGCAACTAAGCCTGTGCGCCACAACTACTGAGCCCATGCGCCACAACTACTGAAGCCCACGCGCCTAGAGCCCGTGCTCTGCAACAAGAGAAGCCACCGCAATGAGAAGCCAGCGCACCGCAACAAAGAGTAGCGCCCGGGCTTCACTGGTGGCGCAGTGGTTGAGAATCTGCCTGCCAATGCAGCGGACACGGGTTCAAGCCCTGGTCTGGGAAGATCCCACATGCCGTGGAGCAACTAGACCCGTGAGCCACAACTACTGAGCCTGCACATCTGGAGCCTGTGCTCTGCAACAAGAGAGGCCGTGATAGTGAGAGGCCCACGCACCGCGATGAAGAGTGGCCCCCGCTTGCCGCAACTAGAGAAAGCCTGCGCACAGCAACGAAGACCCAACACGGCCAAAAATAAATAAATAAATACATTAAATTTATTTAAAAAAAAAACATGTAGCGACGGGCCTGGCACATAGCCAGCCCCATGCTCAACTGGGATTTGTTGACAAATATATGTAGTGTTTGAAAAAGAGAGATTGGTCCAGGGCGACCTGAAGGTTTGGCTTGAGACACAGGAGAGATGGACTTGCCACCAACTGGGATGGGAAGGCAGGGTCGCAGGGGACCAAAGCTGAAAGGTGGCCAGGGGTTCACCCTGATCCTGTTGAGAGCCCATTTCAGGACAGGAAGGAGGGTGGAGGGCAGGGAAGTGGGAGTTCCAAGGACACCCCGATGCCCACTGCCCACCACCCATCTGTCTTCCAAGCACTTGTCTTCAGGAAGGGCTGCCCAGCGGAGCCCCCACCAGAAGGCCAAGGCCACCCACTCCTGCAAAGGCCCGTGCCTGTCAGCACATTTCTCAAGGGAGAGAGAAAAACACCTTCAGGGAGGTGATCGCCGTGACTCCTTCTCACTGCCAGCAGATACCACAGCCCGAACTTCTGACACTGCAAGAGTCCCCTAAAAGGAACAGTTGACACCTGGTCCTGCCTCCCGCCTTCCTCTCGATGGGGACCCCTCTCTCCTGACTCAGCCCCTCTCAGCCCTGAGCCTGCTTGGTCATTCTGCATGAAGGTGCAGCTCTCCCGGCAGAGAACAAGAATTCCTCTCGCTTCAGAAGTAAAATGTATACGTCTGCCGGTGGCCTCACATCTCTCCCTCTCCTTTCTCAGCATGAGGCTCGGGCTCTTTATAATTTATCAAAAAGGCCACACATAATGAGCTCCGCGCTTACTCCGCAGCCAGGGCTGCCAGCTCACTTTTTAAGAACCCCACACCCTGGCCGAGGACACTTAGATCTTGTCATCCTGAGGCTGGGGATGAATCACCTGTGAGTCAGACATGGCGCTGAGCCAGCCCACCCTCCCCTTCTTGGGGACCAATCGGGTGCAAGGGGGCTGGGCTGGGGGCTTTCATAGATGCCACCTTACATAATCCTCTTGGCAACGCTGGAAGGAAGATGCCTGCCTGCCCATTCTGCAGTTGTGAAAACTGAGGTACCATGAAGTTTAGTATCTCGTCCGAGGTCCTTGGCAGGTGTCTAGTAAAGAATCAACCTCATCCAAAGAGACGTCTGGCCTTTGCTCTCAGCTCCTAGAAGGTGATCTCTAAACCCTCAGAATGTCCTGCCCGATAAGGGTGTCTTTGTTTACCTGGGGGCCTTGGACCATGTCAGAAAGTCTAACATGATTTAGGGTGGGGGCTCTGAGGCATGCAATATCAGCTTGACCTCCAGAAGGGCTGGCAAACAAGGTCAGCCGCATAAGAGGTCAACCACATGTGGCTATGTGATGGAGCGCCAGTAAAGACTCTGGACACCAAGCTCAGGTGAGTGTCCCTGGTGGGCTGTATCCATGTGTGTGGTCACTTGTCACTGCCGGGAGATATCACACTGTCTATGACTCTACTGGAATGGGACATCCACACATCCTCCTGGACTCAGCCCTGAACATCTCTGCCCTTGGCTCTATCCTTTGCTGTAATAAACCATAACTGTGAGCACGGCAGCTCTCAGTGAGTTCTGTGAGTCCTTCTGGCAAATTATCAAACCAGAGAGTGGCCTTGTGGTCCTCAAATCTGCAAATGTTGTCAGAAATGACAGTGGTCTTGGAGACCCCTGGACTCTGCCATGGGGTCAGAGGTGAGGACTTGTGACCTGGTCCCTCATGAGTCTCCTGGACTGGAAGAGAACACATGTCTGTTGTTTTAAGCCAACAGAATCTCAGGGCTAGGACCCCAGCAGCTCTGCAGCTCACCAGCTGGGAGTTTGTGGTAATTTTATGGCCACCCTAGGAAACAGATACAAGCCCTCTCCCTTCTAGTGGATTCTGCCATAGCCGCTCTCCCTGCCCCCAGAGGGTTCAGTCCTTCTCAGGCCAACAGCAGCTCCCCTTCATTTGACCAATGACCGTGGTGGCCATGAGAATGTGCCCAGAAGCCCCTAACAGCTGCAATGCTCTGAATCCCACAGCTGCATTTGCCCAGGCCTCCCTTCCCACAGACGGCTCCCAGCCACCACTGTCTGCAGCAGACCCATTCCTGGGGCAACCCTGAAGCCGACAGCCAACTTTGGCTCAAGGATTCCTTAAGACCCTCAATGAAACTTCCTGAGGCTGCACACCAGTTGAGCACAGTTCCCTGCAAACCTCCCTCCCTCTCCCCTTCCCTTGGGGTCAGATTGCACAAATCCCAGCCTTTCCAGCTCCCTCCCCAGTTCCTCTCATCTGAGCCGCATTAGTCTCCTGGAGCTGCCATAATGAATCATTACAAACTGTATGGCTTAAAACTACAGGAATTTTTTTTTTTTTTGGCTGTGCCAGGTCTTAGTTGCAGCATGCTGGATCTTTAGTTGTGGCATGCGAACTCTTAGTTGCGGCATGTGGGGTCTAGTTCCCCAACTAGATCAGTAATTGAACCCGGGACCCCTGCTTTGGAAGCACAGAGTCTTAGCCAGTGGACCACCAGGGGAGTCCCTACAGGAACCTATTATCTCACAGATCATGAGACCAGAGTCCAAGGTCAGGGTGTCTATGGGGTTGGTTCCTTCTGGAGGCTCTGAGGGGGAAGCTATCCCATTCCTCACTCCTCACTTCTGGTGACTGCCGGCAATCCCTGGTGCTCCTTGCCTTGTAGACAGGTCACTCCAATCCCTCCTCCATTGTCACATGACCTTATCCCCTGTGTTTCTCTGTATCATCTTCTCTTCTTCTAAGGACACCAGTCATTGGATTTGGGATGATTTCACCTTGAGGACCTTAACTGATTATGTCTGCACAGACCCTATTTCCAAATGTCACATTCTGAGGTCTGGGTGGACATGAATTTTTTAGGGGTAGGGGACATTATTCAACCCACTACCCAGACATTTCCTAATATAACCCGATCTTGGCATCTGGTTGCCAGTGGACCTGCACTTACACACCCTCTGGGTGCCAGACACCGCGCTAGGTGCTGAAACTACAAATGTGGACCATGCAGATGTGGCCCCTGGCCTTACAGGACAGAAGATTTGGGAATGGGGCAGGTGGGGAGGATCAGGTTGGGAATGGAGGTGTATTGGGCACTGGGACACCCACCTCCACCCTGCTTCCCTGCCTCCCAGGTAGAGGCTCTGGTCCAGAGGCAGAAAGACCCAGTTCTGCAGCAGCCTTGGCTTCCAGGGTGTACGTGCTTGGGAGGCTGTCGTGTGCATGAAAATACCAGGGAGGCTCTTCCTTTCTCTGACTCTCCGGCACCCAAAATAAATGAAAAAGAGACATTCCTGGCAGGGTCTGCGGAGGAACTCCACGGCAGGAATGAAAACTGGCTGCAGCATCCAAGAAATCCTCGAATGGAAAGGGATTTCTAGGACAGCGCGCCTCTAGGAACAGAAATGTCAGCAGTAGCTGGGGTAGGGGTGAGCCTGCCCCCGAGCCTGTCTGCACGCGTCTGCAGATGTGCCCGCCGTATGCACACCTGCACAGGTGGAAGCGTGTGGGCGAGTGTGGGGAGCCCAGCTGAGAGCACAGCATAGGCTTTCTCTACTGTTTGCCCATCTGCCATCCTCTCCCATCACCCCCAAGCCCACTGACCAGCTGTGGTCACCTTGTCCTATTACATCTCCACAAAATTGGCCTTGGCCCCTGTCCAGGGTCTGGGAGAGACGCCAGCCTCCGGCCGCTCCCTGGGGATCCTCTGCAGGTTGACATGGCTCCAGTCCCACCTGGCACCGAGTTCCGGCTTTCTCTGAATCCTCCACCTGCCCTGTGCCAGCTGTCCCTTCTCCTCCAGGCGTCACATTCACACAGCTTCAGGGAGTCACTACCGTGGGGGGCTTTTTCCAGCCTCCATCTCAGCCTCCGACATCTTTTTTTTTTTTTTTTTTTTTTTTTGCGGTACTCGGGCCTCTCACTGTTGTGGCCTCTCCCATTGCGGAGCATAGGCTCCGGACGCGCAGGCTCAGCGGTCATGGCTCACTGGCCCAGCCCCTCCGCGGCATGTGGGATCTTCCCGGACCGGGGCACGAACCCGTGTCCCCTGCATCGGCAGGCGGACTCTCAATCACTGCGCCACTAGGGAAGCCCCCATCCTCCGACATCTTTAAATTGAAACAAAGCAACCCTGGCCCCAGAAGTGCCGTGGCCAATCCTCCTCTGGGAGTTTTCCTGGCCAGGGGCCCCCACCTCCCATCCAGAACTCACCAAGGCTGCTCTTTCCATCAGAATGGCCCACCAGGGCGTTGTGAAAACAAAGACGGTCCCTCCCCCATCCCCAGCCCTTTGCCCCTCCCATCCCCCATCCCAACCCTAAGTGGAATCTGCCTGATCTACAAGCTTGGTGAACCACTTGGGTCGGAAATGTGCCGCCCTCCCAGACCAGCTCTGGGGGCCCTCCCAGCCCTCTTGCAGGCACCTCCTCCTTTGGTCCTTCTAGAAACAACCTGGAGCCACCTGCTGGTGTTTGCCCCAAACTTGCGCTGCAGTGGTGGGAATCCAGGAATGTGTGTGCCGGGCGACCTGATCTGAAATCCTTCGTCTTACAGAGGGAGCCAGAGAGAGAACAAGCTTGCCTAAGCCATGCCATGAGTCAGTGTCTCCCCAAGGGAATGGGGAGCCCAGGTCTCCTGACTTAGCGTGAGGGCTTCATCCCAGCCTGTGGGGCCAGCAGGTGCTCCCAGGCACAGAGCCATGACTGTGGCAGGGGGATGGGGGTCCTTAAACACCCAGAATCCTCTAAGAACATCTCTCTTAGTGAGCAGCTTTTCTTGCCTGGATGCCTCCTCTGCCCCCACACTCCCCTCTCAGCAGGGGTGGGGACCGTGAGGTGGATAGAGCTTAGTACCTTCCTGTCCTGTTGTGTGCTCTTCTCTCCAGTCCCCAAAGTACTCCACAGCCCCATCCTCCTCCCCCTCAAAGGAGGACATCTTTGCTAAAACTATTGCATTGTTACAGACTGAATGTTTGTGTCCCCCTAAAATCCGTATGCTGAAGCCCTGACCCACAACATGACTGTATTGAGAGATAGGGCCTTTAAGGCAGTAATTAAGGTAAATGAGGTCAGAGGGTGGGGCCCTGATCTGGCAGCATTAGTGCCCTTATAAGAAGTGACACCAGAGAGCTCTCTCTCCCTAAATGCATGCACAGAGGAAAGGCCATGTGAGGCCACAGTGAGAAGAAAAGGCAGCCATCTGCAAACCAGGAAGAGAGCCCTCACCAGAAACCAAATCTGCTGGCACCTTGACCTTGGACTTCTAGCCTCCAGAACTGTGAGAAATAAATGTCTGTTGTTTAAGCCACTCAATCATAGGTATTTTGTTATGGCAGTCCTAGCAAACTAAGACAAGAATGGAAATATTTACAAATTAAATGAAACAAACTCTGAAAGTTGCTTCAGAATAACACAGAAGAGAAAGTGAGCAGGGGGTAGAAATGAAACAAAATTGGCTACAAGCTAATAATTGTTGAAGTTGGGCGATGGGTTTGTGGGGGAGGTGGTTGTCATTATTTTCTTTTTTCTACTTTTATGTGTTTGAAATATTCTCTAATAAAATGTATGTAAAAATAGTATAGTGGAGTGGGTCATAAGATCAGTGCAGTGGGTCACAACTAGCATTTTTAAAAAAAAGATAGAGGGACTTCCCTGGTGGCACAGTGGTTAAGAATCCACCTGCCAATGCAGGAGACACGGGTTGGATCCCTGGTCCGGGAAGATCCCACTTGCCGCAGAGCAACTAAGCCCATGCACCACAACTACTGAGACTGCACACCACAACTACTGAAGCCCGTGCACCTAGAGCCTGTGCTCCGCAACAAGGGAAGCCACCGCAATGAGAAGCACAGGCACCACAACAGAGTAGCCCCCGCTCGCCACAACTAGAGAAAGACCGCACGCGGCAATGAAGACCCAACACAGCCAAAAATAAATAAATAAAATAAATAGATTTATTTATAAAATAAAAATAAGATAGAATAAAATAGAACAGGCTAGAACATACCAGAATGTAACACATATAATAATGTAATACTTAGTGAAAATTTTTTTCAGGGGTATGTGTGTGGTGTCCTGGCTCTGAATGTAAAATGTACTTCTTACTGTGGATCATGATCAGAAGAACTGGAAAGTCATTTCTTGTAGTTGACTTGACCGTGGCCTCCACAGTCAGATTGCCTTGGTTCTGGTTCTGCCACTTACTGACTGTGTGACCTTGAGCAGGTTGCTAAACATTTCTGTGCCTCAGTAGAGCTGATAATACTGCCCCACCATAGGACTGATGTGAGGATTAAGTGAATTAATGGATGTAAAGTGCTTCTAGCAATTCTCTTAACACATTGTAAGTGCTCAGTAAATAGTAACTATTACTATAGTGTTGGGAATTTGTTGGCCTGTAAAGGGAGCATGTGGGTTTCATAGGAAAAGAAAGGCAATGGTTAGCCGTGAAGTAAATCACTCTCTAGGAGTGGATTCCAGCCACTGCGGCACTTCATTCATTCATGAATATTCATTCATCCATCATTCATTCATTCAATGACTATTATGGAATGCCCACTATATACGTCATTTTATTGCATTTTGCAGATACTGCATTTTTTACACATTGAAGATTTGCGGCAACCCTGAGTCAAACAAATCTATCGGCTCCATTTTTCCAACAGCATTTGCTCATTTCATGTCTGTCTCACATTTTGGTAATTCTTGCAATATTTCAAACTTTTTCATTTTTATATTTGTTATAGTGACTTGTGATCAGCGATCTTTGATTTTACTACTATGACTCGCTGAAGGCTCAGATGATGGTTAGTATTTTGGGGCAATAAAGTATTTTTAAATTAAGGCATTGCATTGTTTTTTTAGACATAATGCTCTTGCACATGCAATAGACTATAGTATAGTGTAAATATAGCTTTTATATGTACCGGGAAATCAAAAAGTTCATGTGACTCGCTTTATTGCGATATCCACTTTATTGCAGCGGTCTGGAACCAAACCCACAATATCTCTGAAGTCAGCCTGTACTAGTCCCAGGACACTGGCAGAGAGTGATGAACAAGACAGATATGGTCCATGCCCTTGTGGAGTTCACTCTTTACCTGGGAAGGAAAATTAAATAATTAATTGTGATAAAAATGTCATTATTGGGATGGGAAACAAAATAGGGTATGGAGGACCACAGAGGAGGGGCAGTAATCTCATAACAAATTAATGTTTAAAACTCAGCAGAGAGGAAGACCAGGGGAGGTCGGATAGAGGGAGCAGCGGGGTAGCCAAGGCTGGGATGCTAAGAGACTGAGAAATGACAGCAGTGTCCCCAGAGGATACCCACTGCCCACGTGTGGCTTTTTAAACTTAAATCAATGAAAATTAAACAGAGTTAAAAGTTCGGTTCCTCAGTGCTCAAAACCCATGCCACTTGTATTGAACATTTTTGTCATTTGCAGAAAGCGAGACCCCACGTTGCCCTGTCCATTGTGACAACCGCAAGCCACAAGGTGGGGCTGCTGAGCGCTTGAAATGTGCCACTGAGGGACTGAATTTCAATTTTTATTTCATTAAATTTCAATTAGTTAACATTTTCAAATGGATCTTTAATGCAGTCATTGGAAGACGCTTCCTTATATTTGGAAGAACTCGGGTATGTGGATCTACTTTTCCAACTGTACACTTTATGAAATCTAAATACAGTTCAAGTTGGAAGATGCTATACGAGGAAAGTACACAACCAGACCGTGAAGACACAGCACAAAACCATGAAGGTTAAATGACCTCATTAATAAACTCTGCATTGATTACATGCTGGGATGATAATATTTTGGGTATAGTGTGCTAAAGAAAAGATAGAATTGAAATAATCTGGCCCGTTTCTTTTCATTTTCTAGTGTGGACATTAGAACATTTAAAATAACATATGTGACTTGAGTGTATTTCTAAGGTTTGGAGGGAGCTAGGTGGTGAGCTGAGAGGTCGGCAGTAGGTATGGAAGTCTTGCTGGCTCAATACTGATGAAATAAAATTATTTTTAAGGCAGGACAAGAAAAATTTTAAACATAACATTCTCCCTCTGCCCATTTGAGCCACTGCCCCCTCCCCTTTAGTGAGCGCTGTGCATCTGCATTACACATTAACTAGATCCCCTTAGAAGGCACAGGAATGCCTACTCACCAAAAATAAAAAAAAAATTTTAAAGAAGAGAAAGAAAGAAAGAAAAAAAGAAATTTCTTCCTGGCACCAGCAAGGTAACTCCTTAGGAGGTAACAGTCCTTTCTCAATCCTGTAAGGGGTCACAATAACTCACTACTCACCTTGTTACACTATGTAAACTGTCACTATGTTACTTTGTCTCAAAAACTTAGATAACTGTGCCTTGATCTCTAACAGTCCTTGGAGCTTTCTGAAAGACTGTCTCCCGGGTTATAATCCTCCAGTTGGCTGGAATAAAAATTTCCATTTCTCTCTTGGGTTGACTATTGATTTATTTTTCGTTAACAACACAGAGTTTGAACATCTTTCTGGGTAATGGGGAGTCACAGCACGTGTTTGAGCAGAATAATGACACAATGAGACATGGTTGCCTCACAAGGATCCCTCTGACCGTCGATTTGGGGGGAATGGGGGCAGCGGGACACCCATTGGAAGCCATTGTCATCAAGCTTATCAGACATGACCATAGCTTGGATCAGGATGGTGGCTGCAGGGATGGAGAAAAACTGCTTGTCTCCCATTTAAGGGGGTTTTGCAGACATTTCACCCAAAACTTCTGCTTTTTTTTTTTCATGTTTCCTGAAGATATTTATTACCATCCAGACGTATTTTCAACAGGGAAAGGCATGATTCCCAATTTTCCCAGGATTCATATTTTCAAGGTCTCCCAGGGAACCCATCTTTCACGGAATCCTCTGAAGACTCGGTCTTTGCAAGGGGTAAACTAATTCAGACTCCAGTTTCCTCTGCCAATTTCCAGGCTGACCTGCAAATTCCATCTTACTATTTCCCTTTAGTCTCTGGTTCCTTTTTGCCAAAACTTCTGCTTTTATCTCATCAGCTACCCCCAGAATGTACGGGGGACTGGAAAAGTCGCTTAGTTGGGCTCAAGGCTGTTCCAAACAAAACTGGGACCCTCGCCCTAAGGAAAATGGAAAGAACGGAGGCTGGATGGACAGCCGGCCACCTCCATTAAGAAAGCCAAGGAAGAGGGGAAAGGAGGCACTGCCAACCGGGTGGGAGGGAACCAAGGAGAGCGTAGGGTCTGCGGGTTTCAGGGAGGACCAGCTGCTGCCCAGGAGAACCCAATGCTGCTGAGCGCCAGGCGGGATGAGGGGGGAAATCTGCGGGCACAGAGCCTGACTCTCAGGGATGCTCTACAAGTGTTTGTTGAATAACATGGGTTTAGCCATGTGAACATTACTGATAACCTTGGGAAGAGCAGTTTCAGAGGGGATGGGGGAGGGAATTCTTGCCAGAAGTTTGGCTGGGCGTGGGAGGGTGGGGCGGGGGCAGGGCCAGAGAGAGGATGGTTGATGGAGGGATCGTGTCCTCTTCGGCTCTGAATCCCAGGACTTGACATTATTATCATCATCCCAACATACGTGTGAGAAGACTAAGCCTCCAAGAGGTGGGACGTTTGCCCCAGGTTTCCAGAGAGGACCGAGGCTTGAGCCTGAGTGGCCACAGCCCAGCCCGGCTCCCCGACCCTCGCCCTCTCCCACTCCTTCCCCGCATCCTATTTTTCTTTAATGAGCAGGGACTTTGATACTCGGGCCTTTCACGAGCTAAGCAAACCAAAGATGCAGAGTTTTGTTTCGTCTCTTAACAAAAGAACTCATTGAATAAGCAATGGGCTTTTCTGCAACTATTTTTAAAGATGGAGCTGCACGCAAGGCTGTGAGGAAAATCACAGAGAGCAATCTTCTGAAGGTCACCCAGCACTTAGGGGAAAAGCCAGAGCTGGTGGGGCACCTCCTGGACCCCACAGGCTGGGACCCATCAGAAGCCAGAGGTCCTGGGTGCAGCTCCTAGAACACAGCTCCATCCCGCCATGGCCCTCTGTTCTCTGCAGTGTCCCCAGCCGTGTCCCTTTGGCCGAGGTATTTTGTGGGCCGAGGTACTTTGTGACCCAAGACACTGCTGACCTCAGCAGCACGCCAGGCTGCACGCTCTCCAAGAGGAGATGCTGTAACTGCCCCACCCCCTCCACTGTCTCCACACATTCCTTTCTCCTCCAGGTTCCCACCTCTGGCCACACAGATGACTCTTTATCAATCCACTCCCCACCTCTGCCCACCCCGGACGTGGCTGCACATACTGGTACCTGGTCACCACACACACATCAGATGCCCTGTCCAGACCTCCGACCTGGTCCCTGCCCTCCTGGAGCTCCAAGGTGGGGTCAACATTCCTGGGAACAAAGGGATTTCATACACATCCCTGCACCTAATTCCCAGCCACTTCCCAGGCATTATCTCTGGGGAAACTGAGGCTCAGAGACGTCAGCGGCTGCATGTGCCCTAGTGGGGGGAGAACCCGGAGCTCCTTCTGTCTCTGTGGTTCCAGCCTTCCTTACACAACGCAGGGAGCTCCCTCACCCTCCACAGATCTCTGGTTCAGGGAACCTGGAAGGTTCTGGAACTTCATGTGAGGTCGTGCCTGGGAGGTGCTGCCAACGGGATATTGAGCCATATCCAGGTGGGGAAGGTTAATTCCAGCTTTTGTGTGCCTGTAACCCTGACTCTCTGGGGCTCAGTTTCCTTGGCTGTAGAGTGGGCTGATAACAGTAGTAGTAGTAGCAGTTATTATATATATATTTTTAAATTTTTATTTTATATTGGAGTCTAGTTGATTTACAATGTTGTGTTGGTTTCAGGGGTACAGCAAAGTGATCCAGTTATACACATAGCAGTTACTATTTACTGGGTCCTAACCACGGAGCACGTGGCAGAGTACTCTAGGAAGGCACCCTTGTTTCCCCCAAAGGAGACAAGGAAAGCAAGATTCAGAAGAGCAAAATGACTTGTCCAAGGTCACATACTTGCAAGGGTTTGAAGCCAGGCAGCCCCACCTGGGTTATCTTGCAGGGCTGTTGGGAGGATGCGAGAATGTGGGGGAGGGGCCTTGAACCCTCCACTTCTGCTTTCCGCCCAGCAGCAGGGGCCTTCCTTTCCCCCTCCTTGGAGCCCTGGTGTCCCCTGGTGGTCGGTCCCTGCAGCTCCACCTCCATCCTGGCCACACCTGGGACAGGTGGGCCCCTCTGAAAGCCTGAGGACCAACAGCGGGGGAGCCCACCAGGGCGGGTGGAAGCCAGCAAGCTAGGAAGTCAAATCCCAGCCCCGCCGCCTCAGCCCGGCTCTGCAAACTTGTGCAAACTACTTACGCAGGAGAAATCACTGAGTAATTCATTTATGTTTTCTTTTTGTTAATTTCCCTCCTCTGGATTCCCAGAAAAGAGCAGGCGTCTGCGTTCCTCTGCCTCCAGGTCTTTGCATGAGACAATCCCCGCTTCCTGGCTTTTAGGGCGAATGCTGAATGGGAGGGCATTGTTCTGGGCCAGGCCACCAGGGCAGATGGGGGTGGGAGAGGGTGGATGCAGCTCAGCTGTGCTGTGTTCCCAGGAATCAAGTACCGTTGCCTGTTTCGACACAAAAGCACTTCTCCCCAACAACGTAAGCCCCTGTTTAGAACCTAAGGTGGGTGGGCAGGGTTCTGACATCACCTGCTCAGACCTCCTGAAACTTCCATTGAGTTAGCAGCAGCTGTCTCCCAAGCACGTCAAATAAAAATAAATCCGGAGACAGGAAGAGAGATTCTGTTCAAAAGGATCGGCCAGCGGAGACAAGCAATTCAGGTAATCATTATGAGGCAAAGAAAAGGGCTTTGGAGCATCTGCAGCTAGCCTTGTGTTGTCACAGGCAAACGGGGGGAGGGCGGAGACGGGTGGGTCTTTGCAATAAGCCATTTTCCCCAATGCAAAGTGTGGGGCAGGGGTGGGGTCCCTTTAACCTCTGCCGTTTCCCAGGAGCTCAAGGCTCCTGTAAAATCCAGCATTGTCAAGAGTGAGGACACTGTTGTCATTTGTGGGTTGAAGCTGAAGGTAGCAAGGATGTTCATTGTGTCCAAGGTGAAACAGAAGAATAAATAGATCACAGAAAATAACCTTTTTCCTAATAACTGTTAAAAAAACAGTTTTCCTAAAAACTTTCCAGGCAGAAGCGCGTCAGTCGTCCTGGGTAGAGCTTATGTTGATGCTTCTAATGAGGCACTGCTGGGCTAGTTGCTGCTTCTGAGCCCTCGAGCTCAGCATCCTAGAGCATCTCCCGGGGAAGCCTTGTGATTTTCTGCCGGAAGAGCCACATGTGGTCACCAGAGTTCTCATGGTTTTGGTCTGGGCCGGAGTCAGGAAACTTGGCCTCATGCTGGCCACTGGGCAGGTTTCAGGCGTGTTCCGCAGGCAGGACGTGAAGAAGAGGCACCAGCCCCTGACAGCTGGTGGCTCTTTCCGTGGTTTATGGCCGGATGCTGGTCATCTACAGGACGGGAGGCCCCAAGAGGCCGGGTTCGCTTGGTTGGCGGCTGCATCCCAGCATCGGTCATCGTGCACACGTACCAAATGGATGAAGGTGAGCCCTGACAGCAGTGGAGGGGAGGCGGGGGGTCGTGCTTAGACCACATGCGTCGTGGGGAAAGGGTGAATCCATACTATAGGGAATAAGGCTGGAGAGAGAAGTGGGAGCAGCTTCAGGGCGGAGAGTTTGGACTTGGTGTTAAAGGTTGTAGGGAGCCCTTGAGCTTTTTGAGCTGATCCCACCTGTTTGGAGCCAGAAGCCTGCGGCGCCGGTCGACACTCATTGGGAGTCTGGGGGTGTGGTGACCAGCTAGAAACTACAGCCTGAGCTGGACCAGTTGAGTCTAAAGGGGTGGTCGGGCCGTCCATTCCCGGCTCTGCAGCTGGCTTCTAGCACCCCCTGCTGCCCGTTCCTGGAAGCACAGCGGGGCTTCGGGGAAGAAAATGAAAAGAAAGCAATGGCTGCGTCCCCCTGCGAGGTGAGTCGGGACCGCTTGCTGCCGCGGCCCCTACAATCCTAGCTCACCACTGACTCAGACTTTGAAATGTGCCCAGCGTGCCGGGAAAGAAGGGCGTGTGTCCGGGGTCTGCTGGGCCCCTGTGCAGGGCTTGTCGATGCTGCCTGAACGTTCTCTCAATGATTGCCTGGAAAATGCACCCATTCGTTCTTTTTATTTTGTTGGAAAAAAAAAAATACGTTGAAAAAAAAATAGATGAAATTCACATAACATTCAATTGCTCACTTTAAAGTGAGCAATTCAGTAGCATTCAATGCATTCAGAATGTTGTGCAACCACCTCTCCGTAGTTTCCAAACTTTTTTCACTGTCCCCAAGAACACACACTACTCTTTAAACAATCCCTTCGCCTTCCTCCCTCCCCCACCCAACCCCCTGGCAGCCACCAATCTGCTTTCTGTCTCTATGAATTTTCCTGTTCTGGACACTTAATATAAACGTGTGTCGCCTTCGGTGGCTGGCTTCTTTCACTGAGCATGATACTTTCGAGGTCCATCCCTGTTGTAGCAGGGTTAGTACTTCATTCCTTGTTAAGGCTGAATAATACTCCATTGTGTGTATTACCACAATTTGTTCATTCATTCTTCTGTTGATGGATATGTTGGCTCTTTCCATCTTCTGGCTCTTGTGAATAGTGCTGCTATGGACATTCGTGAACAAGTACCCGAGTATCTGTGTTCAGTTCTTTTAGGTGTATACCTAGGAGTGGAATTGCTGGGTCATAGCGTAATTCTGTGTTTAACTTTTTGAGGAACCGCCAAATTGTCTTCCATTTACATTCTCACCAGCAGTGTACGAACGTTCCTATGTCTCCACATCCTTGCCAATACTTAGTATTTTCTGTTTCGCTTTGTGTTTTGTGTTGTCTGTTATAGCCATCCTATTGGGCGTGAAGTGGTATCTAAGGGTGGTTTTGATTTGCATTTCCTGATGACTAATGGTACTGAGCATCTTTTCATGTGTCTATTGGCCATTTGTATGTCTTCTTTGGAGAAATGTCTATTCAAGTCCTTTGCTCATTTTTCATTAAGTGGTTTGTCATATAGTTGTTGAGTTGTAAGAGTTCACTCTTTATACAAATTGTGCAACACAAAGAAACTAGAGCTTGGACACATTAAGTCACTTGCCCAGGGTCTGGGCAAGACCTCAGATCTCCACTTCTTCCACCCACTCCCTACCTTGGCTGCAACTAGATTATTTTTGTGGCTGGAGTTACTGGCTTGTGCTGACCTGTGGACGCCTCAGAAAAGATATCAGGGAAGGAAAAGGTGAGGAAGAACAAAGGGGGTCCCCTCTTCTGAAAGGACTTCCCAAGGCAAGAGTCCTGGGAATGCCTTCTGTCCTGGAAGGGCCAGGATGTTCTGGAAGCTGATTCCCAGGTAGGCTTCTCCAGCTGTCAGTGTGAGCGTGCATAGGCATGTGGCGCGTGCACAGGTGTGTGCGTCTGTGGGTGCCACAGCTGCCAGGACCCACGCTATCCGTGTCCCCTGTATTCTTGTGGTTCCCGCAGCCAGCACTAGAAGGAAACTGCAGAAGCATGGCTGGGTGGGGCTGCCACCTGCTGGTTGCACTGAGCACTGCAGGCCTGTGGGGACCTGGCTCCTGGTCTCCTGGGTCAGATACCCAGGGAAGGATCCTTCCCTCTGGCCCGAAGAAAACAAAGTCTCCTGTCACCCCTGTGCCCCTGAGGATCTCCCCAGAGAACAGCTACAGGGGCCTGATAGCCTTCTTGGTACCATGAGCCCCCCTCCAGTCAGATGAAGCCATCAGAATAATGGTTTTAAAAGCATAATATTAAATAATAGGATTTCAAAGGAAACCAGTTATCAAAATAGCAATTGTAATATATGTGCTTAGTGAAATAAGATCCGAAAGCAAGTCTAAGAGCAACGGTAATTTTGAACACATGATCAGCACAAATGACATTTTGAGAGATGCACAGCTGGAGGGTGATGTGAACATGTTTTTGATTGTTACTGATGGCAAAGTCACAGGAACTGCTGACAACACTGCCATTTGGGGCCACTGTGGTGGAAGGAAATGCCTCGATTGGATTAAAGGTTTGTAACAATAGAGATGTCATTTCTCCCATCCAAGTTCATGAATTCTCTCCATGGATCCCTTGGGGGGTCGGGCACCCCAGGTTAAGAGCCCCTGGCCCGGATCCTGCCTGGTGGCCCCAGTCCCTCCTCAGCCCCTTAGCCAGGTTCCAACCCAGCTTGCTCCTTCGGCCCCTGCTGTACCCTCCACAGCCTGGCTCCCCACTACCCTCTGATCGCCCCCCCCAACACGGAATGAGGCATCATCCTCAGAAGACAGCCAGGGGCTTCCCACTCTGATGATGAACAAGCACCAGAGCTGGTTTCCGGAATGCCATCACACTTTGGGGCAGCTTCAGGTCCTCCGGGCAGGGAAGGACACCCCCAGACAGTGGTCCTTCTCTCCAGGATACAGGTGCAGAGGCCTCAGCATCCTGTCACCTGGACATCACCACATGGCCCAAACCAGGGCTTCCATGCCATTTGTCCTTCTGGACAATCTGGGGAGACACTGAGTCCTTTCCTCAGCATTTTCTTTTTCCTCTCCTAAATCCTAGACATTGCCAGGCCATGCATTTGAATGGGGAGGTGGCATTTCTCCTCCTTTCCTCGATAATATTTAATGAACACCTACTATGTGCCAGACATTATGCTAGGTGCTGGAAATAGAAATATTGGACACAGTAGGCAAAGTCCCTTCATTCCTGGAGTTTTTATTTTATGGAGGGAGGCAGAGTAAATAAACAAATTAGTAAAATTAATAGTATGTTAGCAAATGATCAGTGCTCTTGGGGGTAAGGGACGTAGGGTACGGGAGGTGGGGGGTGTCAGGGTCAGTATCACTGAGCAGGTGACCTTGGAGCAGATGTGAAGGCAAGGAGGGAGCCCCAGGCATGTGTAGGGAAAAGCTCCCGGCAGGGGGAACGGCCCTAGGGAAGCCCTGAGGAGGACCAAGCTGAGGCAAGTGAGGTCAGAGGGCCAGGTCGTGTGGGCCTTGAAAGCCCCTGGAAGGCCCCTGAGCTGGGAGACATGGAAGGGTTTGGGTAGAGGACATGGACTTCGTGTGGGTCTGAGAACATACCTGGGGTGAGATGAGGGGCAGTGGAAGCCAACATAATGGGGATGGCCCCACCAGGGAGCGGGGTGGCAGCGGAAGCAGGGAGAAGTGGTTGGATTCTGGATCTGTTTTGAAGGACTTCCTGTTGGATGGATGCAGAGTCTGAGAGAGCTGCCAGGATAGACATTGCAAAGTGTATTCACTTCCTGGGGCGGCGGAAATCAACACCACAAACTGGGCGGCTTAAAACAACAGAAATCTCTTCCCTCCCGGTTCTGGAGGCCAGAAGTCTGAAATCAAGGTGTTATGGGTTGAATTTTGTCCTTCCAGAATTCATCAGTTGAAGTCCTAACCCCCAGCACTTCGGAATATGGCTGAATTTGGAGATAAGGCCTTTTAAGAGGTAATTAAGTTAAGACGAGGTCATTGGCGTGGGCCTACTCCAATCTGACTGGTGTCCTTATAGGAAGGAGAAATTAGGACACAGACACACACAGAGGGATGACCAGGTGAGGACACAGGGAGAAGATGGCCGTCTACACACCAAGGAGGGAGGCCTCAGAAGGAACCAAACCAACCCTGCCAACACCTTGATCTGTGGCTTCCAGCCTCTGGAACTGTGAGAAAATTTATTTCTGTTGTTTAATTCACCCAGACTGTGATACTTTGTGATGGCAGCAGGAGCATATTAACACACAGCGATCTGCTCCGAGCCTCTTCCAGCTTCTGGGGTGGCCAGCAATCCTTGGCATTCCTTAGTTTGTAGATGCATCTCTCTAACCTCTGGGTCCATCACGTGGCCTGTCTGTGTCTCTTCTCTGTTTGTAAGGACACCAGTCATCGGACTTAGGGCCCACCCTATTCCAGTATGACCTCATCTTAATTTGATCACATCTGTAAAGACTCTATTTCCACATAAGGTCCCATTCACATGTTCTGGGTGGACATGAATTTAGGGGGAGTCACTATTCAACCCAGTATAGGTGAGTTCATGTACATTTCCTTGGACACCCACTTTAATCCTATCAGGCTTAAGCCCTCAGAACCCTTCCAAAACACCCGAGTATGTCCAGGGTGATGGGCTTCTTAAAGGAAAACATGGCTCTTATCAGGTACCGGCAAAAATACATTCAATTGATTCTGCTTCTGACACCCTGTGGTCATGGGAACCCACAGCCTCTCATCAGCAACAATCTGGTCCCTCCTGGAACTGTAGGCTGGTGGGAATAGCGGCCCAGCCCTCCTGCCATCTGGACCTGGGGTGTGGTTGTGGGGCAGGCTAATAGAGAATCATGACAGTGCTTATAAGCATGCTCAGGTGAGATGTAGCTGTGCTGGACAGAGCTGGACACTCGCTGCTACAGGCCTGGAATGGGCCAGTGACCAGGGGCTGGTAAGGAAATACAGTGAGTTCCCTACAGGCTCCTCGCCTGGGCTACAGCTCTGGAAACCTCCTGCAATCCTCCAGAGGAACGTTCCAGACAGCCTAGCAAATCAGTGAGCACTGCCCTGGAAGGTGTCCTTGCCCAGGGTTAGGAGGGAGCCTGGAAGTGCCTGACTCTGCTGCCTGACCCAGCCGACTGCCCAACAGCCTGCGTGCTCCCAAACTTTGCAAGTCAAATACTCTGCTGAACTGTATTGCAGCTGGTGCATCTGTGCTTGGCAAAGTGAGCTTCCCTCTCCAGCTCTCAGGTTTTTGGGGGGTTTTTTTATCCCAAGGGTTCTTTCTACCCAACCTCTTAAATGTGGCTGACAATTTGTTGTTGTTTTTTTTAATTTTTTTTAACTTCTGTGAGACAAACACCTGATTACCCCCATTTTTGCAGAGATGTAGCTGCCTTTACAGCATGAAACTCCACTTTAAATTCTTCTGGGTGAGTTGAGATTTTTTTATCCTGGTTCTCTTGAAGGCATGCGGAGATGGGGAGCTGTGTCTTCTGCCAGCAGGAAGTGGTTCTAAAATGTTTTCTGTCTTTGTCTATTAAGAATACTTTAAAGTAACTCAAGGTTTCATTTGATCCTCTAACCAGTTATCCAGGGCATGAGGGTGCCCTGCTATACCCAGGTTCCTTCCCGCCCTGAACCATGACATAGCTGACCCCTGGGTGGGAGGCCAGAGGAAAGGTGTGTGTGGCAGTGTCCACCCCACATGCCAGCGATGCTGAAGTCCAAGAAAGTTCCCTAAATGACTTTGCTCGTTGAAAGTGGGGCCTCCAGGGTGGCACAGCAGGGGTGGGGCCAGGGTCTATTCACACCTATGTCCAGCTCCTCAAATCTTGGGGCACACCCGCTGGGTGCTGGGTGGTGGGGGCGACAGGAGAGCAGAGGCAATTAAGAAAAAATCCTGAACCACTTATAGAAGAAAAAGAGCTCAGGAAGGGTGTAGACTCAGAGCCTTGCAAGTCGAAGTGAGGTCCTGGGACCGGCAGCAGCAGTAGCATCTGGAATCTTGTTAGAAATGCAGAATCCCAGGGCCCATTCCAGACACCCTGCGTGAAGGTATGTCATTTAACAAGACCTCCGGTGACTCTCATCACATCCAAGTTCAGGAAGCCCTGCTGGAGATGGGAGGTTCTCACACTTGATGCACCAGGGCTGCCCCCTCCCCGGGAGCTGATTCACGTGTGGCATGGGGCCCAGGGATCTGCATTTCCAAGTTCCCAGGTGTGCCCTACATCCCCCTCTGATCAGGAGTCCACCCCAGAGTCTCAGACTTGGCTGCACATTGGAGTCACCTGGGGCGCCCTCAGGAGCCAGATTGTCTGTGATGCAGCCTAAGAGGCAGTTTGAGAACCACTGACCCAAACCACTGACCCAGATCTGAGGTCGTAGCCAGCGGCTCCATCCAGGGCCCTTGCCAGAGAACACGACGGGACGTCCCGCTTCATCCAAGAAATGCTCTTGCTGCTTGCAAGGCCCAAACATCCACGCACGGAAAAGAAAGAGACTCGGGCCACCTGGCATATGCTTGGCTATACTCAGAGCACACAAGCTTTATTCGGCAATAATGGCAGTATTTCATGAGTAGGAGCTGCACGACAGTGGGAACGCTGTTTTCAGCACAAAGTCTGAGAGCAAACGATGACAGCAACGAAGCTCAGCCCCCACGGCCCTGCCTCCCCTCCCCAGGCAGGCCCAGGTTGCTCCCTAATCCTGCACAGTTCGATAGGGGCCTAATCGTGGTCTCCCTCTGCACCCATAACACACTCTCTGCACATCCTCTGCCTCCCCCAGGCTGCTGGGCCAACAAAGAAAGAGGAGTGGGCTGGTCCCCCGCCCCGGGTTCCATCCAGTCCTGCCTCTTCCTTCTCAAGGCCACCCTGGGAGCAGCTGGGGGGGCAAGAACACTGTCCCCTCCCCCTCCGGGTACCCAAGTCCCCGTGGCTTGACTCTTTTTTGGCTGCAAAGCCTTTTCCTCAATGAAAGTTTAACACGGACTCAATAAAAGAAGGTGCTATTTATAAAGCACTTTGCACTCACAAAGCATTAGCCCTGCCCCCACCCAACCCCCAGCAAGCAGAGAGGGAACAGGGTGTCCTTAGAAAGGGACCCAGTAGCCACAGGGACAGCACACAAAGGGAGGAGCCAGGCCCAGGAGCTGTCAGGGCCACGTGGGAAAGGTCAGATTTCATTTTAGTGCTGATTCAGGGTACATCCCAGCAACCACCTAACTGATACAGAGGAAATCATCTGAAATGTCTGTGTGGCGTGTGTGCACGCTTGTCTCTGTATGTATGACCTTTTGTGATGCAGCCTTAAATTATCCATTTGTGACCTTCCTTCCAGCTCTCTGACCTGGGCAGGGCTGCCTGGGAGAGGGGACTGTGAACCCAAGATAGACAGCAAATGTGCCAATAGGGGAGGAATGGACGAGGAGTAGCCAGGCACACTTAGGAGAGAACAAGGACCACGTCTGGTGTTGCAGCCCCACTTGAGGCCTCTTCAAAGCCAAGGAGTGGGACTGACTGAGAGGGGCTTACAACTGTATAGGTGGATGGATGGATGGATGGCTAGCGGGTGTGATGGAGGGGGGCTTGTGGAGGCAGCTGGACTGTAAAAATGGACGGCCGTCCAGGGTGGACAGCCCTGCACGCATGAACCCCTCCTGCTGGGCAGCGTGCACCACCCTGCCCCGCCCTGCCCGAAACTCCCAGTCAGCAGTCAGTTAACGCTGAAACCGGGTCGGGGGCGGGGGGTGCTCACACTGTGTAAGTTTTGACAGACTTGTAGAGGGGCGGCAGCAGCCCGTGGTTCTCGCGGACAACTTCCAGGTACTCGGATGGCGTCTCCAACAGGAAGGGCCCACAGCACATCTGGCAGCAGCACCTGACCCCAGTGGGCGGCTCCGGGTTCTTGTCAGACATGGGGGAAAAGTCAAAATCAGCCACCTATGGTGAACAAAACCCCACTGGTCAATCACCCGCCCGCCCGCTGGGAGTCCCATTAGGTGGCCTTAGGAGCTCAGCTGCCTGGCTAGGTGGCCTGGAGCTCAGCTGCCTGCTGGCAGCGTGCACAGAAACACCCTTCTGGAGCCATGCAGCGCTTCCCTGTGCCTTTGGCTTTTCTGCTCTGTGGGTCTTTCCTGCTTTCGGTTGCCCTCTCCCTTACAAGCTCATGGGCACGGCTGCCAAGCAAAGGGCTAGCATAGAAGGAGGTAAGTCACATTGGCAAGCAGCTAAATCATCCATCGGGCCCCATCTATGGATGCCTCTTGGGCACATTACCCCCAGCCTCAGGGCCTTGCTCTGACATCCAGACCACCTCCAGGCTCCCTGGTCTAGCCCCCACTGCCCTCTCCACATATCCTCTCCTGTCAGGGCCCAGGAGTCCAGCCCCCACCCCACCAAGCACCCACCTCCACCATGTCCTTCTGATGAGCGGCGTTCCGCAGGGTCATGTACATGATGAAGGCCAGCATCATGGTGATGAGTGTGGCACACGGGAAAGCGAAGACAGCAGGCTGGATGCCTGGGAGTGAGACAGGCTAAAGTCACGAGCCTGGGTAGTTGGTGCTGAATACTAGCCTTCAGGAGGAGATGACACAGGGGAGAGAACACAGCCCACCAGAGCTTTTCTCCTCCTCGTGTTCATGCATCCCAACTAGGCAACCCCAACAGGCAAATCCAGGATTTCACAAAAACCAAGCTGGGGTATGTGAGGGTTTTCAAGTTTTACTTGAGAGTGACTTTCAAGGGGTGCAACTAAATTTCCCACCAGAGCGTGGACTGCTCCCAATGAGCAGCATGAGACAGAGTGATGACATACAACTTCCGAGCCTATGCCATGAAAGACCTAGCAGCTTCCTCCTTGGTCTCTCTTGGGTGACTTGCACTGGGGAAGGAAAGCCAAGTTGTGAGGACACCCAAACAGCCCTGTGACCTCTGGCAGCTCTGGGCTCACTCCCTTATCCTGTTACCAAGAAGCAGCATGGCAGAGCAGGAAGAGCCCAGGGGGTCTTGGGTTCGAATCCTGGTTCTGACCAGTGACCTGATGGCAATACTGACCCACAAGGCTGCCACGGGAATGCAACCAGGTGAGGCAGGTGCAAGGCAGGCGATCAGCAAGTGTGGGTTCCTTCTCCCTACTCCCCCACCCTCCTCCTGGTAGAGCCACCGCCATACGCCATGAGGATCTGTCTCTCAAGAAAAGGCGGCATTGATTACCTGTAGTGCTGTCTTTCTCTGCAGAATTCAGAGGGATCCCAGACACTCAGTGCCCAGGAGATGTTGGGGGAGGTGGGGCCCAAGGCCGCCGATGATGCTAACAGGTTCTGCCTGGCCCACAACATCAGCCGGGGCCAGGAGTGGAGAGTGGTGTCTGCTCAGGGTCTCAGAGGGACGGGAAAGACTGGAGGGGGCAGTGACAGCATCTGGTGCACTTACAGGGCCAACCTCAGGGATGAGTGCAGCTGGCGGGGTGTCCCCTTTTGTTCTGTATGGCATGGAACCTGGCCGGGCATCTGAAAGACCATCCCTAGGGTTCTGGGATCCTACTTTCTCCTCTACATAAGAAAGTTCTTTTCTGGGGTCACAGAACAGGCCCCCCCACCCCCGGAAATGAAGGGTAGGACCTGATGCTGTCATCAGCCAATCCTGTGGCTGTAAGCCAGTGGCAGGACCTCATGATGTGTTTGGGAAGGGGTATTCCAGGGGCGATGGTTGGGCACCCTTATGAACGAGAGAGACTGTACCGCACACTTTCTGAGCTGCCTACCCTCCCTGGGAGACTCACAACAGCCCTGTGAGTCCAGCACCGTCACCGTTGGAGATGCCTGTTTTAGTGGCGGCAACAGCGCCGAGATGGAGGTGATGGGGTGGCGGTGATAGCAGTGAAGGAGGGAGGGTTCGTGTTGGGGACCAGTGTGGCAGTGGTTAACGTATGGAGAGACACTGACCACTGTCAGTGGTGGTGGCAACAGGAGAGCTGAAGTTGGGATGATGCTGGGGTAGCACGGGATGGATGGTGTTGGTCCAAATGGTCAGTGCAGGGGCTGGTGGCAGGGGTGTTAACGGCAGTGCTGATGGTGGTAAGGGTGGTCGCAACGGCAGCGCCATCTCTGGCTATTGAAGATGCTAGAAGAACTGTAGCATGTGGTGATGGTGGCAGTGGCGCTGGGCAAGTTAGCCGGCAGTAGCTGAGCTGTCTGTCGTTACTGCTAGTGGTGCTGGTGTGGAGGGTGGTGGTGGTGGCACTGAGGGGTTCTGGTAGTGGGGGCTAGAGCAGTTGTTGGTGGCACTACAGAGTTTCTAGTGCTGTGGGTGGTCAGTCAGTGGCGTTGGTTGGGGACCGTAGGGTTACTGATGATGCTTGTGTTGTTGGGACTGATGTTGATGGCTGTTGGTGGAGCTGGCTGGTGGCAGCACACTGGTGGTGGTGGCAGGGTTGACTGGTTTTTGCTGCCTCTGTAAGAGCAGAGGCGAAGTGTCACTTACTGGAGGGCCAGACCTGGATCTTGTGGTACTGATGCGTCTTGCTGATAATGTTCTCGGCCTGGATGCTGAAGCAGTAGTCCCCAGGATCCCTGAAGATGTGGGTCAGGTTGTAAGCCGTGCTGCCCACTGACACAGGGTGGCATTCCCCTTCCCCCAGCGGGAGGCACTCGGGCTTAAGACGCCAGCACACGTTCAGAGGGGGGCTGCAGGGAAATGGGGGCATTTTTTTAGCAATGGCTCAGCAAGGAGTGTGAGCATACACTAAGTCCAGGAAAGCCCAGGCAGTCATGAACTTCAGTGTCCTTTCCAGGACAGAACACCCAGCTTCCCTGGCCTCCAGGGAACAAAATGGTACATAAGAGATGGCTCGGGACTCTGAGGGGGGTCAGTGAGGCAAACAGGGACATACACAGACTGCTGAAGGAGGCAGAATGAGTGCCCCAGTGACGCACTTGGTGCACTGTGGAAGCACAGGGGACGGAGGAACGTGTTCTTAATGAGGAAGTCAGGGAAGGCTTCCTGGAGGAGGTGGCATTTGAGTAGGCCCTAAAAGGATAAGTCGGCTTTTGACAGGTTTGAAGGGGTGAGGGCATTCCAAACTATCCACCTGCCACAGCACAGGCTCAGAATCTGGAAAATGCAGGTCCATAAAAAGAATTCCAAGTGAGCATTCCTATCTCACACGACCTAGACCAGAGTAAACACACACTCATGCCACTTCAACAATCAGGTCTACCAAGCACAAGTAGTTTCCCCCTCTGCTCTCTAAGTACTGAGCTCTTATCTCCAAAGCCCCCTGAAAGCGTCAGGAGCCACCTCCAGCCCCTTGGCTTGTCTTCCTCCTTCCTTGGCTACTTTGCCCACTCCCAGTCTAGCCTCATTTCCCCCTGACGTGTCCCCTTGTCGGGGGATTGGGTGGGGTTGGTCTTCCCCACTAGAGTCCTTGGAGGGCTGGGCCCTGACCACTATTTTTCTGCAGCCCCGTCCATCCCAGTGGCCCCCGAGAGGGGCTCCCTTGTGGGGAGAACACACCCAGCATCTCCTCATCTCATCACTTACTACAAACTCAGCTTGATGGTGTTCGTGGCAGGAGCTGAGCCAGGCCCTACCCAAGATGGCCTGCTTTCCAGGGGGCTGGAAAGCAGGCCCAAGTCACATACGGGTCTTTTCACAGGAGTGGTCGCTCACCTGCCTCTGCCTTGATGCCCATGTTGCCGACAGCCCCAAAAGGCCACTGCTCCCTCCTCTGGACCCTGAGAATGAAGCCACGCCTGTGACTCTCCCATGGCACAGTCAAGGGTGGCATCATCCCTCCGTGAGCTCCTTAACTTGGGTCCCCTCAGGGATGGAGCAAAAGGTCAGGAGCCTCGGAAGGGGAGTGCGGGCAGGACCACAGGTCATGTGCAGTGTGCTCTGGGCTTCACTCACCTCCCCAGGAAGTTCAAGGTCACTATCATCTTTTGGAAGGTCTGAATTAGGGTAGGCCCCAAGACCTGGATGCCTCGAAGGGTTTCTGAAAGGCAGAGAAGACCTCATTGTATCTGGTGGCTGACGACAGCTGTATCAGGGCTCGTGGAGTCCCGAGGCTGTGTGACCGTCACCCCGTCCTCCTCCTGGCCCTCCCCAAGGGCAGGTCACATGTCACATCCAGGGCATACCCGGGTCCCGCCTCCCTGTCAGCAGCAGATGCTGGAGCCAGCTCAGAGTGAGGGAGCCGGAGGAAGCAAGCAGGGCCCTGGTGAGCAGGACCTGGGGCTGACTTAGGGTACCACCGCCTCCCCGCATCATCTGTTCCGTGTGTGGGGTGGGGGAAGCAGCACCCCATTAGCACGACCAAGAAATCTGCTGCAGCTGCCCCAGCACCCCCTCTTGCCAAAGCCAGGTCTGGCTGTTCCCTCCCTGTGCAGCCGACTGAGGCTGTCCCAGCCCTGACAGGACGGTCCTTGACGGGAGGCAGATGTAGCCGGGAACGAGGAGTATCACAGCAGTGTCTGGGCTCTGCCAGCTGGTGGCCACCTGACCTCCTCCATGGCCTGCAGTGCCCTCTTGGAAGCGGGGAATGACAGACCCACTCAGAGGGCTGCCAGGGGAACAGAAGAGAGGCTGTGCATCCGAGCTCAGCCCAGTGCCCAGTTGGAGCCACCCTGATCTGCAAGTGACCCAGCCCTGGAAGGAGTGGTACCCAGAGCTCCCTGATGGGCCAAATGCTCAACCCACACCAACCCCTGCAGAGACTCACCCTGCAGCTTCAGCGAGGCGGAGAAGTCGCCCGTCTTCTGCAGAACGCCCTTCCCGACGTCCGGTGTTACCTGCTCCCACTCCGCCACAACCTTGACCTTCACAGTGAAGGATCCAACGATGGAATAGTTATAATAGACTGTAGCGTCTTTGGTCACCATCTGGGTGCTATAAGGTGACAGGGAGGAGATGACAGAAGTGACTCACGTGCCCTCTTAGAGTGGTTGTACAGTGACACATTCAGACCAACGCCTTGCAAGCAAAAACATCATCCCAGCATCAGTCTCCAGAGCCAGCCAGGGCATGAGGTCAGCTGTACCTGGTAGAGTGGCTGCTGGTTGTCTTTGTATTTGTAAGTTACAGGTAGGAGAACTCCTAGCAACAGGTGCCTGTCACCTGCCAGGAAGTGCTCTGCACCCCGAGCCAGGAAACTGGGAAAGGCTGTGTGTTAGACAAGGACATCTGGGGAGGGGAGAAGTATGAACTCTGGAGTTAAGACACATCTGGCTTTAAATCTCAGCTCCAGATTTCCTATTTACATAACTCTAAGCCTTACTTTTCTCATCTGAAAAACAGGAAGAGTCATACCTCCATCACGGGTTATGATATAACATATTAAGTGTGTAACATCATGCTTTTTCCCTACAATTACCTGAATCACTTCAAAAGGAATTCTAGGGCTTCCCTGGTGGCACAGCCGTTGGGAGTCCGCCTGCCGATGCAGGGGATGTGGGTTCGTGCCCCGGTCCGGGAGGATCCAACATGCCGCGGAGCGGCTGGGCCTGTGAGCCATGGCCGCTGGGCCTGCGCGTCCGGAGCCTGTGCTCCGCAGTGGGAGAGGCCACGGTGGTGAGAGGCCCACGTACCGCAAAAAAAAAAAAAGGAATTCTAGTAACAATAAAATATTTTTGTTGATTTGTTGATGCTCTTTATATATGAAGTTTATCAAACCTTTACCTATTACTTATCTTCCAAATATTTTCTCCCAGTTTAACCTTTATCCTTTGGTTTGATTTACTTCTTCCATTTCAAATTTTAAATCTGATGATGCCAAATTTAGCATTTTTTCCATTCTAGTTTCTGCCTTTTATTTACAGAAATGCCTTCCCCACTGCCAAACTATCTAATCTCAGGGGATCATCTACATCCCAATCTAGTCCTGGTTCATTATGTTTACTATTTTAAATCTATCTGGAATAGCTTTTGTTAGGGATTAGATTATTTTTCTCCCAAACAGTTAACCAGCTACCCTAGTATCATTTATCAAACAATCTATCCTTATTCACTGGCTGGAAATAACATTGTTATCATACACTACATGTGTATATAAACTTAGGGTTTTTTTCTGCTTTTTCTATTCTGTTCCATTGAGCTGCCTTTTCTTGCTGAAAATTATTTGTAGCTTTCTAAATACGTTTATGTATGTATTTCTAGCCCCTTTCCCCATCACCATTCATCATCATTCTGCTTTTCTGATCATTTCTCTTTCTTCTTACAATATTGAGAAATTCTCTCATCATTTTTCAAGTCTTTTTAAGGTTCTCAGTACAATCTATGATTTTATTCACATAAATCCTACAATTTTAGGCTAAGTTTATTCTGTCCATTTTTATAAATATTATGAAAGATTTTTTCGACTGCCATTATATGGAGAAGCTAAGAATCTTTGTTTTGTAACCAGCCACATTATTAAAATCTTTTTAGTTCTAAGATTTTTCAGTTGAGTCTTTTGTGTTTTCCAGGTAAACAGTACTGTCATCTGTGTACAATGACTTTTGTCTCCTCCTTTACATTTATATTTCATTTACTTTTCTTATTTTATTTCATTGCCTAGTCAAAAATGTTCAATTGCAATAGAAATAGTGAATAGGGAATTCCCTGGTGGTCCAGTGGTTGGGACTCTGCACTTTCACTGCCAAGGGCCTGGGTTCGACCCCTGATCGGGGAACTAAGATCCTGCAGGCTGCAGCGCAACCAAAGAAAAAAACAAAAGAGAAAGAAATAGTGAATATAACTTTCTTTAACGTGAAAATAAATGCCCCTAATAAATATGGAGGCTGTGCCCTGGTTTGAGACAAATATTCTTTATGTTATAAAACCATATATATACATATATATAAATGTATATGTGTATTTGTATACATGTATGTATGTATGTATGTATATACGTTATGTGTATATGTGACGTATATGTATATATGTATGTGCACATATGCGTAAAACTGTGTATTTATACACAAAATTTAGATGAACTGTAAAATCTTTGTCATGTTCCAAAAATTATTCTTATTGGGATTTTTATTGGGTTTGCATTAAACTTAAAGAATTACTGGGGGGAAACGGACATCTTTACAATATTAAGACTCACCATCCCGGACGTGGTGTTCATACCCATTTACTCAAATCTTTTCTACTTCTGCAGGTGGGAGAGGGATGGATTGGGAGTTTGGGATTAGCAGATGCAAACTATTATATATATGATGGATAAACAACAAGGTCCTACTGTATAGCACAGGGAACTATATTCAATATCCTGTGATAAACCATAATGGAAAAGAATATGAAAAAGAATATATAGGGCTTCCCTGGTGGCGCAGTGGTTGAGAGTCCGCCTGCCGATGCAGGGGACGTGGGTTCGTGCCCCGGTCTGGGAGGATCCCACATGCCGCGGAGCAGCTGGGCCCGTGAGCCATGGCCACTGAGCCTGCGCGTCCGGAGCCTGTGCTCCGCAATGGGAGAGGCCACAGCAGTGAGAGGCCCGCGTACCAAAAAAAAAAAAAAAAAGAATATATATATGTACATAGCTGAATCACTTTGCTGTACAGCAGAAATTAACACAACATCGTAAATTAACTATATACTTCAATGAAACAAATTAAAAAAACAAATCTTTGCTACTTCTCAGTAGCTCTGTAGCTTTCTTCACGCAGGATCTTGCCCATTTCCAGATATGCCTGACCGGCCCCTACTTCCCGACCTGCCTCCCGCAATTGGCTTGTCTGGAGAGGAGGTGTAAGGAGAATGAAGCTGGAACACCTGAATTCTACCATGTGAGTATAACAGCGTGTGTCATTGGCTGGCCAGGTCCCTCCAGAGTCAAACAGAGAAAAATATACCTACCTTGACCAGCCTTAAAGGGCTGTTTTGGCCACCAATGACCCCTCTACTAGGTTGCAGGCACCTTGAAGGCAGGTCCCATTACTGGCTCACACTGGTCCCTGTGGACCCCGAGCTTGGCACAGAGCAGGTGTACAAGGCATGTTTGGAGTGAGAGAGAGTGAAAAGGTGAAGATGGGAGAGTACAGAGCACCCCGCCTGGGACGACAGGGCCACCAGCCATGAGCCAAGACTTTGGGGCATCAAGGGGGATAAGGACATACCCGTCTCCGAAGTCCCAGCTGTAGAGAAACGAGGCGGTCTTGAAGAAGTTGCTGGGGTCGTGGAGGAGGAAGGAAACTTTAAGGACTGTCTTGGTGAGGTAGGAGCTGGGCCAGGGCAGGGAGGTGTTCTGGGTGACAACGAGGTTCCCCACGAGGAACTCTGGGACAGAGACCACGGGAGGGTGAGTCCACTGAAGTGGAGGAGGGCAGAGCCACATGCCAGTTGGCAGGGCAGCCTCTCCCCCACCCGACCTCCTGGCTGTCACAGCCAGGTGGTGGCAAGAGGGGACCCGGCAGGTCACCGAACACAGAGGCATATGCCCCCTCCGTGGACGCTGGTGAAGACTCCCTTCATGTGTTACATGCATAGCTCTGCTCCTGAACCCCTTTCAGCAAGACCCTGAACTTTCTGGCACAAAAGATGCCCAGGACCAGAAGGAAATGCACAGGCTTTGAAAGCAGCTCTTGGGAAATATTTCAAAGTATTAGATGAGCCTAGAAAAAATGAGCAGTTCTACTGACCGCAGGTCCACACCCCATGTGCTGGGCTGGGTGAGGAACACCATTCCATGCTGCCTCCTCTAAAAAAAAAAAATTAAAAGGCTGATTTTTTAAGCAGAAAGTGAGGTGTGCTCAATAAAGCTCATTTGGAAATTGCTGCAAAGTGGAATGAAAAGAAAAGAAACTGCTTATCACGCAAACACAAGCATTGTTGATGTTTTGAAGAATTGCAAAGTATACGTGTGTACATATTTAAGGTATACACATATTAAACACAGTTGATCAAATTGGTTATAGAATTTTGTTTTGATTTTTTACATTTTACAACCGTGAGTACTCCCCCAGGCTACAACAAACTCTTTGTAAAGGTCATTATTATTCATTATACAAATTGTGTCAGTATACTTAGCCAGTCCCCTTATGGTTGCATACTTAGCTTGTTTCTATTTTCTTCTGTTATTATAAAAACTGTGATGAACATCTTCGTGCATAAACCATTACCCAAATGGAGGTTTATTTCCTGAAGATAAGTTCTTTAATAGACTGTAAACTCCAAGAAAGCAGGGACTTCTTGGAAACAGAGAGAAGGGAGGGGAGGGAGGGAGGGAGGAAGGAAGGGAGGAGAAGGGGGAGAGAGAGAGAGAAAGAGAGGAGAGAGGGAGAGAGAGCGAGAGAGAAGGAGAAAGAAGAGGCCAAAGACTAAAATAATTTATAACCATTGATACATATGTATCAGCTGCTCTCCAAAAGGTTGTATTAATTTACACTCGAGTAGCGATATGTACTTTAAGTGTCCATTTCAGCACAACCCTGCCAGCAGTGCATATTACCGTTTTCTGATCCTTTGTTAACTGACAGCAGCGAAGGAACCATGGGTCTAATCTGCATTTATGTGATTACCAGCCAGGAGTCTGAAGACAAATGAAGTAGGAAAGGTCCTCACCTGTAATGGGGAGGACGAGGACGCTCCTGGCCACAGGCTGGCACATCCCGCAGTCAGCGGCGGTGACCCAGACGGAGACCGGGAAGTCCCCGGGCACGTTCCCCACGACGCGGATGGTGGAGCTGAAAGCCTCATCTGTCTTCCCCGTGAGCAGCAATGGGGTGTGAATCCAGCGGAAGCGGTAAAGGCGGGTGCTGGCGGGCAGGACCAGGCTGCCATTGTCATCGGCCACCAGGCTGGCCGTGATGGTCACCTCTGCCCCCGTGGTGGCAGGGCCATCGGGGGTGAGGTGAAGTTCATACACGCCTAGGAACCCAGAAACGAAGACCGCGTTTCACGAAGGGGCGTGGCCAGGAAACCCACCGCCACCCTCTGGGCCGGCTTCTGTGAGTCTCTTTTACAGGTGGAGAAATTGGGGCCCAGGCAGGTCAAGTGACCCGCCCAAGGGTCATACGATTAGTTCATTGCCCAGCTGGGATTCAAACCCAGGCCCAACTGACTCCAAATCCCACGCCCTTTCCCGTGTCTCCAGTTTGTTTTATTTTTTCATGCCAGCCAAGCAGGGCCTTACAGAGCATGTGTATGCTGACCTGGCCCGGCTTCCTGGCCGTGAAAATGATGGCCAGTGCATGTCACAGGAGGAGCCACCGCAGCTGATGCCAAGAAATGCCCCCCATCGCCCACTCTTTTGGACTAACCTTTACATGTGAAACAAAATTCCAGCTGGAAACACAAAGCTGAGTCTGGACCCTGATAAGGCCTAATACCTTGATGGTGGTAGGCCAGCCTTGTGAGGAAGGGCCCCTGTGATCCAAGCCAAGCCCCCTTCTCTTTGGTCTCAGTTTGTAAATCTGTAAGGTGAGAGTTTCTAGAGCTGAGCTGTCCAATATGGTAGCCACGTATGGCTCCTTAAGCGTCAATTAAAGTGAAACAAACTTAAAACCCACTTTCTCGGTTGCGCTGGCGCATTTCAAGGGCCAGCCACGTGTAGCCAAGGGTCACCACAGTGGACACTGTGGATACAGATCTTCATTATCACGGAAAGTTCCACTGGACTACACTGCTCTAGGGAACCTCCAGGATTCCTGCAGGGGCCAACGCTGGAGCTCTGTGATTCCAGCTGGGTCAACTCCTTGGGGAACCTGAACTGAAATACTGGGGATGCAGCTCTTACAGGGAACCCAGGAATTAGTTTTCTAGGTTGCAAGCAGAGAATAGGGCCTGGAGCACATGGAATGGAGACCAAATAAGAGGCCTTTTCAATAACACTCCCCATCTGACCAACACATTGAAGGTAAGACTAACTGTAATCTGAAAATAGAGAAAGGTATAAAATTTAAAAAAATTTTTTAATAATTAGTAACAACCACTTACTATATTGGGTCATTTCCTACTATTCTTTTAAATGTTGCTTACTCTGAGATTATATATTCCATTGCTGTTGCTGTTTTTTCAATTCTGTATCATAGGCATTTTCCTAAGTCATTATTCTTCACCTGCTTTAGATAGCTGCAGATTTTATCACACTCAGAAGGTAAGATTTTAAAAATCAGATTTGTTTCCATCATAAAAGTAATACATATGCATAAAGAATAGTAGAAGTGTCCTATTACCCTACCCCCCAAACACAACAGCTGCTATCATATTGCTGTCCTCCAGCTCTTTTTCATGCACAGAAGTTTTAAATTTAGTCAGAATCAGCCTCTGCACACAATTTTGAATTACTTTATTTCTACCTGACAATACATCAGAAGGATGTATGTGGCACTAATGTGTCTGCAGTGGCACTAATGTGAACTTCACTATTTGCATGATAATCCCTCAAGCAGGCATATCTTAATTCCCAGAACCCTTCACTCTTGTCAATAGCACTACTGCACGTCTTAGTAACTATTTTCCTGTGATCTGTAATTTTCTTTTTCAGGTGAGAATTCTGAAGGGCCTGAGGTTAGAGAATGTCTAACAGTGCACACCTGGGCAGAAGAGGTGATGCAGAAGGAAGGGAGGAGGGCCCACAAGCCCCCCTCTGCTCATTTTACTCCCTCCCACCCCACTTCCCGGCAACATACACCCCCTCCCTTGGCTTCCAGTACCTCCTAAATGCTGATGGAACCCAGTAACACAGACTTCATTTCTACTGAGCAATAATACAATGGCTACTAACCACATGCAATTAAATTTAAATTAATCAAAGTTAATCACTTCAATGTATAATACTAAAATTCCAGTCCCTCCATTGCACTAGAGCCACAATTCAAGCGCTCAACAGCCATAGCTCTCCCGGATAGCACAGATATAGATCATCTCCTCCATCATCTAAAATTGTGTTGGCCACTGATGCTCTAGACCCCCTGGATTTCTCCCCTCCCAAACCTACCATTCTCTTCACCTATCATTCTCTGCCGGGTCAGAGGACCAGCTGTCCCAAGAATCAACCCCCGGGCCTCTGCCACTAATTCTCCCTCTCCATTACTACCAGCATTGCTTAAGGTAGCACTCAGCCCCATCCGGATGGATTACCGATACATCCTGAATGTGACCCTTGGCCTCCAGTCCTGCCCTAATTCCAGCCACCCCAACAAGCAGCTTCCTGCACAGTTAATCTGATCATGGGCCAGCCTCGGGGTGGAGGGAGACCACATTCACATTTTAGTACATCCATGCTGTAGCTTTAACCCTTTAACACCTGCAGTTCCCCCCAACATGCTCTGTCCTTCCTAGCCTCAGGGCCTTTGCACACACTGTCCCCACTGCTCTTCTTCACCTGTCTGGATATAACCTCTTCCAGGAAGCCCTCCCTGACACCCCCCCACCCCACCTCCTCGGCACTCTCCCAACAGCCTGAGCACACAGTTGTCACAATCTTGGGTTGGGATAAATGTTTCCTTATCTCCCCCACTGCACTGCAAGCTCCTTGAGGGCAGGGCAGGGGTCATCCCCATCTCCCCCAAGCCTAGCCAGGTGCTTGGCACATAGTAGGGTTTCAACACTATGCTGTGGAGAGGCACCTGGAGAGAAGGGTGTGGCAGAGGGACCAGGCCACATGGCACTGCCCCAGGAAACTCTTCACCCAAGCGCTATGGACTGAGCCCCAACCCGCAGCTGCTGGGGGGACCCAGAAGTACAGGATGTGCTCCCTGCTCTTAGGGGGCTCACGAGAGACCTGCTGGACTCAGCAAAACCGGGAGGTGAGCGAGTGTGTCCTCAACTGCACCCCATTTGCCTTGCGGCGATGTTGCCCGCCCCCACTGGGGACTCTGGCTCCAGCCTGTCCGCTCACCCACGTTACACGTTCCCTGTTGTGAATCCCTTTCCTTGGGGCCGTATTTTGGATTATAAAGTCATTTGGGCTAGCATTGCAAAAGGGACCTGCAGCACCTTAATCCCAAAGAGAGAATTCCAGACACGTAAGTTTCTCCAAGAAAACACGGTATGTATTTTACACTGAAGGACCTGAGTCCCCAGAGGTCCCCAGGGACTAATGCTACTGCCGGGGACCACACAGCAATCTGCATTGCCCTAGGCTGAGTCCCTCTGGCTGGGAGGCAGTCTTTGGCCAGGCTGCTGCAGAAAGAGGTGCTTAGAGGAGAGGCCATCTCCTCCCTTCCCTCTCTTGCTCCTGCCCACACCCCCCAGGAGAGGAGCGTGGGCCACAGTGAGGCTGGCAGGTGGCAGGGACATTCAGCTGCATGCTAATGGCCATCCAGCGTCTGCAGCAAGACAGGCGCATGTCAGCACGACGCAGATCCGTTGCCAGGGGAACAGAATCAGGAGGGCAGCCAGCTCAGCCAGGAGGCGGGATGGGGTGGGGGTGGGGAGGGGCTGTGGCTACAGCCAATGTTGCAGCAGACACTGGCCCAGCTCCTGGGAGCGCCCCCCATCCCGACCTGTCCACACACCAGAGGCTCCAAGGGCACTTTTCTCAGGCTTGTTTTTAAAAAGCAGGTATTTCACAGCCCCCGGGGGGTGATGCTGCCCCTCGTCCTCAGGGCCTAGAAAGCGTCCAGAACATCCAGGCTGAAATGGACTGGGAAGGCTTTGCCACCTGTGGCTGAAGGAACCAAGCCCAGGTTTGGTTACCTACCCATTCAAATCCATCTTTCCAAGTTTGGGAGCCCAGATGACATGGCCTTGGAGTACAGAGCAGCCCAGTCAGGGGCTTAGGGGCGCCATAGGTGCCCCAGTGACCACACAGGTGCCCCAGTGACCCAGAGCTGAAAGGGCCAAAGCAAAAAGTGAAGTGACAGCAGCCACAAAGTTTGACCCGTGGAAGAATGTCCACCAGCAGGCTCCCTGGGCTTCCACCTGCAGCATGCATTCTCCCTGACCACACAGCCTGTAGGGCCCCAGAACAGTCTAGAAAAGGGCTACATCAGCCTTTTCTCACTGCACAGGTACACAGCCCAAAACACTTCCCAAGGTACCTCTGAAGTCTGGACAACACAACCTGGAATTAATGAACGGTCCAGGACACGGACTTCTGACTTCAACCCCTGGTGTAGGAAGCATGTCGTGCAGGCTGACCCAGACCCGGCAAGGGTGGAAAGGGCTTCTGAATCTCTCTTTTCCCCCTGTGAGTTTTCCCCAACCCCATTCCCAGCTATTTGGACTGTATCATGGGTGCAATAGGCCAGGTTGGGAACCACACATGACTTCCAAAGAATTAACCCTCTACACCGTTTTTTTTTTGGCAATTTAGGCCGCGTTGATAATTTCTGGACACATGTAAACCTAATGGACAAGAGACCCCATTTCCAGGGGCAAGCAGATGCTCCTGACCAAGCCAATTCCCACAAAATTCCCTTAATTCATCCTTAAGATGCAGGTTTTTTATTTTACCTTGTGGCTTTTATTTCACAAGTTTGCATTAGATCTCTTCTTCTGTCTACCATTCTTTTAAGGTGTAGGGGGGGTCATGAAAATATTGGATAATATTTAACACCCACCCAAGAGCTGCCCACATCCCAACTGTCCCCTTAAAACTCTCCACCCTGGGTCCTTTCTTGTCGCCAAAATGGGGCAGAAAAGTAGGGGTTGGCCTTCGGGCGTTGAGGAGGTGGGGATGTTAGAAGCACGATCCGGGGGACACCGGGTAGGACCCAGCGGAACCAGCTCCGGGTCCATTTTGGAAATCACTCCCAGAGAGGAAATGGCAGACCGGCCTCCTGGGCGCTAAAATCGCATACTCCCCGAAGTCAACACAAGCAGGGTAGAAAGCCTTTCTGGATAAGGCCACATTTTAAGGCAAAAACGCTGCTCCGCGGGCAAACCTGGCAGCGCTCCCTGGGGGCTGTGGCGAGAAGACCGACCCCGAGCATTCCCAGACTCCCTTCAGCGTCCTCCCCCACCTCCAGCGGCTGCGAGGTTTCCAAACATCGGGATGGATGCGCCGGCCACCGCGCGGTCCCTAAGGCAAGGCCGATCTGGAGGTGGCAGCAGGAACGAGGGCGCGGGGAGCCCCCTCAAGTGCCGGTGACTTCAGGGGAGAGGGGAGAAGGGACAGAGGAGAGGGTTGCGCGGCGCCCGGCAGGCCGTGCTCCGCTCCGCAGCTCGCGGCCTGCGGGGAGGTGGGAGGTGCGCGCAGGGCGCACGGCGCCACCTCCGCAGCCCCAGCTCCCGGCGAGGCCGCCCGCCCGGAACCGCCCCGAGGCCCCGGGCGCGCTGCGGCTCGGGGAGGGCGAGCGGCCGGCTCGCGCAGCGCCTTACCTGCAGCCACCCTAGCCGGGGCCAAGGGCAGGAGGCAGGCCAGCCAGAGGATGCGGCCGAGGCGCGGCCAGAGGGCCGGGGCCATGGCGGCGCTGGGAGCTGCTGGAGCGTGGAGGGCACGCGGCTCGATTCGGCTGCGGCGGCTGCAGCTCGTGGGTCGCACGGCACGGGCTGTGCGGGGAGGTACGGGCGCGGCGCCGGCTCGTCCTCTCCTCGGATCGCTGTGTCTCTGCGCGCCGCCGCCGGCCACAGCCCGCCGCGCCGACCCCGACCCACGTCAGCCGCGCCGCGCCCCCTCCCCGCACCCTCCCTCACTCCGCCGCACGCCGCCTCTCCCCACGATCCTCCACTCTCCCCACGATCCTCCCCTCTCCTCCCCGGTCTCCGCTTCTCCAATCTGCTGCCCCTCCCTCCCTTCCCTCGCCGCGCCCCTCCTCTCCCCTCGACCCCTCCCTTCCCCTCCCCTCCCCGGTCACCGTTCCTCCACTCTGCGCCCCCTCCCCTCCCTGCGTCTGTGCCCGCGTCCGCCGGCTCTGACTCAGCGTCCCTAGAGGAGCGTGCACCAGTGTGAAGCCCAGAGCAGGCCCCTTTGGGCTCTTTCTCCAGGTGGCGTCTCCCCTCATGACGCACACGACTTGGAGATGCGGCTCTTCATTCAAGAAAAGTGTAGCATCTACTGTGTGCAAGGCGCTGGGCAGTGGGCCTAGGAACGTCTTGTGTCCCTCCGGAGGGAAGGGCTTGGGTGCAGGTGCCCAGGTGCAGGCGCTGGGACTGATGCCATTCCTCAGTTTACCCTCTCTGCACCTGCTGTAAAGTGGGGTTTGTGGTCATACCTGGGCCCACAGCGACAACGCTGTCACTGAGGGCCTTGGGACACTCAGACAACCAAGATAAGGAGTGACCAGGCTGCTCCTTGGACACTCCCTGGCCTAAGCAGGCGCTTCCATCTGCCATAACGGAACAGAGCATGTCTTTTCTCCTAGAAGGTGGCCGGCCTGGCTGATCTTAAAGACTGGACACCGGCAGCCTGGATCCTGGTCCCAGTTCTGCCTCTACTTTATCCTTGGCAAGGGAGCCCACCCAGAGGGGGTGTTGGATGGCTGGTCTCACCTGGCTGGCACTGATGGGACCACAATTGCAGGATGGGCTGCATGGGAGTGAAAGAACTTCTGGGACAGCTGTGAGGTCCCCTGAGAACGGGCCGCACTGGCCCCATTGCCATCTCACTGTGATGGAGGGGAGAACAGATTCGAGTGAGTCCCCTTAGGAAAGTTAAAAGTGCTAGCCACTCCCTGGTGGCATCAGTCACCATTGTGGGGACAAATACCAGGCCTAGGAACCAGGAGACTTTGGATTCTGAGAGTTATGTGACCTTGAGAAAGTCACATAACTCTGCTGGTGCCTCAGTTCACTTTTCTTTAAAATAATAATAATGCCCCATGAGACTGTGGTAAGGATAAAACGACTTGACACATAGAAGAGTGCTTGGACATAGTAAGTACTCAGTCAGTGTTGGCTGTCATCCTTAGAACTGCTTAAGGACTTGGGAGAGTTTCACTTGTCCATCAGGAATTGAGAAGAAAATTGTGCTTGAGAAGAAAATAGTATATTAAGATTATAAATTGAGTTTCAAATGTTTGACTATTTCACATTTTTCAAAGGTCTGGTTGTTAGTAGTTTTTGTCATGTACTAAATGCATAAATAGAATAATAACATTTATTACGATTTTTTCATGTGTAACATTATTACATTGAATAACTATACAGTAGCCATAGATGGTCACCTCTATGTCACAGAAGCCACCTGCAAGGCCACCCTGAAGCCGATGTTGATGTGACCCTTCTTTGTCTAATTCCCCACAAGTATCACCTCCCCCAGAAACCTTCCTTCTTCTGGGCTCTCACAGCACCTGTCTTGATGTCAATTCTTGTCACTGAAAATCTTTCTAAAGCAGGTTAGTCGGTCTGTTGGCCCTAGCAAAATGGTATAATTGATTTCCCTTTGGTAACAGAAGGGCAGCAGCCCTAGTGTTAATATTCCTACCACAAATCCTCATTATCTTGCATTGGAAATGTAACTGTGGGAAGTGGGGGCCACTGAGCTGATAACAATCACCCCCGATCAGCTCTGGAGAGGCTTTGGGGGTTAAATTCTATGGTAGTTTGAAGTAGGCAAAAGGGAGCTCAGGGTGATCTCTTTGTTGAATTTACCATGGCTCCAGGCCTAGATCTCAGCTTTACCGGATTTTCTGCTGGAATTTTCCAACCACAGGACACCCAGTCACCCTGTTGAAACCCACAAGAGACCTAGGGAGGATTTGTTAATTCATCACGGGGGAAAGGTTCTTCATAGGGGTGGAGCCCTTAGGGCCAGCCTCCAAGAAGCCCAACAGGTGAGGCAAAGGTAAGCAGGGACTCCAGCACAGCAGGGGACAGGGGAGGGAGGACGGCCTCTTGGTGGCTCTCAGAAGGTCAGACTGAGGCCTCATGCCCTGAACCACTCCATGCAGAGACCACTTGTGCAGACTGCTCGTGCCCACCAGAGTGAATATTTTGAGGCTCCCTGTATTCTTTTTAGTGTTCCAGCTGTTCCTATCCTATGGGTTCATACAGTATGATTACCAAACATTTGTTTATGGGCCGAATTGTGTCCCTTGAGAAATCCATATGTTAAGGCATAATCCCCAAAGTGACTGTATTTGGAGACAGCACCTCTAAAGGGGTAATTAAGGCTAAATGAGGTCATAAGGGTGGGGCCCGAATCCAATAGGACTGGTGTCCTTATAAGAAGAGGAACAGATACCAGAGATCTCTCTCTTGAGAGAGCACAGAGAGGTCATGTGAGCGCATAGTGAGATGATGCCACCTATAAGCCAAGAGAAGAGGCCTCAGAATGAAACCTACCTTGGTGGCACCTCGATCTTGAACTTCCCAGTCTCCAGAACTATGAGAAATAAATTTCTGTTGGGTAAGCCACCCAGGCTGTGGTACTTTATAATGGCAGCCTGAGCAGACTAAGACAACACCCAATGGGCAAAAGGAATACATTGGTAAAGAAAGACAGAGGGACTGCCCTGGTGGTCCAGTGGTTAAGACTCTGCATTCCCAATGCAGGGGGCCCGGGTTCAATCCCTGGTCAGGGAACTAGATCCTGCATGCTGCAACTAAAGATCCCGCACGCGGCAACGAAGATACAGCGTGCTGCAACTAAGACCCGGCACAGCCAAATAAATAAATATTAAAAAAAAAAAAGAAAGAAAAGGAGCTTTCTGTCTAGGAGGGAAAAAGATGATAAATGAGTAAATATAATTTCTGATTCTAAGGAAAATTCCAGTATTATGAGAGCTAGTGGGGGGGGGGGTGGCAGGCAATGGTTTTCTTATATTGGGCCTTAAAAAGGCCTCTCTGAGGAGGTGACATTTGAGCTCATCAAGGATGACAAGGAGCCAGCTTTGTGCCTCTCAGGGAAGAACATTCCAGACAGGAGAATTAGCTACAAAGGTCCTAGGTGGGCAGGAGGCACAGCAAGGCCATTGTGGCTGGAACATGAAAAATGAGGCTGGGAGGTGCACAGGCCCAGGGATTGAGGATAAGTTGAAAAGCCTTTGGAGGGTTTTAAGCAGAGGAGGTGCATGATCTCATTTATCTGATAGAGATGAAGTTGACACTGTCCCCAACATCTAATTCAGGAGATAGACAAGAAAACAGGCAAAAATCATAGCAGCATGATGGGTACTTTCGTAGGAGAAGCTAAGGCCATGGGAAAGCATGTGAATTTCACCAATGTTAACCTCCCCGTCCCCCCAACTGTAGGTCTTTATCACATGCAATTAAACGGAAACTTATCAAAGGATTTGTGTACTGCTGCTTTTTTTCTCGACCCCTCCCCCAACAATATTAAATAACCTCGGATGGCACATTGGTTCCAGCCCTTAGATTTTTCAACTTTACCCAATTTTGGACCTCCTAAATTTTGGGGTTGGCGGTGGTAGGAGCAAAGAGGATTTTCCTTGCAGGTGCGCAACTTCTTCCATGGGGGAAGGAGTGTTCTGACCCACTATATTTCTCCTGCGGCAGAAATAAGTGGCACTATATATATCCACTTACAATCTCAGCGCTTCAGCTGAGGCTTGTTCTTGAGTGGCAACATTAAACAAAAGCAAGGAGCATGTCTCTGAACGTATCTTGTAGGAATTGCAAGCTCTATTTATTACCAGGTGTGAAATATATCTGTCTGAGAAGGGAAAACAAAGATTCTGGTGAGTTAGTGATGATGGGGTGGCAGTGGGGCGGTGCGGGGCGAGCAATGGGGAAGTACTGTCAGGAAGGGGCAGGAGGTGGAGCCAGGTCCTGGAGGGGCTGGAGGTAGGTCAGGTTATCACTTTCATGCTCTGTCCATTTACCATGATTACCACGTGTTTCCAGGAACAGCTCATCATTCAACCAGTCTCATAGACGGAGTCTGCAGGTGAGGCCTGACAGGGCCTCCTGGTCCAGCCATCACCTCATTTGGGCATCCGGGCGCCACTTTCCCCTCCCTCTCATCATTGCTCTGAGCCAAGGCACCTGCCCCGTCGCGTAGGCGCTGAAAAGCGGTCCACTGCGGTCTAGCCTCGGAGTGATGCAGCTGCAACAAATGACCAGGCCGGCCTCTTCCAGGCAGAACACCTGAGCTCTCCTTTGCGTACAGGGTCTCCGTCTGTCTGCAGCCTTCGCCTTCCCAAAGACCCTCCTTACCTCCTCCCCCTCCCCGGGCTAAGAAGGACCCCAGGCCTCAAGCTGGGGAGAAAACCCCGCCCAGCATGCCACGTTCAGCTCAGGGGTGGCCTCTTCCCGGGCCCGTCCGCCGTCTGCTAAGGAAGCCCTGCGGGTGCCCACCGCCCCGCAGCAGCCCTCAAGCGTCCCTCTCCAGCCTCCTGGCTTCTGCGAGGATACTTAGGGCAGAAAGAGCCGAACCAAAGACGCTTGTCACTGCCTGCCCCTCCCTCCCGGCCTGCGGCCCCGCCCACGCGGACAGAGGTTTAAAGGGCCAGGCAGGCGCACCCGGGCGTGACGCCTCTCCCCACTCCCGCCGCCCGCCCAGGCCGCACCCACTTGGAGGCGGCGCGCCGGGGCCTATTCCTCCGGCGGCGGGCGCGGCCGCTTTAAGCGGGGGCGGGACTGCGTGCTGCGGCGCGACAGCGGCGGCGGCTGAGAGGGCTTAGGTGGGGTCGCGGGCTGGGGCTGCAGGAAGGCGGCCGCCGATGTCGGGGTAAGTGTGGGCAGGCGCGGTACGGCGGCGGAACGGCCTTGGGAGGTGCGCGCGGCGGCCCCAACGGGTGCGGCGGGGCCCGGGCGTCGGGAGGCCTCTGCGGCGCCGCGGTCAGCGGAGCGATGGAGGGAAGCGCATAGCGATGGAGAGAGGCTCCGAGCAACCCGGGGTCCCTCCGCCCCCCATCGGGGCCCAGTCCGGGTGGCGGGGGCCGGCGGCGGCTCTCAAACCGCCGCCGCTGCTGCCTGGGCTGGCCGGGGATCGCCGGGAGGCGGAAGGCTAGTGGCGCGGGAATTGACCCTCGGCGCCCGCCGTAGCCCGGCCCAGGAGGCGGGCGTTGGGTGTCCGGAGAGGGTGACAAAAGGAGGGAAGCCGAGGGCTGTTTGAGGCCGGGGAGGTAGAGTGTGGGGTTGGGGCCCCGTCCCCCCGGAGGCGCCTCCTGTTGCCCTGGCCCCTCTCGGCCTCCACGCAGGCACCTGGCTCGCCTGGCCCGGCGCGCAGAGCGAAGGTACCGGCGTCGACAGCGCCCCCTCTGGCCCGGCGCCGCCGCCTCAGGCCTGGCGCGGCGGGGCGGGGCGGCGCGGCGGCGCCGTTTGCCGGGAGCGGGCGGGGCACCGGCTCCGGCCCCCACAACCTGGGCCGGGACGCGGGGGCGGGACCGAAGCCAGGCCCGGGCCCTTGGCTTCTGGGGTCTTGGAGCTTCTCTCCAGCTTGGAGGCTGGATGGGACGTCTTCCCTCGGGGCCCCCAATCCCCCGGCCCAGCGGATAGCGGAGCCTGGCCTCTCGGGGTCTCGGAAAATGGGGGGTTGACGCCTTCGGTGAAGAAGTGGATCCAAGCCTTTAAAAAGTTTGGGCACGACTCACCCGAAGTTTCTTAGGTAGGGAGTGGCCGTGACCCTGAGTCTTGGGTCTCGGTGATGGGAGGTGAAGAGGAAGCAGAAGTCGGGTCATCCAGCGGGGCTGACAGAATCCCTCCGGTTGGTTTCGTTAGTGACTTTTCCTGCCCCCGGAGCCGGCGGGCTGCGCGGGAACAGCGGCAGGCACCCTCTCTGCTTTTGGTGTCTCGAGAGGGCGGGCGGAAGAGGATCTGTGGCGTCAGGGTGTCCCCATTGCTTGGGGCAGGAGTGTGAGCTGCAAGGGAGCGTATCTGGTAGGCAGGGCCGTTGAAAGGCCTGCAGAAGAGTTAATGGTGTGTTTGTTGAAGAAAGAAGAAAAGCAAGTCATGAAACTGCTCCTTAATGTAGAGTGAAATGTGACTGTTACATTCGCGGGGAGGATGGGTAAGAGCAATTTCACTAGGTTCTCTTAAGAGGGCTCTTAAAATAGAAACCAAGTCTCCTGTTTTTCAGCCTGGAGCTGCAGTTCTCAAATTGTGGTCATCCACACCTGTTTCCAATTCACTGAGGTACTTTTTGAAGCATTTAGCCTATTGTATGTCAGATGCAAGCAAAATTTACAGCTTCCTGGACGCCTCCCTGAACCGAGGTCTCTGGATGGTCCTTGGGAGTCCACCTTTGGCACCTGATTTTAGTGCACAGTGAAGTTTGAGAACCCCTCATCTAATGCACAGGTGGTTCAACTACAGTCAGCAGACCAAATCCAGCCAGGTGGCTGTTTTTATACAGCACGAAAACTAAGAATGGTTTTTACATTTTTTTAACGGTTGGGGAAAAAAAATCAAAAGAGGAATAATGTTTCATGATACAACTCAAATGAAATTCAAATTTCAGTGTCTGTAAATAAAGATTTATGGATTACAGCCATGGTCGTTCGCTTACAAGTTGTCTGTGGCTATTTTGTGCCTCCAGCAGAGCTCAGGAGTTGGGACAGACCACAGAGCCTGAAATATTTACTCTCTGGCTTTTTACAGAGAGTTTGCTGGCCCCTAGCCTAGGGAAAGACGGACATACCATAGGAAGGAAAAGCATCTGTGTATAAAAATCTTGTTTAGAAATTAATAGACAGTATGGAGTTAAGTAACTTTTATTTTCAAAAAAGCAGAGGGAGCAGTGTTGTTTTCTGAATTAATGGAAAACTATTTAGATTAACACAGGCATTTAGGTAAGATTTTCCTAGCGATCATGAACCTGTGCCCTCAGTAAGTTGGTTAATCATGTGCTTCTTTTTGTAGGCTGGGCAAACTCATGGTTATAATACTTTTCTCTTGAGAAACAAACTAGCTCAAAAGAAAAATGGCGTTTGTTGCAACACAAGGGGCCACGGTGGTTGACCAAACCACTCTGATGAAAAAATACCTTCAGTTTGTGGCAGCTCTCACGGATGTAAATACACGTGAGTTGATGCTTTTCGTCATTAAGAAATGTGTTGATGTGACTCCTTCATCTCAGTTCAAATGATGTGCACATTGAGATGAGTAGTCACATTAACTTTTATCTTAATTTCCCCTTTCTCTACCTCGTGGAGAAGCAAAGTGATGAGCATTTCTGGCTGGAGCCCCAAAGAGGCACGCGTGTGGGTGTGCGTATGTGTGTATCTGTGTCCTTGTCTGTGCATGCATGTGTATGTTTGGGAGTACGAGTGAGTGTGACTGGTTGTAGGGAACTAGTTATGTGCCTGCTTTTAGACCATGACAGTCAAACTGATAAGATCTGATTGCTTCTCTTAAATTATTAAATCCAGTAATTTTAGGAACATTCTTAACATAATTTCTCAATTAATCTGATGGTTTGTTTTGCCATTTACAGCTGATGAAACAAAGTTAAAAATGATGCAAGAAGTTAGTGAAAATTTTGAGGTATGAGCTTTATATTTTATTTTAAATTTTATAAAGTTCTAAATTTTGAGGTATGAGCTTTTCATTTTGAGATAAGTATTCACATGTGCTTTCCTACAGCTTCCCTGTCAGTCTTTTTACTAGTAACTTAAAAATTATCTTTGTTAATGTAATTTGTTGTATTTCAAAATTGAAATTTGTACAGTGTTGTCCAGTTTCTTCACACTGGTGATAGTGACTCCTGAACAGTGTTGAGGAATATTGCTTTTGTTTTGGTTATTTGACCTTTTTTTCTTTTCTTTTTTAATTTATTTATTTTAATTTATTTATTTTTGGCTGCGTTGGGTCTTTGTTGCTGCATGCGGGCTTTCTCTAGTTGTGGCGAGCAGGGGCTACTCTTTATTGCGGTGCGCAGGCTTCTCGTTGCAGTGGCTTCTCGTTGCGGAGCATGGGCTCTAGGTGCGCGGGCTTCAGTAGTTGTGGCTCACGGGCTCTAGAGCGCAGGCTCAGGAGTTGTGACGCGTGGGCTTAGCTGCTCTGCGACATGTGGGATCTTCCTGGACCAGGGCTCGAACCCATGTCCCCTGCATTGGCAGGTGGATCCTTAACCACTGCGTCACCAGGGGATCCCCTTGACGTTTTTTTCATTTTCAACTATGGTAGCCCTTTTAGGCATATGCTTTCAGGATACACTCAAACTTTTGTTGTGGATTTGTTATGCTAGGTAATGGATGGTATGGGAATGAGAGCTGGGTGGCAGTTTTGGCTCTCCTGTTTATAACTTCTGCAACTTTGATCAAACAGTTTCTCTCTTCTGGCTCTTACATTCTACGATTTTATATTGACCCATAGGTCCCTCAGATTCTGTTCATTTTTCTTCAGTCTTTTTTCTCTTTGTTCTCTGATCTGCCTTCAGATTCACTGTTTTTCTGTCATCTCCGCATCTGCTGGGATGTTATTTTTAAATTTCAGTTTATTTGTATTTTTGTTTTAAAATTTTGGTTATTGTACTTTCAGTTCTAGAATTTCCATTTGGTTCTTCTTTAGATGACACTTCTCTGTAGAGATTCCCCATCTTCATTTATTGAGACCATGTTTTCCTTTAATTCTTTGAACGTATTTTTAATAACTGCTTTGAAGTCTTTGCTAAATACAGTCCTCTATAAAGGTGGATTTTTATTGACTACAGGTCATGTTATCTGGCTTCCTTGCATGTCTGGTAGTTTTTGATTGTACACCAGACATTGTGTGTGAAATGTAAGGACCCTAGATTCTGTTATCTCCCTTGGAAGAGTGTTGATATTTTCACTATAGTCAGCAGTTCAGGTGCTGGCTGATCTCACTGAACTTGCGTAGGCTTGGTTTTATGCCATGGTAGAGAGGATCTCTGGGAATCCCAAGGGGTTTCCCAAGTCCCTCTGACTTTGTAGGATTCAACCTCCAAACCCCATCTTTCTGTGGATCTCATCAGAGGTTGATTTTAGATTTTTTTGGGATGGGGCTAAACTAGGCCTTACTCTGGGGCATGGTCCTTCCTCAGCTGAATGTATGAGGTGCTATCAAGGTGTTAAGGTCTTTGCACTGTGTCGAGGCTGGACCCCCAACATCCTCTGACATTGCTAAACCTCTGATGTCTTTCTTCATTTCTCAGTCCTCAAGTGCCCACTCCCTGGTAAGCCTCAGGTAGTCTTACCTTCCCTTACCTATAAGTACAGCCCAGTCCTCAGTCAAGGACTCACAGGAGACCATCCACACCCCCTTCTGTAGTTCCTTTTTCTCTGGGGCTTTGCCCTGCAGATTCCGGCCACTTCAGCTGTTGCAAACTCTGGTATTTGCGCCTCAGCTCAGCAGGACCATCATGCTTTCCTTGGGCTCCAGCCTGCTGAGCCTGGTTGGGAAACCGTTCCCAGGCAGAGAGCCGAGGTGGGGCACAGTTGGTGAGTTCCCCTTCTTCTAGAGATCATGGTCTTGCACTGCCTCTGGTCCAGCACCTGAAACTGTTCTCTCATATTTTGTCCTACTTTATGGTTAGTCTGGTGCCAGTTAGTCTCAAAGGCCGAAGAGAAACTCGCTTTTCTTTTAATGTGGCTATGATAAAACCTTTCTCAGAGTTAATATGATTAAGAACAATAGATAAAATGTTTCCTAGCCTCTGTCATGGTCATTTGAATCACTAAACATTAAATAAATGTTCGTGGGATCGAATTAGATACCCTACTCTCTATAGTAATGGATGGTATTTTTGTTTGCTGAGGGAATTTTTTGTTTTTTTTTGTTTTGATTTAAATAGATGTTTTCCAGGATTTGTTGCCTTGAACTGAGGTGGAAAAAAATCCTGAGATATTTAGAGATTGAGCTAAAGAGCTTTCTCTTCCACCCAAGCTGTTAGTGCAAATTGTTGAAAAATAAATAAATAAAGCTAAAAAAAAGAGGTGGGCGGTAGAACAGGAAAGGCCTGCATTCTGCATTTTATTGGAAGAACTGCTAGGAGAGAGCCACAGCCCTTAAAGTTTATTTGAGAGGCTGAAATTGTGGCACTGCCTGTGATCCTCTGAGTGTGGGCGTGGGGCTCTTTCAATTAAGTGTCTCAACCCTTTCTCTCCTGTTTAGGGTCTGGCAGTTAGCAAGTTAGTTCCTGGCTTTGGTCTCAGATGCATTGATTAAATTAACAGAATTAAAAGTTAGCAAAGTAATAACACTTGGGGCTTTTCCAAATAGTGCCTTTTGAAATCTGATAGGTATTTACCTTAAATGAAATTCAGATGACCGAGTCCTTCGACGAATGAAATACTAGAATGACCACCAGTAGGTAATTCTAAATTACCACCACTGTTATCCCAGAACAAAATATTTAAGTGAAATTAAGAATTCCCAGTGGTTTAAGGAATCTTAGAAATTCATTTCATTAACCACTTTGGGATAAGATTCCAGGCTAAGTAAATGTCACATGGGCCATTTCCCAGGGCAGAAAATAAAGAAATGTTGAAGTTAGAAGTCACAGGAAGCATTCGTATGGATCAAAAAGCCAGGGGCTAAGTTGAAATACTGGCAGAATAACTGGGCACCTTGTTGAATCTTTCCTATGGGAGAAATTTGAAACTTAGATGTTTGAAGTCTGTGGAATCTGGATGGTATGGGCTGACGTGCAGATGAGCTTGATTTCTTGATAACCTTGATAATGTTCCATCATGACTCTTATCCCTCTTTTCCTTCAATCCTTGAATGTGGGTGTTTCGTAAAAAGTCTTACACTTTGGGGTTGAAAGGTGACAAATACAGTTCTTGTCCCCAGTGGATTCGCAGTCGGCTTGGGGAGGGGCTGGTGAGGTGCTGTCTGGCTCCTAGGGGTGCCTCTTGACACACAGCGTGCTGTGGGCACGGGGCCCCTGGAATTGAGCTCCGGGTCGGCCGTGGGAGACCAGTGCTCAGGTGCGCATCCCAAGAATGGCGGTTCTTTCTTTGCCCCTGTGGCAGCGCACTCTTTTCTGGTTTTTGCCTGTATTTCCTTCTTTATAGACTCCTCAGGTAATAGACAGCCCCATGTCTTTATCTTCCTCCCAGATCAGTGTCTGGAGCTCCAGACACATTTAGCTGCCCAGATGCCTTGACTCACCAGCTTCTCAGACTCAAGATAATAAAAGTATAAATTCCTTCCTCTTATACTCCCATCCCTGCCATATTGAACTAGAAAAAATTTCTAGTTCATATTGAACTAGAAAAAGTTCAATATGTACCTTTTACACTCAGCCTTTCTCGTCATTTTGTGCCTTTGCATGTGCTTTCCTTAGAACCTTTCCCACTTTCTCCCGTGGTTAACTCCTGCTGGCCTTTTAGGTTTTAGTGTCAGCATCACTTCTTCGGGAAGGTGGTCTCTGCTATTGGTTCCATCCAGTCAGTCATGCCCCATTGTTCAGTTCCCTTAGTTAGGTGAACATTCTCCACAGTGCGAGTATTTCTAGGTTTACCAGTAAATTTTAGCGTTTAGTTCTCTCTAATTGGATATCAGAAGCAGCAATCATCTTAACTTCTTTAAAACTATGTTATCACTAAAGCATCTGAAGGTATTAAAAATTACTATCAGCTCTGCTACAATTTTTTCCTTTTGAGGTTATTATAATATGTGAATTTGAATATGTACACAAACCTTTATGGGGTTTTCTTTTATTTTTGCATAATTAGAATGTCACTTCATCTCCTCAATATTCTACGTTCCTGGAGCACATCATCCCTCGATTTCTTACATTTCTTCAAGATGGAGAAGTTCAGTTCCTTCAGGAGAAACCAGCCCAGGTAACCTGTTCAAAAATATAATGAGAAAAAAATGTCCTGCTGTAGGAGTGCAAGCACTTAAGAATGAAAACAACTCAAAAAACTTATGGTTCCCCTTAAAAACAAAAGAAATTTTGTCATATAAGGATAACTTTGTCCAAGGCCATTGCCTCCTCAGCTAAATATCTTGGTTTTATTTCCTCATAGCCATCTCTTTCACAATTTAAATTCTTCACATTTGCTGACCAGTGACGTGTGCATATGCTATGTATTATAGCCAAATTCATGTGTATATATAGGAGGGAGCAACAGTTTCATGACCCTTCCCATACCTGTTGCCCAGCTCTGGTCTTACTATTTTCAGTTCTTGTAACTCTGGCCAGTTTTGTTTTATCTATACCCCTACCCACTCTTCGCCTCCCCCCTCTTCACCTTGATTATTTTAAAACAGTCCCATCATAACTTTTTTTCCATAAATATTTCAGCATGTATCCCTTAAAAATAACTTTAAAAATTACCATAGTACTAGTGAAAGTTAATTGCTAAACAAAGCACTTTAATGTGGTACCAGTTCAAGATCTACCTATTTGACCTACTTTTTAAGTTGTCAGTTCTATAGACAAAATCATGAAAGCTTAGCACAGCTTATGATGTAATCAGTCCTTAGGCCCAAGGTAATTGGAGAGCGCGTCAGAGGAGCTAAACAGAGCTTATGAAGGGAGACTGCAAATGAAGTTCACTTGGTGTTTTGCTCTTTTCATCTTAAATTCACCCCACATGCACACATTAGTGTCCTCCTCCTGGGAATACTGATAAGGTGTAAAAGAGGAAAATTTGGCTTACTTGATTTGGTACACAATTTTAGAAATACTGAAAATACTGGTTTGCAATACATGCTTTGGATTACATTTAAATAATTTACAGAACCATTTCTAAAATGGGCTCCATCTTATTGTATGGTGGTTACCAGTGCTGGGTACAGCTGTGTGACACTTCTAGGATGCCAAATAATTACCTTGGAACTCTTGGAAGGATTTCATATTTACATTTTTGTTTCTCTTCAACAGCAACTGCGGAAGCTCGTTCTTGAAATAATTCATAGAATACCAACCAATGAACATCTTCGTCCTCATACAAAAAATGTTTTGTCTGTTATGTTTCGCTTTCTGGAGGTAACTTTTGAGAATTTTTATCTAGCCGCATTCAAAACTTTTAATGATTTTCTTACTGTAAAATCCTGCATTATACAACTTTTTCACTAAAGTTCTGATTCACATGAGTAGAAATTTTTTTAATGTCCATTTTCTTCCACTTTGCCAACCAGATTACTAAGAAAGATTATTAAATGAAAATCTTTTTTTTTGAGTCACTGAGGGATTGACTAGACATAGTGGGAATCTGAAAGTGGGTGGTGGTCAACAGACTCCAAGTACAGGGGTCATTGGCTTTGTGCCTCTGTTTGTGTGTCAGGCGCAGTAGATGCATAGTAGTCGAAGAGTTCCTCAAATTCTTGGGGTTAATCCATTTGGTACCTGTTAAGCTAACCTCTGAAATTGTTTTCTTGTTGTCCTTAGTCTTGGTGTGTTTAGAATTCTGTCATGTTTCTGGGCCCCTTGGAAAGATGAGCTCTGTAGGGGGACTGAGTTGAGTTCAGATCCTGGCTCTGCCATGTATTAGCTCTGTCATGTCAGCCCCATTCTTTCCTGCCCCAAGCCTTCGCTTCCTCGTAGTAAGATGTGGAAGGCACCCCCATGCAGACAGTGTAAAGTGTTAGCACAGGGCCCAGTGCATGGTGGCTGCTCACTCATTGCTCTTTTGGCAATATTTTCAAACAATGAAATGTGTCTGCTGGGCCATTAAGACCTTGCTTCGTAGTGTGACTTGCCTTAATTGCCAGTTACTCATTTGTCTGAGTGTTACTCTCACAGGACCTACTGGCGGGCTATACTTCAGACAGTCCACCAAAGACTGCAAAAGCTTCCTCTCTGGGACAGCTGTGTTCTGTGGGTTTATGAATTTTCTACAAACCAAATCTAAGTTGGTTGATGGAGGGTGTATATGCAGAAAATGCTTAGAAAATAGTCTTTAGATTAAAATAAGTTTTCAGAAGTATAACTCTTTTTAAATGCTTTTTTTTTAAGACGGAAAATGAAGAGAATGTTCTTATTTGTCTAAGAATAATTATTGAACTACACAAACAGTTCAGGCCACCCATCACCCAGGAAGTAAGTGTTTATCTTGATAGCATTTATAAACTGTGCTGACAAATTGCTTCTGTGTGAATTTTTTACCCTCTTTTAGAGTTGACAGAACATATGCTGCTTTCAGTCATAAAAAATATCGCCTAAGTTGGGGGAAATTCTTTGTGGGTTAAACAGTGACTTTTTTCTGAATGTGTACATGAATATTTTGCTGAATTTGTTCAGTATTTGAAATGTGTTAACCAACCAAATTGGCAGGGCTCTTTGGGTGGTTCTGGTACTTACAAGTCTGAGATGCCCCAAGGCTCCAATGGCTTTTATACAAGGGTTCAGATGTGGGTTCTGAAGTCAGAGCTGGGTTTGAATCTCAGTGTGCAGTTGAGTAGCTGTGTGACAGTGGGTAAGCTTTGAGCCTTTTGGAGCCTTTTCTGTAAAATGGGGACAATCACAGTATATCCTCAAAGATTGCTTAGATAATTAAATATAAAAGTTAAAGTTCTTGGGCTTCCCTGGTGGCTCAGTGGTTGAGAGTCCGCCTGCCGATGCAGGGGACATGGGTTCGTGCCCCGGTCCGGGAAGATCCCACATGCCGCAGAGCAGCTGGGCCCGTGAGCCATGGCCGCTGAGCCTGCAAGTCCGGAGCCTGTGCTCTGCAATGGGAGAGGCCACAGCAGTGAGAGGCCTGCGTACTGCAAAAAAAAGAAAAAAAAAAAGTTCTTAGCACAGTGATTGGCATCTGCAGAGTCAGCATTAAACAGTCTGTTAGCCATAATTAAGATACTATCTTTTCTGATGATAACCTTGGTAAATGCCTGTTGTAGATTATTTGGAAATTGAAAGACGAAATAGAATTCCTTCCATCTGGAAAACAATATTTAATGTCTTGGTGATTTCTTTTCCTTTTTCCCACCTTATGTATTTGTATGTTTACATAATCACAATACTACTGTGGATGACATTTTATATCCTGATTGTTTCCCTTCACATTATATGTAAGCGTTTTCCCAATGATAAAAAATGTTTTGTAAAGTTAATTTTTAATGGATATATAATATTCTTTCATATTCTTGGATATTTAGGGTATTTCAAAATTTTTATTTCATGACTAAAACTGAATATCTGTTTACAATTCAAATTATTTTGTAGACTGGGTTTATAGAAGTAGAATTACCAGATCAAAGGTGTTAATGTTTAATGCTTCTGATACATATTGTTACATTGGTTTCCAGAAAGGCTTCAGCAGTTTAAGCTTCCCTTAGTAGTATAGTATAGTATGGTTGGGGAGGGGTGTCTCCTTATTTGCACTCCCTCCAGCATGGTGTGCTATTACTTTTTGAAAGGCAAAAAGTGACATTTATTATCATTTTCATTCCATTGCTCTTCCTGAATTAGAACACTTGTTTTCTGTTTATCAGTCTTTTTGTGTGTGTGTGTTCACATTCATTGCCTATTGGTATCTTGAGTCTGACATTTTTCTTACCTGTTTTGTGAGTTCTTACATATGGAAACTATTGATGTTTTTCTTATTTATTGTAAGCATTTTCTGTTTATAAATATCTTCCTAATACTGTCTATTTCTTTTTTAGATTCATCATTTTTTGGATTTTGTGAAACAGATTTACAAGGAGCTTCCAAAAGTAGTGGTATGCTGTTTTTAATATTATTTGAATTTACTGTTTATATTTATTTATTACTTCCTCATTCCAAACGGTTGAAGGAATAATTGGAGGGATGCTAATTTTACAATGGGGAATATTTAGTGATGGTTAAAATCTAGGTTCATAAATTAGCCCTTAGAAAAAGAGTTCTTTTCGTTTCATTGTTTAGATACTGTATTTTTGACGTAAAAGCAATATATTCTTATTGTAGAAATTTTGCAAAAAAGGAAAATCATCCATAATTATTCTTTCACTTATAAGCAACCATTGACGTTGGAGTTTTGTTTCGAGTTTAACTTTGTGCTTTGTAGAGATGGTTGCCCTCATATTCTTGAAGCTTTTTGGGGGAGTGGTGTATACTTTAAGCATTTTTCTGTATCTTGAAAATTTTTTCCTGTATTGAAAAAACTGTTTCCAAGCAGTGCCACCCATATAAAAGTGTGTGGAGTGGAGGAGGAAAGGCTCCTCCCTACCATGCTCTCATTTACTGGAAGGAATCACTGTTACAGAAGGGAACGTCCTTCAAGACTCTTCTGTGGCAGTCATAATTTTTAGCGACCGATAATTTTCTGTCATATGCATGTACCTTGACCATCTCCCTATTGCTGGTTTCCCCCATTTTCAATTCATTACTGTCACAAATAATGCTTCGGTAAAAATCATTGTGCATAAATGTGTTTATGTTTCAGAGTTTCTATTTTCAGTTTTTTTTTAAGCTTAAATTTTTTTTTAAATTCACACATGGTAAAATTGACTTTTTGGTTTTTTAAGGATTTTAACCTGCTAATAGTGTATAAAACTTAAGTTGCGTTCTGAGTTATCGAGTTATCATCGTGTCAACTACCATTTTGATCAAAGAAGAGCTGCTTTTCATACGAAGCTGTCTTTTTTAACATGAAGCCCAAATTTCATTGAGAACTAAGGATGCCAGTGAGGTCCTGGCCTTTTAAAATGTTTTCTGTACTTTGTTTCTGTTCCATACTTGACCTCTATTTAGGAGACTGTGTGGAAAGTTAATTCAGTAGGGTTCAGCTCCTAGTTTCTTATCACTGGAGAGATGGGTTACATCCTCCCCGCCTCACTGAGGTGGTAATATAACATGACATACATTTCATCTTTTATCAGCCAGGAAAAAATAGAAAATACAGCAGGCAAGTTTGTTTTCTGTTGTTGGAGGTGGCGGGTGTATCTGTCATGTTATCTTCATAGTCCTGGAAAAAAGGAACACCAAGTACTGTGGGGTTGGTGCAGTATAAAAGGGTAGGACATTCGATTTCTTCACCACACGTCAGCTGTAAATGACTTCTGTTTTTTTTTTTTTCTGTAGAACCGCTACTTTGAGAACCCTCAGGTGATCCCCGAGAACACAGTCCCCCCCCCAGAAATGGTTGGAATGATCACAACGATTGCTGTGAAAGTCAATCCTGAGCGTGAGGACAGTGAGACGAGAACAGTAAGCGTTTCCGTTGTTTTGCTTTTTGCTTTGCTTTTATCCACATCTCCTGCCCTTGGTAGAGGAAAAATGAGGTATTGACTTTTTAGACCACTTAAGTTTTTTGTTTTTTTCTTAAACACATGGAGGGATTTAGAATAAGCAAACAAACGTGTGTGCGCGTGCGAGAGAGTGTTGCTGATTGTGCTCTGCAGGTATGCATGTGAGCTGTTGCTCACCAAATGTACAAAGATAACATCGTGGTGGAATCCAGAACCAGAAAGAGCAGCTGACCCGGCAAGGGGGCCTCCGTTCTGTCCTTAGCTTCAACATTAGTGAAGTCCCTTTAAGCTACATATAAATTTGTAGTTCAGTGCCTGACGGTGTGGGCTCTGCAGACAGAAGTTCTGGGATGATGTTACAGCTCTACCACTTGCATTTTTTGACTGTAGGAAAGTTCACGAACCGTTGTTCTGACCTTATTTTCCCTCTCATCTGAAAAATCAGTCTCGTGGAGTTTTGTGAAGGTAACGCTGGTACTATCTGCAGCTGATGCATTAGATTTGTAGTATTTGCCACGTAGGGAACATGTATGAGCATTTACCATGACTGTATTTTTATGATTGAATCAAGACTATCATCTGTATTTGTTTTACTGAAATGGTTTTGCAGAATGTTTCACTTTGAGCTAGGATAAACAGGAAATTACATTTTGAATGAAGCTTTCATTCCTTTGTTCTTCCTGAATTAGAAAGTTGTTTTCTGTTTATCAGTCTTTGTGTTTCTTTTTTTGCTTGTCTGTTCCTATCCATTTATCACCCATTTTTATTTTGAGTCTGACATTTTCCTTACTTGAGTTTTTATATATTAAGACTATTTTTTTCTTATATTTATTGTAAGCATTTTTCCTGTTTATAAATACCTATGAATAAAACTAGGTAAACTTGTACTTCTTGCTGTTGTTCTTGCAAGTAAGCAAGATAATAGATATAAAAATTTTTTTTAATTTCTCCTGTGATTTGAATCTCTTAAGTTTTGACAAATTTTCCTGAGGTTTTTACTACAGGTGTGACATTGTAAAATATGAAAACCTTTATATTAAATAACAGTTCTATGTACTTTGTTTTCAAAATAGTTTATTTCACCACAGATAATTATGAAGACGTGTCAGTATTTTCCCTTGCCTTTATTTCAGTGGGGTGATGTGCAGTAGTGGCACACTGATTAGGGCTATTCTAAGTGCCACGGGGATAACCTCAGTCCTCCTGTTCCTCTCTTGCAGCATTCCATCATTCCAAGAGGATCTCTTTCTTTGAAAGTGTTGGCAGAATTGCCCATTATTGTTGTTTTAATGTATCAGGTATGCATATTGCTTAGTAGCTTCTTGGGTTTTGGGCTTCCTATTTTACAACAAAGTTTACACCTAATTTTCTGTGGCAAATAGATGTGTATGATACACATGTGCTAACTAATGAATCTCATCACAGTTTCTTTGGTATGCCAAATTATTTTGCTATAAGCAGAGTGTCAAAGCATGACAATCTGATATGTTTGCTTTTAGCTCTACAAACTGAATATCCACAATGTTGTTGCTGAATTTGTGCCCTTGATCATGAATACCATTGCAATTCAGGTATCTGCACAAGCCAGGTGAGATTTCTTTGGTCAGTGATGTAGCTGATTACCATAGTTCTTTAATCCAAGTAAAAATGTACTTGCTGTCGTCATTTGTAAGACAAGAAAATTTTGAGTGATAAAATTTTGGTTAAACTTATATGTATTTTTGGCTTTCTGAAGTTGTATTTCGATGATGGGTGACATGTCTCAGTCTTTGGTGTCTTGTAAATTTAGAACTATCATTAGGCATTACTGTCCTCAATTACAGCTTTGGGATATTCCAGGCTCTCTCACCTTCAAGCCTTTGTTCTTGCTGTTCCTCTCAGCACGAGGGCTAGGAAGCTCTTTACCCGCTTCGTTCTTCCTCACCCATCACCCTTAATCACTGACTCGTTCATCCTTGAAGCCTCCCAGTGAAGCTTTTTCTCCAGCCTCACAGCATTCCTCCTAAGATCTTTGTCACTTGCTCTCTTGACTTGCAGCCTATCTGGCTCTAAGTCACTTGAGAGCAAGAGCTGAGGGTGAATCAGCCCTAACAGCCTCTGTGGCCACAGCAGGGGTCTTCCACTGGTCAGACAGGTGCCCTCGTGCTGTCTTCTGGGGAAGCAGGTCAGTCTCGCCTTTGCTGTGGGGATTCAGATTGTGGCTGCTGCCCAGCGGCCTGGAGATCTGCCTGCTTCATGCCTTTAAGGCCTTTAAGTTAGTCGGAACTGCATAAAAGTGTAGGCGTGTTTACTGTTGCTGCTGTGTAGAAATCAACCTTTTGGGGTTAGTAATTACTATAGGCTTTTAATTAATAGTAACATGACCGAAAGAGTTGAGAGCTAATATTGTTAATTTTGTTCATATCTCATTAGGCAACATAAGCTTTACAACAAGGAGTTATATGCTGATTTCATTGCTGCTCAGATCAAAACGTTGTCATTTTTAGCTTATATCATCAGAATTTACCAGGTAAGTTCATTGACTTTTGTTTTAAGTCAGGTTTACTGAGATATAATTTACATGCAGTAAAATTCACCTTTTGTAGGTGTACAGTTCGCTGATTGACAAATGTGTACAGTACAAATGCATACCTAACCACCAGTACATCAAAATACAGAACATTTCCATCGTCCAAAAAATTCCTTTTATATGTTTGTAGTCAATTTCCTCCTCCCGCCTCCAGTCCCTGGCAAGCACTGGTTTGTTTTCTGTCTCCATAGTTTTGCCTTTTCCAGAATGTCATAGAGATTAATCACTTGGTGGACAGTATTTGTAACCTTTTGAGTCTGGCTTCTTTCACTTAGCAGTAATGCTGAGATTCATCCTTATTTTATTGGTGACTTGTTACTTTTTATTCGTGGTTAGTTGTCTTAGTCTGCTCAGGCTGCCATAACAAAATACCATAGACTAGGTGTAAACAGCCAGAATTTATTTTCTCACAGTTCTGGAGCCTGGAAAATCCAAGATCAAGGTTCCAGCAGGGTTTGGTTTCTGGGGAGGCCTTTCTTCCTGGGTTGAAGGTGGCCACCTGCTTGCTCCCTGTGTCCTCCCATGGTGGTGAGGCGGACAGAGAGATCTCCTTCTCTTCTTTTATAAGGCCACAGTCCTACTGGACAAGAGCCCCACCTATGATCTCATTCAACCTGAATTACCTCCTAAAGACTCATCTCCAGATACAGTCACAATGGGGGTTAGGGCTTCAACATATGAAATTTGGGGGGGATACACAGTTCAGGCCATAGTGGTGTATTCTGTTGTATGGGTGTAATCATGGTGTTTATCCATTCTGATGATGAACATTTGGATCATTTCCAATTTTTTTAAAGCATTTTATCAAGATATAATTCATATACCATAAAATTCACCCTTTTAAAGTGTACAGTTCAATGGTTTTTAGTTTATTCACAGATTTGTACAACCATAATCACTATTCAATTTTAGAACAATTTTTTCTCCCGAAAAAGAAATCCGTACCAATGAGCAGTGACTTCCATTCTTCTCTGACCCACCAGCCCCTGGCAACCACTAAAGTATTTCCTGTCTTTATAGACTTGCCTGTTTCATTTTTGGCTTAATAAAGCCATATAAATATTTGCACACAGATTTTTATGTGGATGTATGAGGTTTATTGACTTTTGCTGTTATTGGAAGTTGTGTGTTATAGCAAATTATGTGGGAGAGATTGGAACTTCAAAAAATGGCATTATCAAGTAAAACTGATAAAGAGGTTTTGGAGGCTTTTTTGAGGAACCTGTAGAGTAGTTTTATTTTTGTTTTTCCCACTTGGAGCTGTGGTCTCTTCTTACTTAAATCATAAGAACTTGAAGGAAAAAATTGATACCTTATCTCTCATTAGTCTTACAGTTTTTTTGAATAAAACTCTTGTATAGAGGTGGTTATTCTAAAGTATGGAATAAATTTAGTCCTGATCTGTTCTAGAGCAATGGAATTGTATTATAATTGATCATTTTTTTAAAGATTTTATTTCAGGAAAGTAAAAATGAAAATGTGTGTGTCAAATTGTTTTTATTCTAAACTACCTTTGAAAACATTTGTAGCCTTCTCCCCCCTCCCTTTTTAATGTGTTTATCTCGATAATGATAACTTACACTAAGAAAATGGAACATTTGTAAAAAAAAAAAAGAAAAATCTGGATTAGATACCCCTTGATATTTTAGTCAGCTTGAGTTATTGTGAATAGCTTCCTGAAACACCTCAAAAGGCAGTTGTGACTGGAGCGCATTCTGAGCTGATTAAAGGTGTCTTTGGTGTCATTCACAACTTACATCAATGGGACGACTCAGTAAATAGTTTTGTTTTTTAACTTCAATATTTATTTCTTCCTCCTTCCCTCTAACAGGGAAGCAATACATATTCACTGTTGAAAGTTGGGAAAATACAGAAAATACAGGAAGGCCTCCATGATCCCATGATGTAAAAGAAACTGCTCCATGTGGCTGCCCCTCCTTCCGGGGTGGCATTGTGCACACAAACTGCTAAGACTTTTTGGATAGTACTTGTGTGTTAGGCCTATTACTTTCTGAGGGTCCTTTGAGCCAAGCTTACTCTTACTGAATTTTTTAAAAGTTTATAAAACTTGGGTTTTTCTTAACAACTGCCTATCAGTATAACTGTGTTGTTTTCCTTTTTTTTTTTTTTTTTACAGGAGTTGGTGACTAAGTACTCTCAGCAAATGGTAAAAGGAATGTTACAGCTACTTTCAAATTGTCCAGCAGAAACTGCGCACCTCAGAAAGGAGCTTCTGATTGCTGCGAAGCACATCCTCACTACCGAGCTGCGAAACCGTACGTCTGTCTTGCCTCTGGCCACTCGCCTGTCTGTGAATGTGGGCCTGCTGCTGGCGGTCCATTGTGTGCTGAGCCTGCAGCTCGCTCAGTATTTTGGCTCTGTGTGTCCTTTCTTTATTGCTATTTTAGGTGTATTTTTTCTCCTTTATCTGCCTCTCTACCTCCCCCTCTCTCTGCCTGCCCATCCCTCCTTCCTTCTCTCTCTCTCTTTCTCTCTGCCCATCTTTTTTGCCTGCCACCAGGGTTCTCCCTTTGTCTTCTCAACAGTTTCATAATTAATGTGATAATTTCCTTAGCACAGTTTATGGTCTGGGTATCTCTTAGTACTTCTCTGCCTTCTGACTGCCTGTCTTTTGACATTGCAAATAGCCATTTGCTTTCTGACTCACAGCCAGCAATCTTTAAAAGGTGAGAAGAAAACAGTGTTTTCTTTCTCCATGTTGTGAAAATGATGGAAGAGTTTTAAATGGGATGTTTTAAAATCTATTTACTGAAGTGACTGAGTTGTGTCTGGAGCACCATTGTCAGATTAATTTTCGGTATTCCTGCCATTGGAATAATAAGAACTTTGGAGGTGCATTGGGGAGCCACGGAGCAGGAGGTTTCTCCTTGTTGAAGTGCTGACAGATTAAAAACCCTTCTCATGGTTATCAGATAACCTCTGATCCGTCACACACGACCAGGCCCTCTTTTGAGACCATAAAGCTTGGTTTCAGTCTTGTTAACGCTACAAAGATTGACAGATATCCAAGATGCTACTCTCCAAGGTTAGATCGTGTTAGGCTGGTTGAATTCAGCTTTTAAAGGCTGCTGTTGCTTTTTTTTTTTTTCTAAACAAGATACTTTATTTTGAAGCCCGTAGTGGTTCCCAGACTTAAACAGGTAACATCATGACATCTCAAATTTTCATTGAAAGAAACCTATAAAGAATCATGTTAAATGTTAGCCATATTATAAATACAAAACATGCATGCATATATTTAAAATTTACACATCCACTACCAAATGTTAGTGAAAACATTCCTTGGTTGGCATCCAAAATGATATCAGACGGTCACCCATTTGTGCTAATCCTGAGGAGCAGTAGTTTGGAAACACCTGACTGTTTAACAGATTTATCTGTTTCCCTAGAAAATCTGATTCTGGGTCTTTTTTTTTTTTTTTTTTTGCGCGGGCCCCTCACTGTTGTGGCCTCTCCTGTTGCGGAGCACAGGCTCTGGACGTGCAGGCTCCGCGGCCATGGCTCACGGGCCCAGCCGCTCCGCGGCATGTGGGATCCCCCCGGACCGGGTCACAAACCTGCGTCCCCTGCATCGGCAGGCGGACCCTCAACCACTGCGCCACCAAGGAAGCCCCTGATTCTGGGTCTTGAATGTGATCTGGAAGCCAGTGCCATGCAACTTAATTTCTTCTCTGCACACATCACTCATCCCCGCAGCCGGCCCTCCGGCATGTGGGGTCTCAGCCCTTTGCATCTTTCCTTTGTGCCTCCTTCCTCCTGGCCACCTCGCCATGGGTAGCGGGGCATGTCCCCTCCTCCGACCTCAGGGACTACTTGTGGCTTCTCTCGTTTTTCTTCCTGTGCTGCCTGGCTGTAGGAGGCATCTCTCCAGTGTGCATGTGTCTTGTATCTTTGATCCTCAGTAGCTATTTGCTGGCAAAGAATGTACTGTTTGCTCTACTGTTTGCCACCCTGTGTGCGCAACCTCAGAAACGCCAGTTGTCCCTGAGTGGGGACCAGCTGTTCCACCCCGAGAGGGCCTCAGCCTGCAGAGGAGCGGGGGGAGGTTTGGTGGTGGCTCTGCCTGGGACCCCTAACTTGGGACCCATGCCTGTGAGAACACTAGGATGTCCTAGACCTTTGTAATTCCTATGGAGAAGTATCCTTATTTCTCCATAATGACTAACCTTACAGTCTTGAAGAAGGACGACTTCAGGGCAGTGAATAAAGGGGTCTTTAGGGAATACTGTCCCCTTGGGTGGATCATGCCAGCTTTTAAGGGCAGTGGACAGCACCTCCCTTGAAGCATTGGGGGCGAGTTCCCCTCCAGCGATACGAGGCTCACGGTTTCTTAGTTTATTCTCTGACACTGAATGTGATCCTGACCGCGTCTCTGTGACACATGGCTGGTGTGGCCCAGCACAGCCAGCATCTTAGACTAAAGTAGCTCGTGTGCCTTCATGTTCCCCACGCCGCCCCACATCTGGATTGCTCGTTGGTACAGGCTGGCTCCTGTGAAAGTACTATTAAGTGACTTACACACACCTGGTTTGGTTGGTGATGTATGCAATGGATGTTTGTGTTCCAGAGTTCATTCCTTGCATGGACAAGCTGTTTGATGAATCCATACTAATTGGCTCAGGATATACTGCTCGAGAGACTCTCAGGTATGATGTTGAACCCGTGATATCTGGTCTATTCAGTGCCAGGGACCGTGGATCCTGACACTTCCTTAGCATTTCAATGAGCGTGGACTGTTGGGCCTTTTCCTCTCCCATTGGATTTAGAATTGCGGGAAGTTTCGGAAACGCCTTAGTTTGCTTCTAGTGCCTTGGCTTAATCAGAGTAGTTGTCTTGATTTAAATTGTAGGTAGAACTATCTGACTAGTGTTAGTTGTTTTGCTTTCTAAGTAGTAAATGCACCTTTTTATTAAAAAAAGTATTTGATAACCTACTAAGAAGAAAGGAGAGAAAACTTTGGCTCTCCATAAGGAGATCAACTAACGTGGGTAATATTTTGAACTGTTTCCTCCTAGTCTTTATTTCTCATGCATTTTATAAAATAAATATAGTTGTGATCATGCTTATTATTTCTAAAGGAAAGAATTAACATTTAATCATCTTTCACAATGTAAAATGGATCAACATTAGTCATTTTTTGGTTCTAACAAGGGAGGTGTGATTGATCGTATGAAAAGTTTGCAGAATATTCTGAATATGGTGTAGACGGTTCACTGTGTTTTCTATATAAAACACTGTTGTAAAATATCGAGTAAGACATTCTTTATAACTTGGGGTTGAACCCGCCTGAATGGATGTTAGATTGAAACCCTCCAGTGGTTTCTGTCGGTCGCCCTTAGACAAAACCCAGACTCTTGACCATGGCATGTGGCCCCCGCGGGGTTTGACTCTGCTCTCTCTGCCTGACCTGCTGCGGCCACGCGGGCCTCTGTGGCTCCTCGGCTCCCCCAGGCAGTTCCCAATCAGGGCCTTGACCTGCCAGTTTCCTCAAGATGGAAATGTCCCTGGCTGAGGTCACAGAGCCGATGTCACCTCGGAGGGGCTTTCTCTGGCCCCCACCAGTTTTTCTCCTGGTGCCTTTTCACATCTCCTGCAGCACTTAGCAACTTGCACAGTTGATTTCTTTACTCGTGTGTTCCCCCCCGCCCCGGAAACAAGCTTCCTGAGGACAGGAGCTCTATTTACTGGGGTCACTGGCATCCCTGGTGCTGGGCTCAGTGTCCGGCACATGGCAGGTGTCCAGACGTTCAGTGAGTGAAAGTGCTGGGTGGCCTGAACACTACTGTTGCGGCTCAATAAAATATATGGTATATAAGGTGTTATTTGACAGAGGCTGTTCAGCTTTGAGCAGCAGAACCCATTTAGTGCACAATCAAGCTGGTAGTTACTTCTGCTCAGATTAACTAGATGTGCTGGTATAAACATGATGCGCACAAAGTTAACCTTTTTAATTTAGAAAGTAAAGATTTAAGCAAAAAGACAAGGCCTGAGCCTTCTAATCATGTAGCTGGGAGGAAGTAACAGGGGGGAAACTGGGACCCTATAAAGCGTGCCTCAGATGAGCCATCCCACTGGGGGTGTTCCTGCGGCGCAGGTAGTGGTGGAGATGGTGGCCCACAGCCGAGGCGGGTGGGGCCGCTGAGATGCAAACTAGCAGAGGTCTCTGCCCGCAGGCCCCTCGCCTACAGCACGCTGGCCGACCTTGTGCACCACGTCCGTCAGCACCTGCCCCTCAGTGACCTCTCCCTCGCTGTCCAGCTCTTCGCCAAGAATATTGATGATGAGTCCCTGCCCAGCAGCATCCAGACCATGTCCTGCAAGCTCCTGCTCAACCTGGTGGACTGCATCCGCTCCAAGAGCGAGCAGGAGAGCGGCAATGGGCGGGACGTGCTGATGCGGATGCTGGAGGTACCGGTTCCCTCCGCGTCTTCACCGCACGGCGTTCCACTCACATGAGCGCTTTGCTGGCAGTTCACGGGCCGCCCAGTTGCCAGCTTGGTCCTGGGTGTTTAGACCACGTGGGTTCAAACCCCCACTACCCCATCAACTAGCCAAGGATCCTTGGGCGAGATGCTTGACCTGCCAGATGCTGGTCTGCCTGTCTTCTAACCAGGGACAGTCACAGTGTCTGCTTCCTAGGGTTGTTTGAGATGAGTAGGGCAGCGCGTGAGCTCTTAGCACAGTTCCTGGCGAGTAATCAGGAGAGGTGTTTTCTGGGACACCGCCTAGCCAAGTGCTACCTTATCTGTGAACTTCTCTGGAGAGATACCCAGGGTGCCTGGGTCAGGGGTAGATAGTGTGGATCCCGGAGCAGTCCCCGGTCACATCCAGGCCCTGCTCATCAGGCCAGTCACCCAGCTCTCCTGAGCTGCTTCTCCACGGGTGAAGTGGAGATGGTGACACTTGCTGTAGTACCTGTGGGGGAAAAGCACCAACTTCAGCAGGTGGTTTCAGAGAGAGTTTTTTTCTGTCTTCTGGAAGGGTTGTTGGCCTATTGAAGAGGAATGATTTTTGTCTCCCCTCCACTTTCTCTTCCTGACAGGTTTTTGTTCTCAAATTCCACACCATTGCGAGGTACCAGCTCTCTGCCATTTTTAAGAAGTGCAAGCCTCAGTCGGAACTCGGAGCCGTGGAAGCAGCTCTGCCGGGGGTGCCTGCGGCCCCCGCAGCTCCCGGCCCTGCCCCTTCCCCAGCCCCCGTGCCCGCCCCAGCCCCGGCCCCACCCCCACCCCCCACCCCTGCCACCCCTGTGATGCCAGCCCCCGTGCCTCCCTTTGAGAAGCAAGGAGAAAAGGACAAGGAAGACAAGCAGACATTCCAAGTTACGGACTGCCGGAGTTTGGTAAAAACCTTGGTCTGTGGCGTCAAGACAATCACGTGGGGCATAACGTCGTGCAAAGCGCCTGGTGGTAATTGTGCTCTTGAATCATTTCGACAAATGATGTTTTTCATAGAGTGGGTTTTATTCACATTAACTTATTGTGCTCTCTTTTCCAGAAGCTCAGTTCATTCCCAACAAGCAGTTGCAGCCCAAAGAGACTCAGATTTACATAAAACTTGTGAAATATGCAATGCAGGCTTTAGATATTTATCAGGTAAGGCAGTGAGTGCCCTCAAACCAGGCTCCTGAGTGTGGAAAATGCCTCTTAGAATTAGAGGTGCTAGTGATGGAAGGGGTCTCAGAAATCTGTTACTATTTGGATGGTCTAGAGTATTCATATACCGAGGTTTGCTTTTGTTCTGTAGCATAGGGTTGCATTTATGGTGAGAATTCCTGTGTCTGTGTATTTTGAGGGGCAGATGGTGTAAAGGGAATGCAATAGAAACGATATTTAATTTTACTAAATTTCTTACTGTTTTAAACACCTAATGAAGGTTTTTGTTTTCTGAGGTCTTCCCCCCCCCCGCAAATTTAAGGTGAAAATAGAGAATTTAAAAGATTTGGGAGGGGGGAGGTGGCGGAGATTTGTTATCTAATTCAAATACTCTGTTTTAAGTATTCAGTTGATCTGATTGTGTATTGGAATATATTCAGAGATATTCAGTTTTAATTCCCGTGTGTTTTTTTTTTCCTGTGCTAGGTCCAGATAGCAGGAAATGGACAGACATACATTCGAGTAGCAAACTGCCAAACTGTTAGAATGAAGGAAGAGAAGGAGGTATTGGAGCACTTTGCCGGCGTCTTCACGATGATGAACCCATTAACGTTTAAAGAAATCTTTCAGACTACAGTCCCTTATATGGTGGAAAGAATCTCAAAAAATTACGCTCTTCAGGTATGACACTCTTATGTTCTTTCAACATGTGTCGAATACTTGGTGTTCCTTTTATTTTGTAAGTGATGTGCCTAAGGATAGTGCTGTAGAGCAAAATTTAGAGAACTATTAGGCTGTAGTAAAAGAAAAATTTCAAAAGTTTAAGATGCTTTGGACCACTTCCTTTCATAGTAGAAATTAAATACGTGTTAGATGTAGGCTCTTGGTCCTTGATGGTGACAATAAAATGACAGATTAAGTACTTAAGTGAACTCCACTCAGTGCTCAAATCGGTTTTGTTTTTTTTCTTTTGGTGGATAATTCATTTCTTGAAGTGTCTGATACAGATTTGATTTTGTAATTTTGGAAAGTTCATTATTTTTTCTTGAATCCGCTTTGGAGAAGTAATGATTTTTTTATTTTTTAACTGAAATAATGTGTGTTGTTTTAAGCCATTGCACTTTAGGGTAATTTGTTACAAAGTAATAGGTAACTGATACAATTGCCATATGGTAGTTTTCTTTTCTTTTTTTTTTTTCACAACTCACACACACACACTGTATTCTATTTTTACAAGAGATAAATAAACTGACACCAAGCATTGTAAATGGATGACCACAACAAAAGCAACAATGTTGCAGTTACCAAACATGAAACACACTCACACTATGTCATAATATTGACATTCAGTCCAGGAATCCTCCACTGTAACAGCTCCTTTACTTTGCAGTGAAAATTGATGTGTATATTTTTTGCCCCTGAGTCCTTGTGGGATTTTTTTTTGGAAGTAATGATTTTTGTCACATGTGTTTCTTGTTTTGACAGATTGTTGCCAATTCCTTCTTGGCAAATCCTACTACCTCTGCTCTGTTTGCTACAATTCTGGTGGAATATCTCCTGGACCGCCTGCCAGAAATGGGCTCCAATGTGGAGCTCTCCAACCTGTACCTCAAACTGTTCAAGTTGGTCTTTGGCTCCGTCTCCCTCTTCGCAGCTGAAAACGAACAAATGCTGAAGGTAAACTCAGATCCAAGCTGTGCATTGTGTTTGGGTTTTTTTGTTGTTGCTTTTTAATTTTCTTCATTTTGAACAGAAACTGGCTTTGCTCTTTATATTTATAAATATTGTAATATTGAATTAATAAATGTTTACAACGAATCAGGGCCAAGTGTAGAAAACATTTCATGTGTTTCTAAAGCAGAGCTTAATCTATTTGTCTCCTAATCCAAAATGAACACTTCAGAGCTCTCGTGGTAGGCAGGGGTTGTCATTAGTCTTGGCACCCTGATTTTCTTTTTTAAACTCATTTCTTGTGTGGACCACACAAGTAGTGTAGGAGCACACTGTGCTTTTTTTTTTTTTTTTTTAAATTGAGTGATGCAGAAGAATATAAGAGGAAAAAACATCTTACCTCTCAGATCCAATGGGAAATGGTTGGTTGTGTAACAGTTCTCATCACATACCCATCTTCCACAGCACATCTCTGTGTTCATATTTTCTGTGGCAGCACATAAACATCCCATTTCAGGGCTATTTGTTCATTTTTCCCCTCTGAATCAAGAGCTCTAGCCAATTTGTGTCCTTTATTAAGACCATCTGGGAGGGATGTGTCTCATAACACATTTTTATAGATGACTAATCCTATACGTGTAATTTTATCTCATCAGTTATTTGACTCTAGCAAATGGCAGAAACCAATGCATGGTTACATCATCCACTAAAGGCAGCAGATGGAACAAAAACCTTATCAAAATTCTCTTCCACTTAATTTCTGTAGAAGGTTGAATATTATCATCAGTTCTGTCTGAAGAGAGATGTTTTCCCATAGGGGAAAAGATCTATTTTTTTCTGAAGTAAATATATAGGTGGTGATAAAGCACCAGTAATTTGTGCTTTTATGTGACAGTTTCCTCCATTTTTTCAGTTATATAGTAATCAGTTGTCAACAACCTTGACATTACTTCTGTGTTAGTATAAAAAGAAAATATTCAAATTTTTAGAAAGATATAAAATATTTAATAGTCTTTGTCCACATAATTTGGTATCTTCAAATAATTCCATTTTTGCCGATATCTGGGACAATATGTAGAACAAAAACCAACAAAAAAGAGAATAAAACCTAATAGATTAGACAAGTCTAATGATGGGGTTTTGGAATATTGTTCAAGAAAGATGTTCAAAGAATAATTTCATAGAACGTTTTGTCATGAGACTAATATATGTGATTTATCCATAAAAGAAATATATCTTGCCATATACAGTAACAGACTTGTAATTGTATCACTGACTATACAGGTAGTTTACAGTTCACAGTTCACTTTAAATACACCTGCAAAAAAATTCACATCAAACTTAACCTGTCACATGTCAAAACTAGGATTTGAAGTACAAGATAAAAAACTAATCTGTCTTAAAATGTTGATTAAACTTACTATAAGCTAATAAAATGCTCATGAACACATTTTTCGATTAAGTCTTCTAAAATGTTACCGTCTCATATGTCTTTTGAGGTTCTTCCAAACTTTGCATGTATGGTATTTGGTAGTGAAGTTTCAGTTCCTTTAGGTTGCATTTTGCATTCTGATAGTTAAGGAACAGGCTTCTTTCATTTTGTTTGATTTTTTTTTTTAAAGTTTATTTTATTTTATAAATTTATTTATTTATTTATTTTTGGCGGCATTAGGTCTTCATTGCAACGTGCGGGCTTACTCTAGTTGCGGCGAGCAGGGGCTAGTCTTCATTGTGGTGTGTGGGCTTCTCATTGCGGTGGCTTCTCTTGTTGCAGAGCGTGGGCTCTAGGTGCACGGGCTTCAGCAGTTGTGGCACACGGGCTCAGTAGTTGTGGCTCGTGGGCTCTAGAGCTCAGGCTCAGTAGTTGTGGCTCACGGGCTTAGTTGCTCTGTAGCATGTGGGATCTTCCCGGACCAGGGATTGAACCCGTGTCCCCTGCATTGGCAGGCGGATTCTTAACTACTGTGCTACCAGGGAAGTCCCTCATCTTGTTTGATTATTTGGTCTCACGAAGGACTGTTCACAAGAACAGTAGAGCTCACAGGCCCTCCAGTTCCTGTTGCAAAGTGTCTGCTCAGCATCATGTACCTACATAGTAAGATGGGAACCTAGTAAATGCTGCTTTCACAGCCAAACTGGTGGAAGCCTACATATGTTTTAAAAGAAATTAATTTGAGTCAAATAAAAGTTGGAAAATTTTTATTTTGTTTTTCCTTTTAGAATAAATTCATCAAAATTACCTTCCGTTCCTATCTTTTTGCAGTGAACCCTCCTCATTTAGAGCTTGTTAACCTGCCTTTTCTCCATCCTGCAGCCTCACCTGCACAAGATTGTGAACAGCTCAATGGAGCTCGCCCAGACTGCCAAAGAACCCTATAACTATTTCCTGCTGCTTCGAGCCTTGTTCCGCTCCATCGGGGGAGGTAGCCATGATCTCCTGTATCAGGAATTTTTGCCTCTCCTTCCAAACCTACTGCAAGGTCAGCGCAGTGATGTTGGTTGCCTTTTAGTCTTGTGCGCGTGCATGGGTCTTGCTTCCCTTGGTTGCTGGGGTTCCTGCTCTGCACCTGGTGAAGGTCATGGTGAGGGGATGTATGTACATGTCCCCTGCAGTGTGTGTATGTGTGTGTCCATCCCTGTGTCCTCTCTTTAAAGGCAGTGCATCTTTAAAGGGATGGGTTTTTCTCCCTGCTCAGAGTTGAATGGGAGTTGGAAGGTCTTAGTTACCCCGGTTAGGACTTTGTTACATTTTTGTAGCGTTTGATAAGCAGTTCTAGAAAGTAGTTTAGTAAGATCAGGGATCCCTAGATTGAAAGAGAATCAGAACAAGAAGGGAAAAAAACAAGTTACAAAGCTGATATAAGCTTTATATAAAATACATAAAAATATGTTTATATTTTTATCTAGTTGCTAACTTGCATAGACAGAATTCTTTTATTCCTGTGTGTTAGGAATGCTTTCAAGGTATATATAACTAAAAGGGATATTGGGTCCAGTGAATGTTTACAGGTATGAACTGACTAGAAACACTATCCTAGGAATTTTTTTTTTTTGTAAGGGTGAGCGCTTGGCAAGGGATTGAATCTTCACTACTGGGAAATCCTTGAAAATGATGAATGTAACATGGCCCTATGTCCCCCAGGCCAGGTGCTTAAAGAGGCCCGTAGTCAGGCTCTGTCGTCCGTGTTTGACCCCGTCCCCAGTCTTCCCCAGCCTGCGCCCTCTGCTCTGATCAGTCTGATTTTCCCTCCTGCGCTCTTCCCAGCCTTACTTCTCCCCACCTGGTTTTGTTCAAGTACATCCCCTCCTTGGGAACTTAGCTGTGCCCTCTCCTCACCCACCTTCTCCTTTGGATTCTGAATCTGGTGTGGCTGCTGTGTGATGCCTTGGCCTTCCCTGATAGCTCCTCTTTCTTCAGCCTCAGCTGCCTGGGACGTGCCTTTGCGGCCACTGTTACTTGCTTTTCTCTTTCCACTTGTCTTTAAGGTTCTGTGGGCAGGTGCTGATCTGACATGTCTTAGGAAGGGGCTCAGTGAATACTTGGTTACCCTCGTGAAAAGTTGGGGGGTTGTGTTTATGAGCAGGAAGCTCCTCCCATTTATAAAAACCGAAAGTGGATTTTTTTTTTTTAATGTTTACTTTAGAGCATAGACATCAACTGTGGTTTACTGGAAATCTGAAAAAACACGTAAGGTTATAAACATCAAGCTTGATATGGACACGTCATATTGGAGTCTGTTTCTTTAGACTGGGCTTATTCATAGCATGACATGATTTTTAAAAGTTTGATGTATAATATTTATTAGTCCTTAATATTAATTTAATCAATATTAAATAGTATTAATTGTAACTGAAACTATGTGCAGCCTGCTGTTGTCACCACGAATAAAGTAGACGGAAGAGGTCACAGGGTACAGTTACAGAATAGATTTAGCTAATACAGAAATTATAAGGCGTAAAAAGCCTTCCTATTATCGGGTTGATGTTTATGTGAAAAGGTGGGTCACTTACTCTGTACAGTTAACTTGGGCATGTGTCTGGGAAGTAACTTCCCCCTGACGGCCTCACACCCTGTGTTTAGGGCTGAACATGCTGCAGAGTGGCCTGCACAAGCAGCACATGAAGGACCTCTTCGTGGAGTTGTGTCTCACGGTGCCCGTGCGGCTGAGCTCGCTCCTGCCCTATCTGCCCATGTTGATGGACCCCTTGGTGTCGGCTCTCAACGGGTCGCAGACGTTGGTCAGCCAAGGCCTGAGGACTCTGGAGTTGTGTGTGGACAACCTGCAGCCCGACTTCCTCTATGACCACATCCAGCCGGTGCGCGCAGAGCTCATGCAGGTAAGTCTGCGTTTCCGTGCCGCCAGCAGAGGGTGCCAGGACTTACGTATCTAGTTCTCACTGAGGATTTTAGGCTGTCAGTTTCAGAAGTGACTGGCCACTGTTGAGGTCGCCGTGAGGAGTGGTGGGCTCCCTGCTCTCTGGTGGGCTACTGGTGTAGCCTTCAGCTTGCTGTGTGAGTCTTCTGGCTTACGAAACGATGTCAAGAAATATTGCAGGTATTGAGTGAATATTTGTTTTGCAGTATTGCTCCCCTTTCAGAGGGTTTTCACAGTGTCATGTTCTCGTGAAGTTGATGACTTGGGAAGGCAGGTGTTAAATGGCTGCTGTTTCTTCCAGGGAGATCCTCTCTTTATCCAGGAGAGATGTTGAGTTACACAGTAGAGATGCAAACTTGTAAAGGAAGTAGAGCTGTCTGGCCACCCCCAAAGGAAACAGCAGATAAGAAAGGAGGCAGTTTTGAAGCCATTTTATATTTTTGGTCATTAGAGCTCAGTGTCAGATATCAGGTTATTCCTTCATGTTTTGCTGATGGTAATGATTTGTAATGTGGTTGGTAATTGTTCGAGATTCAGGCTGCCTGTTGCTTACTCACCTGCCCCTTTGGTGTAGAGTATTTGGCCCCAAGTAGGTAGTCCAAATGCCAGCTTTCTGTGATGGGCAGTAACTCAAGTACAGGAGTCTCTGGACAGTAGGTTGGAGGTGCAACCAGGACTCGCCTGCCAGTCCTGAAATTTAGATCGTGGGCTCCATCTAGGCAGGAGAGCATGGCCTAGAGGTTGGGTTGGAGCCTCCAGGTCCAAGTCCAGTCATTTGGAGGCTTGACTGACTCTCGAGCCTGAGCGGAGAACAGGACCGTTGGTTCTGGAAGGCAGACCGTGGGCCTGACCCAAGCCTGGGTGAGCTTCCTGTGGGAAGAGGAGGCAAGGATGGGTTCTTGGGCCTCTTGCCCTTATGTGAGGCAGACAGCCCCAGGGAGAATTGGGTCAGGGCTGCTGCTTGCTTTCGGAGGCACAGTTACCCTACCTGCTGGACAACTGGCAGAGTACCGTCAACCCGCTACGAACCTGTGCGAGTGCTGGGAGATTGAACCCTCCCGTTCCCAGTGCCACCCCCTCCTGGGGAGGTAAGCAGAAGACCCCTCTCCTGAGGATACCTGAGCTTTGGGTGGGCCAGGTGGAGGGTAAGGAGTCTTAGACTACATCTCTCGACAGTCATGAAGGGAAGCCTCTTTGGACCTACAGGAATGTAAGAGAAATTGGAATTTTGCTTTTAAGAAGAGTTCCAAGATTTTATGTTGACTGTCGTTGGACACTGATACCTGGCATTGTTACAGAAGGTGGTCTAAGAAAATAGGTTTAAATAGTGAGCTATGGTGATTTTCAGGGCTTATGATAATTTAGGTGAAAAGGTGTGGGAAAACTGACAGAATGTTTTGGAACAATTGAGTACGTCTCTGTTCCTTATACTAATTGTGAGTACAAGGTACACAGTAACTCATTTTTCCCGTAATGCAGGTCCCTTTATGATCACTGTTTTCCCTCTTCACTGTCCTTTGTAATATCAGATTTGAAATGTAAAAGGTAGTTTATATATCATGTTTGTAAGTTATAAAGCCTAATAATAGAAGTAAAAACCTGAGAAGGCACCATCTAACCCAAGATCAAGAACTGTGGCAGCAAATTGTGTTTTCCTCTCTGCTCCCCTATCCCATTTTGTATATCTGCCCAAACAATGTGTTGTTCAGTTTTCTTGCCTTTGAGCTCTGCACTGTTTATGACATGCTACCATTTGTACTGTAGGAGCATGGAAGAACATATTTATATGTGCATTTTCTGTAAAGTCATACGATTTCTCTGGAAGGACACACCTGACTAACATCGTTGGTTTCCAGAAGGGAACTGTGTGTTTGGGGGACGGAGGTGGGAGGAGGCGTTTTTGCCATGTAGTCTTTAATAACTTTTGAGTTGGGATTGGGGGACCGTGGGACTGCATTGCCTCGGAGGGTTAATGAAAGCGTACTGACTTTCAGGCTTTGTGGCGCACTTTACGCAACCCTGCAGACAGCATTTCGCATGTGGCCTATCGTGTCCTTGGTAAATTTGGTGGCAGTAACAGGAAGATGTTGAAGGAGTCCCAGAAGCTGCACTACGTCGTGACTGAAGTTCAAGGCCCCAGTATCACAGTGGAGTTTTCTGACTGTAAAGCATCTCTTCAGCTCCCGATGGAGAAGGTAAATTTTGGAGTCTCTGGGAGTTTCTTAAAGATACTGTAAGTTTCATTTTAAGACATTTAATTTCTATTTGAAAACATGGAAATAGAACATATACTTTTGGGGTGGGAATTTCTAACTCAAAGGAGATGAAGATTTATTGGGGCCCACTTTGGTCGGTTGGAGCTTCCATCATTCCAGGAGGCCAGTGGGTGGTGTTGCCCCTGAGGACGTTGGACCCTTGGGCAGGACTGTCCTTCTTGATGGACCAGGAGGTGTCGCCCAGCCCACCCCACCCTTGCACTTAGTCTGTTTTGATGTCCAATAGGTTTTACATTGTGTCATTTAGAACCCAGGTTAGTCCCGTTCCTGTCTCATTCCCGTCACTCCTGAGTACCTGCTTCTCTCCCAGTCTCTATCCAGACATGGCTCCTTAGCCCACCACGGACAGCTCTTTGGTTTCTCTCTGTGTGCCCTTTAGAACGCCTCTGCCCATGTATAAAAATCAGCAGACTGTCCCCAGCGTGTTGTAGAGCACTCAGCCGCTTCTGCATGATCCTTACTGAACACCGCCCCTTCACCTTACTGACCCCTCCTGGTCCTTTGTCACACAGCTAAGGTTGTATTTATTACAATCTACGTTGTCACATTCGACTTTCCCCTTTTTATTATATGACCAGCCTTCCCGCCTGCGTTACAGCTATTGTTACCATGTCTTTTCAGAACACTTATCTAGCTGTTAATATAATGTGCATTTTTGGAAAGGGTTTTATAGAAGCCTTTCACGTGTATCTGAGTGACTCAGCCATTTCAGTGAGCCACATGCTGGCTGGGATTCTTGAACTCCTTGCAGGCCTGGTCTTAACAGCATCCTGTGGCCTGGAACCACTCAAAGCCCTCCTTTTGCTCAGGCGCACTCTATTCTGTCCTGATGCATTGTATTGTAGAACTCAGCTTGTTTACCTTTCTGTATAAGGAGTTTACACACAGTAGTGATTTCTGTAATTCTTTTTTTTAAGCCAGACTTTACTGAACATTTGTGAGGAAGGGTACCCATCATGGGTAATGTCAGTCTGGAGTCGTTTCCTGTCGTCGTCTCTCAGTCCACCTGTCCCCCCTACACACACACACCTTTTCCCCCCAAGTTTCTCAAGCACACAAATTGTGTCCACCCCACTCCCAGCCCCACCCCATAGAACGGTGTCGCTTTCCAGTCTTAGCTTCTCATCCAAACCTTTATCTAAATACTTGCCAAATAAACACTAGTTTCCCTGTAAGAAAATACAACTAAAATTCTGTCTTTACCTTGAAAATTACCACAGTGAACATATTGTGAATCTAGCCCGTTGCCACGTTTTAGGTCGTTTCCTTAAGTTAGGATTCTATTTGCTTTAGCCCCATCAGTGGCAGGGTTGGTATTAGAATGAAAACTAAGACATCTGACTTTTACTTGACCTCTGCATAGATTAAGCAGAGCAAGAAAATCCCTGTAGAAGTAGTTCTTCCCCAAAGCATCTAAAGCATGGAAGAAACCAGGTTTTGAAGACAAGCTTCCATGGCCCTCCTGGACCCTCCCAGGGGCTCTGTGGTGCTCTCGGAGCCCTTTTCCCAGCAGGTAGCATCCTGAGGGCCGTGGCACACCCTGCAAGGCTGAAGGAACCAGCAGGGAAGGGGATGACCAGCAGGGCAAGTGCCAGTGCATTTACATGACAGAAGTTCTGCTTTTGGCATACTTTACAATCCCTTTTTTGGCAGGGAAGGGACAGGTAATTGGCTCGTAGGTTATGTTGATTCTTAAAAATAACACTTCTCAGACTGTCCTTGCCTGATTTATTACATAACCCTGAGCAGGTCAGAGGCAGCAGGAGAAAGGGCACTTCTGTGGTGCCCCAGAAGAGCTCGGACACGCAAGCTGGGAGTGATGCAGTGAGGGGCCCTTGTCACCCTCTGTGCTGTGTCGCCTGGCTGCGTCTGGAGGGTGGGGCCCCTGTCCGTGTCAGCTCTGGTTCCTCACACGTGGCCAGGATAAATCTTTAAACTTCAACACAGATTGGGGCTTTGATTTCTAGGTATATAAGTATCTTTAGCATTAATATCTTAGCTGTTAAAGACTCCAAGTGTTTTTTTGTGTGTGATTGTTCCTTCCCTGCCTTCCTGGTCAACCTAATGAAAAGGCTAAAATGTGTATGTAGCTATGTAGGTTTTCTGCAAAAATGAAGTAAACCCTCTTTTAAAGAGAGAATTTAGTAAAAGCTTAGGAAAGCCATCTTTTAGTTTTGAACTGAGATGACTCAGATGGTAGTTTAATCCAGCAAATTTACCACAAGAGGCCTTCTGAGCTCACTTAATTTCTGGAATCTCCCATTGGCTACTTAAGCATGAAATTAGTGAACTCCACGTCCCATTTCAGTTTGAACCATGGCAGCTCTTGATGTCATAATACTTCTGTCACCTTCTCTGGAGGTTTCATTTGGAGAACACCTGCTAGCCTGTCTGCAGGCCCCCTGTGCTCTCTTCAGGAGCAAGCATGCATTCAGGTTCTTCTGCGTGGTGCACGTGCTTTCCGTGCAAGCTTTTCAGAGTCACGTCATTTCAGCACAGACTACAGTTTTTGCGTTTCTTTGCTGTAGGCCATTGAAACGGCTCTGGACTGCCTGAAGAGCGCCAACACGGAGCCCTACTACCGGAGACAGGCGTGGGAAGTGATCAGGTGCTTCCTGGTGGCAATGATGAGTCTGGAGGACAATAAACACGCACTCTACCAGCTCCTGGCACACCCTAAGTATGCTGATGATTTAATTCTCTGTGCTGGGACATAATTTGTTTCAGAAAATTAGGGATGGAAGGACCTCCCAGATCTCTTAGTGTTTTAAGTATGTTCCTTCAGTTCAGGAAAATGCCATGTTGTTTGCTCAGCAATGCTTCTCTTGCTTTTTAGAGAAAATGGGAAGAACCTTGGGCACTTGCGAGTTAGAATTTCTCTCAGCTGTAATCCTCCTTTAGTATTGCCTCCTCCAGTAGGGCACAAGCTTCAGGAATCAAGGGTCAGTCCTCTCTCCCTTCGGCTCACCGTTACATTTGCAGCACCTGCACATGATAGGTGTTCAGGGGATCTTTTGCTTTTCCAATCCAGAGTGATCCTTTTGTGTGACATTTTTATTTCGCTCATATCACTTAAGGCTGTGACCTTTATATAATGATCTTTTGTGGTGATGTATGTTTGTCATCTTTCTGTGTTACAGGTTTCAGGGAAGAGGTTTTTCCTTTGTATTTTTACGTTTCTCACAGCATCAAAGATAATGCCAGATATATAGTAGGTGCTCAGTTGTCGAAAGAGCATTGGAGAGAGAGCAGTGAGCAATAGCCAAGTGCACAAGGAAATAAGGCAGCATGAATAAGAGCCCACAGAATCAGCAGAAAGAGATCTGCTCAGACTGAAGATATGAGGATCTCCACAGCTAGGTTATAACTATGCTTCTGCTGTGTTTAAAATAAATGAAAGACAAACTTGAAAACATTCCAAGAAATTACAAACCTTATAAAAATTGCCCAAGCAGATTAAAGAAAAGAAAGGAGAAAGAGAATCTTTAGATAAGAGATAAGTCAAAAGAAATTATCCAGAATGTGTGCAGAGAGAGAAAAAGATGAAAAATTTTAAAAAGATTTAAGAGACATGTAGAATAGTGTGAAGTGGCATAGTTGCTTGAAGTCCCACAGGAATGAACAGCAAAGAAAAGGGCAATATGTGGTCAGATGTAATTGGGGTACAGCTAAGGCTATATTTTGAGGGAAACTTGTAGCCTTAAGAATCATAATAGACTGGAAACAGTCCAGATGTCTGTCATCCGTGGTGCGTGGATACAACGAAATCTCAGCAGTAACAAGGACTCGTGTTCCAAGATGAATAGATCATTTCCAACACCAGGCTAAGGGAAAGAAGCCAAACCCAGGGCTGCATATTGTACGGTTCCTTTTTTTTAAATATAATTTTGGAAAAAAAAATTTTATTTTTTGGCTGCGTTGGGTCTTTGTTGCTGCGTGCGGGCTTTTCTCTCTAGTTGTGGTGAGCAGGGGCTACTCTTCATTGCGGTGTGCGGGCTTCTCGTTGAAGTGGCTTCTCTTGTTGCAGAGCACCGGCTCTAGGCACACAGGCTTCAGTAGTTGCAGCACGCAGGCTCAGTAGTTGAGGCTCGTGGGCTCTAGAGCACAGGCTCAGTAGTTGTGGCACATGGGCTTAGTTTCTCTGCAGCATGTGGGATATTCCCGGCCCAGGGATTGAACCTGTGTCCCCTGCATTGGCAGGTGGATTCTTAACCACTGCGCCACCAGGGAAGTCCCAGCATAATGCTTTTGAAACTCATCCATGATGCAAAATTTGTAGTTTGCTCCTTTTCATTGCCGAATCATATTCTCTTGTATGGATATAAAATGGTGATTTTCTACCTCCATGTGCTCTTTTTTTTACAAAGGAAGAGCTTTTTCTGTCTCCTTTCATATTTGTTTATAGTAGTATGGACTCATGGATTCTTAATTTATTTAAAGGGTGACAGTCCATTAATTTGGTGACCAGATTGTCTAGATTGAGTCACTGAGAGCCCCTCCTGGCTGGCTCCTGTATTCCTGTGTCATGTCCCCATCAGTTTCTGAGCATCCTTTGTAGCTCAGCAGGATGTTTCTGGCTCACCTCGTGCCCTCTCTCCCCCAGCCCTGGAGTCACCATTCCCTTTCAAAGGAATGAGGGCTCCTGAAGAAATGGACACAGACCAAGGTCTCTCTGCTAGGTGTGCTCATTGTTTCTAAGCCTTTCCGCCTAAGTTTTTGATAAGCAGAAGTTCATGATATTACTGTGGTCAAGGTGATAAATTTTTCCTTTTGTTTTATGCTTTTTATTATATTGTTTGTAAGAAATCATTTTCTGCATCCTCATTGTGAAGATACTCTTGTATTATCTTCTAAAAGCTCTGTAGTTCTGTCCTTTGCAGTTTGATCTTTATCCTCTAGAATTAACTTTTGTGAATGGAGTGGAGTAGGGGTCCATGTTTATATTTTGCCCTTTGGATATTCAGGACCCACTTATTTATAAAGACTGTTTGTTCTCCATCTCTGCATTCACAGATTGAGTACCTTCTAGAACCAGGCTCTGTTCAAGGTTTGTGTGTAAGACTGCATTCTTGCCTTCAAGGAATTTGTATTCTAGTGGGGTAGACGGACAACAGCAGAAAGAAACAAATGCATAGTATTTCAGCTAGTGATAAGTGCTACTATGCATTGCAGGCTAAGTAGTGCGCTGGGTGGGAGGGAGTGTGGGGTGGGATGGGGCTGAGTTAGGGCCTCAGGGGAACACCAAGAAGACTTTAGATTTCGCCCTATGTTTCACAGGAAGTGGATGAAAGGCTATGACTTACTCTGGCGGACCGCAGGTTGTCTTGGCTTAAGCCGGAGGAGCATGTACTGGGGTGTCAGGAACAGTGTGGAAGAGCAGGCCGGGGGGATGGTGGGACTCAGATGTCTGTTTGGGTTAGTTGGACCCAGTGGCCTTTTAAAGAGCATGATTACAATCTGGAAAAGACGTTCAGGTGTGGGGTGGGGAGTGTGACCACCACTCTTCCCTCTGTTTGAAGATGTTGCACGAGGAAATGAAGGGCCTGTGTATTTTATTAGTTTTGGGGGAAGAACCAGAGAGTGAGTGGGCAAATATTAGAGGCAGACTCTGGTCACAGAAAGAAATCTGTTACTTGGACCAGTTCATGGTTGGAAGAAACTAAAAATTTTTAAAATATTGATGACCATTTCTTATCCTTGTGTTTAATGTGTGCTTCCCTGACTCTGCTTTCTTGGGTTTTAGTTAATCTCATATAATTGGCAGTAAATCCTTTATCCATTTAGACCCATAGCCCCATTTGATTCTGTACCTAGTGGTGTGACTTTTCAACATATAAAAGGTATATAGTTGCCTTTAAGTCATAGCTTTTTTTCATCTCTCTTTGATCATTGATACTTCTTACAATTTGGCTTATTTAATTGTAAAAGATTAACATCAAACATCAAATTTCTTAAAATAGAAAATAATTACAAAAATATTGAATGTGCTGTCCTTTTGTAATTTACCTCTGATTCATTACCTGTGCTCATATTAGGTAGAACGTATTTGGTGTTTCTTGAACCATTGGCTATAAACATTCATCATGAAATTCATCATGTTTGATTCCAAAGTGTTGCTGAAATTAAAGCAGAGAAATTAATTCACTCAGGCCTATCTGCACAAGAGGAAAGTGGGCAGGTTGAAAATAAGTAAGTTGTAGTGGAATCATTGGCTCAGGACTTGAGTGTTGTGATGATGGATTTAATTGTTGTCTTGCAGCTTTACAGAAAAGACCATACCCAATGTCATCATATCACATCGCTACAAAGCTCAAGACACTCCAGCTCGGAAGACGTTTGAGCAGGCTCTGACCGGGGCGTTCATGTCCGCTGTCATTAAAGACCTCCGGCCCAGTGCCCTGCCCTTTGTAGCCAGCTTGATTCGCCACTACACAATGGTGGCAGTTGCCCAGCAGTGCGGTGAGTGGGACAGAGAAGTGGTGGGTTGAGGCCTTCGGGGAGCTTCAAAAACTCGGTCAGACGCTGTGTTTCAGAGAAGCTGAGTTTGGCTAATTGGTTTTTGGCTTTTGTTTCATAGTTTTCCACTCATTCTATTGACAGAGATAGTTGCTATATCAGCGGTGGGTGCTGTATTCACTTGAAAATTGTCACCAAGTTTTACCTATAAAATACACCGAGTTTAACATTTTGGCCCTTTGTTTTTCATCCTGGGGGCTGAGTACTTTTGGACCCTCTGTGTGTAGAACAGGGACAGTTCGTGGTCGCACCCCTTGCTGGTCCCCGTCCTTGGCGGTGTTTCCAAGGCTCAACGTCCGCTCTGCCGCATCACCCGCTGGCCGCTCCTCGGTCTCCAGGCTCTGCTCCTGGGGCCCCTGGCGTCGTCCTGCCTGGGCACTCCTCACCTCTGCTCCGGGTTCTCAGGCTCTGGGTGGTGAAGGACCCATTTTGTTTGTCTCTGCAGACTGGTGATTTTGGAAAAGACAGTAAAAATGTCACCACACCGCCAATTGCTAAGTTTCTGAACACTTAATCTCACCTTGATCTCAGTGCTGGTCAGTGGGCACGCACACTTGAGTAGCACTTTGGGTCCTTGGAGCCCCTCACCCTCGATCGACAAGTAGTTTTCTCCAGACACTGCAGAACACAGAACTTCCCCTCCTTTTTTTTAACTCTTCCTACCTGGACAGTCAGTGCTGTACAGTTTAACACTTAGGTTGTTTCTCAGTGTTTCCAGCAGACCTGTACGCTTCTTAGTAACTCCCATCTTGCCTCATGCTGGGTGCCTGCCAGGTATGAATGAACGGTTGCTGGCAGACTGTTCTCTGTGTGGTTAGGTTTTGCAGGTGGATGTTGTTGCTGTTTACTGTTACTTGTATGTCAGGAGTGTCCAGAGCATAACCCATGGTCATTCCCGTATTGTACCTCTTGGCCTCGCTAATGATTTTTTTAAAGAAGATACCCGATTGTGGTTCTCATCGTAAACTAATACATCTTTGAATTGGGATTGAGAAAGGGTGAAGATATCAGTGTGTAATGGAAAACATTCAGAAAAATAGCCTGAGTGCAAGTCAGATCACTTAGTTTATAAATAACTGCAGTTTACCAGCAGTTGGTCTGGAGTACCAGGGTTGGGCTTTTATTAAATTCCTAACCTCAAGGAAAAACACGAGGTAGTTTTGCAATTTGAGGGACGAGAATGTGGAGCTAAACCCGGCTTTCCCTCGTGCCCTCTGCATCTCCTTTCAGGTCCCTTCTTGCTCCCCTGCTACCAGGTGGGCAGCCAGCCCAGCACAGCCATGTTTCACAGTGAAGAGAACGGGTCGAAAGGAATGGACCCCTTGGTCCTCATTGATGCGATAGCTATTTGTATGGCGTATGAAGAAAAGGAACTTTGCAAGATCGGGGAGGTGGCCCTTGCTGTGATATTTGATGTTGCGAGTATCATCCTAGGCTCAAAGGAGAGGGTAAGGAAGGACTGAGGTCTGTGTGGGCGTGTTTGTGCTTGAGGGTGGTCGTTCTGGAAATCACTCACAGTGTAAGAACTGAGTAACACCGTACGGGTTGTGTGCGTTTTTCTCCAGGCGTGCCAGCTGCCCCTCTTCTCTTATATCGTGGAACGCTTGTGCGCGTGCTGCTACGAGCAGGCCTGGTACGCAAAGCTGGGGGGTGTGGTGTCCATTAAGTTCCTCATGGAGCGGCTGCCTCTCACTTGGGTTCTGCAGAACCAACAAACCTTCCTCAAAGCTCTTCTCTTTGTCATGATGGACTTGACTGGAGAGGTAGGTGATGGGTGACCCCAGACCTAACCATCCTGGTTCAAGATGCTGCTTTGCCTGGAGCACAGTTGGTTTCAGACAGTTCTGCAAATATGCTCTCCTAGAAGCTTAGAAAACATTACAGCATCTTTAATGAAAGGACAGATCAGAGCCCTCAGGTTCTCTTTCTTTGAGGATCTAAATACTTGTCTGTCTTGATGAACAGCCCCTGGCCAGAGTACTTAACTGGCCAGAAGTTTCTATAGGAGTCGCGTTCTTTATGAACCTCTGTGCAGATACAAACAAATAGAAGATGGTGGGCATTGCCTGCTTAAATCCATTCGGTAAACACAAGGATCAAGTCTAGATCCGCATTTTCTTTTCTGAATGACAGACAGAAATTACCTATGAGCAGGAGAGTTAGCTACCGGAATACCTTGCAGACGTTAATGAAGCAGACTTGATACATTAGCTGGCGTGAGGGCCGTGCGTCCCCAGTGACAGCGTTTGTTGGGGGTAGTGTGTGCAGGAGACGTGGGTGCTGTGGGCAGCATCGCCCCCTTTCGTGCTAAGGAGTCCCTGGCCTGCAGGTTTCCAATGGGGCAGTCGCCATGGCCAAGACCACCCTGGAGCAGCTTCTGATGAGGTGTGCGACGCCCCTGAAGGACGAGGAGAGGGCTGAGGAGATCATGGCGGCCCAGGAGAAGTCCTTCCACCACGTGACCCATGACCTGGTTCGGGAAGTCACGTCTCCAAACTCAACCGTGAGGAAGCAGGCTATGCACTCCCTGCAGGTGCTGGCCCAGGTCACCGGGAAAAGCGTGACCGTGATAATGGAACCCCATAAGGAGGTGAGACGTCTGTCACCAAACTAGTGTTATTGGAACCTAGTTTGAAGTTTGAAACCTAGTTTGAAACCTTTGAAGACTTTTTTTTTTTCCTTCAAATTTGACTTGTAGATGATATGGAATTTGTAATTTTGTGTCCAGTACAGAGTGCTATTACATATGCTCTTTTTGAGAGCATGCAGACAGCAACATGCTTATGTTTATGTCTGTATCAGTAATTGTGAGTGTCAAGGGAGTAGAGTGCTGGTTTCCTGGGCCTGTAGAGCACAACCTGATGGTGCTGTTCTTGTTTTGGTGGTGGTGGTTGTGAGAGAGGTTACTCTGGACCCGTAGGAATTAAACGTATCTGACGTGCATCTTTCCATGACCCAGTGTCAGCATATGAAACAGAGCCTCCCTTTCCTAACTAAAGGACGTCTGTGATAACTTTTGATCTCATTTATGGTTTTCAAATTGCTAATTGGCTTAGAACATTGTGATGAGAGGTGTTTGCTTTCTGAGGGGCGGCTGGTCAGTGATGCTTCCTCCCTGCCTCTCCCAGGTTCTCCAGGATATGGTCCCACCTAAGAAGCATTTGCTCCGACACCAGCCTGCCAACGCGCAGATTGGCCTGATGGAGGGGAACACGTTCTGTACCACGTTGCAGCCCAGGCTCTTCACAATGGACCTTAACGTGGTGGAGCATAAGGTGTTCTACACAGAGGTAGGGGGGTGGTGGTACGGCGTGGTGTGGATGGTGATGACGTGTGTCTGGTAACCTGTCTTTGTGCACGAAGACTGGTCAGGCAGCACTCAGAAGGCATGGGTGGTGACCATAGTAACTGGCCATCGCCTGGCTCAGGCCCTGGCACAGGTATGTTACGTCCGGGATTGGCGAGGAGGTAGGCATGGTGACTAGAGATGTCCGGTAGAATGTGGGGGGTTTCTGAGTCTGTCAAGCTCTCTTAGCCCTCCACAGGGAGCCTTGCTCTTCAGGACCTTGAATTTGTATTCTAGAGATAAGACTGTAGCATCTACCTTAATCACTCTTGTATCAGTAGGTGCCCAGGTTACTGAATTTATCAATCACTTGAATGTGCCATTTGCAGTTGAGAACTCACTTCACGTGAGTGCCCTTACCTAGTTCTGGCAGCACCCCATGAAGTACAGATACCGATGATTCTTATTTTGAAGATACAGAATCTGAGCCTTAGGGTTTGTTAGACACCTAAAACTACAGAGCAGGTGAGCTGGAGAGCTTAGGGTGGAACCACCACGGTTGTTTTAGAGCCTGGTTTCTAATCATTCCGCTGTCCTGCTGGGCTCTTGTTTAGTGGACTTGACTTGCCCCTTGACCCAAGGTAACAGGCGGTGGTGGGTGGCACTTTATAAGTGTTTGTCACCGTAAATATTACAGTGTGGGATGAAATTAGACAGTGATAAATAGAAATTAAACTATAAATACAGTCTAATTATAAGCATTAATTCTTAGACTCTGTAATGGGCTGTTGATTAGTCCCAATCTGAAATTTTTATGAGACATGAATCATACTTCTGGAGGCATTGTCAGAGAACTGAGGCAAAAGTCGTAAGGAAGCAAATCCTTCCTTATCCACGCTAAGTCTGAATTTCTGATTATGAAAAATTTACCTCTTGATTCTTAAAGTCCTATGTTTTTGCTTGGACATAAGGTCATTGATCATGTGTTCTAGCTGAAATCATTTATACCTTGTTATGTCCCTTGTATAAAATCACTCATAAGATTTGATGGAGGGTCCAGGAGAGCCCCTGGAGAATGGGAGGGGAGCTTCCTTTGGGGGCTTCAGAGGCAGATGTGTTGTAACCTATGGGGAAAATTCCTCATGGAGCTGGAGACCAGAAACTGGTAGTGAGTGTTTAAATTTCGGGAATCTAAACTGGTTTTGAAAGTGTTTATCAGGATACCAGCTGCATCAAAACATGTGAGGATCTTTCGGAAAATAGAAACTCTTGAGTCCTCTTCCCGAAGATTTAGGTTCAGTAGATTTGGGGTCAGACCTGGGAATCTACTGCCTAAAAAGTTCCCAGGTGATTTTGGTGTGGCCACGTTTGGAAGTCTGGCTTTCTAATTTAGTTTCTGATGCTCTCTCTCTCTAGATATAGATAGAGGGATCTATATATGTGTGTGTATACAAATATGTTGTATATGAGGAGAGTGTTACTGAAGGTTTCCTCTGGGGAGTGGAATAGGGTGGGTGGTTGAAATGCTTTTCTCTATACATCCTCCTCTACTGTTTTAAATATTTTACTAGGTAGGAATCTTTAAGGGAAAAAACGGTACGATTTTCCAGGATGTCAACAGAAGGGGAAAGTAGTAATAGAACACCATATATAGTATTTTAGATATTAGATATATAAATGTGTACTGGTCTGTTAAAGTGTCTGGAAGGCTAGCCACTGGAGTATCTGCGTTATGGTATTTCCAGTGAAACACTTCCTGCTTATTCCACTCTGTACTTGAAAAGAAAGAAAAAAGAAAAAGGATTGCTGCTCAAACTCTGGAATTATAACATGTATGTTTCTTGGGCACTGGCCCAAGGCATTGGGAAGCAGCTCTGAACGAGGAGGAGTTGTACCCGCCATCTTGGAATTTGCATTTAGATAAAGTGATCCTCTATGTAAAGAAAAAGCATTATGGTATCAGAGTGGGTCAGAAAGTGTCACAGAGGTTGACTGAGTTTTGCTTTAGAATAAGGAAGCTCAAGCACATTTCTATACTTAAATGGTTTGGGATTTGGGTTTAGTTTGTTAATCATGTTGTGTGTGGCAGATCGCTGTGTTCTGTTACTTGCAAGGTTATTGTGTCTTCACAGTGAGAGCAGGCTAAATTAAGTTCTGTCTTTTGCAGCTCTTGAATTTGTGCGAGGCTGAAGATTCAGCTTTAACAAAACTGCCCTGTTATAAAAGCCTTCCGTCACTCGTACCTCTACGAATTGCAGCCTTAAGTAAGTTCATGTAAATATGAGACAAGTTATGGGATACAGAAGTGAAGGGAGGGCTTCCCTGGTGGGGCAGTGGTTGAGAGTCCCCCTGCCGATGCAGGGGACGCGGGTTCGTGCCCCGGTCCGGGAGGATCCCACATGCCGCGGAGCGGCTGGACCCGTGAGCCATGGCCACTGAGCCTGCGCGTCCGGAGCCTGTGCTCCGCAACGGGAGAGGCCACAACAGTGAGAGGCCCGCGTACTGCAAAAAAAAAAAAAAAAGTGAAGGGAGACAGTGGCATTTTTTTGTTGTCTAATTTTTCTGACTTTTTGTGGTCTTTTTAAGGTGGAAAAAAAAGTTCTGTTTGTATATTTATCAAACTACATAGTGAGATGTCAATGGATTATATAGGATTTAAATAATTGTTTTTACTCTAATAAACTGGATTTTACTCTATAGTAAGCTCTTTATAGCTGTCTTATGGGAACTATATATATCTCTAAAGTATGTATCTCTCTAATATTCTGGTTTAAGAGAGTTGTCATACCATTCCTATCTTGCCATTTTCATCTGAATTGGAGTATTTAGACCTTTTTAAACTTTTTAATGATTCAGAAGCATTTGAGACTCCTGCTGTCTCTAGGCTTTCATTAAGAATGTGTTATCATTGTTTAGCACAGGGATTGTACATAGTTTAGGAACGTATACTAGATCAGTACTCACCCTCATGCTTAGAAACAGTCATTTCCCCCTTTTTTGATAAATACCCAATACAAGTTGCTTAGTTGACTTTGTCTCTTGTTGACTTTTATACACTTAATAAAATATTACCCGAATCCTCCTTGAATTAGAGGTAGAGGAGCTGAGAGGCAGACCATAATACTTGGGCTTGAGGATGGGGCTCAAGACAAGCTAGCCAGAGTTGGGGTGGGTGTGGCGTTGGGAGCTTCTCACGTTTCCTGGTGGGTGCCTCTCAGGCGTTCCTGTCAGCCGGGATGGGCATTGCTCTTGCTACAGTGTTACCCCTTAACTAACCTTTAACATAGAGGCTGGAGGCATGTCGTGTTGCCTAAGGATATTTGCATTTTCAAAGCCTTTAACCCCCCAAGTTGGGAGGAGACCACCTGATTAGACTTGGATAGTGGAGAGACGCTGGGCTGTGTGTGTCTATTTCCTTCATCACCAGAGTCTGAGGCTCTACCCTCGGCTAATTCAGCATGCGTCCACCCACAGCTCAGCCGTGCTCTCACCTGTGAGGATGTCTTGGGGGCATGGGTGCATTGGGGACCCCCTTCAGCCCTTGTTTTCCCATTGTTTCTCTCCTTCAGCCCTTCTTCATCTTATCTGGGCAGTAAGATTTATGATGGACTTTCTGGCAGGCTGTTGCCTTCTTAGGTAATAGTGTTCACTCTTAGATAATAGTGAGCCTGTGAGTAGAAGGCCGTGCATTCTTTTGTCTTTCAAGAGGCCAGATACTAGGAAAGAAGTTTAGTGACTCATGTATTTGTTGGTTGGTAAGAGCCTTTAGACTAGGAAATTGTACGTTTTTCAGGCTAACGATGAAAATTATATTGATTTCTCTCCCTAAAGATGCGCTTGCTGCCTGCAATTACCTTCCTCAGTCCAGAGAGAAGATCATTGCTGCCCTCTTCAAAGCCCTTAATTCAACCAACAGTGAGCTCCAGGAGGCCGGGGAAGCCTGTATGAGAAAGGTGAGCGAGGGCTGGGCGGGTGTGAGTTCTGCATTGAGTTCTTCCTGTTGACCTTGTCTGTATCCTGGGAGTCGGCCTGTGGTTAATAACATACCAGATTGTAATAGTGTCTCTATCTGTTTCATAGTCATCCTGAGCCCTTTAAAAAGTAAACAGTAATGACTAGTCTTCCTCATTTCATCATAAACTTCTGGAATATATACGGTTTAATACTCCATTTTCCCAAGCAAAGCAAAAACTTGCTGCTAGAGTTGAATATGAGTTCCATTCTGTTATGAAGTATACTCTGATATCTGTTTTTCTTTGTAACCTTTTTTTAAAATAGTTTTTAGAAGGTGCTACCATAGAAGTAGATCAAATCCATACTCATATGAGACCTTTGTTGATGATGCTGGGAGATTATCGGAGCTTGACACTGAACGTCGTGAATCGTCTGACCTCGGTGACCAGGCTCTTCCCAAACTCCTTCAATGATAAATTTTGTGATCAGATGATGGTAAGCCAAATGCATACAAATTCTATGATAAACCTGAAAAATTAAATTATTTTTTTTAAATGAGTAATTCATTTACATGATTTAAAACTCAGAAGGTGTAAAAGGGTGTCTGTGAAAAGCCTCCCTCCCACCCCCATCCTCCAGCCACCCAGTTCCTCTTCTGGGGGACCACCAGTGTTCAAGTTTCCTGTGTGTCCTTCTAGAGATGTTTCCCATTTGTAGTGGGACATATGCCTCTTAGTTCCCACAAAGGGAAGTATAATATATACATACATCTTACTTTTTCCATTTACCATCCCATCATTTCATATCAGTACATAAAGCGTTTCTTCATTCTGTCTATGGCTACCTGATATTTCATGATGGGAACATGCCAGAGTGTACTGAATCATTCCCCACTTGGTGAACATCTAGCTTTTTCCCAGTCATTGGCCTTTATAGACAGTGATGCAGTGAAAAACTTGTAAGAGCATTAGAAGTCCTTTGAGTTTTTACAGTTATCAAGGAAATAATTACACAAAGAAAAGATCTGACAGTGTTTAAACGAGAGGTGTAAACAGATGAAAGAGGGTTTCAAGTATTAACTTTATTTTGCATTCTGTAAATAAACATTTGTAAGTAATTTATTAACTTAATTTCATGGTACGTTACTACAAACATGCATGTGTTTTTTATGCAGCTTTTTAACCTCACATGCTGGTTTCTTCGTGTCTACAGACGCCTAAGAAATGAACAATGGCCCAAATACCTAAGTGGGAATTGATAGTATTATGATTGGTCCTAAAACTTTTAAGTGATGCCCTAGTAGTAGAGTGTAATTTTCCAAATTGAAAGGCTCTTTCCCTTTAAGCTTCCATGTGTAATACACATACGTACCTATCAATTTACATGCATACAAACATTCATAATCATGGTTAAAGTAAATGAAATTATATCACTTCCCAGTCAGAGCACATCAAATACACACATCTTACCTCATCTTATGACCTTTGGTTCTTTCATGTATGAGATCTGTGCATGTGTTCTAATCTCCTAGTGTTTTTATGTTTGTCTCCTTTTAAAACTGGTCTCTCTCTACCCTCTGTTGGCTGTCATTTCTTGCTGCCTTTGCATGCCTGCCTGAAACAACTTTCTTTTTGTGTGTTTTTTTTTTTTCACTCCAGTCTAACCTGTTAGATCTGTGAGCTGGGAATTCATTCAGTAAACATTGTTCTCCAGATTTTTTTTAGAACGGAGTAAACAGGGAATTCCCTGGTGGTCCAGTGGTTAGGACTCTGAACTTTCACTGCCGGGGGTGCGGATTCAATCCCTGGTCGGGGAACTAAGATCCTGCAAGACGTGCAGCACGGCCAAAAAAAAAAAAAAGAACAGAACTGTATCACATCTGTAGTTTCTGACTAAGGCCAAGAGTCTTCTTCCTTAAAGTACGTGGGTTTTTTGTTTCTGGTTTGTTGAGGGGATTTTTTTTTTCCTTCTCTGACATTCTAGCCATGTTCTGAGTGGTTGAATGCCTCTGAAAGCAGAGAGTGCTGATGTACTTGGATACAGAATAACTGAGGCTTCTGTTTGTCCAGCCATCTCGCCCAAGTCCAGCCAGGTCCTGTGCTATGGTGCTTCTGCGTTTGTGGTGCTGGCCTTGCGCATGGACCCTGTGGTCTGCCACGTTCGTCCTTACTGAGCCGTGTTCTTCAGAACTGGGCTCAGTCATCAGCCTCTGTTTTCCCTCATTTGATACACTTTTGGGGTGAACAGCTCAAGCCTTCAGCATAAGTTTAAGAGATAGGACACCTTACTGTCTAGGGTGGGCATTCGTAAAGACACCCCTGAACATTTTCCTTTCTTATAATTTCAACTGCTTGACATTTGATCTTGAAGTTTCTTATATGGTTAGTTGTTTTGGAAATCTCCTTATTGAACTAAAAGTGAGCTTTATATACCAATCAGTGTTATTTTTTTCCTTTGGGAAATCCGAAAGCAGCTGGCCATTTTCTGTACCTTTAATTTTGTTACTCTCATATCTTTGGCATAAATAGCTATTCTAGTAAAATAGAGGTTTTATGAATATATATTCTGATGGTATCCTTCAAGGAATTTTACTGGTAAAATCTTGTGAGTGTATTTAGTTTCTTTGAAGAAATGTATATTATTTTAATGTTTCTCAATGTGTGTTCCTTGGAACACTGGCTTTAGAAGATATAGGGTTTCTGTGAAAAACAGTAAGTAACTAAGTAAGTTTGGGAAGCACCACTTAACTGTGTTCCCCTCTTGAAGTTTTACAAGGTCTGTGGACATTAAAGGCTCAGAGAAAAGTGGATGTATTTGAACCATCTGTCCCTGAGCCTGTTTGTGACTGAGGAGTCCGATTTAAAGTAGCTTGTTAACTTCCTGCAGGGCAGTATTTTGAAGAACAGGTTTGGACAGTGTAGAATCATGAAGCTGTTGTTTGGATGCCCCTGTGTGGTTTAGCTTGGGCTCTGAGCACTTGTTGCTGGGTTTTGCTGGACCCCGTTGAGGGCGGGAGCCTGGCTGCCACAGGCTGGGTCAGCCTGAGTTGCTGTGGCCTGGGGGTCGCTCTTCTGCTCCTGCAGCAGCACAGTCTTTTCACAGAACGAGCGCCCTCATTCGCGTGGAAGGGAATTGCTACCCGCATGCACTGTGGGGTCCGTGCTCATCTCACCAGTCCCTCCCCCAGGGTTCCCCCTGTGCCCACTCACCCTCGGCCACAGTGGCCACCCTTTCCGTTTCTGGCCTCCCTCCTTTTCTCTGCCTGGAGTGCCCTTCCTTGTGCTTCTGGCCTGTCTGCCTCTGCAGGGCCCTCCCGGACTCCTCGGCCCTCATCTGTAGCTGGTTCCTGCTCTTCTGTTACACAGCAGGCACCTGTGTTTTACCTTGTTCCCCCGCTGTCACTGGAGCACCACAGGGACAGGGATGATGTCTGCTTGTTCACGTCTCTGCCCCGACAGCTAGCTTGATGCTGGCTCAGGGCAGCACTCCCGGAACAGCTGCAGCACAGAGTAACAGGAGTAAAAGTCCTGGTATTGGAATGGCCGGGTTGCAGGACATTTTCTGTTGTTGTATCAGGGTAAATTCAGGTAAATTCAGGGTAAATTTCTATTTATAGAACATAAACAAATGCCAGTTACTCGCATCACTGGTTCGGTGGCTGCGCTATTTCAGTAATAGAATCACTGCCATTCTCACGTTAAATAGCATGGAAAGTAATGATTACATATGAGTTTTCACCTAAGAGCTGCATTTTGAAGTTGAGATGCTCCTGTTGTCAAGAAAAAATGGCTAAGGATGTATTTTTTCACAGCAACATCTGCGAAAGTGGATGGAGGTGGTGGTCCTCACCCACAAAGGGGGCCAGAGGAGCGACGGAAACGTGAGTGACTTGTGTGTTTCTGGGAGGGCAGCCCCACTGTGCACTGCCGTTACCAATGCTAATGTCGGAGTGGTGCTTTTAATTAAAATTCCGGTCAGAAATCTAGTTTTATGTGACTATGGTCCATGTAAATTGTTAAACATATTTTGTTAGCTTACATTTTGCTTTTATTTCTCTTAATTGTTGAACATTCCTTTTTATGTTTCTTTAAAATCGCCCTTTTGTTCACTTTAACATGATGTTTTTGTTGATGAGAATTCTGGGAAGCTTGAAATGTATTTCAGTTTTATTAGTTTTTCTTGAAAGTGAGTAAAGTGTACTTTCTAGACTGTTCTGGCAGCTCTTGTTTGCACAGGCTACAGTCCTCAGCTGCTGTTTTCCATTGCTTTCCGTCATCATTGCCTCATAAACCAAGTAGAGGTTTTAGGACTTCATAAAAGCATTAAGGAGGATGTAATAAAGCATCACATAAATATTGGCATGTATGTTTTCTGGGTCCAAATCCCCCACCCCAGTTGTTTGCTGAAAGTCCAAATGGCCAGTACTTCAAAACACATTTTTTTTACGGTTTTGAGGGAAAACCGCTTTAGTTAAATCTTTTTAAGTATCCGATGTTGGTCACTAAAGACTTTGTCTCTTAAAAATGAATGGTTCTTGCTGTTTTTAATCTTATTTGTATATGTTAATATTCTTTTAAGATGTTTTTAAACTTGATGACTGTCCTCTCAGTGGGACTGTGTTTTCCACAAGCTCCTGTTACGCCCAGTGAATTGTACAGCAGTACCTAATGAGGGGATTCCTTGAGCTCTTCAGAGGCATAATTAATGTGGCTTTTTGTCCTCCTGTGCCTATTTGTTGGATGCTGTGTTTCATCCCGTCTTGTATTTTATTTATTTATTTTGGCTTTATTATGCTTTGTTTTGACCATTCTATGTCAAGGTGTTTTGTTTATGTGAGTCTTGTTTCCTGCTGCTTCTAAACAGCCAACAAGCAAAACTAAAACAGGATCTTGAACTTTTTTTAGGCGTGTTAAACCATCCATGACCTCTCTGAAGGTTTGTTATTTTTATATATATAGGGAAAAAATCAGGAAATCTTCATGGGGGACAGCAGAGTGTATTTTAAAAGCCTGAGCTCCTGGGCGTAGGTGCAAGTGCCTCTGTACTTTCCCTCCCCATCTCTCATCTGTTAGGTATTTTTGCTCTAAATTTATTATTTGTTTTTACAGTTAGTTGTTAATTCTCTGAAACATATAGCCAGTTCTAGAATAAACATTTAAACCCTAATGGGTAGATGAATGACTTCCATTCGATCAAAAAGATAAACTTTTACTGCAGCTCATGTGGGATGGGGGGTCAGTTGCATAGGGGGTGGGGCCGTGGGCACTGGGAGGTCCCTGAGCCCCTTCCTGCTGAAGCCTGTCGATCAACATATGAGCATGACCCCGAGAGCCTGGGAACGTCCCACTGCTGAGGAAGGCCGCGGCTCTCAGCTCAGGGGCTATGGTGTTTGGGGTCCAAGGCAGTGTGGCCACAGCTTCATGACCTCAGCTCAGGGCCAAGCCTCCTTTCTGCCCTTGAGCTCTGATAGTTTTTATGAATGCTCCACAGATTAGGAATGGGTCTTGGAAAGTAGTTTATTTGGTCAGATCCCCAAATAACATTGCCCAGTTGAGAAACTATAACCAATGACATGTTAAAAGTTGAATAAAAATAAATAAAAGCTCCCCATAACATCGGGTACCCCTGATGATCAGGGTTTTGCATTGTCATCACGTTTAGGAAGGTTTACCTGTTTGGCATTGAACTTACAGGGGAAAACTCATGACCACCTGTTACACTATGTGTACAGACACACACACACACACCCTTCTCAGGATAGCCTAAGTATCCAGTGAGTGGCATCACGGCCTCTGGGTTCTTCTGGCCTCAAACATGCCTAATTGATGGGGATTAAACCCCCGGTCCTCTTCCAACTCCAGCTGGGAAAGAGGTTTTTTTAAATATCAGCACTTCACGTATAATCTTGAATTACTCACTCTAAACAAAACAGTTTTTTTTAATGTATTTGCATACAACAGGGTCTTACAGTTTCTCCCCCTAGACAAGAATTCCAAAACTCCTTTTTTTAAAATTTGATTTAGGGAAGAATACACTCCATGTGACACCATCAGAAGGGCTGTTTTGACATCTGAAGGGTGGAAGGTGTATTTTTTGCTGTTGAGCATTTGTTAATTATTATGTGCTTTCTGATAATTGTGTCTTTACTGTCTTGTTTACCCCAATAATCCTTACTGTGTATTGAGTATATGGGAAGTTCTGTGTAAATAACATAAATAGAAAAAAAGATGATTTTCCTCCCCATCCTCAGGAAAGCATTTCAGAGTGCGGGAGATGTTCCTTGTCTCCATTCTGTCAGTTTGAGGTGAGAACAACCTATTAAAAGTCAGTTTATGACTTGCAATGTGAAGAACAGTTTATATTTTCTTTTCTTTTCTTTTCTTTTCACCTTTCCGTTGCCTTTCTTCATGCTGTAATTTTTGTTTTGGTTCAGCCTGCCGTGGAAGGGGTAGAGGTGAGAATCTCAGTGGAAGTGCAGGAGGGGTCGTTGTTGTACTTGGTTTTGCTGTGACTTGTGGTTCTGTGGTGGACAGAGTGTGTCGTGCCTTTGAGTGCAGTGAGCTGTACTGTCTGTCTGTGGCAGAGTTGTATTAGTACCATTGCCGTGAACTGTCCGGGTGCCACGCATGTTTTCTATTAGGACGTCTTTAAGCAAGATTCTAAGTTCTCTGGTTTTCTACATGCTAGAATTGCAATATCTCAATATTTCTGATCCAGCCGGGTTTTGCTCTCATAATGTTTGTATGAACTCATGCATCTAACAACCTCTTGAGAGGAAATGCCACAAAGAATACATTAGACCTGCTAGAAATAGGGAGGAGTTCTATTTCCTCTGACTGGCCAGCTGCCTCAAACTGAAACCTCCTTGCTCCCCCTGCACCCAGGCCCCTGTGTATGTCTCTCACGCATACCACACTGTGGTGGTCACGACACTGACTTTGAACAGCCTAGCCCTGAGCGTTCCCTCTTCTGTAAAATGGGGATGGTAATACCTGTCATTCCTGCCTTCCGGTGGTGACGTGAAGGCCAGAAGTGATTTCATGACAGTGCTTTGAAAACGAAAACCCTTAAGATGAAAGTACCATTGTTAGAAGGTTATTCTAATTTCAGTGTAGAACTTAATCTGCCTGAAAACTTGGAAACACTGTAGAAGAGAACTCTAGAGGAGGCATGGGAGCAACGCTGAGCTGATTTTTCTCATTTCTTACCCGTCGCACTGTTTTGCCTTTTGGCTTAAAGAGACATTTTGAGAAGTATCTCCAGTGCTGCCGGGACGTGGTCCCTCCTGACTGGCGTTTATCATCCCCATTTTACTGGTTTAGAGTCACGGGTATCCTATTACCCGCCACCCAGGATGGGACATCAGGGAGTCTTCCCTTCCCCATGGCCTGAATGGCGGACACAAAACCGTGGGAACTGACACTGTGAATGGAAAGTCGGAATGACACTCAGTAATTGGCCGCTGAGCTGTTAGCACGTTAAAAAATGCAAAATTCTTGGCATTCCACGTTTTGCATATGATTCCGTAAAGCAGTTTGTCAGCTTTATTTTCAGGCCTGGTTGATAAATTTTTAGAACCACAGTCAGTTATTTATTTACGCTGATAATTAATTTCCAGGGTAAATACTTCAAGTATTTTTTTTGAGGACTTTGTGCTAAGTTTTGAGGGTAAAAGAAGTCTGTGCCCTCAGAACTTAGTGCATTGGGAAGACCCCGTGATGTCATGGCAACGTGAGGGAATCCTAATGCTCATGGCCATGGGCATGACCCCCCGCCCCTGCTGGGCTCACCTTGGCAGCCCGAAAGGTCACTTCAACACTTGTCAGTGTGCGTGAAAGCAAAGACAGCACCATCACCGAGGTGCACAGTCAGCTCCCTCTCCCCTCCACTGACAGATGAAATCTGAAGGCCAAGGGCAGGTAGTTTCCTTAGGCCACAGCTGTAATCTGAGATTGGCGAGTTGTGGCTTTCTATTGATACATGTTAACTCTGCTTCTGTTGGCTAACCTTGCAAATGTAGCTAGAGCCTAGCAGGGTCTGTAGTGATGTTGGTATCTCTCGCTGGCAAAATTAATTGGCCTATTTTATAATTTCTGGTCTTCTTCATTAGGAAATGAAAATTTGTTCGGCAATCATAAACCTTTTTCATCTGATCCCAGCTGCACCTCAAACTCTGGTCAAGCCTTTGTTAGAGGTCGTAATGAAAACAGAACGTGCTATGTTGATCGAGGTAATGGTCAAACACGGGCTAATTCTAATTCTTCCTCCATCTATTGCTTGTAATGTTTTCACTGTCATATTTTAGATGTGTTAATCTAACAGTATAAAGATACTGGGTGTTAATATTTGCTTACGGTGGGTGCACTCCAGTTACAAGGGGGAGAAATGCACATTGGAACCGTGTGAGGTTGCTAGAACAGAAGAGCCTCAAACCCCCAGAAGGTCCAGTTTTCACCACATGTTTTCTAGGCCGGCAGTCCGTTCAGAGAGCCTCTGATCAAGTTCCTGACCCGCCATCCCTCGCAGACGGTGGAGCTGTTCATGATGGAAGCCACGCTGAACGACCCCCAGTGGAGCAGGATGTTCATGGTGGGAGCCCGGGGCTGGGGTCGGGGTCCCTGCCACCATGCTCGACAGTCTGGAATTTATATATCGCTGTTCAGTGTCCTGGCTTTATTTTTCTCTAATGTATTTGAGTATTAGAAACATTGTTGTGTATGTGAAAAGCTCAAGTCCAGGAATCCCTCTCTGTAGGATTTTGGTGGTGGTAATGAACGAATGAGCTGCTAGGATTATGAAACTCAGGGTGTGATTATTGTATAAAAAGCACTTTTTAAAGAGGGTGCTTACAGTGATTTTATTTTTTTTTTGCCTGCCTTGAGAGATTTAGGAAGAACCTTAGAGTTTATATCATTTGAACATTTTGTGGGTTTTGATTAACTTAAAACAGCTGTTTATTCTGCTTTGTTTTCAGAGTTTTTTAAAGCACAAAGATGCCAGACCTCTTCGAGACGTGCTGGCAGCTAACCCCAACCGGTTCATCACGCTGCTGCTGCCCGGCGGCACCCAGACTGCCGTGCGCCCTGGCTCACCCAGTACCAGCACCCTGCGCCTGGACCTGCAGTTCCAGGCCATCAAGGTAGCACGGCTCTCTCTCAGGCACCCGACGTCTTAGACGTTTAGTCAAGACTCAGGGAGAACCCTGTCAGCATCCTCATTGTCTCTTCTTTGACAGATCATTAGTATTATAGTTAAAAACGATGACTCCTGGCTGGCCAATCAGCACTCTCTGGTGAGCCAGCTGAGACGTGTGTGGGTCAGCGAAACCTTCCAAGAAAGACACCGGAAGGAGAACATGGCTGCCACCAACTGGAAGGAGCCCAAGCTGCTGGCCTACTGTCTACTGAATTACTGCAAGTGGGTGCACCTGGGCGCTCTGCACCAAGTGGCCTGCTCTCCCCGATAAGCCTCCTCCCTGAGCTGCTCCTCCCTGAGCTCTGCATAGCTGGCTCACTGCATGTGTGTCATCGCATTTGTTGTAGAGGACGGGCTGTAACTTTGAGCTGCTCAAAAGCAAGTCGGGCATCAAACATAGTTATGAAATTTGCCATAATTTAACCTGCCTTCTTATTTTGACCCTTCAGAAGGAATTACGGAGACATAGAATTGCTGTTCCAGCTGCTCCGGGCCTTCACTGGTCGTTTCCTCTGCAACATGACGTTCTTAAAAGAGTATACGGAGGAGGAGATTCCCAAAAATTACAGCATTGCTCAAAAACGTGCCCTGTTTTTTCGCTTTGTGGACTTCAACGACCCCAACTTCGGAGATGAACTGAAAGCCAAGGTGGGTCCCACTGTTACTGCGGGAGAAGCCACGGCGTTTGAGCTCGTTTTCTAGGGAGCCAAGGGCACTGCTTGTGTTCTGCTGTGCCTTTCCTCGTCTGGGCCGTTTATGAGGAAAATTTCATTGTTGGGAAACATAAGGCAGGTCCACCCGTGAACCAGTGTTGACGAGTAGTTTGTTAGTTCCCTTGTTTTTATAAAACAACTTGTTTGAGGTGAGAAGAGTGAACCAGGCCAATGTCTCTTTCCCTCAAGTTTTTAACCTACCTTTACAGTTGCCATTGTAATAAAAGACAGGATTATTAGCTGCACCCTTGATTGAAGTCTAACTTGATGGTGCAGCATAACCAAGCTGGTGGTCCTGCCACCTAGTGAAAGAGATAGAGAGCATGGCTTTGTTTTCCTTCTCCTTCATTGTAAAATTTTTTTGTAGGTTCTGCAGCATATCTTGAATCCTGCTTTCTTATACAGCTTTGAGAAGGGGGAAGGAGAGCAGCTCTTAGGACCTCCCAATCCAGAAGGCGATAACCCGGAGAGCATCACCAGTGTGTTTATAACCAAGGTGACATCACTAACCATGCATTGGCCTGAAAAGTAACTTGGGAGATGTGACAGGTTCAAGGAAATAAGCTTATTTCCCTAAGGCTTTTATTTTTCATGATTGCGTTAATTTATAGCAGAACATTATAATTCTTACTAGTGAATTTATTAAGGCAGCCTCCATTTGGAATGAATTATCTTTTCCACATTAATAGATTCCAGTGAGAAACAGCATATATCTCAGTGAAAAATTCAGATGTCACATTTGTTTTGTAGAAACCTCTATTGCTGGTCAGTAGAGTTTTCAAGATCTGTTTACATCTTTAGCTTTGCAAAAGAATCCCCTAGAAGCCAGTGAGAATATTAGACTGGATCCAGTTGCCGCTGTACCCCTTTGCTGCCAAGTTCATGAACGTCGTTGTGGCACTAGGGTGTCTGAAGTTAGCTTGGGTCTCAGCACTTTTACAATAGTGTTTCCAGTTTGCACTAGTGAGGCTTTTGGAATCAAGTGTCTGCTTGAGGAATGCCTGTGCTGTGTTTCCCATGGTGCCTCGGCTGTCCTCTGCCATTAGGCTATTGAACTTCACCGGCAGATGCCGAGTGTGCCTTGAGGTTGTTGCACTGAGTGTTTGTGCACGGTTGGTGGTGGAGCGCTGTGAGCCGTGGGCATTCCCGCCTGTAGTGTGCCACCGGTGAGTCACTGCCCTCGGAGAGGACACAGTGGTTTCCTCACTGCTCCGTCCTGGGGTCCAGGCAGAGGGAGTGCTGTTCACATGGACAGGTCGCTGGGCCTCCTGTAGTCTTTGTCCCTTAGGACGGCCCTCCTTCCTGCAGTTTTGACCCCACGCCCACCCTCCTGTGGAAGTGAGAGCTGAGCCCAAGGAATTATCTTTGGTCCACATACTGATATTTGCCTTGTTCTGGGCAGCTGTGGGGAGATGGTGACCTGGACTCGGCCCCTCCCGTTTACTGCCTTCTCTAGGCTGTGTCCTTGGGGCCAGACGCTGCCGACTCGGCACAAGTGAGGAGCTGGGATCTCAAGCGTCGATGGGGGTAAATGGTGCGGGGCAGGCTGGCGCCCTGGGAGGGGCTGCCGTGAGGCAGCACATCCAGGGGAGAGGGCGCCCTGGTGAAAACACAGTTATTGTGGAAGACTTTATTCTGGCAGGTCCTCTGAGAGGCGGAAGGTGGTTAGGGTATTTACTGGATGGTGCAGTCAGTATGCTTGACTCACTAGGGACGTGTAACATGTTCCTCAGAGTGCGCATTTTCTTCTTATATTCATGAAACACATGGAAAAATCTGTCACATACTTGATTGCATAGGAAAGCATAACAGTTTTTTAAAAAACAGATTTTTTGGTAGGTAACATTTTCTGATAATACTAAAAAGTAAGGACAAGGTAATTAATGGTTGACTCGAAAAAGATTCTCAATTACTTGGAAATTAAGAAACTCAGTCCTGAATCACCTTACATTGAAGAGCTAGTATTCCTTTTCTACCTCAAGCCCCTTTGCCCACTGCATTCTGACTTCTAAGCCTGCCCCTTTTTTCAGCATTAAAATAAATGTATCGAGTTTGTCATCTGTATGTAATAAAGGAAAATTGATGTGACGTCGTTGAGTCCATCACGGTGGAGCTTAATATTTTGTGCGGGGGGAGAGAGAGAGAGAGAGAGAGTTTGTGTGTTTCAAGGCTTAGACTTGTCGAGTGACCTTTCAGAGGTAGCAGACCAGAAGTGCATCCTGTGCTCGTGCTCTCGCAGGTCCTGGACCCGGAGAAGCAGGCGGACATGCTGGACTCGCTGCGCATCTACCTGCTGCAGTTTGCCACGCTGCTGGTGGAGCACGCACCCCACCACGTCCACGACAACAACAAGAACCGCAACAGCAAGCTGCGCCGCCTCATGACCTTCGCGTGGCCCTGCCTGCTCTCCAAGGCCTGCGTGGACCCCGCCTGCAAGTACAGCGGCCACTTGCTGCTGGCCCACATTATCGCCAAGTTTGCGATACACAAGAAGATAGTCCTGCAGGTACTCAGCGGGCTCCCTGCCGTCCACCCGACACCACGCGCACATGCTGCTTCCGCGGACGAGCGCAAGCGCAGCCTGCTTCCCTATTTATTGTCCTTCCCAGTACATTTAAAAATGCTCCTCTCTGGGCTTCCCTGGTGGCACACTGGTTGAGAGTCCGCCTGCCGATGCAGGGGACGCAGGTTCGTGCCCCGGTCCGGGAAGATCCCACATGCCGCGGAGCGGCTGGGCCCGTGAGCCATGGCCGCTGAGCCTGCGCATCCGGAGCCTGTGCTCCGCAACGGGAGAGGCCACAGCAGTGAGAGGCCCGCGTACCGCAAAAAAAAAAAAAAAAAAAATGCTCCTCTCTGCCGTCTTTTTGTGACTGTGAAACGTCCACGACGATTCATTCTCACCCTTCCTCCCTGTTCTTGCTCTGCCCGCTCCTTCCTCTGCAGCCTTGCTTTTGAAATAAGACAGTGTCTGCCTTGTCCGCCTCATGCTTCTCTACCTGTTCCGTGAAAATGTGTCAGTCAAGGGCCCCGGCCCACGCCTTAGCTAAAGACAGACAGTAGGCACTCTTGAACCCTTGTCTCCTAACCCCTCTTTGGGTTGACGACCTGAAGCACTTGTTCCTTGCATTGCTCAGTGGGTTAGGCTTTGATGTCAGGCAGGCTGAGTTTGAGTTTTGTTTCTTCCACTCCTGAGTTCCGTGACTCTGACTGAGTTCGTCACTGTCCCTGTGTAAGAGTTAAATGTAATCATGCACTTGAGCACTCAGCCTGTCTGTCCCATTAAGCACCTGGTAAGTGCTGGCTCTCGTCCTGTCCTGTGAGTCACTCTTGATTGTTTCCTCTGACCACTCCCTCTTGGGAACTTCTCTGGACCAGAGACCCCAGGGGCATCTGTGACACCCTGTCATTCTCCCAGGCATGCAGGCTCAGCAAGTTCTGTTGTTTCCAGCCCCCATCCTGTCCCCTCCACCCACAGTGCCAGTCGGCTGGTCTGTGTTCCCATGACCTCACTTCCATCAGACCTTCACGTGAACTAATTCAGCACTGTCTCTGAGAGTGGCCCCTTTCACTCCATTTTCTACCCTGGGGCTGGAGTAAAATGATCTGTATCCCTCAACCGACTTCCCACTGGTTACGCCAGAGGAGCTGGGTCCTGCTCGTCTTTGTATGCTCCACCCTAGTTCAGCACGGGCACATAGTAGGTGCTCAGAAAATGTTAGAGCAAGCATGTTCATCAAAACCGAATGAAAAGAGAACGTAACTACTGCGGTCTTTCCTAATAAGAGAGCCCTAAGGAATTTCTTTAAAGTGTTTTGCAGAAATATCATGCCTTAGTTCTAAGTGATTGTTTTTATCTTGTTTTTTAAAACCTTCATTCTATCAGTATTTCTGTCCTGTCTTAGGTTTTTCACAGTCTTCTCAAGGCCCATGCAATGGAAGCCCGAGCAATTGTCAGGCAGGCGATGGCTATTTTGACTCCAGCGGTGCCTGCCCGAATGGAGGACGGGCACCAGATGCTGACCCACTGGACGAGGAAGATCATCGTGGAGGAGGGGCACACTGTCCCCCAGCTGGTTCATATTTTGCATTTGATAGTGCAGCACTTCAAGGTGTGTAGGAAATACTGTACATTGATGTCAATTGCTTCAGAGCAAATACCCTGTCAGGCATTTGCTTTGAAGTTTCACCTGTCTTCGTTTTCTGCAATAATAAGGTGGTCATACATCTTTCAGTAAAGGTAATTCTGATCCATTGGTTAGTATGGGTATGTGTATGGCCTTATCAACATGGAAATTGCTGTAGTTTAGAGAATGTGTCCTTGGTACAAGCTTTTTGCTAAGATGGCATTTTTCTTGTAAGTACAGTTGACCTTTGAACAACAAGGGTTTGAACTGTGTGGGTCTACTTACATGCAGATATTTTTCAATAAACGTACTACGGTATTACATGTTCTGTGCTTGGTTGAATCTGTAGATGTGGGACTACGGATGGAGAGGGCCGACTGTAAAGTTTATGCTTGCGTTTGTGACTCTGTCAGGGGTGGGCACCACTGACCCCTGTGTTGTTCAAGGGTCAGCTGTACTCAGTTGTCCACGAATACAGATGAGTTGTTGCTCTAAGGTGGGAGGTAGTTGTCATTAACTCTAGATTTTGGTAACTTGGCTTGAAGGTGTCGCTGGCACCTCCTTCTCTATAACCAGATCACCCCCTTTGTTGGATTTATTTATATGTAGATATTCCTTGTAGATGTTTGGGTAAAGGAGAAAGGATTGAGTTAAAAGCTAATTCTTTTACAGCCAGCTCTTTTAGAGTTGGGAATTTGCCTCTTGGCATGGCTAATTTGTATGACATCAAGTCTGAAGTTTAACACACGTGACTAGACTTGCCTACCTAAAGATAATTCGGTGTTCAGCATTTTTTAAAGATGGTCCTAAAAGGCTGAAACACGCTCTTATGTTGGGACTCAGTAGGGGGGAGGGGGAGTGGTAAACACACATACAAAAGGTGATGAGAATTTCTTTGCTAAAGTTATGGTTCAGAATTCTTGGGCAGGAGGTTGGGCTGTGTGTGTTGGGGCCGAGGTGGGTTACGTGGGCGTGCGTGCGGGGCGGCACGCAGTGTCCCTGGCGTGACCTGGCCCGCGCCCGCAGGTGTACTACCCGGTGCGGCACCACCTGGTGCAGCACATGGTCAGCGCCATGCAAAGGCTGGGCTTCACACCCAGCGTCACCATCGAGCAGAGGCGGCTGGCCGTGGACCTGTCCGAAGTCGTCATCAAGTGGGAGCTGCAGAGGATCAAGGACCAGCAGGTAGGGCGTCAGCCCCTCGAGTCTTCCCTGACTGTTCTTTATGCCTCTCCCTGGACAACAGTCAGGAAGGTCAAGTGTGTGTGTGTTTCTTTAAGCCGGATGCAGACATGGACCCAAATACAAGTGGAGAAGGAGTCAACTCTGTCTCATCTTCCATTAAAAGAGGCCTGTCGGTGGACTCTGCACAGGAAGTGAAGCGCTTCAGGACGGCGACGGGAGCCATCAGCGCAGTAAGAGCACGTGCACAGGCTGCGAGTGCCGCCTTTTATGGTTCATTTATCCAACAAACTTTGAATGTGGGCCGAGTGCCCGGCGCCATGCCAGCAGGACAGCTGGGAAAGGCTGCGCCCACAGCTAGAAACCCCACGATGTCCCACATTGCTGGCTTCCTGGACCTTGGTCACCATACTTTCTCCCCATACTTTCTCCATGGCTACCCCATACTTTCTCCACGGCTCCTTTGCTTGTCCTTCTGTGGAGACCATGCCCGCCAGTGGTGTCCCTGACGTCCAGGATGGGGTCTGCCCCGGGGAGGAGGGCCGCGTGCAGTTAGTGGGCTGCGCTGTTGAGAACTCTCTTCCCTCTGTCTCCAGGTGTTTGGGCGGAGCCAGTCTCTGCCAGGTGCGGACTCCCTCCTTGCCAAGCCCATTGACAAGCAGCACACGGACACCGTGGTGAACTTCCTCATCCGCGTGGCCTGTCAGGTGTGGTATCTGTGTGTCTCAGGTTAGGGATCCTTCTGAACAAAGGCTGCTTGATAGGCTCCAGTGAGTTTGATTGTCTGTGATGGTTTGGTCAAAAAAGAAATAGACAAACCAGGGTCTGAGAGCTAGTTTTGTCCCTTTCATACCAAATTCCGTTTATTTTGTGACTTGCTAATATCTGAAATCTGCCTGTGTTTTATAATACGATTTAAAAAAACATTTTTTTTTCAGTGGTGATGAAGTAATGGTATAGCTTATAATAGCATCTTGGTGTTGGGGAAACATGGCAGTTCAGTGATCTTGGGCAGATCACTTGACTTTCGAGTTATCTGTGTCATAAAGGTGTTGGGATGACCCAACCTACATAAGTTATGGACAACATTAGTAGTTCAGCTGCTTTATAACTTGCATTTATCATTCAAATCAGTAATATATTTTCATGGAGTTGTTGGGAATCAATTCCTGAAACTTCATTTTTATATTTCAAAAAAGCTTGTAACTGAAATTTCCCTTACAAAGTAGTTTTTATAATTATTAAAAAATAGTATATCTTGCAACACTATTGAGGATCTCCAAGTACTGAAAACAGTCTTCTAAACTCTTCAACCGATCCTTTCCTGTGTGCTGCAGCGTGCTGGGCACGGCCTGGGAGGCCCAGCTGATGGATTAATCACACAAATGAGTGCAGATCACCACTGACCCACTGTGAGGGAGGAGGGAGTGTCCCCAGGGGGAGCAGAGACAGCTGGGTTGAGGCAAGGTTGAGTCAGACAGGAGAGGAGGTGGAGCGCTGGGGTGGGAGGGCGCGGGGCAGCAGCTGGTGAGAGGCCTGTGAACACGTGTGCTGGGAAACTCGGGCTTGAACGTGAGTGAACTTCCAGGTTAACGACAACACCAGCACTGCGGGGTCTCCTGGGGAGGTGCTGTCCCGCCGGTGTGTCACTCTCCTGAAGACAGCCTTGCGACCAGACATGTGGTCCAAGTCGGAGCTCAAACTCCAGTGGTTCGACAAGCTGCTAATGAGCGTGGTAGGTGCGAGGGCCCAGGCACGGGCGGGCCACCAACCCCAATCTCCTTGCCCGCGGCTGGTCATGGCCCCTTTCGCCTCTTCCTGTGGCCGCTGGCTAATGAGGAGGGAGTGTCATTCGCTGAAAATGGCTCTAAATCTTCAGCTCTCACCTCCACCCCAGGGAGAGATGGGAGTTTTGAAAACAGAATAGTTCTCTTGCCTTTCACAGATTAATTTCTTAAACCCACCTACCCGCTGGCATGGAATAAACATTTTTAGTTGACTTATGCAACCACCTTTAAAGTAAAGTTGAATTTTTAAAATAGATTGAATGATGGACATAGCACTGTATAGTCAGGTAACTAGAGATAGCCCCAGATGGCTGATTATTTGTTGGATTTTTTGGTTGTTTTTGTTTCTGTAAAAACCACGATTCTGTAATTTTCTGGAGGTTGCAGAAGCTGTTCTCTTGCCTTATCCATGTCATTACCAGGATACAGTTCAGTTTATCTAGTTCTGTGGTGAAATTTGAAAGCTTTTGGTCTCAGGATGATCATACCTACTGTAAGCATTTGTTATTTTGTGCTGCAAAGATTAGTATCATTGCTCAAGTTTTTTGAAAGGCTACACAGGTTAACCTGTGTTATGGAAACAGAGTAATAGGCCCCCTGAGTCTGCGGCACATGCTTGCTGCTTAACTTATTTGCAGATTTCTTTCCTCTTTTTCTCTTTGAAAGGTCAAATTATTTTCCTATCAAATGTAGTCACCATTGAATCAAGTTCAGCCCCTTCACAGGCTGACGTTTTCTGAGGGCGATGGGTCTGTTCACACTGACTTCCTGCCTTTCCCCATGATCTGCCTCACAGCAGTGCACACACACGGTGCACCTGCAGGGCATGTGTGTGCGTCAGCCACAGACACGTGTTGTGAGGCCAAACTTAAGTCCTTACTGTAAAACTTGTACTCTATTTTCTATTTTATTCTCTTGGTTTTTTTTTCTTTCTTTCTTTTTTTTTTTTTTTTTTTTTTTTTTTTTTTTTTTTTTTTGCTGTACGCGGGCCTCTCACTGTTGTGGCCTCTCCCGTTGTGGAGCACAGGCTCCGGACACACAGGCTCAGCGGCCATGGCTCACGGGCCCAGCCGCTCCACGGCATGTGGGATCTTCCCGGACCGGGGCACGAACCCGCAGCCCCTGCATCGGCAGGCGGACTCTCAACCACTGCGCCACCAGGGAAGCCCTTTCTTTCTTTTTTAATGCTGACAATCTCTTCGATTGATTTCATGATACACAGTTTCAAAGATACTTCCTTTTGGAAGGATATGTGTATTTTAACTAAAAACGTGAGAAAAAAGCAAAATTCATTGCAACAGTTGCCTTTTTAAACCAGATTTTAGTGATTTTTCAAAATTTTAGTACTAAATATTGAATATTAATATCTTTCATGAGCTTAAGGGAAGTTTGACTAAATATTTAAAGCAAATTTATTAAAAGGAAGATTACGAAATCCTACTGTGTTAATAAAATATGGTGGTCGTTTATGTATCTAATGTGTTTATTCTTCAGTGGTTGTTTATTTCATTTCCAAGTACTTATTGACACGTGTAGTTTTAATTTCGCTTGGTTTCTGTTTGTAATTCGCTGTACTGTTTATCTCATCTGTGTGTGGCCTGTGTTCTCCGTTCCAGGAGCAGCCCAATCAAGTGAACTATGGAAACATATGCACAGGATTGGAAGTGCTGAGCTTCTTGCTGACAGTGCTGCAGTCCCCAGCCATCCTGAGCAGCTTCAAACCCCTGCAGCGTGGAATCGCAGCCTGTATGACGTGCGGAAACACCAAAGTGTTACGAGCCGTCCACAGCCTTCTTTCACGCCTCATGAGTATTTTCCCAACGGAGCCAAGTATGTGACCTTTGCTGTTGGTGCCTTTCTTTCTTTCCGAGTGGATGGGTGGGCACAGAGCTTGTTAGCTGAGAATGCTCATCCTCCTGTTACTATAGTGAGCATTTTATTATTCTGCTTTTCTTTGTACCTTTAAACTTTCTTTAAAAGAAGTTGAGGGCTTCCCTGGTGGCGCAGTGGTTGGGAGTCTGCCTACTGATGCAGGGGACGCGGGTTTGTGCCCCGGTCCGGGAGGATCCCACATGCCGCGGAGCGGATGGGCCCGTGAGCCATGGCCACTGAGCCTGCGCGTCCGGAGCCTGTGCTCTGCGGCGGGAGAGGCTGCAACAGTGAGAGGCCCACATACCACAAAAAAAAAAAAAAAAAAAAAGAAGTTGACGTAAAAACTTCATGGTAGCAGTCTGCATTAGCAGTTTTGTGTCTGCTTTGGAAATAGTTTTCTCCATCAGCTGAACATACCATTTCCATATGGTATTTAAAGGAAGCTAGGTTAAAATATGTTGTCAGTTGCTGAACAGCTTACAAGGTAGAATTTTGGCGTCTCATATGTAAGTGTATTTAGGGTATTCAGGCGAGGCTTGCTGGCATGAAAGGTGGTTACTGAGCTCTGTAAACTGGGAACCACGCGTCCTGCGGTGAGAGGTGCCTGTGTCAGTCACAGCAGGTCCCAGACAGCCAAGCTCAATGCTAGCCTGAGGAGAGTTAGCGTCCCAGAGCCTGGCCGGGCCCGCGAGCCGGACCCCAGAGCCCAGGTTCCCACTACCGTTTCAGGCACTTCGAGCGTGGCCTCCAAGTACGAGGAGCTGGAGTGCCTCTACGCGGCGGTGGGCAAAGTCATCTATGAGGGACTCACCAACTACGAGAAGGCCACCAGCGCCAACCCCTCCCAGCTCTTTGGTGAGCGTGTGTCCATCGTGGTTTTCCCAGCGTGGTCCAGCTGTGCACTGGATAAGCTTTTCCTTCTGGGGCCGAGGGGCGCTGGCCCCTTGCAGGCGAAAATCTTCTTAGGAGTTACAGTCGGCTCTCTGTATATTTTACATGGTTCCTTCGTGTCCGCAGCCCCTTGTACACAGATTCAGCTGACCCCGGATCGTGTAGCACTGTAGTATTTACTAGTGAAAAAAAGCTATGCGTAAGTGGACTCATGCAGTTCAAACCTGTGTTGTTTAAGGGTCACCTGTAATGTTGACATTTGGGATTAACCTGTACTTCTGTCAGAAATGGCACATTTTTGTCTAGCACATTTTTTAATGTTTTAAGTAGTACATTTTTGTGAATTACTCAATTTTTTAAGACCTTTCTCAAAAAACACCTGTCACTCTCTACCTTTCAGGGACCCTGATGATCCTCAAGTCTGCCTGCAGCAACAACCCAAGCTACATCGACAGGCTGATCTCGGTCTTCATGCGCTCCCTGCAGAAGATGGTCCGAGAGCACCTGAGCCCGCAGGCCACCTCGGGCAGCACGGAAGCAACCTCAGGTGACAGGCTCGGCCCCGTGTTCTTCCCTGAGGCTTCAACACCTAAACGTGCCGGCTGTGATTAGATTCTAAAGCCAACACGAATGTCTGTTGTTTTTATGCAGTTCAGTATCATTTGCTCTTCACAAAGAGGTTCTGAGCATTTCATTTACAACCATAAAAAGACTCACTTTTAAAATGAACTGATTTAAAGATTGTGAATGTAAGAATGAAGAAATTTGAGCAACATTCATCACTAGATGAGAGTTATCTAACAATTTTGCTATAAAACAGAGGTTGCTATTATCAGAACTATTATTTCTGAAGAAGAATTAAGTCACTGGTTCCAGACCTGAGCTGTGAGCTTCAGGAATCGGCGATATGTTGGTGTGTGGCAGGGAGCTGCGGTTGTCACTCTTCCAGTTGCCCCTCGGAGCACCAGTGCCATGCATGTGACTTCAGGGCTTGGCTGTATGCGGGGTTTCCTGCAGTGGTCCCACCAGCTCCATCATCCCTTCCCCTGTGAGGAGGCTCTTATAGGGCCCCCCTGGCAAGGCGGAGTAGTCAGAAAGCCGTGAGGCACTTCAAATCCCAGAGCTCTAGTTGCAGGAGAAGATATTTTGGGGAGGCAATGGGCAGAATCCAGAGTGCCATGCAGTGCGGGTGGTTGGTTGCCTGCTGAGGCAAGTTGGTAGAGATCGTTGGGCTCTTTCTCCGCTTGAGCAGGAACCAGTGAGCTGGTGATGCTGAGTCTGGAGCTGGTGAAGACGCGCCTAGCTGTGATGAGCATGGAGATGAGGAAGAACTTCATCCAGGCCATCCTGACCTCCCTCATTGAGAAATCCCCCGATGCCAAAATGCTCCGGGCCGTGGTTAAAATTGTGGAAGAATGGGTTAAAAATAATTCCCCGATGGCAGCCAATCAGGTGAGCTGCGAAGAGGGGCTGTGCTCTGGCCAGGTGATCTTCCTGTGTGTGTAAAAGGAAATTCAGGCGTCGCATTCTAAGCTCTTCTGCAAGTTCTCAAACAAAACATTTTTTTCTCCAGGGTTTGCGTTCACCGAATCTTCCCTTACGGTGGATTTTTCTCACTGTGCTTAACAGATTTTAAACAGAAATTTGGAATAACTGGTCACTTATCTTATAAGGTTTTACTTCTGTTAAAACGTTAAATGAACCTTACTTGTTAGTCTTCTGTGGTGGTGAAGTTAAGCCAAAAATAATAATGATGAGGGGTTATTATTCGATTTAGTAAGATGCTTTCAAACTTCTGATTTGTTTTTTAGTTTAGTTGCTTTTATGTTGGCACCTGTCTTGATCTTGAGCATCCGAAGAACCATTTAGAAACAGCCTTGTCTTATTTTACCTGACAAGATCGTAAGAGCTTAAAAATTGATAGAGCATATGGCTGAAATACTTGGGAGCATGTCTTTTTTCAAACAGAAATAATTGACCTTTTCTTTTAAAAAACAAATTTGTACAGACACCTACACTCCGGGAGAAGTCCATTTTGCTTGTGAAAATGATGACCTACATCGAAAAGCGTTTTCCAGAAGACCTTGAACTAAATGCACAGTTTTTAGACCTTGTTAACTACGTCTACAGGTAATCACAGCAATTAATCAAATGTTGCTCGTGTCAGTCCCTGGCGTGCTCTCTGACTAGCCAGTAATGTGACTTTTTAATCTTCTCATTATATCTAAATTTTAAATGTTCATTTAAATCACATAACATACTTTGGCATCATTAATGAGCCTTTTTGCTCAAATGCTGCATCAGCCCAGGACGATTTGGAACACACTCTTGGCCTTCATGGAGGCTTTTCGGAAAGCTGGTGTCCACTTGTTCACTGCTCGTTTGCTTACGGCCTGAGGGTCCCCCGTCCTGCGTAGCTCTGCTATCTCGGTGTCATTCCTTGGATTGCAGGGATGAGACGCTTTCTGGCAGCGAGCTGACTGCGAAACTTGAGCCTGCCTTTCTCTCTGGGCTGCGCTGCGCCCAGCCGCTCATCAGGGCCAAGTTTTTCGAGGTTTTCGACAACTCTATGAAGCGTCGCGTGTACGAGCGCCTGCTCTACGTGACCTGCTCCCAGAACTGGGAGGCCATGGGGAGCCACTTCTGGATCAAGCAGTGCATTGAGGTAGGACGGACCCAGCTCATGGTCCGTGTGGGGGGCCTGGGGCCGGGTGTCTACACACGCAAAGACAGATCAGACATCTCTACCACAAGACCGCTTTAATCTCTAGTAGGAAGGGAAAAGACTTAAAGCAGGAAGGGTAGAGCAGCCAGGCCAGACCAGCCTGACAACGCTATGGGCTCTGACCCCTTAGTGCAAGAGGCCAGGGTGCTGGAGATGAGGCCCTGTGTGAACGGTCAGGCTGTTTCAGGGGACAGCAGTTCAGATGGTCTCTGATGTTGTTCACGGGATTGTAGTCAAACTTCTGGCTTCATTCTTTGGATTAATCACCAACAAACATACTGCATCAGGCCACCTAAGTTTTCCAAAGCAGGTTACCGATGCTGTGCAAATAGGTTACCAGACCACTTTGTCTAGTGAGACAAGGTTGTGAAATTCTCTTTGAGGGAAAAGAAGGGAATTGTGGCACTGGGTTTCAGTGAGAGCTTGTTGGCATGTTTCCTTTGGTGCTGAGTATACGTTTTCTTAGTGTTGTAAATAGCAGTATCCGGAACTTCACAAATGGCAACACAGTGGGCAGAGTTCCCTGATTTATTCTTCATTCTTTCATGAGACTTACCGATTGCCATTAGGTGCCAAGCCCTGGGGTAGGAAGTGACAAAGACGAAAAAGACATTGGACCATGTAGAGGACAAGGCAGGCTGAAGGGCGCAGCTAGGAACCTGCTGTCCTGCCTCCTTCGTCCTGTGTGTCTGGTCCATCGCCAGGTGTTACCAGTTCAAGGCCACTCGCTTTTCTCCCTCCCCTCTCTGGCTCACGAAGATGACAGGAATGGTGTCCTTAGTGTTCACCCACCTTCTCTCCTGCCCGCCACAGTTCTTACTGTTGCAAACTTGTTCTGATAGAGTAAAGCAAACTGTGTCGCTCCTTGCCTTTGTACCCAGCACAAGACCCCACCTCCAGGATACCGACTCGCTGGCCCCTCTCCAGCCCTGTGCTGCCCCTCTGCCCCCGCTCGTTAGTCTCCAGCCTCACTGGCCTCCCGGGTTCTCACACATGCCACGTTCCTGACACCCACGCTGAACTGAAGCAGGCGCTCTTGTATCCTCTGTCGCCTGCCCATTCCCTGGGCTGCATCATCACGATGAGCGTGTGTGTGTTATGTGTTGATGTTGGTCTTGTCCTTCCCTCTGACACTCCAGCCTCACCGGGCGGGGGCACTGTCTCTGTGAAGTTGACAAACGAATCTCCAGGGCCTCACACAGTACATAGTGGGTGTTCAGTAAGAATGCAAGAGTGGCTGGGTCGGGGGTGGTGTGAGCCGGGTCGGGGCTTCGGGGAATAGTCTCGGGGGTGTCGCGTGCACGTGGGGACTGTTACCTCATGGGTGCCCCGCTAGGGAGCTCACACCATCCCCTGCGGACTGTGCGAAGCCCCTGGGGGTGTCGGGAGGGGGTGCCGATGTCAGCTTGTGGAATAAGATGAGTTTGAGAAGAGTAAGTCGAGATGAGTTAGGAAGCTGTGTCTGGGCAGGAGGTGACGGCTGCCTGGCTGTTCAGGAGGTGATACCGGCAGGACCCGGTGAGGTGAGTGGGAGACGAGAGAGACGGGAAAATGGGCGGATGGAGCAACAGCAGCTGCACTCCTGCCTGGGAGACGCCTCTGAGAGGACAGGGGAGGAGTCCTGTCTGGTAGGGAGAGAGATGCCCAGTTTACGCCTCGACACGGAGTCAGGGGTACCTGAGTGGGGCCGCTGGGAGAGAGGGCCAGACTCCTTTCGAAGCTGGAGGGTGTAGAGCGAGCTGGGGACTGGGGTCATCAGCATGTGCTGGTCGAGGCAACTCGGGGTTAATGGGGTCCACACACCGGAGCACCAGGCGTGCATCCCAGGTTTGTCTTCTCTCCCGCAAACCCCCTCCAGCTCCTCTTGGCCGTGTGTGAGAAGAGCACGCCCATCGGGACCAGCTGCCAGGGCGCCATGCTCCCATCCATCACCAACGTCATCAACCTGGCCGATAGCCACGACCGCGCGGCCTTCGCCATGGTCACACACGTCAAGCAGGAGCCCCGGGAGCGGGAGAACAGCGAGTCCAAGGAGGAGGTAACGCCCAGCGCACAGTGCCACCGTTCCACCGCAGGGCTCCCATCCCTGTTGGAGAATTTTGTATCAGCCTTAGAATATTTTTAGGGCAAGAGCAATGTGTTAAGACCTGTCTCTGCCTGAAAGCTCTGAACGTGGTACTGTGTTCAATACTTATATTTTCCTTTCTTTAATGTGGAGGTATAATTGACGTACATCCTGTTAGTCTCAGGTGTACAGTGTAGTGATTTGGTATTTGTATATACTGCGAAACGATCATCACAGTGAGTCTGGTCAACATCCATCGCCACACGTAGTTACAGAAGTGTTTCCTTGTGAGGAGAATTTTAAGACCTACTCTCTGGGCAACTTTCAAATACGCAGTACAGCATTGTTAACTGCAGTCCCCATGCTGTACGTTACATCCCCAGGACTTCTTTATCTTATAACTGGAAGTTCGTACCTTTTGACTCCTTGACCCATTCCACCTGCCTGCCACCCTCTGCCTTTGGCAGCCTCCAGTCTGTTCTCTGTATTTAGGAGCTTGTGTGTGTGTATTTAGATTCTACACATAAAATTGAAATCATACGATTGATTTCAGTTAGCATAATGCCCTCAAGGCCTATCCATGTTGTCGCAAATGGCAAGGTTTCATTCATTTTTATGACTGAATAATATCCATTCATCTGTTGATGGACACTGGGTTATTTCCATTCAGTTAGATGTTTTTAAAGGCAGAATCGATAAGCACCTTGTCTCATCGTTAAATTTTGAGAGAGATCACTTTGTCATGGGCTGTGCTGCTGAGCAAAGGGTATTTTACTCTTTGGTGATTGTTCTCCCCAAGTCAGGGGTAGCCCGTGTTGTATTACAAAGCACTGCTCCAGGAAGTGACGCTATCATGAAGGAACTGTGGCTCTAGCTGGCTCCGCGGTCCACCTACTGTGAACCTCCTGTGTCTCTACCCAGTCCTGGCAGGGGCGGCTGTGGCGCCCAGACCCGACCGGCAGGGCAGAGCCTTGGTGCTGCTGACTGTCAGTACCCCGTGTGGAGTGGCTGACACCACGCAGGGTGTTGGTCTGTAAGCTGTTTCCTTTAGGGTGTTGGCCCTTGGAAGCTCAGTCTGCCTGGAGTGTTGGGTGTTAGAAGACAGCCAATCAGTGTTGAAGGAGGAGGGTACCCTCTTTGCTTTAAAAGGGGTAGTTGGTACCCTCTTCTGTATGTGAGACATCCACTTATTTTATTTACAAATAAAAATTTTCTTCACTTAGTTGCTAAGCACTAGGTCATTTGGTGATAGAATCTTTTTCTCTTTCTGTCGTCCTCCCGTGTGAAGTAAATTACCAGCTTTGAAGTGATTCTTCTGCATTTTCAGGGCGCACACCAAATGGCCACTAGCGTGACTTAGAGCCTAGTCCGATGATTGGATTTTGACTGTGACTTCCCAGAAAATTCAGAGAGAAATAAGGTTCATTCTTTTTGGGGGATGAGTTGTGTAAAACACCATGCCAGCAAGGTTCTGTGCATTGGCCTGACAGTATTATTAATCTGAATGAGCAAGACAGCCAGGCAGCTATGTTGCATTTTATTTATTTTATTTATTTATTTTTGGCTGCATTGGGTCTTTGTTGCTGCGCGCAGGCTTTCTCTAGTTGCAGCGAGTGGGGGCTACTCTTTGTTGCGGGGCGCAGGCTTCTCACTGCGGTGGCTTCTCTTGCTGTGGAGCACAGGCTCTAGGTGTGTGGGCTTCAGTAGTTGTGGCTCGTGGGCTCTAGAGCGCAGGCTCAGTAGTTGTGGCGCACGGGCTTAGTTGCTCCGCGGCATGTGGGATCTTCCCGGACCAGGGCTCGAACCCATGTCCCCTGAATTGGCAGATGGATTCTTAACCACTGCGCCACCAGGGAAATCCCTAAAGTTGTAATTTCTTTTTAACTTTGCTTTCCATAATCCACATATGAAAGCAAAATGGTGACATTTTTATAGTGTCATGTAAGAAAGAGAGCTAGGTCAGGTCTAGTTTAATCTGCTTGTTTTTTATTTTAGAATTCAAGATTATTTAATCATAAACTTCCAAGAAACTAAAATTTTATTTACGAAAAGTGTAACAAGAAGTTTACAGGAGTTGTGATTGTTGATTTTCTTCAATTGACCTTTTGGTTTTACATGTTTGTTTCTGTTTTTTAGGATGTGGAGATAGATATTGAACTAGCTCCTGGAGATCAGACCAGCACGCCCAAAACCAAAGAACTTTCGGAAAAGGACATTGGAAACCAGCTGCATATGTTAACCAACAGACACGACAAATTTCTTGATACGCTCCGGGAAGTGAAGGTCTGTGCAAATTTGGGGGGATAGTTGTGGTTCTCCCCCTGCCCCTGAACATTTTGAACAGTCCATGAACCCATGGACTCCCCCATTCACTGCTCGAGGTGAGCGTTTCTATAGCCAGGTCTGTGGATACTCGTGGCCATTGAGTACTTTGGCCTCTGCCACTGACTTGGAGCAAGGAGGCCCCTGACGCCCTGACCGGGGTGAGGGGAGCAGCCACATGAGGTCAGCCAGGCTCGTTTCCTCATGGCCTTCCTCACTGGGCAGCCTGAGTAGCAAGTAGGAGTATTTTCCACTTAAATGTTTTCTTCCATTTTCCTTGGAATATTTGTATCCTTGGGTTTTGCATTTTTAATAGAGATGTGGGTATGAGAGTGAATTCCCTGTTGTTGGGTAAAAAGGACAACATGATTGTGACGTGTGTGTCTCCGTCTTGGGCAGCAGGGCCCATGGAGGGACGGCAAGTGTGTGCCTGAGCCCCTCAGCGCCGGCTTCTTGATGCCACATGGGGAGCTGGGCTTCAAGCAGCCAGAAACGTGGCTGTTTATAAGAAATTCATACTTCAAAAACCACGGAGCTGTGGACAAAATCAAACGCATCTGTGGATTTGATATACACTCCGGGCCCCTGGTTTCCAACTCCGACCCCATTTGTGGGGTGTTCTGGTTCAGCCCTGTGCATTCCAGGCACCTCTCCAACTCTTGCCTGCTGTCAATTGCAGAGACTCTGAACTTTCATGGTTCTTGATTTGTTCTTCAGAATTACACCTGTTGGCAAATAGCTTAGCTAGTATGTGTATGCTTCTCCTGTTTCCTCTTCATGTCTTCAGTAGCCTCTGCTTTGATGGTGCCTGTGTGCCTCTCGTTTGCACTTTCAGCATCAGCATTGAGTTCGTACTTCTCGGGCCTGGTGGAATCAGTAATACGAAATGCCCTTGAAAGTTAAAAATGTAGGTGTGTCACTGGTGAGCCCCTTACCCAGGTCCTGGCTCAGCTGCTAAGCACACTGGGGGTCTGTGGTGCTCAGAATCTGTGTTTCACTGTGGCATGACGTTTGTTCAGGTCTTTGAAAGTTTGGAAGTGGAGGAGCGTGTGGTAAGGTGGGGCAGTAACGTTTCCTGACCAGGGAGGGACGCGTGGGGCAGCCGCATGGCAGGGGTTTCAGCACCAGCCCTTGCCCGCTACACCGGTCTTTCCTCTCTGCAGACTGGAGCCCTGCTCAGCGCTTTCGTCCAGCTGTGCCACATCTCCACCACGCTGGCCGAAAAGACGTGGGTCCAGCTTTTCCCCAGGTTGTGGAAAATCCTGTCTGACAGACAGCAGCATGTGAGTCTGTTTTTTAAGTCCTCTTTTGAAAAATGTAGTTTTAGCTTTTGATAAGTATTTGATTAAGTTTCAATGGCTGAGGAAACTAGTATTATCCAAGAGTGAATTATCAAAAATATCCCAGATGCTGAGTGAGAGGGTAAAGACGGGCTGATTTTTGCATGAGACCCAGGTCAACCTGCTCTTGGGTTTCAGGCTCTGGCTGGCGAGATCAGCCCATTCCTGTGCAGCGGCAGCCACCAGGTGCAGCGGGACTGCCAGCCCAGCGCTCTCAACTGCTTTGTGGAGGCCATGTCCCAGTGTGTCCCTCCCATCCCCATCCGGCCCTGCGTGCTCAAGTACCTGGGGAAGACCCACAACCTCTGGTTCCGCTCCACCTTGATGCTCGAGCACCAGGCCTTTGAGAAAGGGCTGAGCCTGCAGATTAAGCCCAAGCAAACAGCCGAGTTTTACGAGCAGGAGAGCATCACTCCGCCTCAGCAGGTGAGGCCCCGCCTTGCTTTGCTGGTGGCTTCGTGGTCCCAGCAAACATCTCCCCAGTGATTTTAAATTAGGTACCGTGAAGTTGCTTTGTTGGGGCAGGGGGAAGGCAGTTGTCATGAGCACTCAGAAACTGCGACCTGTGTTTCAGGAGATTCTGGATTCCCTCGCTGAGCTTTACTCTCTGTTACAAGAGGAAGACATGTGGGCGGGCTTGTGGCAGAAGCGTTGCAAGTACTCGGAGACAGCGACGGCCATCGCCTATGAGCAGCACGGGTTCTTCGAGCAGGTAGTGCCGTCGGGCGGGACGTCCAGGTCACATGGGTGGTGAAAGGCGTTTATAGTGGTTCTTTAGTGTGTCCTCCAGTCAGTTCGTGTCTAAATAAGAAATTTACTGTTTTTCTTTGAAGCATTTATTTATCCACATAAAGACTCTTAGATTAAAGTCTCAATTTCAGAGAAACATACGTATGGGACGTGAACACTTTTAAAGCTCAGTCCTGCCTCATTTACTGTTAGTTGCTAATGTGGATGCTTCTTATCTACAGTCATTGATCCTGTTGGAAGTAGTAGGTAGATTGTGATCAGTGTGAGATTTTAATCCTCGTGCCCGTCCTTTCACTGTAGTGTGGGTCACAGCCGCGTGTAGGACACTGAGCCACAGAAACTCCAGAGGCAGAGGCACGGGCTGTGGCCCCTGCTCTCATCTCTGACGGATGGAAAAATGAACCCGGGGTCTGGGCAGTCTCCCTCCCGCTCCTTCCGTTGTATGTGGGGAATTATGCACCTTCTCCTCCACTCTCTTCTATTCTCTGAATGGAGAATTCTGGGTGTTGGGTGACCTTAGAGAAGAACAACGAGACACCCCTGGGTCTGTGATGCAACTTGCCTTAAATAATTGAGCAATGGTCATGTAAAAGTTTCTAGTTAAACCGCAGTTTGAAAGCAGTTTAACTTTTTTAGGCACAAGAATCATATGAAAAGGCAATGGATAAAGCCAAGAAAGAACATGAGAGGAGTAATGCATCCCCTGCTATTTTCCCAGAATACCAGCTTTGGGAGGACCACTGGATTCGGTAAGCTGAACAGTGACGTGTTCAAGAATCAGTTAAGGAAACCAGTGAGAATCTCTGAAATTTTCTCATAATGAGTGTTTTTAAGAGGGAACTTTGCTGCTTTCTTTATGGCCCCGTGAAGAAAAGAACAAACAAAAACCTATAAACAGCTTTTAAAGTCTTGAGTAATTGAGAGTGTGTTGGAGAAACAGTGAATGACTCCTGCTCTCCACAGGCTCCGGAGCTCTGAGCTCTCTGCTGCAGGGGCTGCGGTTCTTGCTGCTCCAGGGGCACACATAGTTTACCTGCCCTGGGGCACCTCAGCATCCTGCAGAAGCCCACCCTTCTCTGTGTGGGGGAGATACTTTTTCCTTTCGGTGGAATGGAAATGACTTAAAATCCCATCTGTGGGTGTGGTCACTGAGCTTTGGCCCTGGATCCCTGGTCTCTAGGTGCTCCAAGGAGCTGAACCAGTGGGAAGCCTTGACGGAGTACGGCCAGTCCAAAGGTCACATTAACCCTTACCTGGTCCTGGAGTGTGCTTGGCGGGTGTCCAACTGGACCGCCATGAAGGAGGCGCTGGTGCAGGTGAGACCCCACCCCTCCCTGCCCATCCCGTGACTCATCCATGCTCAGGTCACAGTCTCCACAGCTGAGTGGGGCCCTGTTGCCAAAGCTGTGAGTCTCTGGAGATTTCCCTTCACTCACAGCAAGCTGGGCATTTTGACAGATGAAAGAGAGCGCTTGGAAAGCAAGAGTTATTTTGGGTTATCACTAACATCTTTCCTGAGCTTCACTTAAATTATAACTTAAGTATTAGTTCATTATTGAGTTACAGTAAAAAGTATCAGGTGGAGACCTTGGATTCTCTGAGAAAACAGTAATGTCTGGAGAAATTTGGAAAAACAGAGGCAATTGTACTGGTGGACTTGGTTGGCAGAAGCTCTGCAGCAGTGAGTATATTAAAGGTGAATTGTACAAGCCCAGGGCCTGGCACAGTAGCTGCTGTTAGTAAGTTTGTTACATGAAAACAGTATCACATTCAAAGCATGTCTTGCATTACAGAAGTGGTAATTGTGCAGTGTAAGTGAACTTGAGCCATTAACGTGGTTGAGCGCTACATTTTCAAAAATTAAACTCCATCCAGAGGAATTCAGTGCATGATGGGAGAGCAGGCACAGAGGTGCAGTTTTCTTTCTCACACTGGGAAGCCTGTGTCAGGGCATCAGAAGTTATGGTGTCAGACAGTGCAGCTGTGTTGTCTGAACCCCACGTCGTCGTCATCGTCGTCGTCATCGTCGTCGTCGTCGTCATCATCATCATCATCATCATCATCATCATCATCATCATCATCACTGTCACCACCATCATCAAAGCCTTGGGTGGTCTGTGAAAGCAGCTATTCTTGTTGCTCTTTATTTTTTCCTGCATCTGTACCCTTCTGTGATTTTCTCCCTTGACCCCTTTTCTTTGCTGCTGCTGCTCAGTTTTTGACCTTTTCTATGTGGTGTCAGTGTTATGGGGTTTAGGGGGTTTACACTACTGTCCTGTTCTCACCTTCCCCCTTTACCTAGTAAGGGTTTATTTACAGTCACACCAATGATTCTCCTTCCTTAATATGGAGATTCAAAAGCACATTGAGATTGTAGGCCACTTTGTTTGAAAGGATTAACCTAAAATTTTAACTTGTATTGTGGATACCATGCTTATTTTGTTACTTCTGCTGCTTTTAAACAAAATGCAAAAGATCGAAGAACTGAAGTAGTCACAAGCTGTTAACTACAGAGTGGTCACAGAGCCCAGGGTCTGGGCTTTCAGGGTGGGACCCGGGAGATGGCTCACCTGATGCAGGGAGCTGGTGTTACTCTGAGAAATAACCAATCACTTATGTAGGTAAACAGAAATAAATAGCTTGCTGACAGGTTGCATTTACAGTTGATTGTTCTTTATTCTGATAAACATTCTCCTTTATTTTATCTCAGTGTAAAAATATTTATATTATAAATAAGTATTTATAGCTCACTCTAATGGTTTCTTTTTCTCCTTTCCAAGATTTCACTTAGCAGGATATGTGCAGTATCATACTGTCCATAGGTCTGACAAATGATCTTCTTCTTTCACAAATTCTTGATTACTTTCCCAAAATTTTAAAGCACTTACTGGTTAGAAAAAGCTCAAAGTATATTAATAAGCACTCTGGGTAATCTGCAGTAAATTAATTTCAAATGGTCTTGATAGTACTAACTTATTTACTCATTTACCAGTATTTAAAAGAAAAAAAATCAAATTACCTTTCTTTTTCCTCCTGGGTCTTGCGATGATGGGGCTGCTTGTAGTAGTTCTTAATAAATGGGGTAATTTTTTTCAGTGGAGGAGAAATTAGAAGACAGGCCTTTGTTCTTAATGTTACAGAGGGCAGGTGTGATTGACAAAAGTCTGTCTTAAATAGTGTTTAAGTCCAGAAAATGTAAGATTTTAGGTGTAATTTTAGAGGATCATGTAGGAAGCAGATGTGTTTACAAGGTTGTCTCCCTGAATTTCTTCATCACTGGATTACTGAGAACTAAGAGGGGCCATCGATGTGACTCTGCTGTGAAAAAGTCAGATGTCAGAAAGCAAGGCCAGGTGTTATGTCAGCGCATTATTATTACCATCACTGCTCTTACATCATTTGTGCAGAGAGCAGCATGGGACTAAGATGTGTGTAATTTCTATTGTTATTTCCCAAAGGTGCTTCACAATGAATGTCTCATTGATCTTGTTACAGCAAGTCCTATAAAATTCTTTTAAGAATATCTCTATGTTCTTTCATTTTTTTATACACAGAGATTATTTTTGAAAAGAGTTTAATTTTTTAATTTACATTTTTAAAAATGCTCTGTAAAAGGCTGATAAAATGCAATGAGTTCTAATGCCTTCTTTAGAAAGTGGTGGGCAAACACAGGTGCTTTCCCGGGCACACCTGGAGCCTCTACCTGGGCTTAGGGCCAGTGGGAGGAAATGTGATGGCTCTGGGCTCTGTCCACTTCATCAGAACTGATAACCAAGATATGAGAAATCTGGGGGAAACTTTATAGTAGATAATAAAGTGCGGCTTTTAAATGACAGTAAAATTTATGAATGTTCACTCATATTCTTATAAACCTGAATCGCTGCCTTCAGCTTCCTTACATAATGTGGAACAAGTTAGATGAATTTCCCAGGATAACAGTGTGAATTGGAAACAATTCAAAATTTTACTGATATTTATCAGAGAGGAGATGAGCACATATTTAATCCTTTGAAAATTCACTGGCTGACTTTGTACGTTATTCATCTGGTCCGTCATAATGGTGTTGATCAGCTTCCCCTTTCTGGAACTACTAGTGACCTTAAAGCAAGGAGCCTGTGGCACCTCCATAGTTAGAGAGATTGGCCACTCATTGGTATTCGGCAGAGGAGAGTGTCCAGAAAAAATCTAAAGCATGATGACATCTCTAAAGAAAATGAGTATCTATTTATAGCTTAATTTCTGTTTATCGCTTTGCAAACTGGCTACCAAAAAATTGACTTTACTTTTTGACTCTTTCCACTGAGAGGAAGTATACCCATTGTTTCCTATGTGATATTCTTCCATAACCAGGTAGAAGTAAGTTGTCCAAAGGAGATGGCGTGGAAAGTCAACATGTACCGTGGATACCTGGCTATCTGCCACCCTGAGGAGCAGCAGCTCAGCTTCATCGAGCGCCTGGTGGAAATGGCCAGCAGCTTGGCCATCCGCGAGTGGCGGCGGCTGCCCCATGTGGTGTCCCACGTGCACACACCTCTTCTTCAGGTGGGTCCCTCATAGCAGAGCTCCTCCTGTCCAGGCTTAGGTCCATAAGCTGAGCTGGACGGGAGAGGAAACTCCTTCCACTTGTTGTTTCCCATTTAAACTCACCCTCGGTGAAAGGAAGGCCAGAGTCAAAACAGAGAGGACTAAAATGTTGCGTCTCATTTTTGGTGCTTCCAAGGGATTTAAGTGACAGAAGCCGTCCCACAGGAGTGATCTTGATGATTTTCATTTTTGCTTTAGGAATATTCTTTAATGCCCACTTTACCACCATCAGTGTGATGCCACTGTTCAGTCTGAAAAGGTCTCTCCTCCTCTTGAGACTCTTAAGACTGCAGTTAAATAGGCTGTGCCTTGGCTTCTTCCTTTGTGTATCGTCTTCAGTATTTCTGACAATTTGTTCAGCCACACTAGCCACCATTCAGTGGCTCAGATCTAAAGGGTCTCTCCCCACAGCGCCTTGTGCACACTGCCCTTCTCCATGGAACATGCCTCTTCCCATCCTCCCAGCCCCAATGCGTGTACACACACACACACACACACACACACACACACACACACACACACACACACACACACACACACACACACGAAGGGCTGTGTCAGCTCTTGTCCTCTTTTATCTGGCACCTGGCATGGAGCAGCTCCCAGTGTTATTGAATGAGTAAAACTATAGGCAGAATGGTCATACTTTTTTCCTCTTGAAAGAGTAGTTTTGAGACTTAAACTGCTATATTGATTTTTATAGTGTAGTTTTTTATAGATTTTTTAAATGATATAGTTATTTATTAATATACTTAGATTATTTTGTCATTGTCATAGTGAACCAGAAGTTCATTGAAGCAATTAATCGCTTTGTTTTGATATTTTTCCTTTTTGTATCTATTATTTTTGGTTTTTTCTCAAGGTGTGCACTAAGGTAGTGTTATTTTGCAGGTATATAACATCTCTAATCTAGTTTATTAAGATATTCTAAAGCCTTTATTTAAAGTGGACTTTTTCTTCCACATCCTCTAAAAGGGCAAAGATGGGTTGCATGTCGTAGCTGTTAGGAAAAAAGTTATTGCATGAACATAGGAAAAAGTTGTCAATGCAAGAAATATTGAGAATGACTGAGTATTATTATGGATGAATGACTAAGTATTGCTATGAATAACACAGTTGTGAATAAATAGAAATTATTGTGTGGTTATATATTCAAAGTACAGAGTATAAAATGCAGTATTTCAGACAATCCTGATTCAGGAATTTTGGAAGTGAAATTAAAGGCAGTTTCTCTTCCACTGCTGTGGTCACAGTTGATACTCAGTTATTTGTTGATTAGTTTGGTTACAAAGCTGACTGCATTTAGAGAGATGACTTCCTCCCCCAAGTAGCACTATCAACCAGCATAGCTGAGAAATCTTATAGAAAACAAAGACATAAGAATGATTTTATGGAAACGATTCAGTTTGATCATTCAGTAACTATTAATTTTAGGGTCTGAGGAGTTTGAGGAGGTAGAAAGGATGAGCTCAGAGAAGTGTTTATTTTAAAAAAATTAAATATAAGTACCTTTTTTCAAAACCTATAAACGTTAAAACAATGCCTAATTTTTTGAAATATTTATCGTGTTTTAATAAGTTATAATGTATTTCGAACTACAGCTTGTGTCTGTCCCCCCTCCTCCTCAACTACCACCCCTCAAAAAAAATCACTGAGGGGAAAAGTTTTGGTGCTTTTGCACAGCAACATTCCTGTCTAACTGACTCTAGGACCCCAGACTTATGATAGGGATTTTAGATGGTGTGTCTACCCCTTTGGCCTACTGAAAACATCAGTACTGGGCTCCTGGATCAGCCACTAGTCAGGAAGAAACACAGAGTCTGAGCGCTGTTGCAGAGGGAGTGACTCTGCTGTCATGTTGTCCAGAAGAGCAGCATAAGGGCCTCTGAAGTTTTACTTCTTCATAGCAGCAATGGGCACAACGGGGGAAATTGTTAAAACCAACCTTTCACAACTCTGAAATTTAAAGATTTGCAGTAATCCAGGGAGCATTTAAGGAAAAACGGCTGTATTTCAGTAAGAATAGCAAGGTTTGTGGCATTTAATTGTCCTATTTCCATTACCCCTCTCCCCAGCTCTGCCTTGAAAGCCAACGGCTTCCAACCATAGTAGCTGTGAAAACCAGCCTAGCAGCCACCAGTGGAAGACAGTACAGATTTAGAGACCCCCCAAAAAGAACCCAGCCCCAGAATGCTGGCACTGTTTAACCAGCACTACAGCTCTTAGAAAAACCCTATTCACAGGGTTTGTCTCTATTTGACCTGACTCAGAGCTCGCTCAGTAGAGAAAGTCATATGTGAGAGCGTTTGTCAGAAATAGTCCCTGGCAGTTGTTTAATATCACAGCTGCCTGAGGTAGCAACACCAGTCCCAGGAAAGCGAAGATTAGAAAATGAGTTGTCTATATCATTGTGAAAAGCTTTAACGTATTCCTGGGAATGTAGAAGACCACATACACATACATCCTGTGCACACATGCTCAGGAGAGACTTGAGAAGATCCTAAGCTTTCACCTCTGGCTGACCTTGGGGCTCTGTATAAGTGGGAAGTAAAGGCTGAGGCAGAATTGAAGGTTGCCTGGCTGAGGGATGAGGGCATGCCGCAAAAGGCACACAGAGCCTTATCATTTCAGGTCTTTACGGAAATCTCTGTCTAATCATTTGCTGACCAGTAAGCTAACTGAGCAGAGACTCTAGTGGTTACATTCTACAAAGACCACAGACTTTATAGAAGTAGTTCAAAATTTTTTTTTTTTTTTTTTTTTTTTTGCGGTACGCGGGCCTCTCACCGTTGTGGCCTCTCCCGTTGCGGAGCACAGGCTGCGGACGCGCAGGCTCAGCGGCCATGGCTCATGGGCCCGGCTGCTCCACGGCATGTGGGATCTTCCCGGACCGGGGCACGAACCTGCGTCCCCTGCATCGGCAGGCGGACTCTCAACCACTGCACCACCAGGGAAGCCCAGTTCAGGAATATTTGAAAAAGTTTTATCTGACCTATAAGCACATGAAAAAAATGCTCAACATCATTAGTCATTAGGCAAATGCAAATCATAACCACAATGAGATACCACTTTATACACATTAGCATAGCTAGAATGAAAAAGGTAATAGCAAGTATTGGTGAGGATGTGGAGAAAAATGGAATCCTCGTATGTTGCTTGTAGGATGGTAAAATAGTGCTTGCTCTTTGGAAACAGTCTGACAGTTTCTCAAAATATTAAACATGGAATTACCATAGGCTCAATAATTTCACCCATAGGTGTAAATCTAAGAGAAATTAAAACTTTCCACAAAAACCTGCACACAAATGTCTATAGTGTTAATAGTCATAATAGTCAAAATGTGGAAATACTCCAAATGACCATCAGCTGATGAATGAATAAATTAAAATGGTATATTCATGCAATGGAGTATTACTCAGCAGTAGAAAGGAATGAAGTACCAGTGTGTGTTACAGCGTGGGTAAACCTTGAAAGTGTGCTAAGTGAAGAAGCAAGACACAGAAGGCCACATATTGTATGATTCCATTTATATGAAATGTCTAGAATAGGCAAATCCATAGAGATAAACAGTAGATTAGTGGTTGTCACCTTCTAGGGGAGGAAGAGTGGAGAGAGGCTACCCTGTGGGCTTCTTTCTATAACTAGATAGGGTTGATGGTCATATAGCTCTAGGAAAAATATACATGGTTGCTGAGTTACAATTTTTTGACTTTATGATGGCGTGAAAAAATATATATATACAATCTATATTCAGTAGAAACCATACTTTGAACACTGAATTTTGACCAGACCAGCGTATGTGGTATGATACTCACGTGGTGCTGGGTAGTGGTACCAAGCTTCAGCTCCTGGTCGGCCATGCAGTCACGAGGGTCAACAAGCACATGCTTACAGCTATTCTGAACCCATACAACCATTCTGTTTTTCACTTTCAGTACAGTTGTTACTAAATTATAAGAGAAGGTCAACACTTTATTATTAAATAGACTTTGGGTTAGATAGTGTGAATGTTTTAAAGCACATTCAAGTTGGCTGGGCTAAGCTAGGATGTCTGGTAGGTTGGGTGTGTTAAATGCATTCTCAACTTCAGGTATTTTCCACTTAGGATGAGTTTATTGGAACATAACCCCATGGTAAGTTGAGGAAGATCTGTCCTAAAAACTACTGAACTGTACACTTTAAAAGGTGATTTCGATGATGTTTCAATTATACCTCAGTAAAGCTCTTATAAAACAAATATCCCATTGTTCTATTTTCGGTAAGCTTTTGGTGGAAGGTTGAGATAAAGGTTTCAGAAACTGGAATGTAATGAATTAAACTTAAATGTAATGAAGTATAGATGGAAAACATAAATTCCTAAATTTTTAAAATTAAGATGAAACAGAAGGATACTGAGTACTGAACTTGGTGCTGTGTTTGGGGATTCAAACAATTTAAAACTTTCTGCCTCAAAAGAGAATTAGGCTGGAGGGAGGTGACATATCCATAAGAAACAAAATTTTAAGAGGGAGTCTATGATTTAGTGCCATGTGGTAGGACAGAAAATAAATACAAGGATTTAGAGAAGGGAAAAGTCCCTGTGGGAGAGCAGGTGAAGCTTGACAGATAGAGTTTGAATAGGCTCGGAATTGTGGCCAAGGCCTCCCCGTAAGGAGAGGGCACCATAAATTTGGAGCCAGCAACACATCTGGGGTTTAAAGGGTAGTGACCTGGACAGATTTATAGGGATGTGATGCAAATGCATGTATCAGCCCAAAGAGATCATTAGAACCGTGTTCTGAGATGCCTTGACGTGGCTCCGGGCTTCAAATGTTCATGGAAGTAAAGCTTGAGGGCAGGGGGACCAGGCTGTTCTGGTCTTAGGCGTCGGTAGACAAAGAGCCACACTTAGCTGGTGGCAAAGGGAACAGAAAAAGGATAGTTATGGGGGGGCGGGGGGAGTCGGTGTTCTCCAGGCCCCAGTGTCACAGCAGCCACAGAGCAGAGGCGTTAAAATGGGGGATGGGGACAGGGACCACGAGAGTAGCGTTTGAGGTATGGAGTAAGTTAAACGTGGCATCTGAGGCACAGCGCTTCCTTTGGTAATTGAATCGTGAGCTCTTCACAGTGAGGATTCCTGACTGACTCTGGTTTGTTATCCTCCTGCAATCTTAATGCTCACTGTGGAATCTCTTAACGCTGGTCCCTTTTAGGCAGCCCAACAAATCATTGAACTTCAGGAAGCCGCTCAAATTAACGCAGGCTTACAGCCCACCAACCTGGGAAGGAACAACAGCCTGCATGACATGAAGACAGTGGTGAAGACCTGGAGGAACCGGCTGCCCATCGTGTCTGACGATTTGTCCCACTGGAGCAGCGTCTTCATGTGGCGGCAGCATCATTACCAGGGTAAACCTACCTGGTCCGGCATGCATTCATCATGTAATTTTCCAGACACCCCACTGTTCTGGTTTCATGTCTTGGTTATGTTTTGTTGTTTTGTTTTTTTTTTTCTTTTACCGGATTTTCCTTTTTTTGGCATGGTAGATGGTGGTTGTTATGACAGGGTAAAGATGAAGGTGGTGAAAGATGGGAAGAATTTCCCCCTACCTGTTCCCTTTTTCCAGCTAAAACAGACGTGCTGCTGGACACTGTTGCAGCAGGGGCACAGGCCAGTGGGATCACAGCCTGGATTGTGGCCCTCTGTTTTTTGAAGCCCCCTGAGGAAGAGCTGCGCTCAGGTGGCAGCGTGTAGCCTCTTTCACCTGCCCTGGTCCCCTCTGCTCTTCCCCTCAACCTGCCAGGCATCTGTTTGTTCAGAGCGACCTTCATGGTTTAGTTAGCCAAGACGGTAACACCCAACTCAAGAGTTAGTGCTTCTTAGATCTTCCTTTTGATACAGAATACGAGGAAAAGTAATGAGGGTTTATCACAGAGCTTCCCATTGCATAAGCCATGTGTGTTTGTTTTTCATTTTTTATTTAAGCCTTATTGTGGAACACTTTGAAAAATGTTTGACATGGACTGAAAACTCATTTCTTTGCTCTCTAGCTATTGTAACTGCCTATGAGAATAGTTCTCAGCATGATCCAAGTTCAAACAATGCTATGCTTGGGGTTCACGCGTCGGCTTCAGCAATCATCCAGTATGGAAAAATTGCCCGAAAACAGGGACTGGTCAATGTAGCTCTGGATATATTAAGTCGTATTCATACTATTCCAACCGTCCCTATCGTGGATTGCTTCCAGAAGATTCGGCAGCAAGTCAAATGCTACCTGCAACTGGCAGGCGTCATGGGGAAGAACGAGTGTATGCAGGTAGAGTGCCAGCCGGACCCTGTGCCTGCCCGCCCACGCCCAGGAGGTCTGGGGAGGAATGAAGGGTCCATGTGGAAACGCCTGGTTCAGACAACAGGGAAAGAGGCTAGAACTTTACAAACACAGCTCTGGTCTTGGGGAACAGTCCTGCCAAAACAAGAAAGGGACAGGAAGCCGCTTGAGTATTTGAATGAATTATATGTGATGGTCTCTATTCTACTTGGTTAATGTAGTTAAGGAAAGAAAATTAAAAACTGCAGAACTATGAGGGTATATGGTAGATTTGGGCTATGTTCAGAGGAATATTAATAAAAACAATGAAACTGACTAGATATGGTAAAGCTTTGGAGAAAATAATACCATTACGGTGTCTAGAACTGAATTTGCATTTAGTGATTGAGTTTAAATACTACTTGTTAGTCAGCAAATATTCACGGTGGGCAAGCCTGTTGTCAATTTAAAGTATATTTGTCAATGACCTTTCGGAGTTGCTACATAGATCAATATTTTAATGAAGTTTTTATATTATTGTCTAGAAAATTCAAGAACTTTTTTTCTGTTTTTAATAAACAGGGCCTTGAAGTTATTGAATCTACAAACTTAAAATACTTCACAAAAGAGATGACGGCTGAATTTTATGCACTGAAGGGAATGTTCTTGGCTCAGATCAACAAGTATGTATGTTATATAGATGGAGGATAAGAGAAAGACTCATCAGATTATTTAAATAGTTATTTATAACTTGAAGCCAATGTGAAGATCAAGCTAGAAATTGATATGACTTAGTGACAGTTGTCAGGGATGATATTTCAAATATTGTACCTCTAGGAAGGTAATAATTTGCAGCAAATTGACGGGCCAGCTTGAGTGTAGTACTTAAAAAACTTTTTAAACATGAATTGCTTGAACAGAGAACTGCTGATTACATGGATTCGTTGCCCCAGTTTCTCAGCATGCCATTTTGGAACAGAGTTGATTCCTTTTTTTTTTTTTTTTTTAAATAAATTTATTTTATTTCATTTATTTTGGTCTGCATTGGGTTGCTGTGTGTGGGTTTTTCTCTATTTGCGACAAGCAGGGGCTACTCTTCATTGTGGTGCGTGGGCTTCTCATTGTGGTGGCCTCTTGTTGCGCAGCACAGGCTCTAGGTGCACAGGCGTGTGGGATCCTCCTAGACCAGGGCTCGAACCCGTGTCCCCTGCATGGGCAGGCGGATTCCTAACCACTGTGCCACGAGGGAAGCCCCCAGAGTTGATTGCTTTTATGGAGATGATTCTTGCTTTAGAGCAGGGGTCAGTCAACTGGAAAACAGTATGGCAGGTCCTCAGAAAACTAAACAAAAAATTATTATATGGCCCAGCAATTCCACTCCTAGGTATTTACCCAAAAATGTTGAAAACAGGAACTCAAGTGGGTAGTTGTTCGTGAAGGTTCACAGCAGCACTGTTTACTATAGTCAGAATATCGAAACAACTCAAGTGAATGGATAAACAAGATGTGGTGTATACAAACACTGGAATATTATTCAGCATAAGGAGGAAGGAAGTGTTAACATGTGCTATAGCGTGGATGAACCTCAGAAACACAATGCCGATTGAAAGAATCCAGACAAAAAAATCACAGTGTGATTCCATTAATAAAAAATGTGCAGAGTAGATAAATCCATAGAGACAGAAAGCAGGTCAGTGGTCACCAGGGCTGGAGGTTGGGGGAATGGAGAGTGACTGCTTCATGGGTCGAGGTTTTCTGGGGTGATGAAAATGTTTGTGGCCTACATAGAGGTGGCAGTTGCACAACATTTTAAAGGTACCAAATGCCATGGAACTATTTACTTTAAAATGGTGATTTTATGCTAAATGATGTTCACCTAAAAAAATTTGTTTTGATTTTGTGTCTTCACAGGTCTGAGGAAGCAAACAAAGCCTTTTCTGCAGCTGTGCAGATGCACGATGTGCTGGTGAAAGCTTGGGCCATGTGGGGCGATTACCTGGAAAACATCTTTGTGAAGGAGCGGCAGCTGCATCTTGGAGTGTCTGCCATTACCTGTTACCTGCATGCGTGCCGGCATCAGAATGAGAGCAAGTCAAGAAAATACTTAGCCAAGGTGAGACTGAAAGAATTAGCTTTGACCAAAGACCACCCGGTAGCCTTTAAGTTTAGATGAAAATTCAGCAACTTACTGATCTGTGCTGGGCATGAGGCATTTCTTCATGCCTTACCTCTCATTTCCCTTCACCTTTTGAAGTATAGTCCACAGTTCTACTTCAAGCTGAAAAATGGAGGCCTGGACATACTTGGAATCAAAGGTCTTCTAAGCAGCAAAACTGAACCTAGAGTCTGGGTCTTAGGACTCAAGTCCAGTGTTTGCTGTGGGACCTCACATTGGACAAAGATTCCTGCAGACTGCTGAGGGGTCTGCCCAGAGAGCTTACCTGCTAGACACCTGTTAGATTCTGATCTCTCACCTGCAGGGACCATGCACACAGTCACAGAGCCGGTCAGCTCTAGTCACAGGTGACGTTGAATCCCCTGGTTTCTGCACACACTGCAGGGTGAGGTCTCAGTCACCTGCATTGTCATCCGCGGGGCCCCCAGTACAGTGCCGGGCACAAGGCCGGTATTGACCTGGGCCCAGTGGGGGGCCGCTTGAGCCCAAGTGTCCTCCCCAGTATTGAGCCTTCTCAGCCCTCCCGGGAAAGACATCAATACAACTCAGACTCCATTCTTGCAGAAACTTAAGAATACTTTCTGCTTTTATGTTTTATCCATTAAAGGTTAGGAGTTTTTAGAATTCCTTGGTTTAACATCAAAATTTGGATTGAACATCAGCACCTAGTAGTTAAAGCCGACTATAGAAACAGACTGACTGTAGTCACACCAGGAAACCACCTCACTGTCTTGACTCCAGGTTTGCTTGTTTTTAGATGTAATTGTTTCAGACGTCCCTGGACACCAGGCTGCCAACACAGGGCCTACCTGATACTAGGGTGGTTGTCACCTGAGATCTTTAGCAGAAGCCCATTTTGTTCTGGGGAGATTGCAAGTGTGGAGTAGCAGGCTGAAACCCCTTGGGGTCACACTGGCCACCACTAGCCAGCCGACTGGGTCAGTTACTAGTGGGCATTAAAGCTAAATCTGGATGAAAGCTATATTGAAATTTTCAGTTTTATTCATAAGATTTACGTTTAGGTTTAGCAATATTGTTGGGCCTTTTATAGATATTTTCCCACAATGCCAGTGAAGTTACTCTATATGGTATTTTAATGTGGGAGGAAAGGTCACTTGATCAGAGCCTTAGAATTTTCATTCAACTCTAGAATTTTCCCTTCTGTCTTAGGTGCTGTGGCTCTTGAGTTTTGATGATGACAAAAATACTTTGGCAGATGCTGTCGACAAGTACTGCATCGGTGTGCCACCCATCCAGTGGCTGGCCTGGATCCCACAGCTGCTCACCTGTCTGGTTGGCTCCGAGGGAAAACTGCTTTTGAACCTGATTAGCCAGGTGGGAATAGCAAGGCATCTTTGATCACAAAAAAATTGTCTTCATTTCACATCCTTTTTTTTTCCAGAAAGGAAATGCGCATGCTCAAAGAGAGATGGGAAGACGTACACAATTAGATATCAGTTGATATAAAGCACAATTGAAAGTGACTGAAGAATATATCAGGGTTGGCGTGGAATAATCTGCTAGAGTTACAGTGTTAAAATGGTCATTTCTTTCCTTGAACGTGTTGCCACATAAGATACACGTAAAATAAACATTCTCTTAAAATGTAAGGTCACTAGTGAGTACTCAGTTACTCACAGTGAGTGTGTATCTGGTTGATACTTTATGGCTGAAATCCCATCGTGTGCTAGTTGCTCTTCAGAGCTTCCCTCCGGAAGAAAGCTCAGCCCAGCTATGGTATTTATTGCCCTTTGTACAGTTAGTTGCTCAGCCGCAGCTGTCGAGGCTGCAAGTTGTGTGCCCTGGGTGGGCTTGGGGAGTCGGACAGACCGGGGCCCGGGGTCCTGTAGAAGGGCTCTCATTACCCTTATTTTGAGAGTGGCTCCAGATTGTCCCTCTCCTGCAAAAAGACCGAGAGGGGAAGGGCCTGAACAATAGAGATTTGGATACAGTCGGTCTGGGATCGAGTGCCTTTGACTGTGCTGCTGCTTATAAAATTACAGTCATATATGTAATTTTCACATGTGAACAGCGTCATAACCGAGCATTTGGGGACATGCTCCTTGTTCATCGTTCTGTCTGTTCTTCACATGTGGTGCATCATCTACACGGTACCCAGAAGTGGTTTTATTTTTCCCTTGAGCGCTTGCAGCTATGATCCTGGGTACTGACTGTTATTTCGCTTGGAGTTGATCTGTCAAGGTGCAGACTCCCTTTATTTGGTGTTGTCATTCATTGAATATCTCTTAATGTACGTTAGCCAGCCACCCTGTGGCAGAGCTGGGTAATGTCTGCTCAGCTCTTTTGAAGGAGCCATATAACCCCAATTTGGTAAAACTGGCATGTCTTACCTTAAAGAGAAAAAGTTCAGTCTCCTCCTTCCTGCAGTTACGCAGAGTAAAGTTACTCGCTAGTGAGCCTTGTTGTCAGTTAGAATCAGCTCACAGTTCCTGGTGAATAAAGACTGGTGTCATTTTGTGTTTTCCTGTCATTTGCCCGAGTGAGATCCAGGGACTTGAGTGTTTGTCATCCTCATATTAACTGAATCAAATGAAAGTGTGGTTTCCCTCTGTCATCAGTAGTCCTGGGGCAGAACTGATGAAGTACACCATGTTGCTCTTTCTTGGATATTTTAAAGCTAAACTAGATGTTTGACTTGCTGTTTAATCCGGCCTCGTGTGTATTAGGTCGGTGGTGTGGCCAAGTGCAGGCCAGCATCCCACTCATGATTGACTGTCTCAGAGCAGGTTGGACGAGTGTATCCCCAAGCCGTCTACTTTCCCATCCGGACCCTGTACCTGACCCTGAAGATAGAGCAGCGGGAGCGCTACAAGAGCGGTACGTCTCTGGGGGGTGCAGTGGCCAGGTCCCCACTGCCGCGGACACATGCTCGCTTGCAGCTCCTTTCCAGCATGTGGGCTGGTCTTGTGTTTAGTCCCTGAGAGGACAGTGGGTCTGGAAGATAAAACCTGATCTCCCAGTGAAGTTTCTGGTTCTCCTTCGCCACAGCGTAATAGGGTGTTCATCTACCTGAGTGATTCGATCCCTAAGTAGAAAAAAATATATGAAATTTTTAGGTATAGATAATTATAAAGTTGAACTTGCCTCATTAGTTATAAATGCATCCTGGTAAACATTATAAATGTTAGTTACGGTGTTATAAGGAATATCTTCAGCTGTCAGGGGATCAGCATAGAAATCAATCTCACCAAATGTAAAAATGTACTCGAAATAGAGGTTTATAATCTATATTGAATAGTTCTGGTGCATAAAGAAATAATTTAATGGTTTCAGTTACCCACTAAGCATGGTGCTTTGTAAACACCACGTTTACTTGCTTTACCACGTTTTTAATATGTAGACATTTATGCTGCGAGGCCAGAGTCTGGCTAGGAAGGTGACTCCATCCACTGGACAGTGGCAGCATCTTCTGGTCCTGTGCCGGGTGGGTGAGGACTGCACAGCGTGCTAGCTCCAACCTCCTGGGTACCTGGGTAGATTCGTGTTTTGGTCATTTGAAAGTTAAGATTTTTTTATTCTAAGAGAGCTGAAGCTAAAAGAATGAGCAAAGGAGGTTCTACAACATATTTCTTTTTCCCTTTTTTAAAATATTTATTTATTTATTTTTGGCTGCCTTGGGTCTTCATTGCTACGTGCGGGCCTTTTCTAGTTGCGGCGAGTGGGGGCTACTCTTCTTTGCAGTATGCAGTCTTCTCATTGCAGTGCTTCTCTTGTTGAGGAACACGGGCTCTAGGCATGTGGGCTTCAGTAGTTGTGGCACACACAGGCTCAGTAGTTGTGGCTCACGGTCTCTAGAGCACAGGCTCAGTAGTTGTGGCGCACGGGCTCCGTGGCTTGTGGGATCTTCCCGCGGCATGTGGGATCTTCCCGCGGCATGTGGGATCTTGCCGGACCAGGGCTCAAACGCGTGTCCTCTGCATTGGCAGGTGGATTCTCAACCACTGCACCACCAGGGAAGTCCCTACAACATATTTCTTATATAGTGAGTGACTGTATTTTTTTTTTTTTTTTTTTTTTTTTTGCGGTACGCGGGCCTCTCACTGTTGTGGCCTCTCCCGTTGCGGAGCACAGGCTCCGGACCGCAGGCTCAGTGGCCATGGCTCACGGGCCTAGCCGCTCCGCGGCATGTGGGATCTTCCCAGACCGGGGCACGAACCCGTGTCCCCTGCATCCGCAGGCGGACTCTCAACCACTGCGCCACCAGGGAAGCCCGAGTGACTGTATTTTTCAAAGATGGCATTTTATACATGTGGTTTGGTTTACCTAGATGAGAACATGTAGGCTGACTTGTTAACTACTTCTAGATTCTCTGAGCTCTAATACAAGGAATGAATTTTGAAATGTTCTGCCAGACATTTAAAAAAATATTCAAACTTCCACTGAAGTTAGAGAGTCCAGTGAAGCCTGCACACCCTCACCCAGACCCACCAGTTACGTGCTGCCATACCTGCTTTCTCTCTCAACACATACGCCTTCTGGAACCACTGGAAGCCCAGTTGTAGGGGCTGCGCTCTCCGCAGCGCCCTCTCCTTAGAGCCAGGGCGCCTCCCACACAGCCCCTGGGAAGCGCCCCGGGATGTGTCCCACGCCGGCAGGAACCAGCGTTCCTTTGGCCGGTGGGTCCTTAGAGCACCGACTCTCCCATCGGTCATTTTGGCGCTGACATTGGCGTTGTGTGTGTTGCTCTCAGATTCTGGACAGCAGCAGCCAAGTTCAGTGGGTAACCAGTCCCATTCTGCATCAGATCCAGGGCCCATAAGAGCCACGGCCCCCATGTGGCGCTGCAGCCGAATCATGCACATGCAGCGGGAGCTGCACCCGACCCTGCTGTCTTCCCTGGAAGGCATCGTCGATCAGATGGTCTGGTTCCGGGAAAACTGGCACGAGGAGGTATGTGATGTGGTCTCGGGGGTGCTGGCATCCTGCGGAGGGGATGGATCGTTTGGAATGCTTTCATGGCCGTGTTCTCTTGAGACTACCTGCCTGGTTGCGTGTATGTTTGTTGTTGGATTGAACGGTGGAACAGCAAATACTTCAGGTCTGCACGCTAGCGCTGCCTTAATATTGGAAGCAGAAGACTTCAAAAGGAGATGAGATTGAGAAAGCCATTTCTGGCCTTAAAATGCTTACTTTGTTCGCGTGTATGAGCTTAATCACTGAAATGCCACCACTGACCAGGGAGCAGCGATGGTGTGGGCAGGGCTCACTCACTGGCCGCTCGTCTCCAGGAGCTGGGAGCTGGTTCTCAGGCCACAACCTTAGTGGCGGTGATAGAATAATCAGGCTTTGTTGCCCAGATATTTGTCTGGTTGGCCACAAGCCCCCTCGTTAGTACTGTGTTATTTTGTGTGTGTGCAGAGTACACTGAAGTGATCTGAAAATAGGTTTTTTTCCTTGGTTGCTCAACAGAAAGGTATGTGTATGATGCAAAAAGTGGGGTCTTGGGTCTTTTTTTTTTTTTTCTTAAAATGTTCAGGACAGTTGCTTCTCATTGTTAAGAACACAGCTCATGGCATGAGTGTCCGGGCGGCCCCCTGGTTCTGCACAGTCTGGTGCTGACGCCTGCTGTGCGCCAGGTGCCGAGAAGAGCTTTGTCAGTGGTGGGGCCGGGTGGGCGGGGCAGGTCCTTTTTGGTTGGTGGGTGGGTTGCTTGAATGGAGAGCTCTGTTGTGCAAGCTGCCTCGGGTCTCTTTCCCCCAGGTTCTCAGGCAGCTCCAGCAGGGCCTGGCGAAGTGCTACTCTGTCGCATTTGAGAAAAGCGGAGCAGTGTCAGATGCCAAGATTACGCCCCATACTCTCAACTTCGTCAAGAAGCTGGTGAGCACGTTCGGGGTGGGTCTGGAGAACGTGTCCAACGTCTCGACCATGTTCTCCAGCGCGGCCTCCGAGTCCTTGGCCCGGCGCGCACAGGCCACCGCACAGGACCCTGTCTTCCAGAAGCTGAAGGGCCAGTTCACAACCGGTGAGTCCTGATCCAAGGGAGCTCCCACTCAACGTTTTTCCTCCGTCTTAGCATCTAAGTTAACCACATCCGTTCGTTTTCATGAGCACAGTACCGGGCGAGCTGGTTAGACTGTGTTTAAAATACAGACTGGATCACAAGGAAACTGACATTCCCCGCCTGGGACTGCACGTCCTTCCCTCCTGTGAAAGGTCAAGGTTTCAGGGCCAGAGCACCGGGCTCCCTGTCAGGTTAGACACAGGGTTTTAGGACAGACCTGCTTCTGCTCCCCCGTCTCTCCTTCTGCTTGGTTTTCATGGGAAAACGCAACAGGGTAAGGTGAGGCAGTAAGACCCAACGGTGCAGGGCCCGAGGTGACAGGTAAGGTTCAGACCTGTAGTGGATTCTGGTGGCAAGATGATAAGGAAGTTGTGTTTCTGATCCTGTCCCCAGTTCAGGTTCATGCATTTCCCTAGACCCACAGGAACCCCACCTCTTTCTGCATGATCTGAGGTGAACGGTCCAGTCTCCCTCAGCCCAAACCCTCATCTGTCGTAGGGACCCTCGTCCCCCCAGTGTACACACAGGCACAGCTGCATCCCCTGGAGCTTGTGCTTGTGTGGTCTGTCATCCTCTGAAAAAGGAAGAGTCTGAGATGAAAGTTTCATGGAAACCATCATATATTACTTAAAAGAAGTGATATTTAGTGTATCTTTATTTTAAAATGTCCAGATCATTAAATCAAATGTGGTCTGAAATAGAGAATTAGAAGTGGAACAAATCATCCGGATTCTGATGTGAAAAAAATGACAAACACTGAAACTTGAAAGAAGGACAGCTATGAGGCTCTGACCAACCACAACGTGTAGCGAGTTTCAGATACTTAAATCAAGAGCTGTCCAACGCCTCTTGTCATGTGCCCCCAGGGAGGACCGTCTCTGGGTTTTAGCACTGTGTTCTGGTCTAGAAAGTGGAGGAGAGTTGTTCCTTCATCTCCAGCAACATTGCATGCATTGGGTACTAGCTCCAAGTCTTTAAGGAGGTAGAAGGGAGTTCAAAACAGTACATTAAATTTATCTCAGAGAAGACTTATTTACAAGCAAAAACTTATACCCAAGTGTTGATAGCCGCTTTATTTGTAATAGCTCCAAACTGAAGTCCACCCAAATGCCCCTCTAAGGAGAATGGATACACAACGTGTGGTATTTCCATACTCATGTAAAGCAAATAAAGAGGAGTTAACAGCAGCTTAGGTGGACTTCGAAGAAATTATGCTGGATGCAGAAAGCCAGCCTCAAAAGGATTCCTGCTGCACGCTGCTTAAGTATGAGACACTTGTGAGATAGCGTAATAATCAAGATGGAGGCCAGAGTAGTGGGAGCCAGGCGTCAGGGATGCGGGGGGGGAGGTGGCTGTGGCTCTGAGAGGCTTTGGGCGTCCTTGGTGATGGACGGTGAGCATCTTGGTCACGGTGCTGGTTTGGCGCTCCCTACATGGCATCTCACGGAGACACACGTGCACGCGCGCACACACAGGACACGTATTTGAATCAGCCCTGGGGGTTATGCCAAAGCCTTGGTTTCGGAAAGGGGTGTGTGGCCCTCCCTGTACATTTCTTTGCACTCCTGTGAATCTATATTCATTTCAAAATAAAAGTTAACGAAAAGTAACGAACAAAAATCCATTACATGAATGTCAGGCCTGAGCTTGGTAACACCTTCCTGATCCAGAGCTGAGAAGGAGCAGCCCCTGTGTGCAGCTGCCTGCGTCCTGGCTGGGTGGCCTCTGCCGTAGCTCTGCCGGGGAGCCTGGGTGGAAACCTGCCTCCTCGTGTTGGTGCATGGGGACCTCTCCAGCCACCCGCTTGTGTGAAGTCATGCTAGAGTTAAAGGGAAACCAGAGAAATGCTGTGAAAAAAACCCCACACAGTAAAAGTGCATTGACTTTCAGGGGCTTCCCTGGTGGCACAGTGGTTAAGAATCCACCTGCCAATGCAGGGGACACGGGTTCGAGCCCTGGTCCAAGAAGATCCCACATGCTGCGGAGCAACTAAGCCCGTGCACCACAACTACTGAGCCTGTGTGCCACAAGTACTGAAGCCCGTGCGTCTGGAGCCTATGCTCCACCACAAGAGAAGCCACCACTATGAGAAACCCGTGCACTGCGACGAAGAGTAGCCCCCGCTTGCCGCAACTAGAGAAAGCCTGTATGCAGCAACGAAGACCCAACGCAGCCAAAAATAAATAATGTAATTTTTTTTAAAAGTACATTGACTTTCATAAAACTGATGACCCTGTACACAATTGAGGTCACGCGTGGGCGTGATGATTAGAACTGCTGGAGTAGCGGGGTGCTGTGCTGAGGGCCTTAATGCGTGCTACCTTGTTTAACTTAATCCTTGAGGGTCCATGCTATTTATATCTGTCCTGTGACTTACAGTGCTTTGCTGCAGACTAGACGTGAGATGTGTCTGTTTCCTGCCTGGGAGGTGCTTGAGCTGTGGTTTTTGTAGTGAATTAGAAATAGCCCAAATGACTAAAAATGTTTCTAATCATATTTTATTTTACAGATTTTGACTTCAGTGTTCCAGGTTCCATGAAGCTTCATAATCTTATTTCTAAACTGAAAAAGTGGATCAAAATTCTGGAGGCTAAAACCAAGCAACTTCCAAAATTCTTCCTCATAGAAGAAAAGTGCCGGTTTTTGAGCAATTTCTCAGCACAGACAGCTGAGGTAGAAATTCCTGGGGAATTTCTGATGCCAAAGCCGACACATTACTACATCAAGATCGCCCGGTGAGTGAGCCCGACCTGGCCCGGGATCACCAAAACCTTCCCCAGCAGACCCCCCAGGCAGAGCTGGCCAGCGGGTCACACTGTAATTCCCTCCCCTCTGCACTCCTTCCCCCAAAACGGGAGAGGACACAGTGTTGCTCTAGGATATGAGTACCTTTAAAGGGTCTGGTCTAACCACTGGGTTCAGTGTCTTGTTTGAGTCAAGCTTTTGTTTGCTCTCAAAAGAACCCTTTCTGAATCCCCATGGAACTTGACAAAGTATAGTTTCGCAGTCTTCTGTAAACTCAAAGCACAGGATTCAAAAGAATCAGACAATGGTCAAATTTACCAGAGCGAAGCAAGTTGCATCTCATTTAAAATGTAAAGTGAGCTGTGAAGGGGCGACCCTTAATGGTCAGGTGTTTCCTCCAAACCTGACCCGTCCTGGCCGCCCCCTCCCCCTCCTGCCGTCAGCGTGCTCAGGCCCACGGCCCACGCTCGCTCCTCGGGCACCTGGTCCTCTGCCCCAGCGCCAGCCAGTGGGGCCCGTGCCGTCGTGGCTGCTGGACTCCTCTGGGCCGGTTAGCGCCCGTCTCTGGCTGCTGAGGCTGGACCCTCGGCGTGCCTGTTTGAAACTTCCAGCTTCGCCTTCTCTTCCTCCTCTCGTTTTCCCTCCGATACTGTGGCACGACTGCCTTGTCGCAGTGAGGTGGGGTGTAAATGACAAACCGCCGCTGTCGTACGGTCTGTTTTCCAGGACGGTTCTGACAGCCGCTTCTGTAGAGCTCCATTTTCTTCTCCAAGGAAAGGCTTGGAAGTTGCGGCTCGGGGCGTTGGTGTCTGATTGTCCACTCCTCCCGGCAGGTTTATGCCCCGGGTGGAGATTGTGCAGAAGCACAACACGGCAGCCAGGAGGCTGTACATCCGCGGGCACAACGGAAAGATCTACCCATACCTGGTCATGAACGACGCCTGCCTGACGGAGTCGCGGCGGGAGGAGCGCGTGCTGCAGCTGCTCCGCCTGCTCAACCCCTGCTTGGAAAAGAGGAAGGAAACCACCAAGAGGCACTTATTCTTCACAGGTACCAGCACGGCCCAGGGGCTGCACAGCGACACCCGGCAGCCTGTGCCGTCTGTGTCAGCAGCTGCGAGTCTCTGAGCCCCGCCAGGTGGGGGCAGGCGGTAGGCTGAGGGCTGGTGCCTGCAGGGGCCCTGCTCCTGGAGGGAGGGGACACCTCCACCCCTGGGGCCTGAGGCTCCTCCCCGCAGGACGGGCGCCCAATGAGGACTTGTCTGGAGAAGGAGGCCCTGGGCCCGTGCACACGGCCCTCCTCACTTCCCCAGGAATCTTCCCAGGCTCTGGCGATGCCCGGCCGAGTAGAGGGCTTGTTGGGCGTGTGCTCACGGCACGTGGCAGTTTTTAAGTGCAGTCTCAGATCTGCTCCGGGACACAGCCTGCAGTGTGTGGGCACCGCCTGAGGTGCTGCCTGGGAGTCAAGGAGCCCCGGGCAGGCCACAGAAATCTCAGGCAGGCAGCAACCAGCAACCTTGAGTGAGGTCTTCCCAGAACCAAGTTGTCGTGGGTGAATTGTGAGTCTGTAGTAAGAGGTGTAGCTGAGCTGCCTGTAATCCCACCCAGAGGCGGGAGCTGTTGTTACACTTCAGCATGAATCCCCAGTTTAGGAGCCCATTGCAACGCGTATTATCTGGTCCTGTACGGAACTTTCTTCTGCCAGCTAAGTTGTGATCCAGCCTATTCTGACCTAAAATCTCTTGCCCTTAAGTTCAACATCCCCAAAATAAGAAGTACATTTAAAAAAAAAAAACAGGTCTGTAGAAAGCTGTGTGCATTTTCACATGAATGTAACGTGATCTACCGTGTTGGTCCCAGCTGTGCTAGTTGGTTGTTCTTTGCTGCTTCCAAAGAAACAAGCTCCTGGTTAGCTCCAGGTGGTGGTCCGTGTACGTCCCCTGGAGTCCTGTAGGAATTTCTTCATGGGTTGAAGCCATGGCAACGGGCCAGTAGCCAAGCTTTAACTGGCGTTAGACTGAATCAACTCTCAATTAGAAGTCAGAGGCATCGTGTGCCCAACACCCCCCCGCAGGCTGGCAGACTTGGCTCAGAGCTGTGCCGCTCAGCTCCAGAGCACTTGGCGGCACAGCCTCCTTGTTCTTCTCGTGAGGTTGCCTAGTGAGGCCTTCCTGGTCACCTGTGCCTTAAACGCAGGTCACGGGCGGCTTGGGCTCCGGCCCTGCTAGACGGAGCCTCAGGCCGTGGGCTGAGGCCACCGCGCCATGTGACCGCGCTCTCCCGGCTTCACCCGCGCCTCTGCCCCAGCGCTGGGCTGTGAGCCCCGCTCTCATCTGCCTGTCTCTCCCCTCTCTCCTCAGTCCCGCGCGTGGTGGCCGTGTCCCCGCAGATGCGCCTGGTGGAGGACAACCCATCCTCACTCTCCCTGGTGGAGATCTACAAGCAGCGCTGTGCCAAGAAGGGCATCGAGCACGACAACCCCATCTCCCGCTACTATGACCGCCTGGCCACCGTGCAGGCGCGCGGGACGCAGGCCAGCCACCAGGTGCGGGGGCACCGGGGCCGGGGCCGGGCAGGGGGTCCAGTTGGACTGGTGAAGTGGCCGTGGGCCTTGGTGAAGGGGCCTTTGCCGCAGACCATTTGTTGTAACAGGACAGAGAGGTACGTTTCAACCTTGCAGAGCCTCATAGTCCTTTACCTGCACTTGCAGAGAGGCCCAGATGTCAGAATTTTAAGAGTAACTTCATGGCAGGTTCATTTGGCCAACAAACCAGGTGTAGGTGATGGGAGGCTGTCTCCCCATGTAGTGTTCACGTTTGTCTGGTTTGCTGCAGGGCCTTAAGGTGCCACACAGTCTCTGTACCACATGTACATTCTAAAATACAGAAAGTGGGGAACCCTGAAACACGTCGGGCCGGCTGTTTTTGTCGCCTAGGGTGGCAGCACAGTGCCCCCCACCGAGTCCTGGACGGCTCTCGGCTGCACCCGTCAGGTGGACGAAGGTCCCTCTCCATCTGCAGGTTCCTGCCCTTGATGGATAGCAGGACAGGGGTGGCCCCTGGATGAGAAAGTTTTATCCAGAATTGTCTGCGTCACCAAAAGGCATCTCTTCGGGCCATTCTCTGGATGCCTCTGGCGTCCTTCCTGTGTTTCCCGAGAGGGCCTCATGGTTTCTAGGAGAGACACCCTAGAGCTGGAAGCTGTGACTTGCCTCTGTTCTCCCGGGGACTGGTCTACATTAATCTGGGTCCCAGAGGACTTGGTTTAGGAGGATGGAGCCCACAGGTGCTCGTTTCACCCACTGCGGCAGTGCTCAGGGCACAGGGTCTTGTGTAAGCCTCCACCTTCTTGCCGGTAAAGCAGGTGGGATTCCTCTGTTCTGGTTGGCCTCTGTGGAGCATGGGCAGTTTTGGGGTGTTTGTGGGAGATGAATGGATTGGATTCTTCAGGCTGCATGTACCTTTTCACAGTGTGGAAGCCATCAAGTCCTGTCTGCAAATACATGGCTACCTCAGAATGCCCTATCGCTTTGTAAAGATGGAGCTGATGACTGGTCCAGCGTAGAAACAGTGCTAGGGTCCTGCTGGGCCAGCTGGAGATGCTGACAATACAAATAATCCCAGCTTGGTTCCCTCTTCTTAGTCTTTGTCCCCTAGTTTGTTTTGTTATTAACTCTGCTGCTTCATCCTTTGCAGTTTTTTATAACACCTTTGGGTATTATAATTGGGATATTATTCACATGCCATAAAATTTCCCCTTTAAGATGTACGATTTAGGGGCTTCCCTGGTGGCGCAGTGGTTGAGAGTCTGCCTGCTGATGCAGGGGACACAGGTTTGTGCCCCGGTCCAGGAAGATCCCACATGCCGCGGAGCGGCTGGGCCCATGAGCCATGGCCGCTGGGCCTGCGTGTCTGGAGCCTGTGCTCCGCAACGGGAGAGGCCACAACAGTGAGAGGCCGGCGTACCGCAAAAAAAAAAAAAAAAAAAGGTGTACAATTTAATGTTTTCAGTATTCACAGAGTTAGTCATCACCACTATCTATCTTTAAAACATTTCATCACCCGAAAAAAACTTCATACCTGTTCCTAGTCACTCCCTATTCTTCTCTGTCCCCACCCCTGGTGACCACAGATCTTTCTGTCTCTGTGAATTTGCTTATTCTGGGTGCATCATGGGATCGGAATCATACAACATGTGATCTTCAATGTCTGGCTTCTTTCATTGAGCGTGTTCTCAAGGTTATCTGTGTTGTAGCATGTGTCAGTAGTTTCTTTTATTGCTGATTATTCCCTTGTATAAATATAACACATTTAATTTATCTGTTCATGAGTTGATAGACTTTAGCTTGTTTATACTGTTATGATTAATGCTGCTGTGAACATTTGTGTACCTGTTTTTGTGCGGGCCTGTGTTTTCATTTCTCTTGGATATATACCTAGGAGTAGAATTGCTGGGTTACATGGTAACTCTTATGTTTAACATTCTGATGAACTGCCAAACTGTTTTCCAAAGTGACCGCAATATATGAGGGTTCTAATTTCTCCACATTCTTAACAGTGCTTAGTATTGTCTTTTTGTCTTTTTGATTATAGCCATCCTAGTGGGTGTGAAGTGCTAGCTCATTTTGGTTTGATAACCAGTGATGCTGAGTATTTTTTCATTTGCTAATTGGCTGTTTGCATATTTTCTTTGGAGAAAACTCTGTTCAGGTCCTTTGCTTGTTTTTAAATTGGGTGATTTGTCTTTTTATTGTTGATTCTAAGAATTCTTCATATGTTCTGGGTGTAAGTGACTTGGTACAGGTGACATCACCTTCTTGGCTGTGTATCGGCCATGTTGTCCTGCTTCTTTTCATGCCTCATAACTTTCTATTGAAAACTGATGTTTTGGATAATATAATGTGGCAACTCTAGAAATCACATCCTTCCCCCCAAGGTTCGTTGTTGTTGCTGTTTGTTTTAGTGACTTTCCTGGGCTGATTCTCTCCAGGATGCCATTGAGGAATATCCAAAACCAAACTCACCAACTCTCCTTAGAGGACGTGACCACTCCTCACACAAGTGCAGCCACTGAGGTGTCTTCTCAGTTAGCCCAGCGGCCAGCCAGTGATTTACAGAGATATTCTTTTTTTTTTGAATTTTTGAATTTTATTTATTTTTTTATACAGCAGGTTCTTATTAGTTATCCATTATATATATATATTAGTGTATATATGTCAATCCCAATCTCCCAATTCATCACACCCCCACCCCCACCATTTTCCACCCTCGGTGTCCATACATTTGTTCTCTACATCTGTGTCTCTGTTTCTGCCCTGCAAACCGGTTCATCTGTACCATTTTTCTAGGTTCCACATATATGTGTTAATATACGATATTTGTTTTTCTCTTTCTGACTTTCTTCACTCTGGATGACAGTCTCTAGATTCATCCACATCTCTACAAATGACCCAATTTCGTTCCTTTTTATGGCTGAGTAATATTCCATTGTATGTATGTACCACATCTTCTTTATCCATTCATCTGTCAATGGTCATTTAGGTTGCTTCCATGGCCTGGCTATTGTAAATAGTGCTGCAGTGAACATTGGGGTGCATGTGTCTTTTTGAATTATGGTTTTCTCTGGGTATATGCCCAGTAGTGGGATTGCTGGGTCATATGGTAATTCTATGTTTAGTTTTTTAAGGAACGTCCATACTGTTCTCCGTAGTGGCTGTATCAATTTACATTCCCACCAGCAGTGCAAGAGGGTTCCCTTTTCTCCACACCCTCTCCAACATTTGTTGTTTGTAGATTTTCTGATGATGCCCATTCTAACTGGTGTGAGGTGATAACTTATTGTAGTTTTGATTTACATTTCTCTAATAATTAGTGATGTTGAGCAGCTTTTCATGTGCTTCTTGGCCATCTGTATGTCTTCTTTGGAGAAATGTCTATTTAGGTCTTCTGCCCATTTTTGGATTGGGTTGTTTGTTTTTTCTAATATTGAGCTGCATGAGCTGTTTATATACTTTGGAGATTAATCCTTTGTCCATTGATTTGTTTGCAACTATTCTCTCTCATTCTGAGGGTTGTCTTTTCGTCTTGTTTGTGGTTTCCTTTGCTGTGCAAAAGCTTTTAAGTTTCATTAGGTCCCATTTGTTTATTTTTGGTTTTATTTCCATTACTCTAGGAGGTGGATCAAAAAAGATCTTGCTGTGATTTATGTCAAAGAGTGTTTGTTCTATGTTTTCCTCTAAGAGTTTTATAGTGTCCAGTATTACATTTAGGTCTGTAATCCATTCTGAGTTTATTTTTGTGTGTGACGTTAGGGAGTGTTCTAATTTCATTCTTTTACATGTAGCTGTCCAATTTTCCCAGCACCACTTATTGAAGAGGCTGTCTTTTCTCCATTGTATATCGTTGCCTCCTTTCTCATAGATTAGTTGACCGTAGGTGCGTGGGCTTTCTATCTTGTTCCATTGATCTATATTTCTGTTTTTGTGCCAGTTCCATATTGTCTTGATTACTGTAGCTTTGTAGTATAGTCTGAAGTGAGGGAGTCTTAATTCCTCCAGCTCCACTTTTTTCCCTCAAGACTGCTTTGGCTATTCAGGGTCTTTTGTGTCTCCATACAAATTTTAAGATTTTTTGTCCTAGTTCTGTAAAAACTGCCATTGGTAATTTGATAGGGAGTGCTTTGAACCTGTAGATTGCTTTGGGTAGTATAGTCATTTTTGTAATATTGATTCTTCCAATCCAAGAACATGGTATATCTCTCCATCTGTTGGTATCATCTTTAATTTCTTTCATCAGTGTCTTATAGTTTTCTGCATATAGGTCTTTTGTCTCCCTAGGTAGGTTTATTCGTGGGTATTTTATTCTTTTTGTTGCAATGGTAAATGGGAGTGTTTCCTTAATTTCTCTTTCAGATTTTTCATCATTAGTATACAGGAATGCAAGAGATTTCTGTGCATTAATTTTGTATCCTGCAACTTTACCAACTTCATTGATTAGCTCTAGTAGTTTTTTGGTGGCATCTTTAGGATTCTCTACGTATAGTATCATGTCATCTGCAAACGGTGACAGTTTTACTTCTTTTCCAATTTGTATTCCTTTTATTTCTTTTTCTTCTCTGATTGCTGTGGCTAGGACCTCCAAAACTATGTTGAATAATAGTGGTGAGAGTGGACATCTTTGTCTTGTTCCTGATCTTAGCGGAAATGCTTTCCGTTTTTCACCATTGAGAATGATGTTTGCTGTGGGTTTGTTGTATATGGCCTTTATTATGTTGAGGTAGGTTCCCTCTATGCCCACTTTCTAGAGAGTTTTTATCATAAATGGGTATTGAATTTTGTCAAAAGCTTTTTCTGCATCTATTGAGATGATCATATGGTTTGTATCACGTTGATTGATTTGCGTAAATTGAAGAATCCTTGCATCCCTGGGATAAATCCCACTTGATCATGGTGTGTGATCCTTTTAATGTGTTGTTGGATTCTGTTTGCTAGTATTTTATTGAGGATTTTTGCATCTATATTCATCAGTGATATTGGTCTGCAATTTTCTTTTTTTGTAGTGTCTTTGTCTGGTTTTGGTATCAGGGGGATGGTGGCCTCGTAGACTGAGTTTGGGAGTGTTCCTTCCTCTGCAATTTTTTGGAAGAGTTTCAGAAGGATGGGTGTTAGCTCTTCTCTAAATGTTTGATAGAATTCACCTGTGAAGCCATCTGGTCCTGGACTTTTGTTTGTTGGAAGATTTTTAATCACAGTTTCAATTTCATTACTTGTGATTGGTCTGTTCCTATTTTCTGTTTCTTCCTGGTTCAGTCTTGGAAGGTTGTACCTTTCTAAGAATTTGTCCATTTCTTCCAGGTTGTCCATTTTATTGGCATAGAGTTGCTTGTAGTAGTCTCTTAGGATGCTTTGTATTTCTGTGGTGTCTGTTGTAACTTCTCCTTTTCATTTCTAATTTTATTGATTTGAGTCCTCTCCCTCTTTTTCTTGATGAGTCTGGCTAATGGTTTATCAATTTTGTTTTGTTTATCTTCTCAAAGAACCAGCTTTTAGTTTTATTGATCTTTGCTAATGTTTTCTTTGTTTCTATTTCATTTATTTCTGCTCTGATCTTTATGATTTCTTTCCTTCTGCTAACTTTGGGTTTTGTTTGTTCTTTCTCTAGTTCTTCAGGTGTAAGGTTAGATTGTTTATTTGGGATTTTTCTTGTTACTTGAGGTAGGCTTGTATAGCTATAAACTTCGCTCTTAGAGCTGCTTTTGCTGCATCCCATAGGTGTTGGATCATCGTGTTTTCATTGTCATTTGTCTGTAGGTATTTTTTGATTTCTTCAGTGATCTCTTGGTTATTTAGTAACGTATTGTTTAGCCTCCATGTGTTTGTGTTTTTTACGTTTTTTTCCTTGTAATTCATTTCTAATCTCATAGTGTTGTGGTCAGAAAAGATGCTTGATATGATTTCAGTTTTCTTAAATTTACTGAGTCTTGATTTGTGACCTAAGATGTGATCTATCCTGGAGAATGTTCCATGTGCACTTGAGAAGAAAGTGTAATCTGTTTTTGGATGGAATGTCCTATAAATATCAATTAAATCTGTCTGGTTTATTGTGTCATTTGAAGCTTGTGTTTCCTTATTTATTTTCTGTTTGGATGATCTGTCCATTGGTGTAAGTGAGGTATTAAAGTCCCCCACTATTATTGTGTTACTGTCGATTTCCTCTTTTATAGCTGTTAGCAGTTGCCTTATGTATTGAGGTGTTCCTATGTTGGGTGCATATATATTTATAATTGCTATATCTTCTTCTTGGATTGATCCCTTGATCATTATGTAGTGTCCTTCCTTGTCTCTTGTCACATTCTTTATTTTAAAGTCTATTTTATCTGATATGAGTATTGCTACTCCAGCTTTCTTTTGATTTCCATTTGCATGGAATATCTTTTTCCATCCCCTCACTTTCAGTCTGAATGTGTCCCTAGGTCTGAAGTGGGTCTCTTGTAGACAGCATATATGGGTCTTGTTTTTGTATCCTTTCAGCAAGCCTGTGTCTTTTGGTTGGAGCATTTAATCCATTCACGTTTAAGGTAATTATCAATATGTATGTTCCTGTTACCATTTTCTTAATTGTTTTGGGTTACTTTTGTAGGTCCTTTTCTTCTCTTGTGTTTCCCACTTAGAGAAGTTCCTTTAGCATTTGTTGTAGAGCTGGTTTGGTGGTGCTGAATTCTCTTAGCTTTTGCTTGTCTGTAAAGCTTTTGATGTCTCCATCGAATCTGAATGAGATCCTTGCCGGGTAGAGTAGTCTTGGTTGTAGGTTCTTCCCTTTCATCACTTTAAATATGTCTTACCACTCCCTTCTGGCTTGTAGAGTTTCTGCTGAGAAATCAGCTGTTAACCTTATGGGAGTTCCCCTGTATGTTATTTGTCGTTTTTCCCTTGCTGCTTTCAATAGTTATTCATTGTCTTTAATTTTTGCCAATTTGATTACTATGTGTCTTGGCGTGTTTCTCCTTGGGTTTATCCTGTATGGGATCTCTGCCCTTCCTGGACTTGGGTGGCTATTTCCTTTCCCATCCTAGGGAAGTTTTCGACTATAATCTCTTCAAATATTTTCTCGGGTCCTTTATCTCTCTCTTCTCCTTCTGGGACCCCTGTAATGCGAATATTGTTGGGTTTAATGTTGTCCCAGAGGTCTCTTAGGCTGTCTTCATTCTTTTTTCTTTATTCTGTTCCGCAGCAGTGAATTCCACCATTCTGTCTTCCAGGTCACTTATCCGTTCTTCTACCTCAGTTATTCTGCTATTGATTCCTTCTAGTGTAGTTTTCATTTCAGTTACTGTATTGTTCATCTCTGTTTGTTTGTTCTAAATTCTTCTACGTCTTTGTTATACATTTCTTGCATCTTCTCGATCTTTGCCTCCATTCTTTTTCCGAGGTCCTGAATCATTTTCACTATCGTTATTCTGAATTCTTTTTCTGGAAGACTGCCTATCTCCACTTCATTTAGTTGTTTTTCTGGGGTTTTATCTTGTTCCTTCATCTGGTACATAGCCCTCTGCCTTTTCATCTTTTTTATCTTTCTGTGAATGTGGTTTTTGTTCCACAGGCTGCAGGACTGTAGTTCTTGCTTCTGCTGTCTGACCTCTGGTGGATGAGGCTATCTAAGAGACTTGTGCAAGTTTCCTGATGGGAGGGACTGGTGGTGGGTAGAGCTGGCTGTTGCTCTGGTGGGCAGAGCTCAATAAAACTTTAATCCCCTTGTCTGCTGATGGGTGGGGCTGTGTTCCCTCCCTGTTGGTTGTTTGGCCTGAGGCGACCCAGTACTGGAGCCTACCTGGACTCTTTCGTGGGGCTAATGACAGACTCTGGGAGGGCTCATGCCAAGGAGTACTTCCCAAAACTTCTGCTGCCAGTGTCCTTGTCCTCAAGGTGAGACACAGTCACCCCCCCACCTCTGCAGGAGACCCTCCAACACTAGCAGGTAGGTCTGGTTCAGTCTCCTATGGGGTCACTGCTCCTTCCCTGGGTCCCAGTGCACACATTGCTTTGTGTGTGCCCTCCAAGAGTGGAGTCTCTGTTTCCCCCAGACGTGTCGAAGTCCTGCAATCAAATCCCGCTAGCCTTCAAAGTCTGATTCGCTAGGAATTCTCCCTCCCGTTGTCAGACCCCCAGGTTGGGAAGCCTGCCGTGGGGCTCAGAACCTTCACTCCAGTGGGTGGACTTCTGTGGTATAAGTGTTCTCCAGTCTGTGAGTCACCCACCCAGCAGTTATGAGATTTGATTTTACTGTGATTGCACCCCTCCTACCGTCTCATTGTGGCTTCTCCTTTGTCTTTGGACGTGGGGTATCTTTTCTGGTGAGTTCCAGTGTCTTCCTGTCGGTGATCGTTCAGCAGTTAGTTGTGATTCTGGTGCTCTCACAAGAGGGAGTGAGAGCACGTCCTTCTACTCTGCCATCTTGAACCAATCACATACAGAGATTTTCTTAAATGCCTTGAATCAATAAGTTTTGGGCCTTTTTTGAGGGCCCCTGTGTGTGTGTGTCTGTGTGTGTGTATGGGGGGTAGCTCACAACCCCGCTGTAGCCTTCACCGCCTGCTTGTGCAGAATCTCGCCGTCAACCAGAAGTGAGAGCGTGGGCCTTCTGAGGTTTCTCATGAGCATGAGGCTGGCCTTCAGGGTTCCCAGGAATGTGGTGGAGCTTTTCAAAGCCCCCACGTTGTCTCACTCCCCAGCTTGTCCCTGGTCTGGCCGCCCTCTTGTGTGCTCTGAGTTCAAACAGACAAGCCCAGTAAATGGGAGTTTTTTTTGCAGAGGCTGCCGACAGGTCACCAGTGACCGTCCTCTGGGGATCAGGCCTTTCTGGGGTCACCACACCGATTCTGCCCACTCCAGTGGCTGTTAGCCTGCTTGTTTTTACAGCTGCCGAGGATACAAGGCTGTTGGTTTTCAGGGCCACTGTGGAGCTGGGGAGGAAGGGATGGGAATAGGACAATTAAACTGCCACGAAGCTCACTGTTCTCACCAAGATTCAGCCTTCTCTTTCTTGAATAAAAGTTGCTCAGATTGTCGCAAGCCTTTCATTTCCAGAGTTGTGGAAAAGTTTGTTTTGATGGGTTTTGGCAGTGTTCTCATTGCATTTACGGAGCAGTAGATTTTGGAAGTCCTCACTCTGCTATCTCAGAAGGGCTTCTTTCCATTTTGCTGATGAAGTGAACAGAAACAACGCGTGATTGGAAGTCTGCGTGGTTCTTGGTTGCTCACGGCCTGCATACTAGTGGTTTTCCAGAGCACATGGGTGTGGCTTAGCCCAGAAGAGACCTGTATCCTTTACCAGCTGGTCTAACGGGAGCCAGCTTAACTCAACAAGCTCTTTTTTGAGACCATCTCTAAGTATGTGATGTTTGAAACAGTATCGTGAGTCTTCCAGTGTAGAATTCAGTTTAAAGTGTTGTGTAACATCTAATCTCATTTTAAGACTAGCTCCTTCAGTTTATAAAACTTTTGTCTTTAATATTCTTGGTTACGAAGTATCCAGCTATTCTTTTGATCTTCTGTTCATCGGCCTGGTATATTCTGTGGTTGGTGAGTTATAGTATTCAGCTAATTACCTAAACTCTTGGTGAAACAGATCATTACACACCATGCAGCTGAGGCTTTTATTCGCAGAGCTCCATTGTTGCTTCGGGCATAAGACGTGGAACCTTGGAGGGAAATTGACCAATTTTGTGCATCCTCATGATTGGTCAAATGACACTGCGTATGCATTTGTCAGCAAAGTTCACTCAAGTGGTGCTAAGCAAGAAAGAAATTACAATATCAGAGTTTTCTTTTTGAAGGAAAAAAATAAGTGAATTTGATGGAAGAGTCATGGAGTGATGTGTCATTTCAGGTCCTTCGAGACATCCTCAAGGAAGTTCAGAGCAACATGGTGCCACGCAGCATGCTTAAGGAGTGGGCTCTGCACACCTTCCCCAACGCCACCGACTACTGGACCTTCCGGAAGATGTTCACCATCCAGCTTGCACTCATCGGCTTTGCGGAGTTCGTCTTGCATCTCAATAGACTCAACCCCGAGATGCTGCAGATCGCTCAGGTAACCTGATGTGAGCGGCCAGCCCTCCTGTAGAATCTGCGTCCTACTGTTTTAAGTTTCTGAAGCGTCTCCTTCTGAACTTTAGGACACCGGCAAACTGAACGTGGCCTACTTTCGATTTGATATAAACGATGCAACTGGAGACTTAGATGCCAACCGTCCTGTCCCTTTTCGCCTCACACCCAACATATCTGAGTTTCTGACCACCATCGGTGTCTCTGGCCCGTTGACCGCATCCATGATCGCCGTCGCCCGGTGCTTTGCCCAGCCCAACTTCAAGGTAGGTAAGGGGTCGTCTTGTGAGGAGCACAGACTGGGTAACTCTGCACGTGGTGGGCTCACAGGAGCCCCTGATCTGCAGACAAGGCAGGAGGAGGGAAGAGCATTCACAGCACATTCACTGGGGAAAAGGGGTTTAAAATGTTCGCTATCCATGAGTGTTTAGGATGCTGAACCCAGTTTACAAAGAGCAATCTAGAAGCCTCTATTGGATAATTTCCCCAGCTACTACCTCTGTGTGTCAGTTTTGTTTACTCCATTTTATAGCTACCTTCAGTTTCTCATTTTGCAAACCTTTCTGCTTAAGAGGGCAGGTGTGTCCGTGTTGGATGGCTCCTGTCTTACTGGGGCTACGGTGACGGGCCCTAAACAGACATGACTTGTGAGGCAAATAGTGAACCCCCATGAGATGCCACGTGGCAGATGCCCTTGGCCACGCCAGGGCTGTGACACTCTGCGCCTGGCACTGTGCTCGGGGAGGACAGACAGGGATTCAAATCCAGTTCATTCTCACCCTGATCCTGTCTCTCCACAGTTGGGGACGGAACACAATTTATTTTTTCTTTTAATTTCTGAGACCAGCTGTATTACTATTGGTTTGTTTGTTGTTTTCCCAGATAAGCAGTTTGTGTTTAGAGAAGGCTGCAGACACCAGTTGCTTTTGCAGAACCCTTACATAGAACAGGTTTTACATTATGGAATAATCTCTTAACTGTGAACCAGAACTTTGTGCTCTTTTTAATCTTCGGTTGCACATGCCCATCAGTGTGGGGTGCTGCTGTGGGATATAGTGATGAGCTGTTATGAACATGAGTGAGAACAAAGAGCCCACGGTTCCTTCTTGAGAAAGGAGTCTGCTCTGATGCAGGGAACAGCAGTGCACTTCTATCCACTTTGGCTTACGGCTTGAAATATGAGCTTCTCGTTTGTTTCCAGAACAATTGTTTCTATGCAATCAGGTAATTCTTAGAGTGGCATTTAATTGAAAACTTTAGGAAGAGTGAAGAAAGCCCTCCATATATTAAAGACCTGTTACGACTTGGAAAAACACTGGGAGTTACTCTGCACAGTCTGAGCTGGTGTAGACGGGAGGGAACTGGGCCTTCTCCAAACTCTGGGCCCAAACGTAGTGACTGCCTTTACGTTAGGCTAATATAGAGACCATGCTGTGTGGGAAGCTCCTTTAAAAACACATTCTGTTGGGGCCAAGTAACACAGAATAAAACCCTCAGCATGTCAGTCGAAGTTACTTTAAAGCAGCCCTGGTGCCTCACGAAGCTCCCGCGTCCTTTGATGGTGACAATGGGCTGAGGTCCCATGTTGTGGTTCAGGAGGACCTGTGCACGGTGTGCCCGTCGTGGGAACGCCATCTTGTCGGTGATGTCAGTGCCACCGCTGGCCTCTGGGTCCCCGGCCCTTCTCTAGTCCCCTCCCCCGGGTGCTTCTCACCTTCCTGCTGCAGCCACCACCTCCCCACCCTGTGGACCCAGTTCCCACAGTTCCCTGACCCCAGGGGAAGCGGCAGCCGCTGGCCCCTCCCTCCCTCCCCCTCCCTCCCTCTTTCTTCAGCTTAGAATCCACGGGGTGCCATCACGCGTGTCTGGCTGCGGTGGCCCCACCAGCGTGCCTGTGGCACCTGGCCCCGGTTGCTGAGGCTGATGGCCCGTCGGCCGCTATGGCTGAGCCCCTCACTTGGGGAGCTGCCCTCGGGGCTGTTGTTGGTTAAGCGCGGACCGTTCTGTTCTCTCCCCACCCAGGTGGACGGCATCCTGAAAACCGTGCTTCGGGACGAGATCATCGCTTGGCACAAAAAGACGCAGGAGGACACGTCATCTCCTCTGTCAGCTGCCGGGCAGCCCGAGAACATGGACAGCCAGCAGCTGGTTTCCCTCGTCCAGAAGGCTGTCACGGCCATCATGACCCGCCTGCACAACCTTGCCCAGTTCGAGGGCGGGGAGAGCAAAGTGAACACCCTGGTGGCCGCCGCCAACAGCCTGGACAATCTGTGCCGTATGGACCCCGCCTGGCACCCCTGGCTGTGAGCGCGGCCGCGGCTGGCCGGGAGGGCGGTTGCTCGCCTGACAGTTGGAGGGGGACGAGCATCAGGAAGGTGAGGCCGTTCGAGGGGGGAGCTGAGACTTACCCCCAGCTTTTCAAGTAAAGACGCCAGGGTTCCCTCGTGCAGAATTTATGAATTCTTTTTTACTGAGTTCCTCCCTCCGTGTGAATGTACAGATTGAACTGTAGAAAACGCTTCTGTGTCGTCATTTTTAACTTTCAGAAGTTACACCTCCCAGGAGCTTCGTGCTTTTGTACAGAACTTCGTAACAAGTGTACAGAAAACCCACTTAGTTGGAGAACAGGAAATTACGAACGAACTGTGTTGGATTTTCTCTGAGCACAAACTTTTACGCTGTACGTAACCAGCCTCGGGAGCCTCACTGAGCAGCCGACTGGATGGACGAGGCCCGGGGCCCCAAGGGCCGCCCACTTCCCCTGCGTTCAGAGTCGGATTCCTCTGGGGAGACAGCACTGCAGGGCTGGCGGAGAACCTTGCTCTACAGGCTGGCTCTCTGGATGTCTTCTAGACATTGCTGTCACTGTACTTGGAAAAAAGGAACACTTTTTCCTTCTTAATTTAGAAAGAAGCAACGAAGTTTTGTTCGTTAACTCCAGTCTGTTATGTTCACATTTTTATAAATATGAGCCTTGAGAATGTTCTATATGAATTTGTACAGTGTGATTTTTTTTAGAATAAATATTTTATAAAAGGATGAGTTGTTTCCGTGAGGTGTTCCCTCTGCCCCTCAGGGCCCCAGGCCAGCGCGGCCTGTGCCCCAGTGTGGCTCCACGGTGACGGTCACGTGCGTCCAGGCAGGGTCTCGGCTGGGACTTGGGTCTGAACCACTCGGCGTGTGCTGTGATGCTGACCAGAAGTGCTGGTCCCGACTGATGGCGTCAGAGATGCCCAGGGATCTGGTCCCTTCAGCTGTGTTCACGTGTTTCAGGGCTGCTGCTGTGTAACCTGTGTGCGAAGGGGAGACGCCCAGAGGCCTCATCCTGGACCTGCGTCCCTGGCGGAGCTGTTCCCGGTGCCTGGAGCCCCACCCCTCGCCTCAGCTCCACCAGCTCGTTGGCCTTCAGCCCCTCCACCGGCACCTCAGGTACGGAGTGAACCAAGCAGCAGAGCCCTGCCCTGGAAAACACTGGAGGGACGGTTCCCCAGCACAGGCCGTGCTGTCAGCAGGAGGAGAAACTGAGGCAGGACGGAGGAAGGGGTTGTGACTTTAAAATTACGATTCTGAATTTAGAAGGACTCGCCCCTTTGGGAAGTGTACCACATGTGCAGTGAGGAGGACAGCCTCTGAACAGCTCAGGGCCCAGACAGCAAGGCCCCCTCGGGGTCGGGGCCCTTGACCCCGAGGCCTGCCCTGTACCCCAGTGTCCCAGGCTAGCACAGGGTGAAGCCTGCAGCTGAGTTCACCCAAACCTCACCACAAGTCCAGTCCAGGGGGCGTAAACAAACGTGCTAGAAGCAGCGAAAGCTTGAGACTGTGGTGGCGCTGGGTTAGGACTGGGGTGCCAGCGCATTTGGGGTGGGTGGGACCGATGGCTACAACTTGAGGTCACCGTGCTGGTCTCCAGTCCTGGGAAACAGGTGGGCCCACAGCCACTCCACTGCACAGAGAGGTGCAGCTCAGGGTGAGCAGCTCCTCCACGGTCCAGAGTCCCAGAGCCAGTCGTGGAGGAATGGCCTAAACCTCATCCAGCTGGACTCTGGCCCCCGAGGCTACACCCTAGAGCATGGATGGAGGCTGAGGGGCCGGGTTTTGCCCAATTGACTGGACTCTCCCATTCTTTCTTTTTTTTTTTCTTCATAACTTTATTTATTTTTTTGTCTGTGTCGGGTTTTTGTTGCCGCGCGCGGGCTTTCTCTAGTTGCAGTGAGTGGGGGCTACTCTTTGTTGCAGTGCGCGGGCTTCTCACTGCGGTGGCTTCTCTTGTTGTGGAGCACGGGCTCTAGGTGCACGGGCTTCAGTAGTTGCGGCACACAGGCTCAGTAGTTGTGGCTCACGGGCTCTAGAGCGCAGGCTCAGTAGTTGTGGCTCGCAGGCTCTAGAGCGCAGGCTCAGTAGTTGTGGCGCACGGGCTTAGTTGCTCCGCAGCATGTGGGATCCTCCCAGACCAGGGCTCGAACCTGTGTCCCCTGCATTGGCAGGCGGATTCTTAAGCGCTGCGCCACCAGGGAAGTCCCTCTCCCATTCTTTCTTTGGAGCTAATTATGAGTTATTTTACAAATACTTGGCTGTTTTTGTGAGAAAGCATCTTGGATTGCAGAATGACAGGAGCCTGTATCTAAAATGACAGGTGTCATCGTGCCGTCAGGCTGGACGGGGAAGACGCCCATCTGTCTGACAGTCCTCACTGTGTAACAGGGTCTCGCAAGCCGGGGTCAGGACTCATTTGAAACAAGCCACTGAGTTGCCCTTGTGCGCTTGGAGAGTTGGCGTGGAGCCTGGTGGTTGTGTAGATGTGTGGATGGCAGTTGGGTGAAGGGAACATTTGTTTCTTAGCCTCGATAGTTGGGAGTCTGGAGTCGGTATCCTGGTGAGAAGGGCCTGGGTCCCATGCCAGGCTCGCCCACACTGTCCCAGGCACTGACCCTGGTTCCTAGGAAAACCAGCCTCTGAAGAGCCAGGGCAGGAGAGAGTTCCCCACTGGAGACCCAGCATCTCCTGAGTGCTGCCTGTAAGTCGGAGTTGGGAGTCCTGAGCCAGTGCTTCAGTGACCAGGAGCCTCTGCATTCTTCCCCAGATGTGGCACTGCTGGGACCTGGGTCCTCAGGAGCCAAGGAAGGTCAGAGAAAGAGGTGGTGTGGGGAACCACACATGGGTGCCTCTGATTCTCCAATCACTGTTTCCAAGTTAGTACGATTATTAGACTTCTTTTTAACTGTAAAATATTACATAACAGAATTTACCATTGTAACCATTTTTATGTGTACGGTGCAGTGGCATTGAGTACATTCACATCATCGTGCAACCATCACCACCTTCCATCTCTCTCCAGAACTGTTTTTTATCATCCCAAACAAAAACTCTGTTCCCACTAAACACTGTCTCCCCGTCCTCCCCGCAGCCGCAGGCAAACACCCCTCTCCTTTCTGTCTCTATGAATTTGACTACTCTGGTAATCTTACATAAGAATCACAGGATATTTGTTCTTTGGTGACAGGCTTATTTCACTTGGCATAATGTTGTAGCATGTGACAGAATTTCCTTCCTCTTTAAGGCTGAATAATGTTGCATTGTGTATATATATCACGTTTTCTTTACCCATTCATCCATTGATGGGCACTTGGATTGCTTTCATCGTTCGGCTATTGTGAATAATGCTGGAATGAACGTGGCTGTTTTGGGGGGAGTCGAAATACCTGTTCAGCTCCCAACTTTCAATTCTTTGGGGAATATATACAGAAGTGGAATTTCTGGATTACATAAGGTAGTTGTATTTTTAATTTTTTGAAGAACCTCCATATAGATTTCCAGAGTGACTGCACCATTTTACATCCCCACCAGCAGTGCACAAGCGTTCCAATTTCTCCACATCCTTGCCAACACTTGTTTTCTGATTTAAAAAAAAAAAAAAAAAAACCCTTTTTTTTTTTTTATAAGAACCATCCTAATGGGTGTGAAGCAGTATCTGTCTCATTGTGGGACTGGTTTGCATTTCCCTCATTATTAGTGGTGTTGAGCATATTTTCATGAGCTTGTTGACCATTTGTATCTTATTTGGAGAAATTCATATCCATTGTTCATTGTTTTTTTTAAGTTGTAGGAGTTCTTTATATATTCTGGATATTAAGCTCTTATCAGATACATGACTTAACAGATATTTTCTCCCACTCTTTGGGTTGCCCTTTCATTCTGTTGGTAGGGTCCTTTCTTGCCCAAGTTTTAAATGTTTCTTAAGTTCAATTTATCTAGTTTTTCTTTTGTTGCCTGTGCTTTCTCTTTTCATATCCAAGGAATCATTGCCAAATCCAATGTCATGAAGCTTTACAAAGTGTTTCTGCTAAGAGTTTTATAGTTTTAGTTCTTACATTTATGTCTTTGATCCATTTTGAGTTAATTTTTATACATGGTGTGAGGTAAGCTTCATTCTTTCGCATGTGGATGTCTGGCAACATTTGTTGAAAGACTGTCCTTTCCCATTGAGTAATCTCGGCACCCTTGTCAAAAGTCATTTGGCCACATATGAGGGTTTATTTCTGGGTTATCTATTCTATTCCATTGGTCTGTATGTCTGCCTTTTTGGCAGCGTCATACCATGTTTATTACTGTAGCTTTGCAGTAAATTTTGAAATCAGGAAGTGTGAGACCACCCACCAAATTGTTCTTTTTAAGATTGTCTTGGCCAGTTGGGGACCGCTGTCATTCCATGTGAGTTTTAGGGTGGATTTTTCTCTTTCTGCAAAAGCGTTGTTGGGATTTTTATATAGGTTTGTGTTTGAATCTGTAGATCATTTTGGGTGGTAATGATGTCTTAACATTAGTAAGTCTTCTTACTCATGATCCCAGAGTGTCTTTCCATTTATTTGTGTCTCCTTTCTTTCACTTTATAGGTTTTTTTAAAAAAAAAATTTTTATTATTATTTATTTATTTAATTTTTGCTGTGTTGGGTCTTTGTTTCTGTGCGAGGGTTTTCTCTAGTTGTGGCAAGCGGGGTCCACTCTTCATCATGGTGCGCAGGCCTCTCACTATCACGGCCTCTCCTATTGCAGAGCACAGGCTGCAGACGCACAGGCTCAGTAGTTGTGGCTCACGGGCCTAGTTGCTTCGCAGCATGTGGGATTCTCCCACACCAGGGCTCGAACCCGTGTCCCCTGCATTAGCAGGCAGATTCTCAACCACTGCGCCACCATGGAAGCCCCTATAGTTTTATAGTTTCAGTGTACAAGTCTTTTATTTCCTTGGTTAAGTTTATTCCTATTTTATTCTTTTTGATGCTACTATAAATGGAATTGTTTTCTTAATTTCTTTTTCAGATTGTTCATTGTTAGCATTACAGAAACAGTTGGTTTTTGTTTGTTGATTTTCTATCTTGCAACTTTGCTAAATTCATTTTTTAGTGTTAGCAGTTTTTTGGTTTGTTTTTAATCAGGAAGAAAACCATTTATTTTAAAATAGTGTTGGCAAAAATTTTCTTTGGAAAAAAACCATTTTAGTTGTTGGATGAACGTGGTAAAAAGTATGAAAAGATAAGCTTCAGTCTAGTTTCTTTTTTTTTTTTTTTTTTGCGGTACGCGGGCCTCTCACTGTTGTGGCCTCGCCCGTTGCGGAGCACAGGCTCCGGACACGCAGGCTCAGCGGCCATGGCTCACGGGCCTAGCCGCTCCGTGGCATGTGGGATCTTCCCGGACCGGGGCACGAACCCCTGCATCGGCAGGCAGACTCTCAACCCTGCGCCACCAGGGAAGCCCCGGTCTAGTTTCTTGAAGGAATGATAAGAACCAAGTAAGAGCTCCCTGAAATGCTTCACTTAAAAAGAGGATCATGACGGGGGGGACAGAATAAAAGACATAAGTTGGGTCTTGAGGAAAAGGTGGGACTTGAGAAACATGGAAAAAGACAGGAGCGAACCAGGAGACAGTCTGCACAGGTGGTGGATACTTCAGGAGGGACCAGGGAGTATTTCGATGGGCACCTGGGCCACCTCTGGCTAATGAACCAGCTAACTGGGATGGAGGGGAGAGGAGAAGGTCAGAACCACGGGTAACGAACACTGGATTATGAGCCACTGTGAGCTGGTGCTGAAGTTTTCACCCATCATTAGAAAAATCAGTGCACCAAAGTGAGGTCTTCATAAAAGACGACCAAAACAATAGTCTTTCATTGTGAAAAGTTTTGATGTTAAATGTCCTTTTAAAATGAAATGTTGGTGATACAGATGATTTTTATCTGGTAAGTATATTTTACTGGTCTATAAAACAGAAAAGTTTGGGAAATACTAGTCTAAACATCTCATGGCTATAAGAGATTCCTTATCACTAAAATAGTGTAAGATATTTTTCACCTGTAGCTTATATTTAATTCCAAAATCTAATGAAGAGTCCCCCCCAAAAAAAGTGTGGGCCTATATCATGTATATGTATAGATAAAAAAGCTTAAATAAAACACCACCAAATAAAATTCAGGACTGTTTTTACCCCTATGCCTCATAATTGTAATATGATAAAACAGTTGTGTGCAACACAACCTAGTTATGTTATTCTTTTTTATATTTTTGCATAACATGTATTCTTTTTAGTGAATTATCTAGTTACTATATTCATCTTGAACCTACCTGTCTACCTTCAAATATTCTATTTCACCTATAATGTAAGAATCTTACAACTGTAGACTTCCATTTCTACCCCTCATCCTTGGTGCTGTTGTTACATGTTTTATTTCTACATATGATATTAACTCCACAATACATCATTATTACTTTTGCACTAGACTATGCATTCTTTTTTATTTTTTAATTTTATTTTTGGCTGCATTGGGTCTTCGTTGCTGTGTGCAGGCTTTCTCTAGTTGTGGCGAGTGGGGTCTCCTCTTCGTTGCAGTGCGCGGGCGTCTCATTGCGGTGGCTTCTCTTGTTGCGGAGCATGGGCTCTAGGCATGAGGGCTTCAGTAGTTGTGGGGCACAGGCTCGGCAGTTGTGGCACAAAAGTTTGGTTTTTTATGGCTGAGCAGTATTCCATTATATATATGTATATTTTATATATATATGTACCACATCTTCTTTATCCATTCGTCTGCTGGTGGACAGTTAGGTCGCTTCCATATCTTGGCTATTGTAAATAATGCTGCTATGAACATGGGGGTGCATGTATCTTTTCAAATTGGTGTTTTTGCTTTTCTTCAGGTATATGCCCAGGAGTGGGATTGCTCTATTTTTAGTTTTTTGAGGACCCTCCACTGTTTTCCAAAATGTTATCAATCTCTCCTACAATTCTGACTGTAAGTTTGCCCCTTTTCTTTAGAAGACCCTTGCCAGACCGCTGACTTCCTGTCTTATGGGATGTAAAAAAAAAAAAACAGCTGTTCCACACCAAATAACAGGCGCCAGAAACGTAAAGTTGTGAGTTTATTGCATATGTAACAAAATGAACCTGACCGCCGGGGTCCAGCCTGCTGTACAATCACTGTTTGTTTTGTGTTTCCAGCTGGTTCTATAACCACATTAAATAGAACTAGTATTTCTTTAAATACTTTTGATTTTGACATAAAACAGAACATTTAGTGTACAACTTTCACAAAATAAATCAGCAATAAAAACAGTGGGAAGGATAACAAGGATAGCAGCAATACTTAAAAACAAGACATTACAAAATAAATTAAAAAATACATTATAAAGTGGTTGAGAAACAAAAATAAACAAATTTTTAAAATTCATACTATGTTTTGGGAAGGCTGCCGTGCAGCACACACCTGGCTGCGGACGGGGGCGGAGGGGCGTTTTCTCGGACAGCTCCGATCGGAGGACCACCTGACCTGCATTTGGACCACGCGGCCCGGCAAGCTCTGGGGCCGCAGTTCCAGGCGCTTCTCCCTGCGGGAGTCAGGAGAGCTCCGCCCACTGTCACCCCGGGGCCCCTCCGTTCTCCCCACAGCACTGGCAGAGCGGTGGTTTGCTACATCCCTGAGGGTCGGCTGATGACCGCTGGTGAGGCAAGCCTGGAAGTCGGGCCCTGAAGCATCTGGGCAGAGAGCTGAGGGGACCAGGTGGGTCGCTGGGGTTCCCGAGAAGGGCGACAGATGGGGAGGCTCCCGCAGACCCCAAAACCCACGGCTTGCCACACTATTCTTTGGTGGGGGTGGTCGGGGGGTGGGGAGTGTTCCAAAGGCCCAACCCACTGTGGACAGTTACGGTTCTAGGAGCAGTGCCACCGACAGCCCTGTTTGGCAGGAGTGACCTGGGGCTCCGGAAGGTTCTGCTGTGCCAGGCTCCACAACAACCCACGCAGCTGGTGAGGTGCCCGCGTCCCAGTACGAAAGCGGAGACCCAGGCCTTGCGGGCAGGTAAGTCGACTTTCCCCAGCAGCCCGTGGAGGAGCCAGGACGTGAGCCTCTGGAGCTTGCCGAGGTGACACCTGACACGTGAGGGTGGCCTGGGGCCGGCAGGGGCACTGCCCACCCCACCCCCAGCGCCCGCCATCAGCAGGAAGGCCGCTTTAAAGGAGGCAAATGGCACACTCCTGCTTCCAAGTCTTTCCAACCACTAGACCCTTGTTTCCTTCCTAACTTCCTGCGGATTTTGGCCGACACCACAGGATAACTGGGTGGGCCTTCCCCCCTCAGTCTTGAGGGCCTCAGTTCCCGGATGGCAGTCTCCTCCTTGCGGTTTAGGTCCGTGTTACAGAGGAGACCTGTCTGGGGGGTGAGAGTGGTGGTGGGGGGGGCGGTCTGTCTGTATCATTCATTTCCTCATTCCTCCAGAGGAGGACCCACGGCAGCCAGCTTCCAGGACGCCAGAAGGTGTCATGGTGAACGAGACACAGGAGAAGCCCAACGGGCAAGGCGGGACTTCGGAGAGACTCAGCCCGCAGTCCATCCTGGACGTTCTGAACGGATTACATTCTCCTTCTGCAGCCAAGGCATCCTTCCTATTCTAGAACCTCAGCAAGTCACCCAGAAGCACGGCTTTCTCTCGCTCCTGGAACCTCCAGCCAGCGAACTCCGGCCTGCCAAACGTCAGACCACTGGCTGCTTCCCGGTCGAGCCGAAGAACCACAGCAAGGTGCAGGGGGTAAGTAAGTGCGCCTCCAAACCTAGCACCGTCCACAGGCGTTAGGAACAGAAAGAACAGACGGGACAGTCGGCCAGAAAGCTCCTTCCAAACCCACCTCACACCCGCAGCTGGATCCCAGCACTGAACTCGGAACCTTACAACAAAACTTCAACAGTGAAAGGTCTTGCTAATGAATTACCCTGCACTCGCCCCCCAAACAAAAACCACCACCATACGGGAGAACTTGCTGCCACTGCTGTTTTTCTGCTGAACTTTATCTGAAATCAAACCACTTTGTTAAAATACTTTTTGATCTTCTGTGCAAATAATTGGAAAATGCTGGTAGAAACCTAGGGTCAAGGCTTGCTTTGGCCTTGCTCATATCTGGACAAGTGAATGGAGCAGCAGTTGTTAGTGTCACCATCAGACGTTGGGGAAGTGGGCTGAACGTGTCACGGTGGAGTGGCCCCTCTCTGCCTTCAGGTTTCCATCCACGACCTACTTCTTGTAAACGAGTAACCCGGGGTGGATTTAGGTCATGGAGGTTATCCGTTCTCTCTCTCCCTTTCAAGCTAGTTTGCACCAAGCCAGCAGCTACAATGATGGAATTTTGTTCTATTAGTTTAGTGCTTTCCACAAAACGGTTTGTTAGCATGCACGTGGCCCAGTCGACGCCCTTCCAAGTACAGCCTGCGCCTGGCTGCGAGCATCTGAAGCTGGGTTTGGGCTGCTTGTTTATAAGCTCTGTTATGTGGTGTTTTCGCTGGGAAAATATTTCAAACTGGATAGATAACGTGGCTAAAGGGACTCTTAAAAGGAAAGATCATTTTTCTTTATGCAAAACAGATTTTTCAACCAGGAAACCCTGAAAAGAAATAAATACCCAGGCCTCCAGCACAAGCTGCCCCGATTCCCTTACCTTTCCAAAAGGGAAGCACAGTTTTGATGCCAGCTTCCTGCAGTGGCAGAATTCCAATAAGCATATATTATACGGTTATTGTTCAGGTAGAAATTAATCTGCTACCCAGAGCAGGCTGCTAGGATGTGAAATTTGGAATTTGAGCTGCTGAACTTGAAAACCTCAGGTCTGCTTGGAGACAGAAGAGCTAGTCCAGCTACCAGGGCCGAACCCTCAGGCAGCCCCGCTCAGCTCCATAACTGTGAGTCAAGACTCCTCTAAAGCCCCCAGGGCAGTGAGCCTGTCACCAGAAGCGTTACAACCGTAGCAGAATATCCTGTGTGACCGAAGCAGTGCTAAACCTGGCTGCGTTTTATTGGATGGGTGATGGAAGGGGTGGGGGGGTTCTGTCAGGAGGAAAATATGGGTGAGAGCCACCAACTGAAGTCCCCCCGCCCCCTTTGCTCCCCCAACGAGAAGCAGGGGAGACAAGCCTTTCCCTCGGGTGTTCTAGGATTCCAGGGCCTCAGCCGGCTTCGCGGAGGCACACAGAGAGCATCGCTTGGGGTCTGGTGGCCGTGAGCTAGCATCTGCTGCCTTGGGCTGCACTTCACTCCACAGCAAACCCACAGGTCTCCTCCACTGCTGTCAGCAGCTTCTCATAGAGCTTCTCATATGACTCGTAGGGTGGAATGTCGATCCGGTTAAAGCTGGAACGGGACAGAAAGGTGAGAGACTCACTGCTGGTGCCGCCTGGCCTGAGGACCTGCTCCCAGGACAGGGTCAGGGTCAGGGCCAGGCCACAGCAGAGCCTTTGCGGCCACAAGCACACACATGGTGGGGACAGGGCAGAGAGGACGGGAAAGCATCTCATCCACCTGGTTCTGGGAGATGGAGGAGAGTTTTCCCCTCTCCTCTGGTGCTTTTCTGCTTCTTAGGCAAAGATTTTCAGTCAGTCAACACACAGCAAAACAAATCTTATAAGATCTTCCAAGTGAGTATGTACTGCTTAGATTAGGACAAAGCTCTCAACTTGTTTTTACTGTTGTTTTGGGGAGAAGTTATTTCTCAGACCCAGGAACACCACGTTTGCAGAGCACTGCAGCCCAGGCTGGCTGCAGTCAAATCACCACTAACAATTCACTGCCTGTGGATCTAATCCCCTGTGACTTAGATCTGAGAGCAAAACGGGGCAGTCTGGAGTATTTCCTGCAAAAACAGAAACTGTATCTCAAAAATAATAAAACGTCAAATCCCTGATAGAGGATTAAACGACCGGGTTAGCATTTCCTCAGGGAAGTTCATTCCCAAAGCTGTGCCCAGAAGACACCTTTGTAGACGATATTACCTCATAACAAATCAAAAACTGCAAGATCCTGACTGAGAGGACAGAGTGCCTCCTGAATTACTAGAGGTTAAGTGGTTGAGGATGGCTTTTGTCAAGAAGGAGTCGGGCTAAACGGTGTGGAGGCTTCTCAGGGGGCTTAGCACTGGACGTTCTTCACGTCCGCTTTACTCAAAGCACTAAACCATTAGAGAACACAGCCTGCTGGCGCGGGAGCAGCCCTGTGCGTTAGCATGCGCCACCCCGGGACGGCCATCCTGGGCGCAGACCCTGGGCCCGGGGAGGGCGCGTCCTCTATCTCAAGGACATGGAAACCCAGTTTGATGTCATGGACGGCGTGGGAACCCACAGCCTTGGTTCCCAACCAAGAACCTCCCATCACATCACCATGCATCCCGGCAACATTTGGAACTGACTCTCGTGAACCAGAGGTGGCTCTCGTCTCAAGAAATGGCTCCCAAAGTGCATGTAAGTGATTTGATTTTAAACCACAAAGGAAATAACCCACTACGGGTATTGTTTAAGTGAAAATCAAGGGAGGAAACATTTTTCAATACACAAGGTGCATCTGTCATACGCAGAGTTCTGAGAGGAGACCAATAGCTCCAAACTTAAAACTGCAGTGTTCCCTCCTGACACTGCACGTGTGTGCGCGCGCGCACACACACACACACACACACACACGCACGCACATGTGCGGCAGGACCCAGCGAGGTGACGACTGGGGCCGGGGAGCGGCTCCAACGTCAGTCACGTCTCCAGACAAAACTGGGTTCACGAAAGAGCCTCGTGCTGACCCTCACGTGCGTGCTGTCCACTGCAGAGTCCAAGTAAGAAAACAGCTCAGAAAAGTCACGCACGGAGACAGGCTCCCAGGGCGCTGGTCCTTACCAGGTGTGGGCCTTGGGCAGGTTGTCTGTGTTCGCGTCAATCAGGTGGATGGTGAACAGCCGCGGCCCTGCGGCGCCTGTAGAGCCTTACAAGACAGCATTCTAGTTAACACGCTTCAGAGGCCGAGGCTGGGCCCTTGTCGCCACCCCGAGGCCCTGGTGCCAGGCGGCCGTCCTGCCAGAAGGTCACGGGGCTCACACGGCCACACGAGCCTCTGCCTGCTTTCAGGATGCACCTACCGTGACCATTAAGTGACTAACACCAGACATTTTAGAAAATCACAGGAGCAAGGCAGAGCAAAGGCGGGGACCGCTCTCCTCTCACCCGACCACGAGCCTGCTCCAGGGCGCTTATCTGAAAGCAAAATCTTTCAATCGCCAGTGATTTTTTTTTTTTTTTAACAGAAATGTCTAGCAAGCAGGATATGGAGTCAGGAAACCTCCCCAGGCAGAGGCCCAGTGGCAAAAGAAAGACACAAAGGCTGGGACCAAAGCCCTAGGACGAGAAGTAACTTCTCTCACTCCAAGAGGGAGGAGTCGTCTACAGGGAACGTACACGTGAAATCTATCTGCTCCCACTAAGTTTTAAAATATTAAGATTCTTCACCTTACTCCTGCCGGTTGTCAGGGTTACCAAGTGACAAAACCCCCTAATTTTACAAATCACAGAGCCCTAAAGAGGCCTTCAAGGACTTTCCCAGTTGGCTGTGCTGACCACGAGCCCCTCCAGAGGCTCAGAAGCCTCGTTGTGGACAGCCTCCCACCCCCTCCTCCTCCAGCCCCCAGCTCCAGACCCAGGTGAGCCAGAGACCCAGCCAGAGCCGGAAGGGATGCATGAGAGGACAGGGACCTAACTGGACAGGGGAGCCTCTCAGGCAGGCCCCTTGTACAGATGAGGAAACCAAGGGCCCGGGAGGACCCCTGGAGCTGTGACCCACACGGCAGCAGTGTGCTCTTAGAGACTCAGGACTGCAGTTAGAGAGCTGCTGTCAGAAAGTTCAAAAATTAACCCATGGTGCATTTTTAAATGGCTTTCTTTCCCCACAGCCTTACTCTTTGTACCCCCTCTCTGTCACCAATTCTGTTGAGGGAGGGAAGCGGAGGCCCCGGCTCCCCTGGGCCTTCCTGGCTCAGGTCTTTCCAGACCCAGCCCTGTGTGGGCAGCAGCCGGCCGGCACCCACCACTGCTGTGTCACGTGGCTCAGAGGCCCTGGGAAAGGTGGTCTGAGGTGGGCGGGGCTCTGTGTGATGGACATGCCCTCCTACATCTTTCCAGATGTTTTCTTTCACCTTGGGCAAAGGATAGTAGAGCCTCAAGCCCTGGGGGCAGCAGAGAGAAGGGCAACCGGAAGGCCACGGCTCGTGTGGAGGGAAGAGGGTCTCTCCAGCCCCTTGGCCAGGCAACACCCCTGCAGCACCGAGTGTCTGTCATGAAGGACCCGAGGCCATGTCGTCTCCTGGCGACACCCCAGGACGACTGCCCGCCGCCGCCCGCGCCCCAGCCCAGCACCAGCCCCACCACCACGTCAGTCACCTTGCAGCGCCTTGAAGCCCTGGAGGGGGACCCGCGTGGAGCCCGTCACGAACTGCAGCAGCCGGGCCCTCCTCTCCTCGTCGAAGGTCTCCACCGCCTGCCAAAACCACCGGACCACGTTGCTGTCAGCCCCGCAGTGCTTCAGCCGCGTGTTGGACTTCCAGTCGTCCAGGTCGATCTTGTCCAGGCCGCCGATGATCAGCTGTGAGGGCGTGAAAGCAGGTCACCTCCCCGACGTACAAACCGACGGGTGCCCAGCTCCCAGGACACGGAGAGCGTTACAAACCACGTCCCGACAAACCGGACACGCATTCAGACAAGTCGACAGACACGTACACAGCGGGCCTGAGGCCCACGCTCTGTGTCTGCACCTCCGGGCCGGCTGCCACCCCGAGGACGCTGGTGTGGCTACTCATGTGACGTTTCCTTAGCAGCGCGTGCGTGTGTGCGTGTGCGTGTGTGTGTGTGCACTGCACTGGGGAGGATGGAGGACCGAAGGACCAGCCACAACAGCTGCATGGAGCCACCCGTAAAGTGGGGCCGCCTCCCGGGGACGCGTGGGGCTTGAAGTCTGAGGAGGAGGGAACAGGTCAGGGACATGCTTGTTGCTGTGACCTGCTCCGGAGCCATCGCTCCCCCCAGGGAGGCACCTCGGGGCCCACAGCTCTGGCACCGCCCTGGGGCCAGAAAGGCCGGGAACAGCCTGAAAGGCAAGGGCTACTTGGCACCAGAAGCGGATGGGGTGCGCAGGAATGGCTTTGTTCACGCCCATGAAGAGGGACCAGAAGCGACAGTAATACTTGGTTCTGGGCCTAGTAACAGCCAGAATCAAACAAAGCAGCTGGTCATGAGAACTTCCTCCATCTGAGGTGACCCCCAGGAGGGGCTTAGGAAGCTGTGCTGCGGGGAGCTTGCCCACCCAACAGGACAAGCCGCACAACGCCCGGCAGGATGTCGCAAGAGTTACCCGGAATCCCTGCCGCCAGGCGGGCACCAGGCCTTGGCATCAACTGCTCAGGCCTCCCCGACCCCCCGCTCCGCCCCCAGCCCTGCCTCTGCTCTCCTGCAGCCCCGGCGGCCCCTGGGCCTGCGGGGATCGAGCAGCCGAGGAGCGCCCGTCACGCGCCCCGGTTCCCCCGGCGCTCACGCACCTCCAGCTCCTTCTGGTCAAAAGGCTTCAGTAAGTGTTGAGGGATGAGTTCATTAAACCCCTTCTGAAGAGCCAGGAACTGGGCCTCGATCCCCCTCATAAACCTCCAATTTACATATAACCTGAAAGAAAAATTCACACGTCGGAAGCAGTATCAAATGGCTCGTGAACGTCGTTTTTTTCTCCATTAGTTGGTTCTGATATCCGCTGAACCCTGCCCACCATCCTCCCCTAATGGGGAGGAAAACCCCACTGGCGGGCAGTACCCAGCCTAAGAGTCAGGTTAAAACTAAATCAGGGGCTTCCCTGGTGGCGCAATGGTTGTGAGTCCGCCTGCCGATGCAGGGGACACGGGTTCATGCCCCAGTCCGCGAAGATCCCACATGCCGTGGAGCGGCTGGGCCCGTGAGTCATGGCCGCTGAGCCTGCGCGTCCGGAGCCTGTGCTCCGCAATGGGAGAGGCCACAACAGGGAGAGGCCCGCATACCGCAAAAAAAAAAATAAAAAATAAAAAATAAATCAGATGTTCTGATTCTTCGCTTGAAATAGCAGTAGGATGTAACCTGGCCTGTTACAGGTGCCATAATTTAAAAATATGTTTGAAAAGAAAATACAGGGCACAGTGAGAACTACACACCAGTCTGACAGCCTGAGCACAGACATGCCCATGTGTCTAAATTTCCCATGGAAGTCACTAGTCATTTATTTGCCTCAAGAGGTGGGAAAACAGACTATAAAGAGGTGGACTCCCATCACACCAAGCTCAAGGAAGCTTGCCCCAAACTTGAGGGAGGCCTACTCCTCCCTCCTGTGGCTATACCACCTTCACACCCACAATCAGGCGGTCACTGGAAAGCTACCCCTTGGGCTCTGGGTCATGAATCCCCCTTTAACGGGTCAACCCTGGAGCCCACCGCTGACCCTGCCGGTTTCTGGAAGTCTCTGCCGCTACCATGACTCTGGTCCAAGCGCTCTGACGACATAAACATGGCCCCCCCGTGCCCAGGACAGTCCCAGGCCCCGCCAGTCCCAGCGGTAACCCCCAGGGGCCCCAGAGCATTACCTACCGGACGTATTCTTTCTTGTTCTCCTCTGTGACAGGGACATTCCTGCCGTTGGGTTTCAGTTCATGCTGAAGAATCCTCCCGAAAGCGTTGTGCTCCACGCAGAACGTGTGGTCCAGCACGGGGGTGATGTCGTTCTCTCTGGGAAGTTAGGACAGAAGATGAATGTCACTTAGGCCTCGGCCACCGCACGGGAGCACATGGAACATTGAATCAACAATCGGTAGGAAGAGGGACCGGCTCCTCCTTTGCAGAAGAGGGGTGACAGTAGTGACACCGCCCTGTGACTTCCTGGGACAGAGCCAGCCGGCTGCTTTGTCCCCTGAGTCTCTGAGCGGACAGGAGGGAAGCATGAAGGGGCAACTGAGTCAAAGGGAAGCCTCGCCAAGAAAACACGGCGCCGCCTTCTCCAGGCAGCCTTCCAAGGGCATCAGTCCAAGGAAGCACTTGAAAGTCAGAACTGGCTCCTTCACCTGCCATGTTTCTGGAAACACAGACTGGGAGGTTCTCTATAGGATGAAGGCCCTGGCCCCCCGCAGACCTGCCTTTCAAGCTGGGACACGTGGAAGGAGGTGGACAGAACACAGGACACGATCGAGTCCTCGGCTTGTCCCCCGGTCCCAGAGCCTGGACCTCTCATTGCCGTGAAATCGGTCCTCACGAGGACCCCCGACACCTACGGTGACCATGTAACTGTACCTGTTGCTTTTAAGAGAGTTTTAGGGTAATCCTAAAACAAAGGCACCTAAATATTAGGGTGATTTTGGATACCTCCTTGGCTGGAGACACCCCAGAGTGTCACAAACCAACCAACCACCAGGCCTGGGGATTAACATTCACAGTCATAACTTAAGTCAAGGAAACAGCAAAAGAAACGAGTCCATGTGATGAGAAACTGGGCAGACGTTACGCGGAAAATGTCAGTTAAGTATTGTTGTTGAACCTACTTTTATGTTTCTGATAGTTTTTCTATTCTCCGATTTCACACCCATCCCCCAAATACACACCCACGTGCACGCTACACAACACAGATGGATTTGGGGCACGCTAAGACGGGTGACGATCGATGCATTTTCAGTTAACTGAGTCAGTACTTACAGAATCCACACTAGGCTCTTATGAAGTTCCGGGTCCACCGACTCCAAGTCAGAAAGCTGGATGGGTTTCCCCAGCAGCTGCTTGTAGAAGGGAACTGTGAAACCCCCGTTTATGTAGTGTCCATGGAACACAGCCAGACCCATGATCCGACCCACAAAATGGAAATAAGACAAGTGGTCCTGTAGGGGGCACCAGAGAACATGAATTCGTGAGAAAAATGACCGGCCAAGGCAGATGGGTATCTTGTACTTTCTCCAGGTTTCTTGAATCAGTTACTCACGGGCTGCACTCATGACCAGATGAAAGACGGCTACATAGGAGGTCAAACTTAGCGCATGACTTTTGGAGAGGTCATCTGAAGGATACCTTAGATTATGCCCTTGGTTCAAACACCTTCTCAGAATTGCTACCTAATTTGTGGGACCCAGTGCAAAATGAAAATGCAGAACCCCTTATTCAAAAGTTGAGAATATCAACATGGTGACGGCAGAGAATCAACCAACCCTGGTCCCTTCTCAACACAGCGCCCGGTGCTGGCACAGGTTGCCGCCGGCCCCTCCCTCCCACTGCACCACGAGGAAATAAAGGGCAAAAGGTAATCCCCCTTCTTCCTCTGCCATCCCTCCCCCATCCCACAAAAAAGGAGCAGAGAAAAAATCCCAAGGGAGTTGAGGCAGGGACACAGAGGAAAATAACTGTGAGCAACCCAAGTAAGAGAACCATCTTAAAACCAGCGCTGTTCTGGTTTGTAACCAGGGAACCTCCTGTTTCTACTTTTAGGTTGAAATTATACTCAGAGAGTTAGCTCCCATGTTGGTAAAAGGTCCTGTCACATCGACTGCTCGTCAGGGACCACGTGCAGGACGCGGCCCCACGTCAGAGCCCTCCTCTTACCCGCTGGCCACCCTCGGACCAGTTACACACACACACCGCCTGTTTCCTCATCTCTCTGACAAGCAGCTAAGAGCATCAGCACCGGTGGCCAAAAAGGCCAATTATGGGAATATTCCCATTTCGACTGGGAGGAGGATGTACCTCGTCACCCACTTCTCAGAATGACACCATCAACAAATACAGCCGTCAAGCCAGAGTTCCCCTGACACGACATACTCACTGATACCAGCCACCGAAGATACGGGATTGAAACCATCCATCCTAATCCAGTTCTCACTCTACCTTGCAATGTTTATTTACCATAGACTTTGAGTAAGTCTACAATGAGTCAACCAAGAATTGAGATTGAAACTGGAAATCCATTTAAGAAATTCTCCAACTAAGTCTCCGACCTCTTTAGTCATTAATACTTACAGGGTTGATGGAAGAATCGGGATTGATTTGCAACATGTAAATGTTGTCCGTGGAATACTGGAAGAGTCCATAATACGGATTCAACATCTCATGGCACAATAAGTAAAGCCACTCCCTAGAAACAACAACAAGACATTTTAAAACTTCCTAATTTCCGATCTTCACGAAAGGACTGATTCACCGTGTCCTAGAAACCCAAACTGGTAAGGCTGCCTGGCTCTGAGAGGATGCGATTTGTGCCGATTGGGCAAATAAGCTTAATGAAGTAAAAAAAATTGCTTCTGGTGGTGTCAGAAATGGATTTTCTGGCCCAAAGTCCAGTAACTCTGAAGCTGAGAAAGAACTGTGGTTGCCTGGAATCAGTACCAGCTCAGAGGCACAGTGTGCTCCGCAGTCCGTCAGCTTTCTTGCACCCCAACTAAGGTTTTCTCTGCTACTTTGCAGAGATCAAGATCTCAGGTGACGATGTTAACAATGTGGTAAAAACCAACAAAAGTGCAACAGAAAGCTGTCAAAAATGCGTGTGCACATACACAAAACAGAAAAAATATATATGCAGAGCATAAAGAAAGATGGGAAGAATTTATACTAACATGTTGACAGTAGCTAACTGGAGAATTCGCATTCTGGGCGTTTTAATTTTTTTTCACTTCTTTCTAGTTTTTAGATTTCTGATGGTATCATGTTATTAATGTTTAAATAAGGAGAAAACATTTCCCAGTCTAGGGAGACAGGGATTATTTAAGAACGACTTTTGCCCTCATAATTTTCTGTCCTGTTGAATTCTTATTTTTTGCCATAAGCGTTATCACTTTTATAATTTAAAGGACTAGTTTAAAATCTTAAAATGTTAATTCTAAGAGTTTAAAAATCTGGATAGGGTACATAAAATGGATTCTTTTCTGAATTCCTTTATGTTTGAATTATTTCATTATAAAAAAGCCCCAAATCAAAACCAATCAAACAAAAAAAGCACTTAGCAGACCCCGTATGGCTCAGCTGCTGCGGCCAGACTGGGATAAGCCCGGGTGTGGGGGTCTGTACAACACGGTGTAGCCTTTTATTCTTTCTACTCAAAACTCCTTTAAATGGACGAATCTTATTAAGATAGCTGCCCCAAGTTTTACTCTGGAATTTCTTACTCCTTCAAACAGAAAAGACAGAATTGAGAAAATACGAAAAGGATAATAAGCACAAATGCAAATCATCTGTCCGAGAAAATTGTGAAAATACACACAAAATGATTACACCAACACAAAGCTGTGTATCCAACTCAAAAGAACAGGAAGAAAAAAAAAAAAAAAAAAAAAAGAACAGGAAGGAACTACCAGAAGAGATGAGACAGACACCAAATCTTAGGAAGCCTCTTTACTAGGAAGGCAGAATTTCCCAACTCTGGTGCTTTGATTTATCCCCAAGTTTTGGAGTTTGGATTTACGAAGAATTGTTTTCATAAATGCCAAGGACCTGCCACTGTCTAGACAGGAAGTGATTAAAATACAAGCAAACATCCTGACCGAGCTGTGGACAAGGTACAGAGCACGAGGTATGTTCTGGAAGTGGTCAGGGAAGAGCTAACTACACAGGCAGAAGAGGGAGAGAAAGGAAAAGGTTCAGAGCCAAACACTGAGGAGATGAGCACAGACTGATTCCCATCGACCAACATAAGGGACACAGACACACACGTATGTGTAACACACATGTAACTGACATCTCTCCTCAGCCCTACACGACAGGTGTGAGCCACTCAGACACGAGGAAGACTCAGCTGAAACAATGTGAGATCAGACTGGAGGCAGAAAAGCAGGGCTTCTCAGCTCTTCCCTCTGTAGCATCATGTTAATCAAAGGAGCTACACAAAGACTTGATAACCACGGGAAATGCAGAGGACAGCGAACTCCTAACCAGACCAAACCTAACCCAGCTATTCACGTGCGTGCCTAGGAACCTATAACCCCAGCTGTGCACGGGAGCAACCATAAAGTAAAACAGTTCAGGATACTGACTCTTGAGATATCGCGAGACTAAAAAGGAAAAGGTAGAGAAGAGAAAATGGAAGTAGTTTGATTTGAATTTAGGACAAATATGAATGAGGAAGTAGGAAGAGTCTCCCTGAAAAGGGGGACGGAAAGCCTAAACCCCTAGTCAGGAAACGGAATTCGTGTTTTCAAGGGCAAACAGAAGTGACATTCGCCAGAAGAAAGATGGTTCCTAGAATCAATATTGAGAAGATCAAGGAAGAAACTTGGAACAACCTGGAAAGGAAAAGCATTTCCCATGGAGAGGCAGTACCAGTGCAAGCGCGCTATCAGGAAGGCCGGGATTTTCTGCATCCCTCATCCCAGACGGAGTCGAGATCACCTGAGGAGCACAGCGATGGGAAGAGGCTGGAGGAATGATTCTGTTCTGGGGCCCAAGGGCGCATCGTGGCTTTTGTAATTATTTACTTTTGGCTGCTGAAAAAAATCCCAATTCCACCCAGAAACCTGACGAGACCCCCTAGAATGCTTCTCAGAACCTAATTTTGCTGGTGCTGACTGCTGCAGCGTGGAGAATCCACTTGTGTTTTCTAAATTGTGAGGGTACGAGGCTCTCCTGTCCCCTGGCCCCCAAGGCCGGGCCACTATCACACGTCCGCACAGGAACGAGGGCCCTTGGCAGCATCTACCAGCGGTGTGGTCACTTGTGCAGTTACGATTAATGTCTGGACCTCGTCAGGCTGAGGACTCCTTTGCATGGGGGGGAGGGGGGGTGAAGGGGGCAGGGGACACGTTGCTTTGCCCACATTGTATCCCAAGTACCCAGTCTGCGGTGGAGTCTCAATGCTTACCAGTTAATGAATAAATACAGAAAACACTCCCTCTGAGGGCCCGAGGGTGCACTGGCTCCGGCGGGGAGGGGGGGCATGCAGCACAGAGGGAGGCTGTGAGGACCACCCGCCTCTGAGCCACAGGGACTGGGTGGGCGGTTCAGTGAGGCGGGAAAGAACAGGGAGCAGTTGGGGGGAGGGGCAACCCGAAATGTTGAACTGTTAGGTTTAAGGGGCTAAATACCCAAGCACAGATGAGAGGCAACTGGTAAACAAGTCTGGAGCTGAAGGAGGGGCGAGGAGGGGCGGCCAGGAGGCTCCAGGGCTACGCTCGGATGCCCACAATGTCCAGTGGGAAGGAGGAGGGGGACGCACAGCAGAGGAGCCTGAGAGGGAGATTAGAGGGAAACCAGGTGCCCTGGAAACCAAGTGGCAAAGGTGTTTCGAGAAGCAGGGGGCCACCAACTACAACGAGTCCTGCTGACAGACCAAGACTGAGTCGTCATCACTGGGTTTGGTGAGACGCAGGTCAGGCGGGGGCCTCGACACAAAGGGCTCAGAGGGCAGAGAGATCTGCTCAGAATGTGTTCAAGAGAAAGCGAGGATGTGGAAGCGGGAATTGGGATCACACAACTCTTTTGAGGGGTTTTGCTACGAAGAGAACAGAGGAACAGGGCGATGACTGAGCTATGCGTTCTTGAACGCATCTCTGTCTTTCCTGGAGTTTCTAATTGTTTTTCTTTTTCCTGTGCTTTCTTTGCCTTTATTGCCTCCTTTATTGTAGCTTCAACAGGAAGGGGATATAGTATCTAGGAAAGGTTTGGCGGCGGGTGGGGGCATGTTTGTTTCTTTTAAGAAGGGGAGTTGCCGTAGCACATTTGTATGACCCAAGAGACTTTAAGGGACATTTTGATGAAAAGAAATAGATGTGAAATAACAGGAAAAGCACAAGGGCCTGGGATGCACTGTGCCAGGGGCAGGATTGCTCTTATACAGGGACATGCATGCGCCACGCAGGGCCACGGTGGGGAAGTCTGACCGTACAAGTACAGACAACGGCAGACTCGATATCTGGTGGTGACGGTGAGGAAAGACCCTTCAGATTGCTTCTGTTTCCTCAGTTAAATAGGAAGCAAAGTCAGCAGCTAAGAGTGAGGATGGGCGGAAGTGACGCCCGAGATCTGAGAAAGAGAACCACGGGGGAACTGAAGTAGGTGCTGAACCCTCCTTGCGGCCGGTGGCTGTCGATGCAGAGAAAGACCAGCAGCATGGAAGTGTGTTCGCCTCCAGCCACATTCAGCTGCTCAGGCAATGCTCAGAGCAGCCTAAGGAGGGGATCTTCAGAGCTGGGGTTTTGCCAGGTAAGCACAGCAAACGGAAAGAGAGGCAAGGAAGTTATGAGGGGGCATGAGGGAGCGATTATGATGGTGGATTACGGGTAAGGAGGAAGTGAAGACAGGAGGGGCGTGAAAAACAGAAAAAAGGTGGTGGAACCTGTGGATGATGGGTGGCCATGGATGGGGTCAAATGAATTAGACGTGCCCAAAGCCACACTCTTCTCTGACAGTGACCCTGGGTGCTGAGAAGCAGCGGAGCAGTGTCTTCAGAGCTCTAAATGAGAACTGTTTTCCTTCTAGAAGCCTATAAAGGGCTAAACTACCAGTCAAACTGTAGATTATAAGACATTTTCAGACTCAAGATCTTAGAAAATCCCCCTCCCCCCCACACACACCCCTTCTAAGAAAGCTACTTGAGGATATATTCCAGTAACATAATGGAGGAAGCCAAGAAGAGGAAGCCATAGGACCCGTACAGCAATGGCTCTAAGCCAAGAAAGCAGTGAAGTCCCTGAAGACAACGGCAGCGGGTCCAGAGAATCAACAGTCAGTCTGGACAGAGTCTCCACAAGAGAGATGCATGGAGCAAAGGGGGCGGGTGAGGATGGCCCAAGGTGAAGTTTAATGGGGCAACAGAGACAAGACCTGGCTTTAAGAAAAGAAGAAAGAAAAAGAAGAAATTCTTGGGAAAATTAAAATTTGTTCAAAAGGATAAACTAAATGATAGAATACCACTTAATCCCTCAATGAACAATATTTACATTGTCATAATAATATAAAACAATGTACTGATTTTTCAACTCCTGTAAATAATAGGTAGACAAGCACAGGCGACTAACTTAATTTTGGTGACAGAACAAAATGTAAATCTTCAACCTTGATAATATACAAGTGATACTACAGATGACAGAATGTAAGAGGTAAGAGGTGGAAGGAATGCTGGAATGCTGAAGGGAAAGTCAGGAGAATTAATATCCTTTTCGCATGAAAAAGAGAGGTCAAGAGATAATGTCTCTAGCTGACCATGAAAAAATAATGGTGAAAAAACATTATAGAAAGTTACAAAGACAATGACAGAACTAAAAATACTGATATTACAAAACTGAGGAGTATTAAATTAGATCCTCACCACAACCATTACCTGGTCTATCTGTGCCTATGACCATACATCATGAAATCAGTAGATAACATCAGAACTTGATCGAGTTGGTGATCTAGATGGTTGGTTATATTAGAAGAAACAGTTAAAAGAGCAGAAGAACAGTTGTCTCAAAGGTGAAAAGAGGTAAGACAGGAAACAGAATATAATCATGAAAAGCTACTATCTTTAAAATCATTTGCATGAACTATTTTGACCAAAATCTCATTTTACAAAACTTGTTTGACACAAATGCAACGTATATGCCTTCCTCCCACCCCTGAAAGTCCTCTAGTGAGAGAAGCAAGGCTGCCTCCGTATTAACTTCGGGTTCAGTCGGGCCACATGGAGAAGGGAGTAAGGGTAGAAGTTTAATAATTCATTCTTTCTAAGAAGGAAAGTGATGGTGAAGCGCACGCGCGTTCTTATGGGTCATGGCAAGATGCTAGCGTGGCACACGCTCTTAGGAATTCTTTTTCTAAGAACGCTCTCTGATGGCAACACCTGAAGTCCTGACTGCTCCAAGACCAGCACCAGAAAGGGGCAAACGACTTCTCTGCAAATATTTGCTCACAGGTGCGCTCAAATCCACGCAGCAGGGAGGGGGGTACACAAGACTCTCACCTCGCCACCCCGCCATAGTCCAAACCTTCTTCTCCTCGGAATTTCACCATCAGTCGCTTTTTCAAGTCTTTTGGTCGCATCTTCATTATCTGGCGATAAGACTCCTGCACATCAAAATTACAGTTTCAGGGAGAAGAGCTCATCTTATTTTTAAAGTTATAAAATGATGAAAGGTTATTTATAATGGAGCTCAATTACAAATAAGCATCTGAGCTTATTTGTAAGCCTTTGAATCTGATTTTTGTCTGGTTCCTATTGAGAATGTTTAGTTGGCATCTAGGACATTGCTGCTTCCTTCACTTTTTCTCCCTCGGAAACAGCAAAGCACATGGCAGGTGATACTGTACCTAAAGGAAACACACATTTATTCTCAGCACAATCATGACTTAAGAGTTGAACATCCTCGCTAGGGTTGATTTTCTCTGCACAAATTAATTCCAATGTGTCCTATAAATAATTGATATATTTTAACCAAAATGAAGACATCACAAGAGAGTCTGAATACTGAAAGAATTCTGAGCCTGATTTTACAACTGAAGTCAAAAATCACACTTTCCCACGGAGTCAAGAAAAAACAAGGAGAGTTTAAGTAAGACATAAGCAGCTTACCAGACACAGAAAACATGCGGTCAGCCTAATAGTCCCTCAGATTCAGCATCTGGAGTGGAACCAGCTAAATGTCTGTAGGTATTTTCAGTGGAAAGGCACTTAAGGATCTTTTCTTGCTTCAAATTTAATGTAATTCAAAAGCTGGGTCCCAAGAGGCAAGAGGATGCTGAGTGGAAACGATCTGGCGGCAGCACCTCAAGAATTCGGCTCTTCTCTGTCCCCGGCAAACATTTACGATGCCCAGTGGGCAAAATCAGGCACTTCAGCTGATCCACTCATCGGGCTGTGCCCAAGCCTCCGTCCCTGCGCGGCCCCCTCAGCTGCTGTGGCCCAGTGAGAATCTGTGTCTCGTTTGATCATTTCTGCCAAGGATTCCACAAAGGCCCAAACACAGCTGAGATTCTACTCATGATCGTGGGCCCGAGAAACAGGCCCTGCCTACCAAAGGCCCTGCCTGTTTAGGGACCCTGATCCCGCAGGGGAGCTGGACAAAGGCCAGAACCCTGCCCGGAACCATCAGTTCTTCCTCCTTCCAGAAGGGACAACAGGGAGGCCACTTAGCTTCTCTGAGGAGGCAACGCCACGAGGGGAAATCGCATGCAAGGCTGCAGCAGAAGGAATGCTTGATTCTAGGAAACCGTGCGGATGGCAGGAAGTAGAATCTGTACAACGCGCGCACAGGGATTTACAATATTATTTAGTACTAGTTTCTGTACAGATCTCTACCTTTTCACTCAGAAGTCATCGATTTTTAAACCTTTACCACAGGAGGAAATACAGTTCCCTCTCTCTGCATTTCATTTCAGAGAGAGGGAACTGCATTTCACTGAGCGATAAAATCAATCTCCGAAACACCAGACAGAAAGCAGAACTCACTGTCTACTGACAGGGAGGAAGATTCTGTGCCCGAACCCCGTACCTCAAATATTTCCTCTCTGGATACTTCGATGCGGCAGTGACCAGCTTGGGGTTGCTGAAGCGAGAGCTCGTGTCTGAGGACCTTCAGTTTCTGGACTAAATCTCTCTCGTATCTCTGGGCGGGAAGCTCCTCGTCTTCCACGGAGCCCTCACTGGGCAGTGGCAGCGGCTGGCTGGGCTCCTTCAGTTGGCACTGGTGACTGGAGAAGAACAGAAGCATCGAGGTCACCCCAAGAGCGGCGGCCAAGGTTGCTGCCAGCAGTGCACCCACACAAAAGGGACTGAGAGGGGAAGTCATTTCACCGAACTGCTAGTCAATATTTCTTATGGAAAAACTGCTGGTGGCCACCCTCAGGCTAAATAGATGTCTAGGATTCAGTCAAGGAGACCCTCCATCTCCGCATCTCATACATTATCGTTGCCATAAGTAAAAACAGAAACTGCTAGCATTCATCGCGCATCTAGTGCGTATCTGTGAGCCTGACCAACGCGCTATTAGATGTGCCTTGGGGGTGAGAGTTAAATGGAGTTGACGAGAGAGCTTTCAAAGCAGATGACCGTGGAGGGGGGCAAAATGCACAGGAGCAAACAAGTGAGATGCAGTGGTAACTACTCCTACTCATAACCAAGAGATCTCCAAGCCCACTCATCAAAGGCAGAAGTCCAGACCTTCTGGACACAGTAGCATCTGTCCTGTTCAAGTTTTGCCGGTTCTATCAGCTGTCAATGACAAGTGCCCCGTGGGCTCTCATGTTCTGAGGACACAGCAAACCTGGAACGCGGAGTGTGGGAGCCAAGGTCATACCCAGGTCCACAGCCCCCGGGAATGATGGCCCGGGAAGAGGTTCCAGCAAGCAGTGCTCTGGACCAGCCCTCCCGGACAGCGGTGAGCGGGCGGGCACCAAGGAAAGCCTCACTTCACTGCTTCTCTAAGGCCATGTATCCCATCAGAGTGCTGCCCACGGAAGCTTCGTGAGTGAAGCTGCCCCACACTGCCAGCTCAGGGGATTTTATTTAGGCTGCAAGCTAGAACAGGGTGACAACAACATAGGACTTCAGGACTGCTCACAGCGGCTCGAGGGTTTAAAACGCAATTGTCCACCAAGTATTTATCATATCTTGCTTACGCGTATTCTCTGCTAACCAACAATGCAATCAAGAAATGAAGAAAAAAGTTAGTAGAAAACATGAAATTTTAACGAGGTCAACAAAGATTTGGTAAAAGTCTTACTTCATGATGTGGTGTAACCTTGGGTCTGTAAACTGGGTTGTTCGGTTATTATGATCTACAAAATATATTCTCCCGGAAACTGTACTTCGGACTTCCCAACCGGGTGGCAGTGGTCCAAGTTCATCACAGTTCACGCTGTTAAGGTCTCTACCAAAATGGAAGATACAGAGAGGTTTGTCCATCTGTGTGTGGAGGCCTAAGACCAAAACTTCCGTGAGAGAACCCGGGGCATCCCCTTATCCAGGGGCCGTGTCCCGGTCCTGCTAAGAGGGACAGTCGCGGCGCTACTTACGCCAGACTTGCACTGAGCCCAGGCCTCTGTGCCGCAGGTAGCAGCACAGTCCCGCAGATAAGCCGCACCCCTCAGAGCCTGTGACCATGATAGGGAATGCGGTCTGCCCGGGGAGTACCATTCCTTCCACGAAAGAGGGCCAGAATAGTAGGAAGTATCTGAAGGCTGCTGGAAAACTCTGGATTCACAATTAAATGCTCAAGGTCAGAAAGGTTTCTGCATGGAAAAGCTCCCAAAAACAGTACACGTTTTTTCAAGCTGATGGGGACGTATGAACATGCATTCGAAATCTTCCAATTCTAGACATCTGCACCGGGAAGAGGCCAACTCCTTTTTGAGTTGGCTTTGTTAATAAGCAAGTCTTTCTAATTCTAACCTCTTGATTCATTATTTCAGTATACTCCACAGTCATCTGGGAGCACAGCATTACTGACCAAGATGCTTTTCTAATCAGGACCAAAGCCTGACATTCCTTCCAGTGGGTACTAAAGAGACACCTCATTCATTTGCAGGTAATATTTCCATTCTAATTACAGGTACTGAATTGTAAATTCAACATAGATTTGGAAAATCAAAGACAGGAAGCTTGTTCTCAGATGAAACAAATTATGAATAAAAAGGAAATGAGCATTACTAAAAATGTTATTAGGAAGTAACGCTATTCTGAAACAAAGGAAAAATTTTTTTAAAGAAAAAAGGAAAGCAAAGCAAAGAGAAAAAAAGAAACTTAACTCCATTACGGGGTGGGGGTGGGGCAGGGGTCTTTTTGACCTGGGCTCAGATGTATGGCCTTGTAGAAGGAATTGGTATAGAAAAGCTTCATCTCCCCCAGGAATAGTCCCCAAGGGACTGAGGCAATAGGAAGAGTAAAGTAGAAGAGAGGGTAATAGAGTCTTTATATTTCCTTTTTAGCTTTTCATTATGGAAAATTTTAAGGATATTAAAAAAATAGAGAGAGACCATAGTGAATAACCAGCTCTAACAATTACCAGCTTATCGCCAACCTGTTTCCAATGCTCCCCTATTGGCTTCCCCACCCCGATTATTTAAAGCATCACATCAGACATCATATCATTTCGCTCAGCAATATTTTTAGTTTAGAATGAGAGCAACACATCTTTGAGGGTTTATCGGTTTTTTAAGTAAGTGCATTTGATTTAATCTAGGGGTGAGGGTCTTTTGCAGTTACGTGATCTAATTTCAAGATCCAGGATTGCTTTCTAAAGGGCCCCCTTGCATTACAGCAGCTGCTGATCTACCAGCTAGAGAGTCAGGGGCGGTGGGGGGGGGGGGGGCGGGCATCAGAGCTGGGACGGTCGCCCAGAGAGTCTGAGTCCAGCAACCCTGTTACAGGTCCCTCTGTTTGTGCTGCTGCTCTTCCAAGTTCACATCTTCACACCACAGGGGCTCTTATCACCCACAGTCCAGGGTGGGGGGTCCAGGCAACTGCTGGAAAAGGGCCTTGATGGTGAGAATTTTAGGAAACCTACCTGGGTATCCTGGGGTCGTGCCACGTGCTAACTCCAGTCTGCGTGTGCAGGAAGTAAACCTGCCCCTGCACCGTTGTTCTCTGTTCTGCATGAGAAAGTGGGGGATACGGTAGTTACATTCAATTCCAAAGAGAGTTTTCAACCAATCCTGTAAGCACAGCGTCCCAGCTTCCTTCCAACAGTCTTTAAAAGCACCGAGAGAAGGGTTTGAAGCGCAGCAGTTAACTTCTGCCTGGCATCTGCGAGTCACAAGCCCTGGTGGACCTTACTTCTCCTGTTCCCACTTGGAGGGGCGGCCACACCCCTGGACCTGCCACCTTGGGACTGACCCTACCTTGACCTCTGCCCCTGCATTAGCTCTTACTTCCGGTCTGATCTGCCATATCTACTTGGATTCCTCCTGCATTTAGGTGCTCCCTCTGTGGTTGTCAAAAGATCCCATCCTTTCACTCGTACCCAAGGCCGTCCTCCCCACATTCAAATCCCAGGGCACTACAAATACCCCCATCCAGGCCCCTGCCCCACTCCTCTCGGTTTTCTTTGACATTCATTTGCCTAAAATCTTCACCCAACTGCTACACTGGGAGATTGGAGCCATTGCGGACAAATTCATGACAAGAAAGATTTGTCAACCATCTCGGGTTACTCTTCTTTACACTGACACAACCATCGTGGGGCACACCTCTGCAAACATCAGCACTTCTGGCAGGTACGAGTCACTAAAAAAAGCTGAAAACATTAAAGCTGTCTGAAACATCACCGATCGCACTCGGGACAGCGGGGTGGATGCTCTCACCGTAGCCTTCGGGCAGTTCCGGGGACTGGTGGCCGTGAGGTCGGTTCTGCGGCGTCTGGAGTGACCCTCGGACCTCAGGACTTCGCAGTCGCTGGGCCTGAAGTCTTTGATCTTGACTCGGGGATTCCACAGACCTGCAGCCACCCCCGCCAGCAGCAGCCCCAGTGCCATCCGTGTAAGGGGCTGGTTCCTCCATGAAGCAGCTGAGTGGCCTTCCCGGCCCTGAGTCTTCGTACGCAGTTCTAGAAGGGGAAGACCACAGCCCACATCACAATGCCGGCTGAAGACTGAGAAGCACCCGTAAGTTCCATGCCACGCTCTCACTTCCATTTGTTTTGCTTTTCTTGAGCAATATGATAGAATGTCCCCAGTGCTTAGTTTCATATAATCCGTCCTGTCCTGTTTAATTGGAAAGCCAGACTTTTTCATGCGGAGCCCGTGACCAAAGGGAGCCATGTGTAAAGTGCCACTGAGGCCACTCGTAGGATTTCAACCTCAGGCAGAGGCAAACGGTTGGAAAACACCAACCTTGTTCTATAAGGAGCTCAGAAAGTGAGATTTCAGTTTTCTTGACTCAGAATCATATCCAAACATTCCATTTTCCTTGTCATTTTATTCTATAATAGAACTCCTGGTTACATAAAATACCACAATGACTTTAAAAGTGACTTTTAACATAAATCTTGATCCCCTGAACAACTGTGGAGACAATTTACCTTAATAGTCTATCTTCCCTTATAAGCAAGTACTTCCGAAAAACGTTCTACATTGAAAAAGTACAAAGAGACACACAAATTGAGAGACTAGTTCAGTGAATGCCCTGGGCTCATCACCCAGCTCCAGTGATTGTCTCGTGGCCACGCGCCCAACTCCTCCCCCCTGAGCTGGAGTATTCTGAAACCAATCCCAACATTTTACCATTTCATCCTTAAATATTTCAGCACAGACCTCTGGAAGATAGGCCTTTTACCATTATCATGACCCCAAAAATGTACGTTAATTTTTTTAATATCATCAAATACCAGTCAGTGTTCAAATTTCTCCAGTCAACTGTCTCATTAATCAGGATCCAAACAAGGTCCATACACCGCATTTAATAGGTGTGTCCCTTAAATCTCTTTTATTAACTTATAGGTTCTCTTCCTTCCTTTTTAGTTATTTTTCTTGCAGTGTATTTGTTGAAGACACCAGGTTGTCTGCGACACTCTACAGGGTGCCCCCCTCTGGATGGAGCTTCTCCCCGGGGCTGTGCAACCCATTCCCGTCCCCTGGACCTCCAAGATGTAAGTTCATGTCAGATTATCCCTCTTTCATGATGTTGTCAGCAAGTATTAACGACATTAATAGTTAACTCATTGGGGAATTGAAAAATTGTGATAGTGACCAATGAGAATTTTTGAGGGTGTTTTTCGGTTTTGGGGTTTTTTAGAATTTATTTCTCCCTGTATCATTATGAACTCAATGGATTGCTTTAATCCACTGCAGTTATAATTCTTTACTGATGCTCTTTGGCCAGCGGGAACCTCTGTAAATTGGATCCTGAGCCTTTGGGGCACTACCCCACTAGTTTTGACAGCTTCCTTTACAAACGAGGAAACTGGATCCCAGTGTTATCCCAAGACTGCACCTCAAGTATTCAACGCATTGAAAAGGTGTGAAGGAAACTTTCATGCAGTGCGAGAGCCTGGGCAGCAGAGAACTCAGTGGGCATCGCTGCAGTGATACGTACCCTTCATTTTCTAACAGCCCTCTGCAGTCTACCACGGACCCTCCAGTGCCTATTCTGTCTCGTGTCTGTAAACTGACTAAAAAGAAAAGAACATCCTGCATTAAAATCCAGTGGTATTTTATACAACTGTAACACAGTGAGCCATTGCAAATGTGTAATTTATGTATGATATTATTTTAAAAAGTGAGGCATATGTCTATACATACACATATACATTCCTATGCTTTCAAGTATGAAGCATCTCACTCCTTGGCTGCACAGAACGCATACCACTTGGAACACTCCTTGTAAACGTGGAGCAGAAAGAGATGCTGTGTTGTCTGTGCTCTTCATCAAGATAACAGAACACAATTTCACTTCCTCCAAGGTACCTTATATTTTAAGAAGATTTTGACTTATGTTTAATAAGGACACAGAGAGCACTGTCAGTATGTGCAAGGTCTGGATGCACCTACGTGTCGATTCTCTGTCCCTACTATGAACAACAAAGACACTTATGAAGCTGCTTCCAGTTATTCATTTTTCCCCGGCACATCCCTCCACCAAGAAAAGAAGAAATCACAAATAGAAAGGCAGTAAGTGGGAACTCTGTCGTGACAGGAGTTTTCAGATGGATATCCACTGTCCATTTATCTTGGCTCAGGTCTACATAAGACAATACCTAAAAGATTTGGGGCCATAAGTCACTCTGGTGTGCTGCTGAAATACTGTTTTCTTTGATTGCTTGCAATGCATACAGTCAATATTTGGGTTACCCTGAAATGCTAATAAAAATGGGATGGATAACAGGATGAGCTACTTAACAGATAAATTACTTCCTATGGAATACCTCCAGTCAACGCTTTATGACATGAGCACATTTTGTTTCTTCATTCTAAATAAGTCAGTCCTCTGTAAAATCATATTACATGGAAGTCTTCAGAAATTCTCTTTGCCTTTTACATATATGATGGGTCCTGAAGAAACTATTTCTTAACTCTTGCATATGTGGCCACCATTTTTATCATCTGCATTTGGATAACATGACAAATTGTCAACTCATGTGATGATTAAAATTACATTACAAATTATAACCCTACATCTCTTTGTACCTTAGTCATTTTAACTCCACCTTGAATGACAGAATGAAGGGAATTAGATAAAATAATAAAAACCACATAAGATGAAATTGTTTAGTCCTGGAGAGATGGCCCCTGTATGGGGCCTGTCCTTCGAAGTATGTCACCATCGCTCAGTGCCTTTATGTGTTTTCTCAGTGATGCAGAGCTGAAGGTTAAGTCTGTAAAAATTATCTCTTTATACAGATGAGAAAGTTCTTACCCACTATTTGGCCACGAACTGCATCAGTATCTGAGGGGTTTAGTTTGCATAGATCCAAACGCTGGTCTGCAAACAAACAATTCAAAACTTAACCCAGGGAAATGTTAGCTAGAGAGGAAGGCAGGAATTCTGTATTCAGTATTCAAAGAAATAAAATAAAAAATGATGCCCCATAAGCCTTCTTCAGCTGCATTAAGAGGCAGAAAAACGTTGGGTTCTTACATCCAGTATCTTTTAATCTGCTGATGGCATTGGAGAGCAGCCGCACGCACCCCAGGAAGCCAGCTCCCTGCTTCTTGTGAATTTTCTTGTGGTTCCACACGCTGATGGTTATAGAATCCGTTTTCCCAACGTATCTGAAACCAACATGCAAACTCATTTTTAATTGTATTTCTCAATTGCGATAGCCCATTGAGATTTTATCTGATTGACTTGTTAGTCCAGAAGAATCCTTTTAAAATAATTTTGCTCTATATCCACAGCTAACAGGCACTTAATAAGTATATATCTACTAACTCAATGGGCTGGGAAAGGACTACAACTGGTTATGTAAGAAACACATGCAGACAACCACATAATGATAATAATCTTATAACAGAGGTTTACTATATTTTTATAGTTCCAGAGGATAATGGCAGGATTCAAAAGTTCCCACCAGGACTTCCCTGGCGGTCCAGTGGTTAAGACTCTGCACTTCCACTGCAGGGGCACCGGTTCGATCCCTGGTCGGAGAACTAAGATCCTGCATACCGCATGGTGTGGCCAAAAAAAAACAAAAACAAAAACAAAACCCCAGCAATTAGGCTTAATAGAGAATACTAATTTGCAGCAAAGGACTACTTACATCCATCCAAAGTACACAAAAGGGCACTAACTCAGACAGGAAACGTGCCGCTTTCTCTCAGTGTAGGTCAACCACAGAAGGGAGTTTTCGGGACATGGACTGACAACTACTTTCCAGGCTACTTCCAGTGCCACAGTGTAACTGCAAATGAGCCTCAGGATCCAACTACTAAAAATCCCACTCAAACCCAGTTCAATTTGTGTTAGTAAAAAGCCAGTAATAATCACTCAGCATTACTTGGACAAAAATTTCTTAGCAGGGACATGAAAACATAGGTGCCTAAAAAATAGATTTTCAAAGTGCGATCCACTTAACAAATGAATATAAGAAACTGTCTGATGGTGTGTGGGCTTACATACCTCCAGTCATACCAAACTTTATTTTCTCTTGCAGAAAATATATTTGTACTAAAAAGCAAAATTTTTAAAAAATCAACAGAAATATATATATATTATATATTTGTATCATAAATATGTAAAATAATAATAATGGGGGCTTCCCTGGTGGCACAGTGGTTGAGAATCTGCCTGCTAATGCAGGGGACACGGGTTCGAGCCCTGGTCTGGGAGGATCCCACATGCCGCGGAGCAACTAGGCCCGTGAGCCACAAATACTGAGCCTGAGCATCTGGAGCCTGTGCTCCGCAACGAGAGGCCGCGATAGTGAGAGGCCCGCGCACTGCGATGAAGAGTGGCCCCCGCTTGCCACAACTAGAGAAAGCCCTCGCACAGAAAGGAAGACCCAACACAGCAAAAATAAATTAATTAATAAACTCCTACCCCCAACATCTAAAAAAATAAAATAATAATAATAATGTATTTCAAATAATGCATTTTACAACCATGTTCTGGGTTTTGCTGAAAAAAACAGTAGCATATAGAGGACCTGAACTATGGCCCTTTTTTCCTGTTAGTATGGCCAGGAGATTGAAAGTTTGAAGACCACAGTTACAGAAGCAAACCATTAAAATATATGAAAATGTCAAACACAAGAACTTCCAAGTATATGAATTCTAAAAGTAGGCAGTATGTATTTGTTTGGCCATCCACGTTTGTTATCAGTAAGAAGTTTAATAATCCCTTTAAAAAAAAAAATAATTAAATGCTTCTCTTACAAGTTAGATACCAACTTTCCTGCCGCTCCCCAAGTGGCTTATAGGATAATCAACTCACAGATCGTAGTGCTGGTTCCACTTTGGGTCCAACGTGTTCTTCACAGTGTCCGTTGAGTGGCACTGCCCAGATCCATCCACAACGATCTTTGCAAAAGGGTCAGGGAGTCCTAGAGGAGAGGGGACAGCCACACTGGATGAGAAGACAGAACCCAGTCCTGCAAGTAAAGTGAGCTTCAAGGTCATCTATTTGATTAAGAAGACTACCCTGGTATATTTTTTTCTCAAGTTTAAGGTTAGTGTCAATCAGCAAAATAAATTCTTTCCATTAAGCTTTCTAAGAAAGACAACCCAGAATGACATCCTCCTCAGATTTTTAGAGGCTAGAAATGAAAACTCTAAAAATAGGCTTAAATTCAAATTTCCATTTCTGATGATCACTCAGTGGGGCTAGCTAAATGGAGGGAAAGGTGTCTACAATTATTTATATTTATACTTTCTAAAAAATAATAATACCTAGAAATCTTGTTCATTGGTCTTCGTCTGTTTTATCTCTGGAAGCAAGTATTCACCGGGTTTTACTTAGGTAAGTTGCTAAATGCTGGAGTATGAATCAGACAGGTTTATAAGATCAGAGAGGCGGCCAGGTAAGGGTTTTAGAGATAGACCTGGACGTGAGCCATCACTCTGGAGCTTCTTAGCTACTTGAATAGAGCCTGCGAACCTAAGTCTCTTTACCTTTAAAGCATGAGATGAACCACTTAGGAACGGAGCAGCATTCTTGTGAGGATCAGAAAGAGTGTGAAAAATATCATGCTGCAGGGGCCTACTTTATAGTAGGTGAACTTGTGAGGTGATTCCTTCCGTTAGAAAAGGATCCTCCATTTATATTTTTATTACAATTCCTTTAATTACAAGGCTTTTAAAGTGTGATTTAATTGATCAAATTTGACCAACAATTTTACTCAAACCCAGACGTTTTATAGAAAAATGTCTGTATTGGAGCTGACGATACGTCACCCAGGAAAAAGCAATACATTAATGGATGGAAAGACAGAAAACAGGGTGGTGGCTGGAATAGGGAATGAGAGAGAGTTGTTCTCGTATGAGTTATAAATTCTGTGCCTTGGAGCTATGGAGTCTCTATGTGGTAGTCAACTGGGAAAGGAAGCTTGTCAAACTGTGGATTTCTAGTCAGCAAAGGGCAGGACTTTTAGGAGAATACTCCCAGGGTTGCTTTTTTTTTTAAGTTTTAAATTTCAGAAATATGTGAAGAACATTAATATTGTAAGAGAGCAAAAATGGGTGTTTTACTTACTGAAGAAGTCTTTCTTTGCAAGGTTCTTGGCACATAATACTAAACACAAACAAAAAAATGCTAGGGTTAGCACTTATGGACAAGATTTCCATCATAGTTAGTTGCTATGGACGGACTCGTATCCCCACCCAAAATTCATATGATGAAGCTCTAGCCTGCAATGTGATGTTTTTAAAGGTGGGGTCTTTGAGAAGTGCTTAGGTTTAGATGAGGTCATGGGGATGGGGCTTTCATGATGGGATTAGTGCCCCTATAAAAAAGAGACCACAGAGCTTGTTCTCACAGCAAGAAAGAAGGCAGGAAGAGGGCCCTCCCCAAGAACGTAATCTGTCAGCACCTTGATCTGCGGCTTTTCCAGCCTCCAGAACTACAAGGAATAAATGTTTGTTGTTTAAGCCACCAGTCCATGGAATTTTGTTATAGCGGCCCAAACTGACTGAGGCACTAGCCTATATTTGCAATGGGGAAAAAAAACCCTCAAAATTATCTTTGCCATAGATTGTCTTTCAAATTTAGCGTTACATTAAACAAAAAGCTGACAAGTAACAAAAAGTCTTTTCTCCTTCCATTGGGCATCAACTATAACAAATGCAAAATGTTTTAGTTTAAACTTAAAATCTTTAAACACATGCAGATGGATTTATCAATGTGCTCTTAAAACTCACAGGATCACATTAATACCAATTCCAATTAAGACCTACAGTATTTACCTTCATAGCTACTGCTAACAATAAAAGGAACTGTCCATTTTTGATATTCTGATAAATAATACAATTTTGTAAATGTAAACTTTGGTATGTTGGAGAAAGAAAGGGGAGAGTTACAGAAAATACGGGGCCATCATCAAGTGTTGTGAAAGACAAAATGCATGATAAGAATTTCGCACAATGTTGGCATACAGAAAGAATGCAATAAATACTAAGTGTTGTTAGTATTTTATTAATGAGGGGGGATCGATTACTGGTAAGAAATCTTGTCACCAGATTTGTTACATGATTAAAGCTACTATATCACTAATGTCTCTTACACTTACGCAAACTTCACAAATTTTGCTAATTTTTAAGAATATAGTGTTTTATTATGAACTTACACTATTTCACAAAAATATATTCATATTATACGTTGTTCTGCAAACTTTTCACTTAGTATTTTTTATATAACAATTTTTATCAAGATATAATTCATACACTATACAATTCATCCATTTGAAGTGCATAATTCATTGGTTTGTAACATACTCACTGGGGTGTATAACCATCAGCACAATCAACTTAGAACATTTTCATCATCCCCAAGAAAGAAATCCTGTACCCATCAGCAATCACTCTTTATTTAACCTCAAACCCCACCAGTCCTAGCAACCACTAATCTACTTTATGTCTCTGGATTCTCCTGGACATTTCACATAAATGGAATCATAGAATATGTGGTATTTTGTGCCTGGCTTCTTTCACTTAACATGTTTTTAAAGTTCATCCATGTTGTAGCATGAATCAGTTCTTCAATCCTTCTCATGACTGAGTGATATTCTGTTGTATAGATATACCATATTTTCTTTATCGACTTCTCAGGTGATGGGCATTTGGCTTGTTCCTACTTTCTGGCTATTGTGAATAACGCTGTCCAGGTTGTTGCGTAGACTTATATTTTTATTTCTCTTGTAAACCTATGAATGAAGTTGCTGAGTTATACGTTTAACATTTTTAGGAACTGGCAGAATGTTTCCCACAGCATCTGCACCATTTTAAATTCCCACCAGCAGTGTATGAGGGTTCCAGTTTCTCCCCATCTTCACTAATACTTGGTATTGTCGGTCTCCGTGGTTTTATATCTCTGTGGTTCTAATTTTCATCTCTCTGATGACTAATGACTTTGAGCATCCTTTTGCGTGCTTTATTAGCTATTGATATATCTTCTTTGGAGAAATTTCTATTTAGATTTTTTTTTTGGCCCATTTTTAAATTGGGCTATTTGCCTTTTTATTATTGAGTTGTGAGAATTCTTTGTATATTCTAAATACCCTTATCTATAGATATCTATATTCAGTTGCACCCCGCCACCACTCCATGTCACAGGTTCCACATCCATGGATTCAACCAACCATGAAATGAAAAAATATATTTTTTTAATTCCAGAAAGTCCCAAAAAAGCAAAATGAATTTGCTGTACCCCGGGCAACTATTTATATAGTATTTACATTGTATCAGGTATTATAAGTAATCTAGAGATGATTTAAAGTATATGGGAGGATATGCATAGGTTATATGCAAATACTATGTCATTTTATATAAGGCACTTGAGCATCCGTGGATTTCAGTATCCATCGGGGTGGGGGTGGTGGTCCTGGAACCAATCCCCAGCAGATACCAAGAGACAACTGTATATAAATATCTACGTATCTATGGATAAAATATCCTTATCAGATACGTGATTTGCAAATATTCTCCTACTCTGCGGGCTGGCTTTATACTTTGTTTGAAACACCAAAGTTTTTAATTTTGATCAAGTCCAATGCATCTATTTTCTTTGGTTGTTTGTGCTTTTGGTGTCATGTCTAGTAAGACTTTGCCTAACCAAAAGTCTCAAAGATTTACTCCTATATTTTCTTCTAAGGGTTTTATACTTTTAGCTTTCTTTTATAATTTTAGCTCTTAAATAGACATTTAGGTCTATGATCTATTTTGAGTTCGTTCTTGTATTTGATGTGAAGAAGGGGTCTGACTTCATTCCTTTGCAAGTGGATATCCAGCTGTATCAGCAACATTTGTTAAAAAGCCTATTCTTAAAAAAAAAAAAAAGAGCCTATTCTTTCCCCATTGAATTATCTTGACACCCTTGTTGGAAATCAATTCACTGTAAATGTGAGAGCTTATCTGTGGTCACTCAATTCTATTCCATCGATCTACAGGTCTCTCCTCATGCCATGACCACTCTGTCTTGATTACTGTCTTAGTCCATTTGGTCTGCTATAACAAAATACTATGGGACTGGGTAGCTTATAAACAACAAACATTTATTTCTTACTGTTCTGGAGGCTGGAAGTCCAAGATCAGGGTACCTGCATGGTTGGGTGAAGGCTTTCCTCCAGTTTGCAGACTTCTCGTTTTATTTATACAGAGCAGAAGGGGCTAGGAATCTCTCTGGCATCTCTGTTATAAGGCACTAATCCTACTCATTAGGATTCTACCCTCATGACTTAAATACCTGCCCCAAAGGCCCCACCTACTAATACTATCACTTTAGGGGGTTAGGGTTTCAACCTATGAATTTGAGGGGGACACAAACATTCAGACCACAGTAATTACCATAGCTTTGTGGTAAGTTTTGAAACTGGGAGGTATGAGTGCTCAAACTTTGTTCTTTTTCAAGACTGTTTTGGCTATTCTGGATCTGTTCAACCGTCATATGAATTTTAGGATCAGCTTGTCAATTTCTACAAAAAAGCCAGCCTGGATTTTGATAGGGATTTCACTGAAGCTGTAGGTGAATTGAGGGAGTATTGTCATCTTAGCAAGATTAAATCTTCAAATCCATGAACAAAAGATGTTCTTCCACTTATTTATGTCTTCTTTAATTTTAACTGTTTTGTAATTTTCAGAGTATACATTTTATACTTCTTTTATTCAATCTATTCCTAAATATTTTATTATTTTTATGCTATTATAAATGGAATTGTTCTCCTTTTTTTAATTTTGCAATATTTCTTCTTTATTATTTTTGAAGAAAATATCAACTTTGGAGTAATTCAAACAAAGTTACAGTTTTTTTTTTTTAAAGAATCAATTTTATTTATTTATTTCTGGTTGCGTTGGGTCTTCGTTGCTGCGCGCAGGCTTTCTCTAGTTGCGGCGAGCGGGAGCTACTCTTTGTTGTGGTGCACAGGCTTCTCATTGCGGTGGCCTCTCATTGCGGAGCACGGGTTCTAGGCACGTGTGCTTCAGTAGTTGCAGCATGTGAGCTCAGTAGTTGTGGCTCACGGGCTCTAGAGCGCAGGCTCAGTAGTTGTGACATATGGGCTTAGTTGTTCTGCGGCATGTGGGATCTTCCCGGACCAAGGATAGAACCCGTGTCCCCTGCATTGGCAGGCGGATTCTTAACCAATGTTTGCAGGAAGCCAAGTCCCCAACACATTCCAGACTTCTCATATGGTACCTCTGGGATCTCAGGGCCTCTCACTACCAGAGCTGGACCAGACGTTTCCTGCGTCCAGGGTTGCTGCCGTCGCTGCGGCTGCTTGAAACTCCCCAAAGTTGCGAGCCAGCGACTGGAACTGTTTTCTTAATTTCATTTTCAGATTGTTCATTTCTAGTGTACAGAAATACAACTGACTTTTGTATATTCAACTTGTATCTTTCGACTTTGTTGAACTCCTTTATTATCTCTAATACTTCTGAATTTTCATATATAAGATCACATCATCTGCAAATAAAGATAATTTTACTTCTTCCTTCAAAATCTGGATGCCTTTTCTTTCTTTTCCTTGTCTAACTGCCCAGTACCTTCAATACAATATTGAATAGAAGGGGTGGACATCCTTGTCTTGTTCCTGATCTTCGAAGGAAAGCATTCAATTTCTCAACCATTGAGTATGGCGGGAGCCGTGGGTTTTTCATAGATGCGCTTTATTAGGTTGGGGAAATTTCCTTCTGTTCCTAGCGTATTGAGTGCTTTTATCATGAAGAGGTGTTAGCGTTTGTCAGATGCTTTTTCTACATCTCTTGAGATGATCATCTGGTGTCTGTCCTTTACCTATTGATATATGTAGTACATTAACTGATTTTCAATGTTAAACCAACCTAACAGTCTGAGATATTGGGTTGGCCAAAAAGTTCGTTCGGGTTTTTCTGTAACGTCTTATGGAAAAAACCCAAACGAACTTTTTGGCCAACCCAATAAAGTCCACCTGATTATGGTGCATAACTGATCCTTTTACCGTGCCTGGGCTTTTCTTTGTAGAAAGTGTTTTCAATTACTAATCTATAATTTATTTACTCTTTATAGGTCTATTCAGATTTTCCATTTCTTCTCGAATCAGTTTTGGTAGGATTATGGCTTTCTAGAAACTTGTCGATTTCACCTATCAATTTGTTGGCACACAGTTGTTTACAGTATCTTCTGATAATCCTTTTTATTTCTGTATAGTCAGTATTAATATTTCCTCCTCAGTGTAATCCTTATACCATTGCTTTCCAGTGGAAACACACACACACATACAAACTCTTCCATCTTTTTTGTGGCTAGATCATAATTTATTACAGCTCCTGTTAGTGTTTTATTTCTTGTTTCTCTAATTACAAAGGTCATATGTACTTATGAAAATATGAAAACTCACAAATGTGTGAATAGAAACTGCATGCCTCTAAAACCTCATCATTACTCTTTGTTTAGCATCTTCCTGGCTAGTCTCACACGCTTATTTTTTCCCATTTAACTTTAGAATTATTTTCAGCAAGTTTAAAAGAAATGACTTCATAAATAAATTTGAGGGGAATTTACCTCTTTACAATATTAAGTATTCCCATTCTTGAATGTAGCATGTTTATCCATTTATTAAATTCTTCTTTAATGGCTTTAAGTGATGTTTTCATAACATATTTCATAAACGTGTTCCACATTTCTAATTGGGTTTACTCTTAAGTGTTTCGGTTTTTGTTACTATTGTAAATGGAAGAGTTCCTTTCATTGCACTTTCTTTTTCCTTTTTTAAATCGTCAAGATACCTGTTTTCTTTTTTTTCATTGCACTTTTCAATTGTTATTTGGTTATAGGAAAGTGATTTTCTTACGATAATTCTAAATCTGCCACCTTTTTCAGCTCTCCTCAAATAGGCCTGTGATGTCTTGTTTCCTTCCACTTCCCTTTGCTTTTACACAGCTGCTTCCAAAACTTAAGTTGAAATCTTCGCAATCTGCCTAGAAACCTGGTCCTCGCCCAGGGTTCACGACTTCAGATCATCAGCAACACCATCAGCTGCACAGGCCAGAATCTGTGCGCCGCGCTTTGACTTCCCAGCCTCTCTCAGGGGTGCTGACTTCTCACCATCTCCACCCTTGTTCAAGCTCCCAACATCAGCTATCACAAAGTCATCTCTTCAAAATTTAAATCTCATGTCTCTTTCCTTTTTAGAAATTCCCCAGTGGCTTCCCATTGCAAAACTCCAGACCTGTCAGGCTCTGAGCCCAACTTCCCTCACCTCCAGCTTCAAACATTATCCAACCAGCTCGGGGCTCTTGTTTTTCCAAGGTGCTGATGCTGGATTGCTTCTGACTGGAAGAATTCTGGTAACATCTCAAAAAGATTATGTACATATGTTCATATGTATAAGACTAGCAATGTCTTGTTCATATGTACAAGATTAGCAGTGTCTTAATTTAAGGGTCATTCCAGTGGAATCTGGTTATATCGAAAAGTGGAGAGGGTTTCAATAGAGTCAGCACAAAGAGAACTTTGCCTCGATTTTGTGCAAAGATCATTTAGGGTCACACTGAGTTTAGTTCATGGCATATGATTTCTCCTAGTAGAAAAATTTTGTGATCTTGAGATAGAATTCTCTTTGTCCTCTCTACCAGATATGATAAAAGATAATTTATTACACAGCATAAAATCCCACTCTATCTAGATCTACCACTCATTTTTAAAGAAATACGTTATGCACCAATTATGAGTGAGATTCTGGGGATACAACAGTGAGCAAAAGAGACATTTGCTCTTAGAGAAAATGAAGCTTATTTTTTCAGAGTATACTACCGCATGGTTTCTTCAGCTCCAACTCTGAAGTGCCCCTCTACTTTGGACAAATCATGTCTAAATCCCGTAATTTCCTAATCACATACCATAGTTTCCTAATTTGGGGGGATAAAGAAAGAACAAAGTACATAATGTTCACTTAGCTTCTGAAAACACATGGGAAGGAAATGTTTTGCTAACATTCAATTAGTAAATCAAGCTTCTTTACCAGGTCCCTGACAGAAGCATAGGGTCCCCAAAATACTATTTGTGGTTTCAACCCACTCCCAGGATAAGCTACAACAACGCAAATTTAGTACTTTATTACATCAACTAAGAAATTGTCGGGGAGAGAGATAAATTAGAAGGTTGGGAATAACAAATACACACTACTATATATAAAATAGATAACCAACAAGGATCTACTGTAGAGCACAGGGAACTCTACTCAATATTTTGTAACAACCTGTAAGAGAAAAGAATCTGAAAAAGAACATATATATGTACATATACATAACTATATATATATAAATGAATCACTGTGCTGTACACCTGAGACTAACATGACATTGTAAATTACCTATACTTCAATAAATAAATAAATAAAATTACACATATTTTCTAATTTGTGTCAATGTTTCCACTATTTTTCAGTTCCCCAAGGCTAGAAACTTTGGCTGTAATTTTCAGTCCTCCCTCCTCTTATGTTTATGTGTGTCACCAAGTCCTATCTTTTCTTTCTTCTGAAATTTCTTGAACTTGACCCTTCCCCTACCTGTGTACCCACTCTCCTATTCTGGGCTCCACCCACTCGCAACTTAATCTAAGAGCTACAGGGCCCCCAGCCCCCACTCAAGCCTCCCAAATTCACATGACATTAAGCCACCAGGTCGATCTTCTGAAATGCCATTTTCATGTTCTGAGGCTCAAAACGCTCCAATGGCTCTGCACTGTGTTCTACGGCAAATCTGAATTTCTCCCTGGGTTTTAAAGTGCCCCATCCCCTAGTATCACTTACATTTCCGCTATCCTTCATTGCCCCTCCTGTGGGCCCCAGCCATTCCCACCTCTAGGTGATTATTCTCGCTCCTTGATGCACTTGACAATCCCTCTCTCTTCCCTGTGCTTGGTCTGGGCAAAGCCCGCTTTCTCAGTGACGTCTCATTCAGGCCAGTGTTCCCCTAATATCAATCTGTGATAACATTTTCACTAGTGCCAAAATTAAAAAGATAAGGACACTATCGTGGAAGTTTTCATAAAACTGAACTAATTTATTTTAAATGCCCGCCCTTTGTTCTAGTGTAATGTCTTTTCTCTTTTTTTCATGTTAAAATAGCTTCCCCTTAATGAAATGAGGTAACAAAAAATGGTGATAATTTCAACAATGACTTGGCATGACAAAAAGTTGGCAATTTTAGGTTGATAGCCACAATTACATAAATTTTCTTTTTTTTTCCCTGTACGCGGGCATCTCACTGTTGTGGCCTCTCCCATTGCGGAGCACAGGCTCCGGACGCGCAGGCTCAGCGGCCATGGCTCACGGGCCCAGCCGCTCTGCAGCATGTGGGATCTTCCCGGCCCGGGGCACGAACCCGTGTCCCCTGCATCGGTAGGCGGACTCTCAGCCACTGCACCACCAGGGAAGCCCTACATAAATGTTTTGACTGATCTGGGAATCCCTTCTCTAACCACCAGCAATCTCTTCCTTCTTTTTGCTCCCATTTACTGGAAGGGCCACAGAGCTGAGCGCTCAAGGTCTCTGCGTTCAGGTGGCTTTGTGCCCCCAGCTAAGTTCTTCTGAAGGAACCCCTGCCCCAACCCTGTCTTCCACCCCTTTAGACATGGGCTTCACGTGGTGCTGGCCACCCAACAGGCACGTAACACAGACTATGATGAACCAGAAACAAAAAGCCAAAGAGAGAAACAGTGATAAAAATATAGAAAACTAACATATCTCGATAACTTTAAACATCTAAGTGAAATTTTCATTCATTAGGAAATATAATTTCCCACCTAGGATAATTTCCCACACCTAGTGTGTTTTCACTAACATGCCATTTTCTAGGCCAGAGTCACTCATCTATCAATTCTCATACTTTAGGAAATCCTCAAATTTACATTAAGTGGGGGGGGGGGGAATCACATTTCAGTTATATCAACAGACTCAAAATGCCAAAATCGTCAATCCATACAGAGCTGAACTCTGTTCCATTACTTGCTTAATGAAATAAACAACTCTTTCTTACCAATAAATCCTTCTCTGTAAGTTTAGACACACACACAAGACACATACACGTTTCCACTCTTCAGATACCATTCGATGATAAAATGATTTCTTAAAAAACAAGGTCCTACTGTAGAGCACAGGGAACTATACCCAATACCCTGTGATAAACCAGAATGGAAAAGAAAATGAAAAAGAATGTATGTATATATGTATAACTGAATCACTCTACTGTACAGTAGAAATTAACACAACATTGTAAATCAACTATACTTCAATAAAATAATTTTTTTTAAATAAATAAAATGATTTCTTCTCTGCAGGGAAAATGGTCTAAGTTAACAAAACACACTTTAGCAACCACAGGCTGTCCCTGTTGGCTTTGGAGGTGAGGGTTACTCTGGGAACCTGACAGCCCTTAGATGGGCTTCCAAACGTGTTGTAGCTTCATCTTCTATACGTGTATTCAAGTAAAAGATAAGTGACAAAATACCGTGAATTATTTGAGCTCAGAAGTGTGGCAGAGTTCAGCCCATACTCCCAAACCCTGCTGGGGGCGGTGCGGGGGGGCGGGTGAGGCAGGGCTGCTGTGGCAGAGACTCTGCCTCTTCTCATGGGGCAGTGCTCAGCTCCAAAGACCAGGGGCTGTGCCCGCTCCTATGCCTGTGCCCCTGGGGCTTTCACCTACTTTGTTTTCCACCTAACCTTTACAGGATGAGGCAAGTGGACATGAAGGGAAGCTGTCACTTTCTCCACTTTCATTGGCTAAATTATTAAGACTCAGAAGGATTAAGTAGCCAGCCCCACTTCTACCCCATTCCATATGACACTGTCACAGCAGCATCGTCGCTGTTACCAGAGCTTGAAACTAAATCCTCTATTATTTTTATGTCGCTTCATGTCTGCCTCTCCCCCACAAAAATGTCCACAGAAACAAAGACTGTGTCCTTCGTAGGCACTACTGTGTCCAGAGCTTGGTATGGTGCCTGGCACAGAAAGGTTAACTTTTACAATATTTGCTGAGTAAACATTAGGTTTATTAGGTAATAACCTTTCCCCCCCCTTTCCTTTACTGTCTAACTACTGACTAGGACATAAGCACTAAGAAGGAAGAAACTATTTTTTTGAACCATTACATTCCTAGCACGGAGCACGGGACCTGGCATAAATTAAATGCTCAATAAACGTTTGCTGAAATAAATGAGTGAGTGAATGAGTGAGTGAATGAGTGAGTGAATGAGTGAATGAATGAATGAATGAGATAGTTTTGCTGGAGCCTCCACTGTGGTGTCTGACTGCCACCCCATACTCCACCAGGGGTCCAGGGCCTGGCAGATTGCTCACACACTCGGCCACCTGATAGATCGTGTTCTTCAGAATGAGTTTATGCTATTTCATAAGGTATCATTAGTGACATTTGGTTGGCACTAAGGATAAAAATGTCCCCCTGCAGTTCCAAGCCAAAGGTTATATGACAGTGAGGGAGAAATGTAGTACATGTTAAAAACAAGTAATGAAGTCCAGAGGGCGTTTGGAACTTTTTATTTGCACAAAGCCCTCATTAATGAACGAAGTCATTTTTACAACTTAAGGGATGATTTTCAAGGACTGATGAGGATACTACATTCCAAGAAAATCTATAACTGAGGGACATTTTAAAAATTTTTTTAAACTTAAATTTTAAAAAAATTTAAAGTTTAATCTTAGAATGGTGCTTTTCTTGACATCCTGGATTTGCCCCACAAAATCTACAGGAGGATAACTTCTTCCTGGGTGAAGGAAGACGACAGCCCTCAGAGGAAGCAATTTCCAAAGCTACTGTTGGCTTTTGTTTGATTTTTCTTTTCCCAAGTATTACAGGCTAAGCACCTTTGCCTTGGAAGATAAGAAAAGTAGCTCATTTAATTTCTATCTCCAGATCCTGTTTCTGTCTTAAATAAACCAAATGGGATGTTTTTCAACCACATCAGAGTGGAACAAAGACTTCAAGAAGAATTAGGGGGATTTTCTAGGTAGAAGCATATTCCCCTGCTAAGAATATAGGAAAATTCAGGTTTTCATTAGAGAAAGTTTTATCTAAATAATTAAAGTTATATTCCAAAATTAATCAGTTCCTTTGATCAGTTAATTATCAATGTTGTCTCCCTAAATTTGTTTTTCTTTTGAATAAGGACACTTTTCTTTCAAGTGTCCTTATTCAAAAGCCATATGTGATGACAACGTTTATTAACTCCAAACTTAAAAAATAAAACTCCAAGACTTCAGCCCGGATGTCTAGTATCTCATTTCCTGAAAAGCTCATGGTGATTTTACAACCAGGAACTAAGGAGCAATTTGCAACTTGAGCTTCCAAAGCCACCCTGGAAAGCAGACTGTCTCCCAGGCAACCATCTGACCAATTCATCTGCCAAAAACACTGGATGAACTCTATCAATGGAATCGCAGTGGGAGGTTTGGAAGGTTTGGAAACTTTGTCATTGTTTTGCCAAACTTTCAAAATACAATCTAATTCCCCTTCCTAGACCTAATAACAGCAGCTAAAATGTATCAGATGCTTACAAGGTAATTAGGCACAACCCTACGTGTCTGACAAGCATGATCCCGTTTTTTCAACAGCACAATTCCATGAGATAGTTACTATTATATTCATTTTCCTGATGAGAAAACTGGGGCTTTACAAGATCACATAACTTGACCAACAAAAGTCAGTTAGTAAAAGCTGCTGCTTCTGCGTAGTGCATCCGTTTATCCATTTAACAAACACCCGCTGATGACGCACCATTGGCCAAGCCCTGTTTCAAGCTCTGAGAATTCCGTGAAGAGCAAAACAAAACAAAAAGGTGCTTGTCCTGGGATACTTCTCATGCCTGAAGGTTTGACTTTTAAGGAAAGTAAACTAAGATCATCTTTTCTTTTTTTTTTCCCTTTTAAACAACTGCTTAAAATTGACTTCTCAAACTTGAACTATCTTCCTAAGGCTATACACTGTAAAATAAAACTCAACTTTGTCAGGAAGGAGATGAATTTTAACCCCAAAAAGCTTGTCATGAAGTGAATGATATTTGATTGTCACCCTAGAAGGAAACTGAACGATTTCCATTAACAGGAGATAATCCAGGGTTAACAGGGAGGAGAACCTCGCATAACCCCAAACATCCTCACCCACCTGACTTCTAAAGACCTGTTAATATACAATGAAGCTGTGCTCTTCTAACTAAGTCATTTTAAACAAGGTGATAACTGCTGAGGGTAAAGGGGAAATGGAGGGATTTCCTGGGAAGAAAGCTAGAGTTAAGCAAACTCATCTACAACCTAATAATCAGTCCCGACCTAAAACAAATAGGCAAGGAAAAAGTAATAGTTAATAAATCATAGCCAGAGAAAGTTCTGTCCACATTTCCTTTCAGTTACTGAGCTGACAAATGAGGCTTTATTAATTTGATGCATAGAAAGGTCAACAGAAAACCGAAAGGGGAGGACAGAGTTTAGCAAAGCAACACATGCAAATATCCCCACACATGGCTATGAAAAACCCACAATACGCAATTGCCTCAAAGTCCCTTATCATTGCTTTCTTATTATCATTTTATAGTGCTAGTTTCTAAAGCACTGAAGTATTTAAAGGTATCATTTGGCATGGTTTTATCATAAAATCTTCTATAATTACAAAGCAAATCATTATTCACATCACAACACAAGTCAGGGTAAAGTTAGTATGCTCAGTTTAGTCAAGAAAAACAGAAGAGCAGGAGACTGAACAACTTGCTCAAGGTGACCTTGAAAAGTTAGTGATGGAGACAAGAACTTGATCCATCCATGAATGAAATGCACGTACCTCACTGAATTATGCTCCTTAAGATGACTGAGTGTTAAGACTTAAACAATTTGTTACAACATTAAAAAATTTAAGTCTACATGGTCAGTATCGGATTCATAAGATCATTTAAATTAAAAAAAAAAAGATCTTGACCCAGCAATGCCTACTTAGGTATGTAATTAACAGAAAAACACTTAGACATATGTTCATCATGTACTGTTGAGATGATCGTCAATAGTACAATGAATAAAGAAGTTGTGGCATTCATAAAATAGAATATTATACAGCAATGAGAAAAGCAAACTACACACAGAATTATGAATGAGTCTCACAAACACAATATTCAATGAAAAACAAAATATATTGTATGATGTAATTTATACAAAACACAAAAACAGTCAGACTAATGTACACTGTTGAAGTCAGGTGTGATTATCCTTTAGCAGGAAAAGTAGTAACTAGAAGTGATCATGAATAATGTATGTGGGGAACTAGCCAGGCTCTGCTTCTTGATCTGGGCACTGATTACACATGTGTGTTCAGTTTGTGAGAATTCAGTGAGCTTTACACTTAAATATTTCTAAATCAATCATACAAATCAACAGAACAGAATACAAAGCCCAAATATAAACCCATAGGTATGAGGTCAATTGATATTCATCAAAGGTGCCAAGATAATCCAATGAGGAAAAAGCAAAAAACAGATAGTCTTTTCCAGACTGGAAAATGGGTCATCCAGTTGAAATAAATGGGATACCCTTGGGGGGGGGGGGTGCAAATAAACAACCCTTACCATACATCATACACAAAAATTGACTTGAAATGGAACATAGACTTAAACAAAAACACGAGGTACCATTAAGAAAATGCAAAAAAAAAAAAAAAAAATGCAAAGGTGGGACTTCCCTGGTGGCGCAGTGGTTAAGAATCCACCTGCAAGGGACACGGGTTTGAGCCCTGGACCGGGAAGATCCCACATGCCACGGAGCAACTAGGCCCATGTGCCACAACTACTGAGCTTGCACGCTAGGGTCCGCAAGCCACAACTACTGAGCCCTCGTGCCGCAACTACCGCAGCCCGCATGCCTAGAGCCCATGCTCTGCAACAAAGAGAAGGCACCGCAATGAGAAGCCCGCGCACCGCAACAATGAGTAGCCCCCACTCCCGGTAACTAGAGAAAGCCTGCGCGCAGCAACGAACACCCAACGCAGCCAATAAATAAATAAATTTGAAAAAGAAAAAGAGAATGCAAAGGCAAGAGAAAATTCTCCCAGTCAGGAGAAAATCTTCACAGTGGGTGTATCTGGCAAAAGACTTGTATGCAGAATTTATAAAGAACTCTTCACAACTCAATAATCATAAGAAAAACAACCCAAGTTAAAAATGGGCAGAAAACATAGGCACTTTATCAAAGAACGAATGGTCAATAAACACATGAAAACATGCTCAACATCACTAATCATCAGTGAAATGCAAATGAAAACCACAAATGAGGTACCACCACATGCCCGCTAGAACAGCTAAAGTCAAAAAGTCTGATGACTCTATGCACCAAAGGCACAACTTTAAAACAATGGCTAAAACTAACATTTTTTTCAGAAACATATAAATTGTCAAAATTGATCCCCCCCAAATAGTAAAACCCTGACCAATAACCATAGAAACTGAAATGGTAATTCAAAATCTACCCACAAAAACAAGGCACCAAGCCCAGATAGTTTTACTGGAGAATTCTATCAAGATTTCAAGGTACAGATAATTCCCACCTCATAAAAACTATTCCCACCTTATTAAAAAAAAAAAAAAAAATGGGGGGAGAAGCCACTCCAGCTGAGTTTATGAGGCTCACACTAAAACCAGAAACTACAGGAAAAGGAAAAAAAAAAGAAGTATAGGTTCGAGTTGGCTTGGACCACATGACTGCAGTACTTCTAGCAGAAGCGGTGTGCGTCCTCACTTCCGGGTCAAAGTCTAGAATAACTAGTAAGAGATCTCGTGCCTCGGTGAAGCCTGAAGCCACCGTATGGTGGAAAGGTAGAGCCTCTCTCAGCTCTGATATCCTAACAAGCGTGTGGAAAATTGCCTCCACTGGCGCACCAGGATCACGTGCAAGAATTCAATAACGGTTACCTGGGGAATGGGGGGTGGGTATAAGAGAGGGTGCAGGAGAACACCAGGGCTGGAACCGGTGGGCAAGGGGGTCTGTAGCCTAAGGTTTTTGTTCTTCCTTACGGAGAGTGCATTTATATATTGTTTCTTAATTAAAAATAAATCTCATAGGTCCAAGAAAAAAAAGACAAAGAAAGAAATGGACAGAGGAGTGGAAGAAGGTTAACTTGAAAGGGGAAAGAAAAGTTGAGGGGAAAGGGGAGGAAATTTAAAATTTAACATCAGGAGAAGAACCTCAGTATTCGTAGAATCTTGGATTAGAAGAGCTCTTGAGACCACCCTTTTAAACAGATATGAGGCTATCTGAACTATTTACTGGTGCTTTTTTTTTTTTTTTTTCTGTTTATCTTCTTTTTAAACCAGGGGAAAAATAAAAATAAGATCTGTTTTTCAAAAAAGTTTCTAGGTTTTATTCTGTAGGAAGCCATGTCCCTAATATGAACAGATACATCTAGACATCTAGAGAGAGATTTAATAATGATTAACTGTAAAACTAACAGTAACAATAGCTAATATTTATTGAGCTTATTCTGTGCCAAACATTATTAATAGAACTTTTCAGATTATGTCTTATTTAGTACTCACAACAGATAAGGAAACCAAGATTAGGTGAGATTAAATTACTTGCCCAAGACCAGAGAGCCTGTAAATTTCCTCCTTGAGTCTGACTCCAGAGCCCAGATTCTCTACTGCATGTACTCTGATACAGTATGTTTCAAAAAGGTATAATTATGGTGACAAGTTGACATACAACATAAGGAAGCCAGAATACTCTAGAGAAACATATTTTTGTTTAAAAAGCAAACAAATATGACTTAAAAAAGTAAAAAGGGAACTAACTCTGCTAGATCCTACTTCTAACTAGAGAATGAAAAAAATAATTACAAAGCAGTGGTATCTCGTTAAGGATACATTTTAAAATACAACAACTTGCTAAATTATAATTTACAACTATAAAGCTCATGCTTTTAAAGTATGAATTCAATGATTTTTAGTATATTCAGAGTTGCACAACCATCACCACCATTTAATTTCACGACATTTTCATAATCCCCCAAAGAAGCCTTGTACCCATTAGTGGTCACTCCCCTCATTACCGGCTTCCCCAACCCCTAGCAACCACTAATCTACTTTCTGTCTGCATGTGTTTGCCCACCCTGGACATTTCATATACAGGGTCATGTAACAGGGAAGAGCTAAATCGACTCCACTTTGGATCAGTTTCTTTGACTTTAACCTTTGCTTTTTGTTGCTTTTGTTATTATAATCATACATAATGTCCTGCCTCAGGGAACCCTGCCCACCTGTGAATGGCTGCAAGAAAAAAGAAACTAACACATCCCCTCAGGGAGGCTGGTCATTCCAGGAGATATCTGCAAAACTTATGGCCTTTTAACTTTACTTCCTCATCTCCTCCCCCTCTCTGTGCTATAAAAGAAATTGGCATCCAAACCCCGTTAAGATGGTTTTTCAGAGGCACTAGTCTGCCATCTTCTCGGTTTGCCGGCTTTCCGAATAAAGTCGTGTTCCTTGCCTCAGCACCTCGTCTCAGATTCATTGGCCTGTCGTGCGGCGAGCAGAGCGAGCTTGGACTCGGTGACAGTCATAGAATATGTGGCTTTTTATGACTGGTTTCTTTCATTTAGCATGGTGATTTCAAGGTTCATTCATGTTGTAGCAGCAAGTATCAGTACTTCATTCCTTTCTGTTGCCAAATAATACTCAGTTATTTGGATATATCCCATTTCATTTATCCATTCATCAGATAATGGACATTTCAGTTGTTACCACATTTGGGCTACTGTGAATGATGCATAAACATTCACATAACAAGGATTTACGTAGACATATGTTTTCAATTCTCTTGGGTATCCACCTAGGAGTAGAATTACTGGGTCATATGGTAACTCCATGTTTAACATTTTGAGGAACGGCCCAATTGTCCTCCAAAGTGGCTGCCCAATTTTACATCCCCACCAGCAACGTATAAAGGTTCCAATTTCTCTGCATCCCTGCCACCGATTATTTTTATCTGTCCCAGCACCATTCGTTGCAAGGACCTTTCTTTCCCCCATCTAGTTGTCTTGACATCACTGTTGAAAATCAGTTGAATGTAAATGTGAGGGTTTATTCTGGACTCTCAGTTCTATTCCATTGAGCTTTATACTTCTATCCTTACTGTCAGTAACACTCTGTAGTAATTACCATAGCTTAGTAGTAAGTTTTGAAATCGGGAAATGTGAGCCTCCAATTTTGTTCTTGTTTTTTCAAGACTGTTTTGGTTACTCTAGATCCTTTGCATTTCCATATGAATTTTAAGATCAAATTCTGTAAATTCCCCAAATAAAGCCTCCTGAGATTTTGATAGGTTCTATGCTGCATCTGCAGATGAGTCTGGGCACTTAACAACGTTAAGTCTTCCAATTCATAAACATGGATGTCTTTCCATTTTTTAGGTCTTCATTTTCTTTCAACTATGTTTTATAGTTTTCAGGGTGTAAGTCTTGCCCCTCTATTGTTGAATTTATTCCTAAATATTTTACTGTTTTTGATGCTATTTTAAAAGGAATTGTTTTTAAATTTCTTTTTCAGTAGATTAGTGGTTGCAAAGGGGGTTGAAATGAGGGGATTTGGGGGTGACAGCTAAGGGGTACAGGGTTTCTTTTTGGGGTCATAAAAAGTTCTACAATTGACTGTGGTGGTGGTTACACAAGTCTGTGAATATACTAAAAACCACTGAATGATACACTAAAATGGATAGATTTTATGATATGTGAATTCTATCCCACTAAAGACGTTACTCAGAGAGAGACAGAGAGAACCCTATTGAGTAGATAAATCCTTTGCATTTTGTACTTTTTCATTTATCCCAATAGGAAAGAGGGTCCATTTCCCTAGGCCAATGTCAAAAAGACAGTGCTTAAGACTGATGATTCACTTGGAAATCTTAACTCCCATTAAATTAGTCTGAAACAAAGTCTGATTGCCATAATATTAAACTAGGGAAAGAAAAAAACAACAGCAACAACAAAAAACACCTCTGTTTACTTTTATAATGTTGATCAAGTACATTTTAGATCGACAAAAAACCTGCCCATTAAACAAACCAACTAAAGACTGCTACAATGATTTCAAAATTATTGGAATAGTCTCAACCGAAATCCCTGCTTCCTATGTTGACCCAAACCCAAATTATTCTTAAAACATTATCAAAATCCTTTTTGATAATATCTCAAGGGTCTCCACTGCACAGACTGCTTTCTTTGGAGTTCAAAACACAAAATAAAATTTCTCTTGAGCTACTTTACCAAATTTATCACCCAAGTATGGTTTTACTGAACCTGACCCAGACCACCACGTAGCAATTTTTGCCTCTGGGCCTTTCTTCCTGTGGCATGCTGTCCTCTTTCTGGGACATCTAAGCAGTATTTTTCGGAGCCAGAATGTGGGTTCAACAATAGTGCATGATTTACAATAGTCAAGACATGGAAGCAACCTAAATGTCCATCAACAGATGAATGGATAAAGAAGATGTGACATATATATACACACACACACACACACACACACACACACACACACACACACACAATGGAGTACTACTCAGCCATAAAAAAGAATGAAATAATGCCATCTGCAACAACACAGATGGAACTAGAGATTATCATACTAAGAGAAGTAAGTCAAAGACAAATATCATATGCTATCACTTATATGTGGAATTTTTTTTAAAAAATGACACAAATGAACTTATTTACAAAATAGAAACAGACTCACCAGACATAGAAAACAAACTTACGGTTACCAAAGGGGAAGGTGGGGGGAAGGATAAATCTGGAATTTGGAATTAACAGATACACACTACTATATATAAAATACACAAACGTTGGGAATGATATTCAGTATCTTAAAATAACCTATAATGGAAAAGAATCTGAAAGAGAATATATATATTACATATATATAATCACTTTGCTGTACAACTGAAACATTGTACATCAACTATACTTCAATAAAAAAATAAAAATTCAAAAACAAAAAAACAAATAAAAAAAATAGTGCATGGCCCAGAGTAGGTGTCCAGTCAATACCCGCTGAGAGCTCTACTTCTTATTTCATGCTAGACTCTGTCCTAAGCACGTCACCTATGCAACCTCCTGTAATCCTTCCACAAGCCCCAGGAAGAAACTAAGGGTCTAAGAAGTAACCTGCCCAAGACTGCACACAATGAACCACTGTCTGGTCATTGAAATTCTACTCATTCTTTGGGTTACAGCTCAAATCTTATTTTTTCCCTGTTAGGCCATCAGTGATTTCTCCTTTCTCTGAACTTCTAAAGGACTTCCTGCCTTTGACACATATCTGTACCACCCTGAACTGTATTTTTAAAGTAGACTTTAGTCTTTAGAGCAGTTTTGGGTTCACAGCCAAATTGAGTGGGAGGTAGAGAGATTTCCCATATTCTCCCTGACTCAGCCTTCCCCACCATCAACATCCCTCACCAGAGTGCCATCTTTATTACAATGGATGAACCCACACAGACACATCATTATCACCCCAAGTCCATAGTTTACCTTAGAGTTCACTGTCAGTGCTGTACATCCTGCGGAGTTGGACGTACACACCATCATAGCATCACACAGAACAGTTTCACTGCCCGAAAAATTCTGTTTCGCTTATTCATCTTTTCCTCCCCGCTAATTCCTGGCAATCACTGATGTTTTTAACTACCTCTATAGTGCTGTCTCTTTCAGAATATCATATGGTTGGAATCATACAGTACGTAGCCTATTCAGATTGGTTTCTTTCACTTAGTAATATGCATTTAAGGTTCCTCCTTGTCTTTTCATGACTTGATAATTCATTTCCTTTTAGTACTGAATAATATTCCATGGTCTGGATGGACCACGGTTGCTTTCAAGTTCTGGCAATTATGAATAAAACTGTAATAAACATCTGTCAACAAAAGAATTAATCAATAGTCAATCTAAGAAAGAAACAGACAATTTGGTTTGAGCCAACCTGAGAATTATAACCCAAGAGACAGTCTTTCAGAAAGCTATGAGGACTGTTCCACCTTTTAGAGGTCAAGGCACAGTTATATAAGTTTTTGAGATGAAGGGTTACACATCAATAACATATTGACAGTTTCATAGTCCAACAAGGCCAGTCGTGGGTTACTGTGACCCCTTACAGCAGCGGTCCCCAACCTGTTTGGCACCAGGGTCCGGTTTCATGGAAGACAATTTTTCCATGGACGGGGGTGGGGAGATGGTTCAGGCGGTGATGCGAGCGATGGGGAGCGGCAGATGAAGCTTCACACGCTCGCCCTCCACTCACCTCCTGCTGTGCGGCGCAGAGGTTGGGGACCCCTGCCTTACAGGATTGAGAAAGGACTGTTATCTCCTAAGGAGTTACCTTGCTGGCGCCAGGGGAAATTGCTTTTTGTTTTGGCGAGTAGGCATTCCGGTGTCTTCTAAGGGGATCTAGTTAATGTGTAATGCAGATGCACAATGCTCACTAAAGGGGAGGGGGCAGTGGCTCAAAAGGGCAGAGAGAGAATTTTATGTTTAAAATTTTTCTTGTCCTGCCTTAAAAATAATTTTATTTCATCACATCCACGTGCAGGTTTTTGTTGTGGACATAAGTTTTCAACTCCTTTGGTTAAATACCAAGGAGCACAACTCCTGAATTATGTGGCAAGAGTATGTTTAGTGTTGCAAAAAAACTGTCAAACTATAGTCTAAAGTGACTGTACCATTTTGCATTCCCACTAGCAATGAATGAGAGTTCCTATCCTTCCACATCCTCGCCAGCATTTGATGTTGTCAGTGTTTTGGGATTTTGGCCATTCTCATAGGTGTGTCGTGGTATCTCATCGTTGCTTTAATTTGCATTGTCCTGATGCATGTGATGTGGTGCATCTTTTCATACACCTATTTGCCACCTGTATATCTTCTTTGGTGAGATGTCTGTTCGGGTCTTCTGCCTATTTCTTAATTGGGCGGGTGAGTGGGTTGTTTTCTTACTGTTGAGTTTTAAGCGTTCTCTGTACACCTGAAACTAATATTATAAATCAACTATAACTCAATTTTTAAAAAAGAAAAAGAAAAAATAAAAGAGTTTTATTATTTTGGATTATCAGTCCTTTTATCAATCAGACATATCCCTTGCAAACATTTTCTCCCTGTCTGTGGCCCTTGCATTGTTTTTTTATTTTTTCACATTTCTATGTCTTACAAATTGGGCTTAAATATACTCAAAGTTATTTTGAGCAGCCATACTGCTTTCCTTGGGAAGTAATACTACCTAATGTTTAAAGTAACTTTAATGAAAATTCTTATCATCCATTTAGAAGACAATGGGTGGCCTTTCTGTTTAGTGGCAGCCATCAGTTAAGCCAGATGGGTGATTCGCAGTGTACTGGGAGCTACGGAGGAGAAAGAGGCTCATGTATCCCAAGCTCTCTAACCCCAACCTTGTCCCATAAAGCATGCAACCTGGGTTCGAGGCTAGTCCAGGTTACGTCATTTATTGGATTTGTGTCTACTGTAGTGGATGCAAGTGCCCAGTTCCTAAGTGTGCAACCCACAGCAAACCTAGCCATCATGGTGCCACCCACCTGCAGTTTACATGGAGCCAGAACTGGACACCACTAGCACCTTACGAGCCCTGAACTCTTACTACACTGGTGAAAATTCCAAAACTAAATTCTTTGAAGTTATCCTCATTGAAGCAATCCATAAAATTATCAGAAAGATCAGAAGAAATCGGGGTAACGCCAAGCCAACCCATAAACACAGGGAGATTCGTGCCATAACATCTCCTGACTACAATCCTGTGGCTTTGGAAAGGAACACAAGTTTCATGACACTAACAGCAGTTCTCGTGCTGTTGCTTGAAAAAGTCCCAATGCTCTCCAAATCCGCAATAACCACTAACTGAAGCAAGCTCTGTAAGATTCAAACCCAATAAATAATCATTTTTACTTAAAGTCAATATGGTAAAACAATTGACGTCTGCACCTTATTTCATGAATGTATTGTCAAACTTATGAAAATTCAGATTTAACAGTGGTGCCAAGCCACTACAATGGGAAGACAGCAGTCTTCTCAACAAATGGTGCTGGGACAACTGAGTAGCCACATGCAAGAGAATGAAGTTTGACCCCTACCTCACATTATATATGAAAGTTAGAAGAAGTCATAGCCCTGATTAAATAAATCTTCACATCTGGGACAAAGCAGTGGTTGCTTAGATGTAGCATCAAACCCACAAGCAACAAAAGAAAAAATAGGTAAGTTGGACTTCACTGAAATTAAAAACTTTTCTGCTTCAAAAGATACTATCAAGAAAGTGAGGGCTTCCCTGATGGCGCAGTGGTTGAGAGTCCGCCTGCTGATGCAGGGGACACGGGTTCGTGCCCCGGTCTGGGAAGGTCCCACATGCCGCGGAGTGGCTGGGCCCGTGAGCCATGGCCGCTGAGCCTGCGCGTCCGGAGCCTGTGCTCCGCAACGGGAGAGGCCACAACAGGGAGAGGCCCGCGTACCGCAAAAAAAATAAAAAAAGGAAAAAAAAGAAAGTGAAAAGACAAACTACAGAATGGGAGAAGATATATACAAATCAAGTATTTATAAAATCTGGTAAGGGACCTGTATTCAGAATATATAAAGAACTCCTACAAACCAACAATAAAAAGACAACCCAATTAAAATATAGGCAAAGGATCTGAACTGACATTTCTCCAAAGAAAATATACAAATGGCCAATAAGCCCATAAAAGATGCTCAACACCAGTAACCATCAGGGTGATACATATAAAAACTACAATGAGATACCACTTCACACCCACTAAGATGGCTAAAATAAAAAAGATAAGACAAATGCAAGGGTTGGCAAGGATGTAGAGAAACTAAAACACTCATACGTTGATGGCGGGAATGTAAAATGGTACAGTCACTGTGGAATACAGTTTGGAAGTTCCTCAAAATGTTAAGCATAGAGTTGCCGTATGAACAAGCAATTCCACTACTAGGTATGCTCAAGAGACTTGAAAACATATGGCCACACAGAATCTTGTTCACGAATGTTCATGGCAGCGCTATTCTTAATAGCCAACAAGTAGAAACAACCCAAATGTCCATAATCTGATGAATAGATAAATAAAATGTGGTACAGCCATACAATGGAATATTATTCATCCATAAAAAGAAGCACTGATATATAATCTATGCTACAGCACAGATACACCCTGAACATTTTATAAGTGAAAGAAGCCAGACATAAAGTACCATATATTGCATGATCCCATTTATACGAAGTGTCCAGAATAAGCAAATCCATTGCTACAGACTGAATGTTTGTGTTCCCTCAAAATTCACACGTTAAATCTTAACACCCAGTGTGATGGTATTTGGAGGTGAGGCCTTTGGGAGGTGATTAGGTCATGGGTGGAGCCCTCGTGAATGGGATTAGTGCCCTAATAAAATAAAAGAGAGCTCCTTTGCCCCTTCAGCCACAGAAGGACATAGTGAGAAGACGGCCATCTATGAACCAGGAATTGGGCCTTCACCAGACACCAAGTCTGCTGGTGCCACTTCCGAGACTCCAGAATTATGAGAAATAGATTTCTGTTGTTTATAAGCCATTCAATTTTATGGCATTTTGTTATAGCAGCCTGAACGGACACCTATAGAGACAGAAAGTAGATTAGTGGTTTCCAGAGGCTGGGGATAAAGAGAGGAATAGGGGTGACTGCTAAAGTATGTGGGGGTTCCTTTTGGGGGTGATGAAAATATCCTAAAATTAGATGGTAATTGGTTATACAACTCCACGACATACTGAAAACACTAAACCATACACTTGAAAGGGTAAAGTTGATGGTATGATAACTATATATCAATTAAAAAATTAAATGCAATAGTGATTTGAGGACTAATGGAAGTGGTATTTGTTCCTCATAAGACATACCCTGCAGTCTTAGCTTTATCTTATTAGGGAGTTATAGGACACTGTTTTAAAATGCCACATTGTGTGGAATAACAAGTGTCAATAAATTCTTTAAACTAGCTCAACAGACACAATAAATCAACAAGAAAAACAAACAATAGTGCAAAGCAGATCCCTTTTGTTCATTACTCATCAAGTCATATCAATTCATCCTTTGTCATATCTTTGAAATCTGTTCTTTCCAGTCCCGCTGCTGCTGCTAATTCCAAGCCACTCTTGTCTCCTGTCTGGGTTATGACAATAGGCTCTGGCATCTCTTTTCTAGAATTCATTTTAATCATGAAATAATTATTTGTTGGCTAAATGAATGAAACACTAGTACCCCACACACACATAAACCTCTGAGCTCAGCACTGCTTACAAAATAAAAATATAAAGTCCTCCCCGTCCACCCTGCCCCCGCAAAAAGAAAGAGAGAGTGAGAGAGAGAGAAAGAAAGTATAAACTCCTAGCATCTAGCATGTAAAGCTTTCCATAATCCTGTCCTACCCGCTTTCTGGTCTTATCACCCGTCCGGCCCATAAAGCTCTTCCCCTTCGGTCAGACTACTGTACTGTCTTCCAGATCTCTCTGAAGCTTTTTTTTTTTTTTTTTTTTTTGCGGTACGCGGGCCTCTCACTGCTGTGGCCTCTCCCGTTGCGGAGCACAGGCTCCGGACGCGCAGGCTCAGCGGCCATGGCTCACGGGCCCAGCCGCTCCGCGGCACGTGGGATCCTCCCGGACCGGGGCACGAACCCGCGTCCCCTGCATCGGCAGGCAGACTCTCAACCACTGCGCCACCAGGGAAGCCCTCTCTCAAGCTTTTTTAAAAAAATTATTTTATTGAAGTATAATTGATTTACAATGCTGTGTTAATTTCTGCTGTCCAGCAAAGTGATTCAGTTATACATATATATATTCTTTTTCATATTCTTTTCCATTATGGTTTATCACAGGATATTGAAAATAGTTTCCTGTGTAATACAGTAGGAACTTGTTTATCCGTTCTCTATATAATAGTTTGCATCTGTTAATCCCAAACTCCCCATCCACCCCTCCCCCACTGCCCCTCCCCCTCGTGATTCTTTTAACGCTCTGCTTTGCTTGAGACCCTCCCACTGCCCTCCTCCTCCTCTTCATCCGTCCACATCTCTGCTTCCAGTTCAAGTCTCCCATCTCCTATCATCTGTCCCCTATCGTTTACTGCCCTGTTGAGTTACTTACATTTTTTATTAGTTACTTATATACCTCTCCAAACAGATTTTAAACTGAAAGCAGGATCCACGACAGAAATGAATCTAAGATTAACATCTCGCTCAATAAACACCACATGGAATCAGATTTCAAAATGAGCTGTACAGACAGATCACAAGAATTCAGCGAAACACAATATTATTGTGGGAATGCTAAGAAAGGTGGTTTTTGTTTGTGTAAGTGAGACAAGTGGGTTTCAAAGGATGGGTAGGTTTTGGATTTATGGAGAGGAAATATTGTCAGATCAGAGCGGGCTGGCAGGGGCGAGGAGGCATACCCGGGATTCGTGTGTCAATTGCTTGCATTTCGCTGGGAGGACCTAGACACAGATACAGATTGAATCTTTAAAATACAATTGATTAGTTTTTTTGTCTTCAGAAGCCTTTCAGATTTTTACACTATTCTTCAATATAATGTTGGAAAGGGCTTCCGTGGTGGCTCAATGGTTAAGAATCCGCCTGCCAATGCAGGGGACACGGGTTCGAGCCCTGGTCCGGGAGGATCCCACATGCCGCGGAGCAACTAAGCCCGTGCGCCACAACTACTGAGGCTGCGCTCTAGAGCCCACGAACCGCAACTATTGAAGCCCGCACACCTAGAGCCCGTGCTCCACAACAAGAGAAAGCACCGCAATGAGAAGCCCGCGCACGGCAATAAAGAGTAGACCCCGCTCACCGCAACTAGAGAAAGCCCGCGCGCAGCAACGAAGACCCAAAGCAGCCAAAAATAAATTTATTTTAAAAATAAAAATAAAAAAGAATGTTGGAAAGTAAACTAGCATTGATCCACTTAACTCGAGGTTTGCACAGACACCATCAAAAGTCTGTTTTCAGTCTGTTACTCACCTGTGATAGGATTTGGGGTTAACTTTTCTGCAAACCTACCTGCATGGATCTTTTTATCACACTACTATTCTCTGCTCACTCAACTTAAATCTCCAACAGGAGAGTATGTGTGCAGCAGAAAGAGGCTCATTCTTCCTATTATAATATTATCCAAAATGCTTAAAGGATGTGTGGCCTTCACATGATAGCATATAAAAGGACTTACACCCTGAAGAGAAAAAAAAAAAAACAAAGCACTGAGAACTATATTCAATATCCTGTGATAAACCGTAATAGAAAAGAATATGAAAAAGAATGTATATATGTAGAACTCAATCACTTCGCTGTACAGCAGAAATTAACACAACGTTGTAAGTCAACTATACTTCAATAAAAAAAAAAAAACCAAACCATGAATTTATGAAGCCTGGCAACTAAAAAACAAAAAAAAACCACACACACACATGTTCATGGACATGAATTAGTAAAAGTCAGTTTGGAAAGCGGTGGTGGGAAACCGGGGGATAACTGCTGATGCTCCTTGACCCTGCGCCATTTTTCCCAGCAGCAGCTGAACACACACCCTGCCTTCTCTGTGGTCTAGACCAGGTGGCTTGAGCTCTGGCTGTCATCTCAAGTGTTTTGAGCAGGGGGCATGAAAACACAGCTCTTCAGAAATGGATCTTCTACTAAGTGATCATGATTAAACCACCGTGGAGATGAAACAACTTATCACAGGTTGAGAGCTGGAAACCTGCCCCTTTCTTCCCCTACAGCCTAAAGCTCTCTCAGGGTTGGAGGTGGGGACATCTTGCTGTCAGGACCCCTTGTCTCTTCCTCCCACATAAATCCACACCCCCTTACAGGCAACCCCTCTAACCCAGCACATAGGGGTGATGGGGAGAGGGAAAAAAGGAAAGGGGAAGAGGGGGAGAGAGACTGCACTACATTATAGGAGGGAAATAAATTAGCATTCTCCACCTTCTGTCCTAATATATTAAATACCTCCCAAATTTTTCATTAAATGCACAACTTGTGCTAGAAGAAAAACTAATATGATATGTGCAAGCTGTCAGAGTTCCTGGTATTTAATTTCACCACTCACCAAAAACGGTTCAATGAACTTAATACCCTGGTATTAGAATCTTTTTCTTAAAATGGAATTCGTAAGAGATGATAGGTTTTCTATATAACATTATTTTCACTGCCCAAGGTTATAATGCCAACTTTAAAATGCCACATTCACAAAAATCTACTAGGCTTTAATCCTATAAAGATGTTATGAAGGTCTTAAATAACAGCTATGCTCTAGATCAGAAACTGGCAAACTATGGTCTGGAGGCCAAATTTTGTGAACAGGCCTACTGCCTGTTTCTGTAAATAAAGTTTTATTGGAACACAGCCACACCCGTATGTTTACTCAGTGTCTGTGGCTACAATGGTAGAACTGAAGAGTTGCAACAGAGACCAACTCTTGGCCAGCAAAGCATAAAATATTTACTGTCTGGGCCTTTCAGAAGGTTGCCAGCACCTGCTCCAAATGCACAGTAGTACTGACTGTACATACATAATAACCTCAGTGGACAAACTTCTTGGGGATTCATGGAGTCAGAAAAACATAGCCCCAAAACACTACCCTGGCTTCTGACTACTTATTCATTTATTTCTATGTATGTTAAATACAAACAAAATTCAGTGAAACTCATGCAGCACATACCCACCAAACCTGAACCAGATGTAAGAAATAATCGTCCCCCAAGAACACCAAGAAGCCTTCCTTTCGATCTTCATAGCAATCTGTGTTGTAGTCTACTGAAAAATGTTTGCAGGTTACAAGTAGAAAATGATAGAAAACTTCCATGTGTGTCTCTGAGCTTCTGGGCATTCAAAGCACTCTGCTGAGTTTTGGCTCAGAAAAACCCCTCTGCCGCTGTTGGGAGCGGGGAGCAGAAAGTGCCACTGGAAGACCTCCACTTACCAAAGGGCCAGTTAGGGCTCTCCAAGAGCCGGGATGGCTCCCAGTTCATTTCACCTACAAAACACTGTGTGAGTATGAGAAGCCCTTCCCTAAAACCACCGGGAAAAAGGACCCCTGTCTGGAATAAGTAAGACTTTGAGGCAAAGAACACTCTCAAGCCAGTCATTTGGAGAACTTTAGAAACAGAGAGCACTCACAAAATGCTAACTTTCCTATAGACGTTAGGACCTAAGAAGGTCAGAAATACATACAGGAAAGCAAATTTAAGTGCCGTTCTTTACAAGTTCAGTTTTGGACGGCCAGGAAGATGACCGACACAAGCACCTGATAGCAAAGAGTCTCAAATTCACCACCTTCCTCAAAACCAAAATGTTCCTTGCCCAGATCCCCATTCCAGCTGAACCCTAGCTAAGGCCTACTCTTTCTAGCCGCCCTTGACTTCTACCCCAATCTAAGGTATGATCACTTGGATCACTCTGGGCTCTACCTCTGCCCTTGATTTCTCCACCTCTGGACAACAGGTATAACCTTCCTCCCTCAAGTGCACTCCTCTTTGCCTAACCACCTTCCAGCCTCACCTGGATGTACTCAATAAAGACACCTGCTATTATTATTAACCTATCTTAATAACTATTACTAACACCACTAGCACTTATCAAGGACTTACTCTATGTCTCCCAATGTGACAGTGACCTTACTCACTGAAGTTCACACACTTCTGATGTAGGTTATATTTATCTCCATTTTACAAACATGGAAAGAGAAATAGGGAGGTTAAGTAACTTGCTTAAGATAATACGTCTAATACAGATGGCCAGCGGGCACATGAAAAGATGTTCAGCATCACTAATTATTAGAGAAATGCAAATCAAAACTACAATGCGGTACATACCACCTCACACCGGTCAGAATGGCCATCATTAAAAAGTCTTCAAATAACAAATGCTGGAGAAGGTGTGGAGAAAAGGGAACCCTCCTACACTGTCGGTGGGAATGTAAATTGGTACAGCCATTATGGAGAACAGTATGGAGGTTCCTCAAAAACTAAAAATAGGGCTACCATATGATCCAGCAATCCCACTTCTGGGCACATAACCAGACAAAACTATAATTTAAAAAGATACATGCACCCCTATGTTCATAGAAGAACTATTCACAATAGCCAAGACATGGAAACAACCTAAATGTCCACTGACAGAGGAATGGATAAAGAAGATGTGGTACATACATACAATGGAATATTACTCAGCCATAAAAAAAGAATGAAATAATGCCATTTGCAGCAACATGGATGGACCTAGAGATTATCATACTGAGTGAAGTAAGTCAGAAAGAGAAAGACACATACCATATGATATCACTTATATGTGGAATCTAAAAGACACAAATGAACTTATCTATGAAATGGAAACAGACTCACAGAGAACAGACTTGTGGTTGCCAAGGGGGAGGAGGGATGGAGTGGGAGTTTGGGATTAGCAGATGCAAACTACTATCTATAGGATGGATAAACAAGGTCCTACTGTACAGCACAGGGAACTATTTTCAATATCCTGTGATAAACCATAACAGAAAAGAATATATATATGTATAACTGAATTACTTTGCTGTACAGTAGGAATTAACACAACATTGTAAAGCAACTATACTTCAATAAAAGAAATTTTTTTAAAAAGATAATACATCTATTAAGTGGTGGGGTCAAGACTCCAATCCTAACCTTTCAAGTACAGCTAATCCTCATTATTCGTGAATTCGGTATTTGCGAATGCGCCTACTTGTTAAAATATGCTTGTGACCCCAAAATCAATACTTGTGGCCCTTTTCTTGTCATTCATAGACACACGCAGAGTGACATGAGCAGTAACTTGTCACCCAGTGTGCACATTCCCAGCTGAGGTTGAACAGGTGATATTTTGCCTTCTTGTTTCAAGTGTCATACTATCAATATATACAAGTGTCCTTTCTGTGGTCTATTTAGTGCCACATTTTCATACTTTTGTGCTTTTGTTGGTGAGTTTGCTATTTAAAATAGCCCCGAGGTATAGTGTTGAAGTGCTATCTAGTGTTCCTAAACTCAAGAAGGTGATGTGCCTTACAGAAAAATCACGTGTGTTAGATGAGCTTCATCCAGGATGACTTACACAGGGGTTGGCCATGAGTTAAATGTTAATGAATCAGCAATTACCTTAAATAAGATGTCAATGGCCAAACCCTGTGCCATTGGAGAAGTAGAGATGATTGAGTCTCTGCCTCTTTAGCAGCAGCAAAGACAAGAAAATGGGTAATACAAATAAGGTTCTGAAGACACTGCTATAGGAAGATGAGAAGGGGGACTGGCCTCTGCAGAGCAGGAGGGGCAGGGGGAGGGGACTCTATAGAGAAGGAACATACATGAAGACATGTTTGGGAGGCACGGTGCATTCAGGGCAAAGTGTGTGCTTCTATGGGATGCTTGGTTGAGGAGCAAGAGGAAAGGCTACAGCCAGACTGAAAAAGGTCTTATCTGCAAGGCTCAGGAATTTAGACTTTAGAACCTGGGCAACCAGGAGCCAGACTTTGTTAGGAAGCTATAAACTCTGGTACTGGAGTAGAAAATGAGAAGGAAAGGGGAGAGGCAGGAGGCAGGAAGACTGACCTATATGGAGTTTGTTTGAAAAGTCTAAGGAGGTCTTATTCTACTTTTCCCTCCCCCTGCGGCAGCTAGCACAGTGCCTTGGGTATAGTAAGAGAAGATAATGTTGAACTAAACTGACTCTAAGAGAAAAAGACCTAAATTTCTTATGAAGTGCTTTCCTGCTTTCTAAGGCATAAAATCCTTTCTCAAGATAAGGAAAAAAAAAAAAGAAGAAGCCACATGGTGTACACTCTGACAATGCCTTTCACACCATTCTAATATATAGCTAAGACCTTGAAGAACGCTGCTTCTCACAAATTTTCCGCCTTTGTTTTATCACATTTTCACTGTCTCAAAATATTGGTGGGAAGAGTTAAAAAACCTGCAAAGCAAATATCCTGACCAGAGGATGCCACATCTATATTTTTAATAATGAAACCAAGGAAAGGGTTTAATACATAGATAATGCCAGTTCAGTGTTTCTTCAAAAAACTTGGACTTGCACCAAGATACAAATCTCCTATGCATATTCCCAATAACTAAGACCTGTTCCAGAAGTTGAATGCAATCTACTATTGATTGTAATTGCTATCAAAATTCCAGCTTTTTTTTTTTGCATAAATTGACAAGCTGAGCCTAAAATTTATATGGGAATTCAATGGACCTAGAAGCCAAAACAATCTTGAAAAACAGAACAACACTGGAGACTCACATCAATTTCAAAAGCCATGGTAATCAGGACAGTGTGGTACTGGCATAAGGTAGACGTATATATAGATCAATGGACTAGAATTGGGAGCCCACAAATAAACCTTTACATTTATGTCAATTGATTTAGGACAAGAGTGCCAACATAATTCAATGGGGAGACCATAGTCCTTTCAACAAATTGTGCTGGGATACCTGAATATCCACACACAAAACAATGAAGTTGGAGCCTTCCCTCATACCAGACACAAAAATTAACTCAAAATGGTTGGATCATGGACTTCAATGCAAGAGTTAAACTATAAAACTCTTAGAAGAAAAATAGGACTGAATATTTATGAGGTACCTTAGGTTTTGCCAGTGGTTATTTAGATACAAATTTTTAGATGCCAAAAGTGACAAAAGAAATAATATATAAATTGTACTTGATCAAAATTTAAAACTTCTGTGTATGAGGACACTATAAGTAAAAAGATAATCCACAGAATACTTCAAAATTATTTGAAAATATATAAGAGAACTGTATACAGAATATATAAAGAACTCTTACAAATCAACAATAAAAAGACAACCAATTTAAAAATGGGCAAAGGATCTGAAGAGCCATTTCTCAAAAGAAAATATACAAATGGTCAATAAGTACAGGAAAAGATGTTCATCAGAGAAATGCAGATCAAAACCACATTTAGATACTACTTCATAACCATTAGGATGGCTACAATAAATATGACATTAACAAGTACTGGTGAGAATATGGAGAAATCGGAACACTTTAACATCACTGGTGGGATTGTACAATGGTTCGGCCACTTTGGAAAAGGGTTTGGCGGTTCATCAGAATGTTGAACATTGAGTTGCATATGACCCAGCAATTCCACACTTAGGTGTATACCCAAGAGAATTGAAAATGTATGTCAACATAAAAACTTGTGCATGAATTTTCATTAGCAGCATTATTTATAATAGCCCCAAAGTAAAAACAATTCAAATGATGAATGAACTAACAAAATATGGCATATCCATACAATGAAATATTATTCTATCATTTGGCAAAAAAAAAGGAATGGACTGCTGATACATACTGCGACATGGATGAACCTTGAAAACATTATGCTAAATGAAAAAAAAAAAAAAAGACCACACGTTGTATGATTCCCTCGATATGAAATGCCCAGAAAAGGTAAAAATAGATTTCAGGGGCTGGGGGGAGGGGATATAGGGAGTGATTGCTAACAGGTACAGGGTTTCTTTTTAGAGTGATGAAAATGTTCAAAAATAAGATAGTGGTGATGGTTGTACAATGCCATGAATATACCAAAGGCCACTGAATTGCATGCTTTTTCCTTTTAAAAGGTGGATTTTATGGTACTGAATTATATCTCAGTAAAGCTGTTTTATATATATCTGATGGTACCCACCTATTGTTTATGAACTAAATTGGCATCTGTGTTGATGGGTTGTTTTCCCTTCTATAAACAATCAATTTAAGATTTATTTGGAAGAATACGGAACCAAAAAATCATCACAAAGGTGAGGTGAACAGCACAGAGATATGACTCTAGGAAAGATTTTTAACCTTAAATAATGCCAACATGTTATACTCTTTCTAAATATATAGGATAAAATCTATTTTAAAACTGCCAAGCTAAGCTCTTCAGTTTGATCAACAGTCCGTTTTTACAAAGTCCAGAGCTATTCAGGCATGTGGGCTAAATAACAACAAAGGGGGAGAAAAGTACGTGGTAAAGACATGGGCTGTAACAACTTAATCAGTTGGGACAGAATGGAAGTACAGCCGTTTATTTCCTGTGTTCAGAGGGTTTGAAGCAAATTATGCTTAAATCTCAAAGAGTTTTATTTGCCTTTTGTTTTAAACAATTGGTCCAGGATCATTATTAATAACTGAGGCTTATAAATATCAAATAGTCACTTAAATATACTGAGGTTAGCAACAGGCCAGATGGCAGGAAATCTGTGAATTTAGTCCTGGAAAGATGTTGCACTTTAGTAAAAAAAAGGAAGAGAGCAACAAGAGCCTCAATATAAAAATGCAAATTGCAAGTTCTGAGCCCAACATTATAGAAATATATATCCAGCCTTCCCAGGTGATGTGTATAAAGGAGCACATTTATTTGAATATGTTTTATATCTTTGTTAGAACAACAATCATTAACTCATAGCCATAGTTTAGAAGTTAATACTAGAAACATTCTATCAATGATCAAACTGAGGCTTAAACAGAAGATTTCCTGATATGGGATGAGGAAGAGATGAAATTCAGCCACACCCTGTGAAGCAACAAGAATTTTCAAAGTCAGAGAGAGATATAAAACAATCCGCATCGAATTTTAAATCCAGATCCAAGAAACAATGGCCAGAGATAAACCTGGTAGGAAAAAGAACTCTTTACTTAGTAAAGTGATTTTGAGACTTTTTTTTTTAGTAATTAGAGGAAGAAGTTTTTAATCTCACTCAATAAAATTTTCAGCCATTTATTTCCATTTTAGAATTCAGTTCGATCTTCTGAAAAGTTACCAGTGAACTTGATTCTTGTTGAGGAGCAATGCTATTGTTATGTCCTGAAGAAATCTGGGGTCCAGGGTGGGGGATAGTGATAAGAATGTCGCATCAATGTGACATGCAGTTTCCACTAATTTAAAAACTAAGGTACCATGTTCCTGGCTCACATTTGGATCGGAAGTTCAGACATACAAATAAATACACTACAGGAGACAGGCACAATTAAATTTCAAACTGAAACACAATACATATATTTAATCTATTGTATGAGGTACAATCAATTTCTGTAAATGGGGGTAGCAATTCCACATCTGAAGGTCCAGAGATTTTAATCTCACACTAAAGGAGAAAAAAATGATATATACAAAAACACAGAATAATTTAGTTTATCTCATTTTGCATTTCCATATCTAGGCAAGTTCAAAGACTTTTAATATGCTATTATGGGGGGTAAATAAAATATGATATTATGGTGTACATTTGGAAATTTGTAATACGGCATCACAAGTTGCCTTTTACAGGCACATACTAGGATTCTGATCCCATTTAAATCTATAATCTACACAAAATTTAGGCAAAATATGATCTTCTATAAACAGTAACTTGAAATGTCTATATCTAATTCTAAAATCTCGCTGATGTTTTAATGGAATCATCTCAATATTTTTCTGTTCTTTGTATATATTACTAACATCCTATACATCTGTCTCTAAAGAGTTTTGAAAGAGAAAATGTCTACTCAATAGTCATGTGAATATTACAACAAAGGCATGCCATATGACGGGAAGGGTGCTATCTTCCTGGAGTCACTGGTTAAAGAAACCTAGGACTAGGGAGGAAAAGATCTGGTAGAAATTCAATAATGGAGCAGGGACTATACCCTGGTCTAATGTGCAGATGTGATACTTATAAACAAAAGTGGGTGGAGGACAATCATACAAAAGCTAAAACTACAGACACCTGCTACCTTTAAACCGAGTCTATGCAAACCTGGAAGTTCTCACAGCGTAGCTACACTGTTCTGCAAAAATAAGTAGACATTGAGAAGTATACTGTATTATGTGGAGAAACCAAAGGAACTAAAAATAGAAAACTCAAAGAGGAGAAAGGAAGGGAAAGATATTGTCAATCGCGCAGGCTCAGCGGCCATGGCTCACGGGCCCAGCCGCTCCGCGGCATGTGGGATCTTCCCGGACTAGGGCACGAACCCGCGTCCCCTGCATTGGCAGGCGGACTCTCAGCCACTACGCCACCAGGGAAGCACGATATTGTCCATTTTTCAGCCTAATCTCTTTTGTGCTTCTTTATTATTTTATTTATTACCACATGCAAGGTATTAACTTTTTTTAAATAGAAATTTTGAGAATAAAGTAAAGTGAAGTTGCTAGATTTCCCTACATATAGATCTGTTTCTAATATGAAAAACAAATTAGAAAACATTAGTATGATCCCATGACAGTAGAATATGGTGACGACAAAATGACAGCAATAAATGTTGATCTAGGCCTAGAACAAAATCTGTAGGCTCACATTCCTCACTCTGTAATCAATAGTCATGGGTTAATAGCGGGACGGTGTGGGGCAGGGGTAGGATAGGCAGGCAGCTTTCACTTTCTATAGCAAATAATTCTATAATTTAAAAATTGAGTGTATATTACTTTTGTCAGGGATTCTAACGATAAAGAATATTAACTAAAACATATATGCTCGGAAAAAAAATTTGAAACAAAATCAGTAAAAGGTTAATAATAGTATTTCTGGGTGAGAGAGAGAAGAATGGGCAGGTTACTTTTTTCTTCATATTTTTCTGTTTTTTCCCAAATATTGTACAAAGAGGATATATTCCTTTATAATGGGAAACTCGTATTATTTTTAATGATTTTTAAGAATATATTCAGATGAAAATCTTCTAATACAGGCATGTTGACCCACCATATCCTTAAAGGCACTCAGCTTTACAGAATATCAAAATACAATATTTATATCAATTCTAAGACCTGCATTTTAATGTCTCTGAAGTTGAGATGCACTTACAATCAGCCAGTGACAACTAGGATGTAGTTGTCATTACCCATGTGTGTGTGGAGATCAGAAGTAACAGCATTAATACTTAGAGAGATAACAGAAAGCTAAACATAGAATTACCGTATGACCCAGCAATTCTACTCCTAGGTATATATACACAAAGGAATGGAAAGCGGGGACTCAAATCATACTTGCACTCCCATGTTCATGGTAGTACTAGTCACAACAGCTAAAATGTGGAAATAGCCCAAGTTTCCATCAACTGACTAATGGATAAACAAATTACAGTATATTCATACAATGAAATATTATTCAGTCATAAAATAAAAGGGAATTCTGACACATGCTACAACATGAACGAACCTTGAAAATATTATGCTAAGTGAAAGAAGCCACATACAAGATGACAAATAATATATGGTTCCACTTTTAAGAAATATTTAGACTGGGCAAATTCAGAGAGACAGAAAGTAAATTAGAGGTTCCCGGGGGGGTTGGGAGAGGGGGAAATGAAATGGTATTACTTAATGGTTTGAGGTGATTAAAAAAAGTTTTGGAAAGAGAGAGTGGTGACAGTGGTGATGGTTGCCACTGAACTGTATACTTAACTTTTGTTATATACATTTTACCACAGTTTTTAATTAATAATATACTAAAATGCACTGAATTTCACACTTAAATGGGAGAATTGTATGGTATGTGAATTTTATCTCAATAATGTGGTTTTTAAAAACTTAGACATAAGAATGGACCACTCTTCTTGTGGTTGCCAAGGGGGAGGGGAGAAGGAGAGATATGCGCTGGGAATTTGCAGTTGGTAGATGCAAACTATTACATTTAGAATGGATAAACAAGGTCCTACTGTATAGCACAGGGAACTATATCCAATCTCCTGGGATAAACCAGGAGGAGTAATGGAAAAGAATATTTCAAAAAGAATGTATAGGGCTTCCCTGGTGGCGCAGTGGTTGAGAATCTGCCTGCCAATGCAGAGGACACGGGTTCGAGCCCTGGTCTGGGAAGGTCCCACATGCCGTGGAGCAACTAGGCCCGTGAGCCACACTACTGAGCCTGCGCGTCTGGAGCTTGTGCTCTGCAACAAGAGAGGCCGCGACAGTGAGAGGCCGGCGCACCGCGATGAAGAGTGGCCCCAGCTCTCCGCAGCTAGAGAAAGCCCTCGCACAGAAACGAAGACCCAACACAGCCATAAATAAATAAATAAATAAATAAATAAATAAAATTAAAAAAAAAAAAGAATGTATATATGTGTAAAACTGAGTCACTTTGCTGTATAGCAGATACTGGCACAACATTGTAAATCAACTATACCTCAAATAAATAAATGAGGGAGGGAGGGAGGGAGGAAAACAAAAAAGAATGGACCACTCTTCCAAAAAAGTTCCATTGCCAACACTCCTTATGGCTAGCATGTAGAAATACACAAATATTGTTGACTCTGGGTCAAACAGTTCACTCAGAAGAGGTAAACACTGAATGTGATGATATTTTAGGAATTCTTTAATCTACTTTACTTATACTTTTTAATTATAATGCAGAATACAACATGATAAAAAATCTATACTTAAGTCTCTCCTTCAATAGTATAAATAAAAATTATAGATAATAAAAAAGCACTGTCATTTAATTCACAGCATTTTTTCTCTTTTAGTGGTGCATATAATGACATCTCACAATCAATCTGGTTTGAGATTTGAGTTGAGACTTATTAAAAAGGATGAGGAAATGGGAGACATTTGCTTTTAATTTTCTAACAACTATGCCCACACCACCCAGCACCATATATATATGCCTGTGTGCATGTACACATGGGCCCTTTCCCTGACTTCCTGTGAAATTGAATATCAATTTTCATTCCAACAAAGTAATTTTTGGAAAGTAATCAAAAAAACATGGGGAAGAGTATTTAAAACTAATCCCAGTTTGCCAATTCAATGTTTGCTATTCCAAGGACTAAAATAAATGCATGGCCTTCATGTTAAGGTATGACAAAGCAGAAATCTGATACGGATATAATGTCTATTACTCAACTGAATCCATGACTCAGAGTATTTTAAATATACATATGGAAACTGGAGTCTTTTCATAACCAGACTACAAACGAGAAACTCGTGCCAAGACGTGACAAACACAAACCTTAAAAAGCTTCACAGATTTAAATCTTCCATTTAAAACACAAACTATGTTATCGATGCTTTGATATAATCCTGAAAATGCAGCAATGCTGAGTCTAAAATCCCAATAATGTTTTCTGGTTTTGATGATGGTAATCACTTGTTCTATTAATGGTAAACACACACTGTATAACACATACAAGTTCAAAGAGGGAATTCACAAATTGCTGGAGATAACTTTTGAGATTTCTTGTAACATACCTGTAACATATTTACAGTGGACATCTCTGGACACATAACTGGAAGAAAAGTCTTCTAAAACTTTAGAATTTTTATAATAACTTAAGAGTCAGTTTGGTCACTACAGAAGTAACATATGCTCATCGCAGAAGTCAGAGTAAATAATAAAATCACCTATAACCTCACCACCTAGCCACAACCCTTATGACTGTTTTCAATTGGAGTGTGTCCTTGTCAGAGAGCATGCAATGAAGTGGCTAAGTGCCACTTAGTTCTGAGCTCCCAGGTTTAAATCCTGCCTCTTCCACTTACTATCCCTGTGCCCGTCTGACAAATAGGAATAATAATAGCAGCTACTTCACTGAATTTTTAAATATAATTATCCTACCCATACAGTTTTGCTACCTGCCATTTTCACTTAATAGAATGTATGACAGTTTCCATGTCAGTAAATATTCTTCTATAAAATGTTTAAGGGTCACAACGCATTCCATTACATGGCTGTTCTATAATGTATTCTGATCCCTCTCTCCAGATATTTAAACTGTTTCCAATTTTTTGCTATTATAAGGGGGCACTTACATGAGGAGATGGAAGGAGTGGAAGGTGGATGTCTTAAATCTCAGTGACATTGACGAGGGCTGCACACAGACCAGGCTATCTGCCTATGAAATGGCTGTCGTGCTTCCTGAACACCCAGGCTACTCAGTTCTTGCCTTTTCTCAAGTTGGGTGCTTAGCCTTCTAGCCATTCTAGGAGTTCTCAGCAGCCTTCTAATAAATTATCTGATGCTTAAATTAGCCCAACTCAGTTTCTGTTGCTTGTAACCAAAACACTTTACATATACACACAACATCATTCTCTTCCTTATTATTCCATTGCACACACACAAACAATAAGCTACACAACCAACCAACCTTCACAAGAGGCTATGTCCCAGGAAGCAGTCGGTAACTAGACAGCTGCAATGCGAAGCACCCAGGTTCTCAGACAGACATTTTTATTCCAGTAAATAAAGACTTCACAAGCGTCTTCGTGCACTTACAGGCCTAGGATGCTACAACTTCACTAATGCAAAATTACACAGAATATATCACCTACAGAAAGGCTAATCTAATCTTTCTCAGAGGAAAAAACTCAAATTGCACATTATACCCAAATACTAATGCTATCAGGGACCTCCCTGGTGGCGCAGTGGTTAAGAATCTGCCTGCCTATTCATGGGATGCAGGTTCGATCCCTGGTCCGGGAAGACCCCACATGCCGTGGAGCAACTAAGCCCGTGTGCCACAGCTACTGAGCCCGCAAGCCACAGCTACTGAAGCCCACGCGCCTAGACCCCATGCTCTGCAACAAGAGAAGCCACCGCAATGAGAAGCCCACGCACCACAATAAAGAGTAGCCCCCGCTCGCCTGCGTGCAGTAATGAAGACCCAACGCAGCCAAAAATAAATTAATTTTAAAAAGATACTAATGTTATCATCACAGTACTACTACTATTACTACTACTAGTCGCTAATACTTATATACCACTCTACTGTATGCCAGGCACTGTCGTAAATACTTTACATGTTAGCCATTTAATCCTTGCAATAAATCTGTAAGTAGGTACTATTATCCCCATGTTATGTGTGAGGAAACTGAGGCATCAGAAAGATTGAGTAACTTGCCCAAGGTCACACAGCTATTCAGGATTCAAACTCAGGCAATCCAGCTTCAAAATCTTGTGTCCTTGCGACTTCTCCGGTGGCCCAGTGGTTAAGAATCCGCCTGCCAATGCAGGGGACACGGGTTCGAGCCCTGGTCCGGGAAGATCCCACATGCCACAGAACAAGTAAGCCTGTGCGCCACCACTACTGAGCCTGCGCTCTAGAGCCCGCGAGCCACAACTACTGAGCCCGCGCGCCTAAAGCCCGTGCTCCGCAACGAGAGAAGCCACTGCAATGAGAAGCCCTCGCATCACAACGGACAGTAGACCCCCACTTGCTGCAACTAGAGAAAGCCCGTGTGCAGCAACGAAGACCCAACGCAGTCATAAATAAATAAATAAATAAATAAAAAATCTTGTGTCCTTAACCACCATATTTACTGCATCTTGATTTCTGTCTTATAATGACAGATGTTTGAGTTCTGCTCAAATATTGCATTTTTATTATTATTTATTTATTTGCAGTACGCGGGCCTCTCACTGTTGTGGCCTCTCCCGTTGCGGAGCCCAGGCTCCGGACGCGCAGGCTCAGCGGCCATGGCCCACGGGCCCAGCCGCTCCGCGGCACGTGGTATCTTCCCGGACGGGAGCACGAACCCACGTCCCCTGCTTCAGCAGGCGGACTCTCAACCACTGCGCCACCAGGGAAGCCCCTACATTTTTATTATTATGTGTCATCGTTGGTACTTAAACAGCAAGAGGATACTTACCACACATATGGACTCCAATAAATACCCCGTCTTCTACTGTAGCTTCTCTGGCCAAGACTAGGATCCCACACACAGAACTCATCATCCCCCTCCCCACAAACAAATGCCAAGTGCTGTTCCGCTTCTAAGCCTTCACTCAAGCTATTTCCATTACTTTAAATGCCCTCCCACCCCCTCACCCTTCTACCTATTTCCATCCAGTAACGCAATGCCAAGTTTGAATGCCACATCCTCCACAAAGCTTCCTCAAGCCCATCCAGATGGAATGAATTTGCTGGCCCCCAATATACTTGTGATTCTGTTTACCTCCAGTGGAACATGTATTACAATCTGCTAGTTTTCCTCCCCCTCCCTCCCCTCCCCATGTAAGAGTCTAGAAAGCAGGGACTACGTCTGATCAACTCCCTTCTATTGTTTGGTATCCTCCACTGTATAGAAAAAAGTTATTGCAAGAAGTAGATGCTCGATTCATGACTACTGAAGTTAAGGAAATAAATCAAGGTTGTGAAGACTTCTCCGTCAAGACGGATTATCTAAGGAAGCAAATGGAAACTATCAAAGACTTAGAAAAACTTAGGCTATCGTTACACTACTCTAAGCCCCTGTAAATCTAAATCTAAAAACCTATCATTAGGAGACTCTCATTTGTGAAATTTTATCTCAGTAGGTGCTTCTATGGTCTGAACGTGCACACTGTGGGAAATCAAGGAGGAAACTTTTTGGAAAACTATTCCAAATATTTGGTAAATATTGGGAACACAAGGTCACACGAACCACAAGGAAAAAGCCTACACTCCGGCTGCCGCCAGAGCCAGCCAGCAGAGGGTCTTCACTTTAGGCAAAGCAGGCTGGTGGCCAGCCCCCGAGTGATGAATCCATTGCCTTCTGAGATCTCTTTTCTTCCTTCAGATGGTTTTCCTCAAGTGATTTGTGGATTAAATCAAAGCTAAGAAGCTCTTGGCATGTTTTTTGTTACCTGCTCATCACTGCAGTGAAGATGACATATCATTCCCTTTGTATTTTTCCCAGATTGGATAAGTAATTGTGGGAAATGGTAGGGAGAAATCCAAATGTAGTTATAGTTATTAACCACATGGAAATAATCTACTTAGATTCTGTGATCGGTTTATGGTAAAGGTGCAGTCCTGTGTCACCAAAAGGAACAGGATTTAACAAAGACAACCCACTGCCCACACCACCTGCACATCAAACACAGAAAGGGCTCTCCCCACCCTCACTGGGTGACCCATTAACTCCCCTGCCACGAGGAACCCTCGGTGGGAGCATCTCAAAGCATGCATTCTTTCCTGGAAACGAAAGCCTTACTTTAAAAAATATGAAACCTACATTGTGATCTTCCTGATTGGGCTTGGTTGATTCCTCATGATCCAGACTCATAAGGAGTTCCTGGAAATCCCTCGCACCGAACACAACAACAGGAAGACAACTGTTCTCAGACACAGAGGAAGGTGGATAATGGCTTCCAACAGTCCCAGTTGGAAAGGATCATTCTGTCCTGGCTGCAGGGCTGCCCTGTGCCATACAGGGCAGTTATAGGAAGGAAGCAATGTTAAGCTGGTCCCAGCCTTCCCAAAGCCAATTCCAAAGTGGCATCAAATGGTCTTCCCAGAGAAAAAAGTACCCTTAAGAAAATCTCACTTGCTCTCTTGAGTATTAGGAACCACATCAGGGGAGTGAGACATTTTATTACACCTCAACAGCAAGCTCATTTGCATTTATCCATAGCTGACCCAGAAAATACGTGACAAATATCCCCAAACTGTGAAAAGGATGAAGAACGAGGTTGTTAACCTAATTTGCCTATATGAGAACACTTTCAAAAGTCATTTTTCTTTGGGGGGGAGGTAAATTAGGAGTTGGGGATTAACATATACACACTACTACATATAAAATAGTAAATAACAAGGAAACAAGGACCTACCATATAGCACAGGGAATTATACTCTGTATCTTGTAATAACCTATAATGGAAAAGAATCTGAAAAAGAATATATATACACACACACACACACATACATACACATATATATATGAATCACTTTGCTGTACACTTGAAACTAACACAACATTGTAAATTAACCATGCTTCAATTAAAAAAATGAAAGTCATTCCTCTCTTTTAAAAAACTGATTCAGGGAACTTCCCTTGTGGCACAGTAGTTAAGAATCTGCCTGCCCATGCAGGGGACACGGGTTCGAGCCCTGGTCCAGGAGGATCCCACATGCCGCAGAGCAACTAAGCTCGTGCGCCACAGCTACTGAGCCTGAGCTCTACAGCCTGAGAGCCACGACTACGGAAGCCCAAGTGCCACAACTACTGAAGCTCACACACCTAGAGCGCACGCTCCGCAACAAGAGAAGCCACCGCACTGAGAAGCCCGCGCACCGCAACGAAGAGGAGACCCCGCTCGCTGCAACTAGAGGAAGCCCGCGTGCAGCAACGAAGACCCAATGCAGCCAAAAATGAATTAATAAATTAATTTTAAAAAAATCATTCATAACAGACATCTCCAAACTCACTGAAAAGTTTAAGAAAATCCCTTGAAAATATGTGAAAGGCACCAGGAAAGCAGACCTGGTCAAACCATAATGGAACTCACACGCTGCTCACAACCTAAACAACACGGGCCACTGTTGCTGCGTGGAGTCTTCACAACTGGCCCATACCAGGTATTCCCTGATATGCCCCTGCACTCAAGACTTACTTTTTTTTTTTTTTTTTTTGCGGTACACGGGCCTCTCACTGCTGTGGCCTCTCCTGTTGCGGAGCACAGGCTCCGGACGCGCAGGCTCAGCGGCCATGGCTCACGGGCCCAGCCCCTCCGCGGCATGTGGGATCTTCCCGAACAGGGGCACGAACCCGTGTCCCCTACATCGGCAGGCGGACTCTCAGCCACTGCGCCGCCAGGGAAGCCCAAGACTTTCAATTTTTAAAGGATTAATACACTGAAGACAGGAAAATCTCTTTATAGAGATGTGCATGTATTTGGATGTACGGGTGTACGTCCTGCCAAAGCACATATGTTGAAGACCTTGTACATGTTATGCCTATGTACCTACATACACCTTTAGCCTCAGGCCCTATGTTAATCCCGACCCCAGACTTGAGCCTCCCTCTGTATGACTTCTTCGCATGGTGATCTATGACGAAGCCAAACATCTGAGGAGTTAAGTTTCAGAATTTCTAAGAATAGAACAATACCAGAGAAATTGGCTTGATCACCAGTCAGGTAAGTTTTATATCAAGTGACCCTATCAACCAAATGGGAGCCCATTTTAGAAAAAGAAAAGGTACTATTATGTACCTAACTATGCTAGGACAATAGGTTTAAACAAAAGGTTAAGCAGAATTGCTCCAGGCAGAAGCGGAAAGCATGGTTACTCTAGAATACTCCCACCAGATGAAACTTTTTTCCAGGTCTAAGAGATTATTTCTGCTGTGCTCTAGACGCCAAAACGTGCAGTAAGTCACCTCCTCAGGCAAGCTACAGACATACCTTGTTTTATTGTGCTTTGCCTTACGGCACTTCACAGATTCTGCCTGTTTTTACAGATTGAAGGTTTACGGCAGCCCTGCGTCAAGCAAGTCTATCGGCGCCATTTTTCCTACAGCATTTGCTCACTTTGTGTCTCTGTGTCACATTTTGGTCATTCTCACAATATTTCAAACTTTTTCATTATTATCATATATGTTATGGTGATCTGTAATCAGTGATCTTTGATGTTACTGTGACTCACTGAAGGCTCAGATGATGGTTAACATTTTTTAGCAATAAGGTATTTTTAATTAAGGTATGACATTGTTTATTTAGACGTAATGCTATTGCAGTTAATAGACTACAGTACAGTATAAACATAACTTTTATATGCACTGGGAAACCAAAAAGTTCACGTGACTCACTTTATTCGATATCCACTTTTATTGCAGTGGTCTAGAACCAAACCCACAATGTCTCTGAGGTATGCCTGTATTTGATAATGGCAGAATAATAGGAACAGGGGGAAAAGGAAAGTAAAATATGGCTGAGACTTGAAATATATTGCTCGGCCAATAAACTAATGCAGGAACTGACAGCATTCTTCCTCATCCCTGATTTGAAAAGGGGCACAGTAGCATTAGATGCATAACACTTTTCAGAGTCATTTTTTCAATTCAGTCACAAAAGACAAAACTCCAAGTCTAAAGTAATATTCACACCTTGAATCAAGAGAGAAGGTTAGTAAGAACCAGGGATAGGATTCAGAATAACAAGATTAACAAGTCTGTGATGTGATCTGTAATTTATGAGATTGATTTATCCTAACATGATATTAAAAAATTAATTGAATTTTAAGAAGTTAGAAATCAGTCTGTACATTTGGAAATAAGATGTTAAGGGAACAGGATGATTTCTTATGTGCAACTGTTTACCCATCTTCTATCCTCTCTAAGCCCGTTCTGCTATACTCTACTCTGTGAAGCTGGGGCTGGAGCTCTGTAATCTACATTTCCAGGACCCCATGCTGGCTGGCTCCCTGTTCATTTCTGCCAAAGGGAAATCCTAGAGAGAGGCTAAAAGATGAAAGGAAGAAAAAAGCGCTTCCTTCCTGTTTTCCTATTTCTGTCAGCATCACTCCAACAGCAACTGGATTTCCAGTTGCAGACATTTGCCCACAGATATGCCTGCAGATGTGTAAGATGACACATATTCAAGGACATTCAGTGCAGAATCATGTGTAAAAGCATAAGACTAGAGACATCCTACATGTCCATCAGAGAGATCCAACTGATTTAACACAAACCAAAAAACTACATAAGACATACAGAAAACAAATATCAAAACGGTAGAAAGCTTTCTTTATCAGCAAGTAGATAAATGTAAATGTGTTAAACTCTTCAGGGGCTTCCCTGGTGGCTCAGTTAAGAATCCCCATGCAGGGGACACGAGCCCTGGTCCGGGAAGATCCCACATGCCGTGGAGCAACTAAGTCCATGTGCCACAACTACTGAGCCCATGTGCCACAACTACTGAAGCCCACATGCCTAGAGCCCGTGCTCTGCAACAAGAGAAGCCACCGCAGTGAGAAGCCCGTGCACCGCAACAAAGAGTAGCCCCCGCTCGCCGCAACTAGAGAAAGCCACACACAGCAACAAAGAACCAAAACAGCCAAAAATAAATTAATTAATTTTAAAAAATTCTTCAATTAAAAGGCAAAGATGAACAGAGTGGTCACCAAAACATGATCCAACTATATGTTGTCCACAAGAGACTCTTCTTTTTCCTTCTCTTTTTTCTTTTTTGCTGCCCCACATGGCTTTTGGGATCTTAGTTCCCCAACCAGTGATTGAACCCAGGCCAGGGCAGTGAAAGCACCGAGTCCCAACCACTGGACCACCAGGGAATTCCCATACAAGAGAATCATTTTAGATCCAAATACATGAATAAGTTGAAAGCGAAAGGACAGAAAAAGACATTCCATGCTAACAGTAACCAAAGACAGCTGTAGTATCAGCTATGTTAGTATCAGACAATACAGACGTTAAGAGAAAAAATTGTTACAAGGGACAAAGAAAGACCTTATATAGTGATAAAAGAGTCAATTCATCAAGATGTAACAATTATAAATATATATGCACCTAACAATGGAGCCCCACATATATGAAGGAAAAACTGACAGAGCTGAAGGGAGAAATAGAAAGTTCTACAACAATAGTTGGAGGCATCAATACCCCACTTTCAGTAATGGATAGAACAACTAGACAGAAGGTCAACAAGAAAACAGGAGACTTAACACTGTAAACCAACTAGACCTAACAGACATATATAGAATATTCCATCCAAGAATGGCAGAAAACGCATTCTTCTCAAGTGCATGTGGAGCATTCTCCTGGGCAGTCCATATATTAGGCCACAAAACAAATCTCAATAAATTTTAAAAGACTGGAACAATTCCAAGTATCTTCTACAACCACAGTGGAATGAAACTGGAAATCAATAAAGGAAGGAAATCTGGAATTCACAAATACGTTGAAATTAAACAACACACTTAAAAAAAAAAAGTGTGTCAAGAAAAAAATCACCAGGTAAATTAGAAAATACTTTGAGATGAATGAAAATACAACACATCAAAATGTATGAGATGCAGCAAAAGCACTGCAGAGGGAAACTTATAGTTTGAATGCCTACATTGAAAAAGGAGGATCTCAAATTAATAACCTAATCTTCCATCTAAAGGAAGTAGAAAAAGAGCAAATTAAACCCAAAGCAGGCAGAAGGAAATAATAAAGATTAGAGCAGAGATAAGCAAAATAGAGTATAAAACAGTAGAGAGAATCAATAAGACCAAACGTTTGTTCTTTGAAAAGATCAACAAGAGCAACAAACCTTTATCTAGACTGACCATGGAAAAAAGAGAGATGACTCAAATCACTAAAATGAGGAATGAAACTGGGGTCATTCCTACCAATCTTACAGAAATAAAAAGGATTATAAGAGAATAGTATGAACAATCGTATGCCAACAAATTAGACAACCTAAGGAAATGAACAAATCCTTAAAAACACATAAACCATCAAAACTGCCCAAGGGGCTTCCCTGGTGGCGCAGTGGTTGAGAGTCCGCCTGCTGATGTAGGGGACGCGGGTTCGTGACCCGGTTCGGGAAGATCCCACATGCCGCGGAGCGGCTGGGCCCGTGAGCCATGGCCGCTGAGCCTGCGCGTCCGGAGCCTGTGCTCCGCAACGGGAGAGGCCACAGCAGTGAGAGGCCCGCGTACCGCAAAAAAAAAAAAAAAAAAAAAAAACTGCCCAAGAAGAAACAGTAAGTCTGAATAGAACTAAAACTAGTCAAGAGATTGATTCAGTAATCAAAAAACTTCCAAAAAAGGAAAGCCCCAGGACCTGATGGCTTCACTGGTAAACTCTACCAAACATTTAAAGAAAAATTAACAGCAACCTTTATAAATTCTTCCAAAAATAGAAGAATTTATGGTATTTATTCATTCCGTGAGGCCAGTATCACCCTGATACCAAAGTCAGACAAAGACATCACAGACTAATATCCCTTGTGAATATAGCTGCAAATAATCCTCAATGAAATTCGAGCAAATTAAATACAGCAGTGTATTAAAGGGATTATAACCATATCCAAGTGAGTTTTATCACAGAAATGCAAAGATGGTTCAACAATCAAAAATCAATCCAGGGCTTCCCTGGTGGCGCAGTGGTTAAGAATCCGCCTGCCAATGCAGGGGTTATGGGTTCGAGCCCTGGACCGGGAGGATCCCACGTGCCGCGGAGCAGCTAAGCCCGTGCACCACAGCTACTGAGCCTGCGCTCTAGAGCCCAAGAGCCACAACTACTGAAGCCCGCGCGCAGCAACGAAGACCTGACACAGCCAATAAATAAATAAAATAAATTAAAAAAAAATCAATCCATGTAATATATTAAAAGAATAAAATGAAAAAGGCAACATCATCTGAATTGATGCAGAAAAAAAAGCATTCGACAAATTCCAATACCCTTTCATGATAAAACAAACAAACAAAAATACTCAATAAACTAGGAACAGAAGGGAACTTGCTCAACTAGATAAAGGGCATCTATGAAAAACCCACAGCTAACATCATACTTAGTGGTCAAAGACTGAATGGTTTCCCCCTAATAACAGGAATAAGACTAGAATGGCTGCTCTTGCCAGATAAAGGGCATCGGATTGGAAAGGAAGAAGTAAAACTCTCTTTAGAAATGACATAACCTTATATACAGAAAACTCTAAAGAATCCACATAAAAACTATTAGAGGTAATAAATGAGCTCTGCAAAATTGCAGAAGATAAGATCAGCATTCTAATATCAGTTGTACTTCTATACACCAGCAATGGACATCCAAAAATAAAATTAAGAAGACAATTCCATTCACATTAGCATTAGAAAGAATAGTTAGCAATAAATTTAACCAAAGAAGTGCAAGACCCGTACACTGAAAACTACAATACATTGTTATAAAAATTTTTAAGAGAACTAAATAAATAGGAAAAATTCCATGTTTATGGACTTTAATATTTAATGTTAAGATGGCAACAATCCCCAAAATGCATCTACAGATTCAAAGGCATTCCTATCAAAACCTCAACTGCCTTTTTTACAGAAATGGACACGCTCATCCTAAAATTCATATGTTGGCTAGGATATGGAGAAATTGGAACGCTCACACACTGCTGGTGGGATGGTAAAATTATGCAATCACTGTGGAAAACAGTTTACCAGTTCCTTAAAATTTAAATATAGAATTGCATATGACCCAGCATTTCTACTCCTAAGTATATACCGAAAAGCACTGAAACACGTGGTCACACAGAAACTTGGACACGAATGTTCACAGCAGCATTATTCAGAATAGCCAAAAAACGGGCACAATCCAAATGTCCATCAACCAATGAATAGGTAAACAAAATATACTACATCCATACAATGAAATATTATTCTGCCATGAAAATGAATGAAGTGTTGACATACACTACAACATGACTAAACCCGAAAAACATTACGCCAAGTGAAAGAAGCCAGACACAAAGGGCCACATATTGTGTGATTCCATAAAATGCCCAGAATAGGCAAAGTCTTAGCCAACAAGCAGATTAGTTGTTGTCAGGGCTAGGGTTGGGGGAATGGAGAATGACTGCTTAATGGGTACTGGGTTTCTTTTTGGGGTGATGCTTGGACAACACGTAACGTACTAAAAGCCACTGAATCACACACAGTGAATTTTACTTCAATTAAAAAAAAAAGAATGAGGCAACTCTCTCTATACTGATATGGGAAGCTCTCCAAGGTGTGGTATTTAGTGAAAAACGCAAGACTGTGAACAATATGGTCTCCCTTTGAAAAAGGTGGGTAGGGGCAGGGTAGAGGAAGAATATACATGTAAGCATTTTTACCTAACATGTCTTTGCAAACATTCACACGAACTTGTTACTGGTGAACTGTCCCTGGGGAAGAGAATTTGAGGGCAGGGGTAGGTGTGGAGGACCGTCCTTTTCAAAGCAAGCCCTCTTGTGCAATTTGAAAGTGCACATTATATATTACCTTTCCCCCAAGAAAACAAATTAACCTTTTTAAAAGAATACAAATTTAAATAAAGGGGTGCTTATATAATGAAAATATGCTTATGGAAAGGTTGTTGATCCATGCTGGGGGTGGAAAACAACTGGGAATGAGATTCTACAAGTGGTTATCTAACAATGACAGATATCGGAATACTTTTTTAGAGTGTAATTACACATTTCCCAAATGGAAGATTATATAAACAGCGTGATGCTTACATAAGAAGTTGAAAGGCTGTTTGAGTCTGTGACAACAAGCCGTCCTTAGGACCCCTGACTCCCTCGGGGCAGGAAACCTGGGCTCCTTTTTCCTCCCACTTAAGATCTCAACCTGGGCTCCTCAGGCACTGACAGGTAAGGGAGCTCTCCATACCGAAAGGAACCTTCCTGAAAAGACCTTTTCTGTAATTCCAGAAGAAAGACAGATTGTATAAAACACCCATGATTACAATTACAGTCCAAAGGCCTATTTTCAACTCTTTCTCCTGATTCTGAAGATCTTCCAGTTGTATCACCTAACCCCCCGAAGTAAGTATACTGCTTTAATTCACGGCTAAAGAGTCTCCAGGTACATTGACAGGTGTCAGACAAAAAGAAGTCCTATCGGTGTCCACTACCACCCACAACCTACAATACAACCCAAACAAAGGGCTTGTTTCACCCAGACTCCCTGAGACTCATGACTGTTTCCCATTTCTGTCAGATTACCACCAAATCTTCTCATCTTTAAGTTCATTACAGAGGCTGCTAGTGATTCTGGCTACAACGGCAGAACCTCCTGGAGCAGCTGGGAGTGAGAGCTGGTCCTTCCTGCCCTGCTTCTTTATTTCTAGAGCAGAAAAAAATAACAAACCTGGAAGCCCCACGTAGCAGCAGCTTTTGTAGTCTGTGACTTCATTTAAGGAAGTATTCTATGAAACCTCTGAAAAGCAGCTAAATTTAGATTGAAGTCTTTCACCAAGAATGCCAGCCTCTTCAGCTAGGGAACCCACATGCCCAGCAGCATAGCGGGGGGTGGGGGTGGGGGGTTAAACAACTTTAAAATACAGAAAAATGTGTCACCCTTGAGGGAAGTGAAGCTGGAACTAATCAGCCCAAAGAAGTTTTCTTCTGGTACCACCAACATCTTAATTCTCGATAAAGGAGTAGTGACTACAAAAACTTCTGTAGGGAAAGAAACAGTAAAACAAGGGAGACAGGTTTTCTTTATAAGATTTCTACTAAGAGAGCAATAAACTACTCTATATATCAGGATGTCTGTCATGATATAATCTGGCATCGAGGTATTGAAATCAATATATTGTCTGAAAACAAGTTCTCTAACACTGAGTCAGACAGGAAGGAAAAACCATCTACTTACTTACCAGTACTACTTTCCCAACACCTTACTCTTCCCAAATGTGTCAATTTAGACCTTGAACTCTAAGATGATAAGAGACACAGCAAAAAACGAAAACAAAAAAAAAAAGAAAGAAAACAAAACTGGTATGATTTGAGATTAACAATTAACAGGGAGATAATGCTCTTTTCTATGCATTTTTTTTAACCTTGAAGAGTAAGGCTGAGCCATTTAAAAGCTAATCTTCTCCAATGTTCCATTCCCAAAATAAAATTAAAATATTATATATAATTTTAAAATTAACATTTAACAGCCTCATCCTACTTCATGCTCCAAAACTGGTTCTATTCTGCAAGCCATATCTCTAGACAGATTTCGGCAGATAACTGTGTAAGAGACAAACAGAGAGTGAGATTTCCTTCGTTCCTTCAGATTTGCATCCTCCTCTTCTCCCCGCCCCCAATCAGCTGGGAAGCAGTCCCAGATTCTTCTCAAGCTTAGTTTGGAAGTAAAGCTCAGCCTTGATAAACACTCAACCCAGGAAATGCTTTGGATCGTAGACCACTTAGAATACTCAGTCTGTCCTTTCCCAAGAGGTCTCTTTTCAAACTCCATTTGATAGGCGGTTTGGCAATTTTATATTTTCACTAAAACCTCCTGGAACATTGCTGAGAGATAAAATCATAGCAGGCTGGAAACTATACAAATGGTGGAGGGAAGCACCACACCCAAGGAAAGCTCCTCGAACTTCAGGGGGAAATTACTGTTCAAAAGAGCTCCCAACAGTACCTACTCCCTGCGGGAAGGAGGGAGGGGAGGGGAAGAAATCCCCACTCTCTGTGCCACTGGGCATGTTTCTTTTACGGTGTCACCTCAGTAGAGGCTTGATACTGTTAGGACACAATGAAAACAACTAGAATGACCCGTTTTTCTAGTGTTTTTGAAATGTTAATGTCCTGGTCCCTGCACTACTAAAAAGGCTGACTCGGTCACACTGACATTCACCATACATCTTTTTTACAGAATCAGCATTTCACATCATTTCTCTTGTGTCTTTTGGACCACCTCTGGTGTTGTGTTTGGGTGCTGTTCAAAATGTCTCCAAGACCCAACAGTTATCCGTACTGGCAAATTCTCTCCTACACTTGGTTCGTGAGTTCATAGACAGATTACGTGAAACCACAGAACGCTCGATCTCAGAGCGACACCAGCTCCATGACACTGAACAGAATGCCAAGTTCTTTCACAGAGAGAGGGTGGTGGGGAGACCTGGGGGCCAAACCAATTAGAAAAACAGCACTGGGTTAGCCTAAACCAAGAATGTGCAAGCTTCTGGAAGTCACCAGAAACTTATTTTTTCCGTGGAATCGTAATAACAGAGTAACATTTCAGTAATATATATGTGATAACTAATAATAACGCACAGTTGATGCTGCTGTTTAGTGAATAATCAATAGGGGTATAGGCCAAGGAGGAAACGGCTAATAAAAAAGAAATCTTAGGTTGGTAAGAGGTGGTGGAAATTTGGGGAGAACAAATATACTCTTTGCTTTTTACATTGTTACTCATCTGTGTCACAATAACGCCAGGGCCATCTCCCCCTCCATATAACAACCCCTGAAGTGATCGCTTTCCGGGAAGGTCAGTGGAAGGTGGGAGTTCCTCACGGAGTGATGTTTAACGAAGGCCTTAATTTGGAAACAAACAGGAAAAGAACCGGATTCAGAAACAACGTTGACACCAACTTGTAAAGTAAGATGCAAAGTAACAGAGCAATTAGACTTTAGTGCGGTTACTAGATCCTCAGTGAAGCCTTAGGGAGGTAGCCCCTACCACACACTGGGCACCTGGTTACTTCATTTCCTCTTGGCAACAACCTTAGGAGGTGGGTACAGTCTGCAGCTAAAAGATGAAAGGTGTGATTTGCCCAAGGCCACTGGTATGTAGTCGAACTGGCTTGGCTGACTTCTCTGCACTCCACCATCTCCAAAATGGGGACAAGACTCGTACCTCCCTGGTAAGTTTATTGAGAGGAGGAAACAGACCTCATGAAAACTGCTTAGCATAGTGTCCGCCTGGCAAGTAGTAAAAAGCCAGTAATGGACAGATAGCTTGATTATTATTCCCTAGGGTCACCCAGCTCCTGAGCAGCAAAGCTGGAACTGAAACCCAGGTCAGCTGTGCTCCAAAAGCCATACTCTGAGCACGGGGATCTCCCTAGTTCCACGGCACGCAGTTTGCATACCTGACCTCACTTCTATAAGAAAGGCCACAGGACAGAAGAGGCATTCCAAAGAATGACATCCCAACACTGACGCTTTAAAGCCAGCGCTTGGCAGACACGCATTCTAGAATATTTGGGGACAGATTCCAAACTTTGGCAGTGAAGGTTGCCCAGCCCCAGCCTATGTGATCCAGGGCAGAGCTATGAGAAGGGAAACAGGACAGGACCTTCCACGGGGTCTGCCCCCTACCAAGGTGCAATTCCCTCCTGTGTGCTTTACGTTTGACCTCCTTTGCCTGCAAAAAGATTTTAAACAGTACCCGACTGTAAATGGAAGGAGGCCCAGTGTCCAAAAAACAAACAAATTTTCTTAAAAACCCACCACACAAACACCTGAATGCCCACAGCATTTTATCAGGATGCCCAACCTCATTTAGTGTATTTTTGTTTGTTTGGCCGCGCCGCGAGGCTTGGGGGAACCAGGGTTTGAACCCCAGCCCCGGCAGTGAAAGCGCCCACTGCCGAGTCCTAACCACTGGACCGCCAGGGAATCCAGCATCATTTAGAACTTACAACACTCCACTCCCTTCACAGCCCCTTCGTATCTCCTCTGGCTGGGAAGGTTTTTCTAGGGCTAAGTAGGGAATCTGATGTCAGCTTTGGAACAATGCAGAGACTGCATAAACAGTATGTATTTCGTTCCTCTGGCCTCTAACCCTTTGGAACGTCCACTATGCTACTTGCCAGACAACCTAGCACATAGTAGTTATTCAATAAACATTGGTTAAAAGAAACTCTGAAGACCATGTAGTCTAAACCTGGCCCCAACGAAGGATCCTTCATCAAGCACCCTAGAAAGACTATCATCCAGCACTTGCATAAACACTGTAACTCAGCACTCACTACTTTGTGAAGGGGCCTCCAAAGAATGAGGCCCCTCTAATTATTCCCTCATTAGACAGTTCTCACTGTTACCAAGTTCCTTCCTAAGCTGCAGCGGCAGTTGGCATCACAACTAATATTCTCTAAGCACTTACCCTGAACACCCTTCCCAGCACTTTCCACAGCAAGAAAGTGGCAAAGCCAGGACTGGAACCCAGGCCTCCCTCACCTAGGCTCTCAGCCACCACCTAGTCCATTCACTGGATCCCGTGCTGCCCTCTGTGCATAAGAGTCCCTTGTACACAGCAGGCCTCAGAAATTAGAATTTATCAACTCACTTCCTGATCAAACCTCTCTTGACATCTGACCACTGCTACCCAGACCCCACCTGCATCCAGGCTGCCACTGCAGCCTGAGTCCTCCAGGCCCACCCGTCCGGCATCTCTTACTTCAGTCTGACCTTCAGAAAGGCCACTCTCTTGCTCCATTCCACCTGTTTCTGCATGTGCTATTACCGCATGGTCCCTCTCCCCATCCAGATCTTTCCAGAGCCACTTCAAATTGGGCCTCCCCAGCAGCTGCACTTCTCTGGCCCACAAGGAGCTTCCTGTTCAATCTGGCACTTTTCCTACAGAGCTTAACTGTTTCTAGAGAACGTCTCACTTCCCTAGGTACTGTTAGGTTCCTGGCAGAGATGACTATATTTCTGCAACGCCTCTCTCATCCTTAAGCATCATGCTTAACAATGAGTAAAGCTAGTATAGATGGCTTGAGGCTTATCTTCCTTTAGAAGTAATCTGACTAGAAAATCAACATCAAATTCGAATGTGAAAATTATGGGCTTCAATGTTAAATAATCAAGCCTCATTAAAATAATAAAATGCATATTTCTTCTTCATATATTTCAATAGTTATATATTCCTCAAAAAAAATACTACAGAGATAGATATGCTGCATTTTGTAGTAATACACTGGGGTAAAATGTTTTTCTCTGGTATTTGGTTATTTAAAAAGATGATTCTTTAATTAGAAGCCCTTTTATTCTTTAACAAACTATCAAATACCCTGAACTGGGTTCCTTCAAGTGTTATGCATTTCAGAGCTGTTAAGAACCAGGCTACATCCATCAGGAGAGGCTGATATGATGTAGAAACAGAGGTTTATTCCTTACTATCACTATTTTATTTTATTTTATTTTATTTTATATATATATATATATATATTTTTTTTTTTTTTTTTTTTTTTTTTTTTTTTTTGCGGTACGCGGGCCTCTCGCTGTTGTGGCCTCTCCCGTTGCGGAGCACAGGCTCCGGACGCGCAGGCTCAGTGGCCATGGCTCACGGGCCCAGCCGCTCCGCGGCATGTGGGATCTTCGCGGACCGGGGCACGAACCCGTGTCCCCTGCATCGGCAGGCGGACTCTCAACCACTGCGCCACCAGGGAAGCCCCGGAAAAGGCTTTTTTAATGGGTACCCTCTTCTATTACATGCATGGGTCATCTATTTTAAAACTCTAACTAAAATCATTTTTAGGCTGTGATTTATACACTTCAAATTAATGGGTTGTTTGGGGATTTTTTCTTTCTGAATCAAGTCCAATCTATTCTAACATAAGAAACACCAGATCCTTGACTCACACTGCCTGAAATTAAACACCTGGAGTAACACTGACATAATCACATCCTTTAGGAAAGCCTTGCTGAGAGATCTTGCACTGGCTTCTCTCTATTCTAAATATAAACATCACTACTATGTAGGTGATGAGAAAAGTACTGAAGCCGATCAAATGTCTGCTTTTGGAAATAATTTTCCTGTTATTTCAATTTAGGTACCTTTATTTTCTAAAGTAAACCTCCTTTTCTAAAATAAAAGTGTTATTTTTGGTACTGTTACGCTGAATTCTATACAAAATACAGCAAACAAAGGCTCCTGGGTTCCCTGAAAGAGAAGAACACTGCTGTTTCAGAATGCATTAAAATATGGACTGCACTGAGATACAGTCTTTGCCAGTCATGATCAACACCCTCAAATAACATTTAAATACTTCATGTGCCAGATGTGCCAGGGGACTGCCTCTAGGGCTGTGACAAGGTAACCCAACAGCACATCTGCTCCACTCACTCAGTTGTCATCAACAAGAGTAGAATCCTGCTGACATTCAGCTGATGAAGCCATAAATAATGCAATAAGTAAACAGGTTGAGTCTCCGAAAAGACTTCTATCATTCATTTCAATTTTAATATCAAAAACAGGCCTTAAAAAAAAAAAATAGGCTTATACTACCCCATTCACAACACTCTAAATACCAGAGAATTTCCAAGAGAAATAGCACTCTATCGAGTTATGTGATATCCTTACGGGTTTTACTTCTAAATTTATGCTAAGCATAGTACATAGCTACTTTTTACTACACCAAGTTGGTGCTTAAATAGTCTGTGACTGTCTCTCAAGTTCTACAATATACTGTCCGCATTTATATTTTAGTGGAAAATCAACTACCACACATTTCTTTCAAACAGCAATATTACTCTTTCTAAACTGAATGTGTTTGGGTGTACCAGAGGCGCTTTCCTAAGTTGGCTTTCTGCCTACAACTTGTGCTTTTCTAGAAGGTAATGTGCACTATCACTTAACCTGCCTTGAGCTTCCAAATAGGTTTATTCAACCAATATTAATGATTCCAAAAATGTATCTCAAATTTCTTTCTAAATCACTGATGAAAAGCAAATAACCCAAGTTTGCAAAGCCTATGGTGGGTCTTGTAGCATCCGCTATTCAACCTACGTAATGAATTAGTAATTATGAAATTGCCAATATTGCAACATGTGAGACCAAATACAATATATGTTTAGGACAAAAACAAAAAGGACAGGAAACTTTAGATCCCACTGTGTTATGTTTAAACTGAAGACAGATGGCATTATTGTGGGTATACAAACAATTTATAGGACTTTCAAGTCAGAGGCAGCCATGATACCATATATCATTGATTCTAAGACACATTTCTTCATATTTTAACATCTCTGAAATCTTCAAATGAATCATATTGTAGTGTAAATACTGGTGTTTCTTTTTTAGTGGTATATAAAACAATGGTGTGACTTTCAATCAAAGTCATCTTAGAGTCACCAAAATACGACAATGTTAATATTAGCTAACATGTATTGAACACTGACTGTGTACCAGACACTGCATGTGGATTATTTTATTTAATACTCACAATACTCTGATGTGGCTTCAATTATTTTCCCCATTTTTATAGCTGGGGAAACTAAGAGATGAGGTCACTTGTCTAAAGGCACAGGTTGGCTCCAGTCCAGCTCTTAACCACCCGGCCTCACTGACTCCACAGAGGGAAGAGCTTGAGGGTCTGAGAGACCCAACCATTCCTTGGAGCATGGGTTCGAAGCCCAGCCAAGCATCTTCTAAGCACTTTTTTTTTTTAAGGAATATAGGAGTAAAAATACAGAGCTCCAGATATCAAGAACAGATATTAATTATTAATACAAAGCCTTTATTATAAGGGTTGGTAATCACCTTTCTGAGAAAAATTATACTCTTGCATAAAAACCAATTTTTTCTCTTTTTATACATCCTGAATTCAATTTATAATTAACATGTATTTTTCTTCCTTAAAAATATTCTATTAACTCTAGAGAAATGATATAAGAATGTATTCCTATGTTCTGTACCTAAATTTTATTTAAATCAGTATTGAAATAGTCCCAGATAAAACAACACTATACAACAAACCAGAAACATTCTATAATACAAATCGACAATGAAATTTGTTGGGGTAAGTTCACATATAAAGCTACCATTCCTAACACCTGGCAAAAATGTGTGGCACTTCTACAAAAATACATCTTTTAATTCACACTACTACAAAGAGGGCATTCTTTTTTTCAGAAGTTCATTAAATGGTATTGTCTACTTATTTGTTGGTTGCCTTCCTAGCATTTCTTTTCCTGTTCCCTCAAATGTCCTAGTCCTATATGTTTGGTGAGACTAACGCCATTACTGGATTCCAAGATGGACCCTAATTCCCATCATCCTAGCCAGTGGTTGGCTCAGAGATGGACACATGACCCAAATTAGGCCAATCAGACAAGAAGATTCAACTCCAGAACTTCTACTCTAGGCATGAGTTACTGGGGAAGTGTTCTCTTAACGTCTCTGCTAGTTAAAGCCAGAAGCAAATAGCCATGGGAGCTGCTGGTAGCCACGTCCTACCTTTGGAACACAAGGGGAAGGGACAGCCAAGAACGGTCTGAGGTCACAGCACTGAGAAATGGGAAAACCAGGTCCTTGCCATGCCACTGGAACTACTTTTGCACTTTGCTGTTAATTTACTGAAGGAAATTCTTTCTATTGAGACAATTTAAGCTAGGTTGTCTGCTACTTACATCTGAAAGCATTCTGTTTTTTAAAACTAATAAAAAATCAGTATCAGGAAGTGTGGTATTGTAAATACAAGACAGAAGTAAAAATGTGAAATTGGCTGAAGAAAGGAGACAGGGTAAAATTCAATGAACACCTCATGAACCCAGCCTGAGCATTTAACTATTTTTGAGAAAAGAAACCATCAGGCTGCGGCCTGTTGTGCCCACCAAGACTACAAGGAACATTAAGGCACTCAATAGGAAAGATGCAAGGTTCCGACTACTCACAGCATTTAGTAAGGATCTTTGAGGAGACAAAACGAAAAGGGGGGAAAATATGCCTTTGCTAAAAGAGGGCCTTTCTGCTTCAAATCGCAATCCAAGGGGACCGAGAGATTTGAAGAGAGAAAACAGGATAAAGAGAGGGAGAGAAGTGGTAGCCTTGGCAAGAGATAAGACTGTGGGGTAGGGTGGGCAAAAGAATCCTGACCCCCAGGCATCCCCCAAACACCCTTGTGAGGTATTCTCAGCCTGAAAATGGGAAACATCATTCGAGATGTTACTGCAAAACATCCCATGGGCAAGGGACAAATTCATGATGTCCCTCCATCCAACCACTTATTTCCAACAGCCCTGAGGGAAAAGCAAAGGAGAAAATGAGGAAACCAAACGTTATGAAGATGGGCCAAATTCTAGACTTGGGAACATTTCAGGCCTTGGTTCAAACCCCTGGAATTGCCCAAAGTCCAGGAGCAGACTAGGTTTTGGGGTGTCATATGGTCACAGACCTCCCAAGCTGAGCTGACAGCAGGCTCTGATTGCCCAGTTCCCAGCCACTATCTCACTCTGTGGCCAAAAAGAAGCAGCCCACAAACTCTGCCCCCAAGAGGGGTCTCCTCCAGTGTCCAACTCAGATGTGGCCATGGAACCCAATCTACAAGAAGGTCATTAATTCAAACCAGCGAGTTGTTTGTGAACACCGCTGTGTACCAAGCAACATTCAGTGGGAACACAGACATAAACAAGACCTCTGTAAGCAAGGCCGCGGGCTTCATGGAACTTACATACTAGGAGCAGAGAGAAAATCTGGTCGACTAGACAGCTAGCTGTTATACCAACACCCAACAAAAATATCATGAAGTGATGATTGCTGGTTAGGAAGTAAGGCTGCTGTGACAGTGAGGGAGCTACTTCAATGGGGTGGCCAGGAAAGGCCTTCCTGAGGAGGTGACACTTGGACTGGGAATTGAATGACAAGAAGGACCAACCATGGAAAAAAAACAATCAAGGGAAGAGCATTCGAGCATTTCATTAAGAAAGAAGACAACAACGAAGATGCAGAAGAAGAGGAAGAAAAGAGAAAAATAAAGGAATAATTCATGCAAAATCCCTAAAGCAGGAACAAGCTTGCCATGTTTTACGGCTGGGTGTCTGCAGCCTCGAGAACAAAGGGAGAAAATGACACAGACGAGGCCAGAGAGGCAGCTGGGGCAGGATCACACAGGGAGTTTGATTTTATTCTGAGTAGGAAGCCACTGGAGGACTTTAAAGAAGGGAATGACATGATCTAATTTCTGCTTTGAAAAGAGTTTGAGATGGCAAACAGAGTAGTGATTGCCAGGGGTCCCAGGGATGAGGGAGGGGTGGATGTGCCTTTAAAGGGAGAGCACCAAGGACAACACAGCACAGGTCTGCATCTCGATTGTGGTGCTGGTTATACAAATCTGCACATACAATTGGTGAAATTTGACCTGGGGATTGTACCAATGCTGACTGTCAGTTTGTTTTGATATCATACCATAGGTATGCATGATGTTAAAAATGGGGGAGGCATAGTAAAGGGTACACAGACCTCCCTGTACATTTCTTTGCAACTTCCTATGAATCTACAGTTACTTCAATTAAAAGTTTAAAAATATTTTGCAAATTTGAAAGTTGCTAAGAGAGGAGATCTTAAAAGTTCTCATCAAAACATTTTTTTTGTAACTGTGTAAGGTGATGGATGTTAACTAGACTTACTGTGGTGATCATTTCACAGTGTCTACAAATATCAAATCATTATATTGTACGCCTGAAATTGATACAGTGTTATATGCCAATTATACCTCAATTTAGGTAAGTAAATAAATAAGAAAGCTAAAAGCATGACTAAATCACATTTAAACAAATCCTAAGATAAAACTCATAATATTTGACTCACAAAATGCAAGTCACTTTATTTGGGGCTTTAGGGAGAACAAATGTGTTTATGATAATAAAAGATTAAATAGAACTCACGTGGCAATTGTGTGAAGCGTGTGCATCTATTTCTTTTTGGACCAAAAATATTGAATTTAGGTCTGTAATATATTAGTCTATACGATTCTCTGTTAATATTATGTTAATACAGTACTAGTTATTTGCAAAGAAAACAAGTCTGAACCTACACAGGAGATCTCAGGAAGGAAACCTGGTATGTAGACAAAATATTACCTACGTATAAATTAGAAATTATTCATAGAAACAAGATTTTAAGGTTTCTGACTAAAAAATTTACCTTTTTCACATTACATCCAAATACAGACCTAGATTTTTTAATATAAACATATATTTGCCAGTGGCTGAGGGTGGCCCTAGCAATCTGAAATTTAACAACTCACAGGTGATTCTGACACACACTAGGGTAGGTCATTCATTCTCAACAGGATAATATTGCCTAGAAGGGTGTGAAAATTGTTTCTTGGGAGAGGAAAAAAACCTTAGCTTATGATGCTTACACCAAAGCTCTACCTTACCTAAAAAAAAAAAGAAAGAAAAAAAAAGTTAAAAAGAAAAGATGTCTTAGGCTTCCATTTAAGATATGGATTGGAGAAAAGTGAAAGCAGAAGCAGAATCAAAATGTGATATTATGCTGCACTCACCAAAAGGGTTAAAAGAAAAAAGAAAAGACCAAGATTGGCAACAATACGGAGCAACTGGAACTCTCACACTGCCCGTGGGAATGTAAACTGGTGCAACCACTTTGGAAAACTGTTTGGCAGTTTTGTTAAAGTTGAACATATGCCTACTCCATATGACCCAGCAAATCCGTTCCTAAGTATACCTAACAGAAATGCATATATATTCTCACCAGAAGACGCACACTCAGATGTTTATAGCAGCACTATTCGTAACAGCCAAAACTAGAAATTACCCAATTGCCCGTCAACTGGTAAAGGGATCAATTATATTTAGTTTGACATAATACTCTACCGCGAAAAGGATGAATAATGTACAACCACACAACAATATGGGTGAATTTCACAAATGCAATGTTGAAGAGGTCAGTCACAAAAGAATGCCTACTGTATGGAGCCATTAACGTGAAGTTCAAAAGCAGGCTGTTACAACAGGACAGTGACTATCTTTGGGGGTGGGGGGTAGAAACTGGGAAGGTAGCTTGTGGGTATTCCAGACACTGGTAATATTCTACTTCTTCATCTAGATCAGAGTTTCTCCAGCACTACTGACATTTTGGACTGGATAATTCTTTGCTGTGGGGGTCTGTTTGGTGCATTGTAGGATGTTTGGCAGCATTCCTGGCCTTTATCCACTACGTGCTAGTAACACCCACAAAGTAGTAATGAGCAAAAATGTCTCTAGACATTGCCAAAAGTCCCTTGGTGGGCCAAATTACTCCCCAGTTGAGAACCGCTGATCTAAGATATAGTTACACAAGTGTGTTCGGCTTATAAGATATCAACAAACCGTACACTGCCTTTTTCTGTATGTATATGATATTTTAATATACAGAAGCAGGGAGACCGTTTGGAAGACTATTGCAAGCATCCAACGAGAGGTGACGATGCCTGGGACTAGGGCGGTAAAAGTGAAGATGGAGAGTAGTAGAAAGGTGCAGGAGATGGTACATGAGGCAGAGCTGACAACTTCTAGAGGACGAGAGAGAAGAAAACCAAGGAAGGCACCGAAGTTTTTGGTCTGAACAGCCGAATGGTTGAAGACATCACAAAGATGGGCCAGACTAGGGTCAGAGCATCTTGGGAATGACTGCAGGGGATGATCAAATTGTGAGTTATCCAGAGGAAGCCAACGTGCTTTTCTTGTACAGGAGAACATAACATGTGCTCTGGACCATAGAGACTATATGTTTCCCATTCTTCACTCTTTCAAATCATAGTCTTCAACTGGGTTTCCTGATCCAGCTCCACCGTAGTACACAATTCAACTTGTCACTGGCCATCCCTCAATCATCAGACCAAGAGAAGCTCCATGTAACCCTGACAAAGACAACTGGACATCCTCACCAAGGCACCTGGAGCTGAAGCCGGAGGCAGTGAACATAGAAGCAGGAGTGAAGGAGCCACACTGGCCGGGAGGAAGGGCAATGTCAGCCAGTCTCTTTCCGTCTCCACTTGAGGATTTCCCCAAGCAAGGACTTTTATCATAAATTATTTAACATCGTTGAAATAGAGAAATAACTAATACTGCAGCCGGAGGGTTTTGGTTACAAGTAACACTAGAATAAAAAAGGGCAAGCAGCAGCTGTCCAAGCAAGAGTTGATGATGGTGGCAGCTGGAACTAGGATGAGGGCAATGGACATGAAGGGGAGACACATTCCAGAGCAGACACATTCCAGATAAACTGTGGTAACAGAAATGAGAGGACTTGAGGATAAATTAGATACGAAGAATGACAATGAGGCTCGTTTTTTGGTTTGGGCAACTGGGTAGATTTAATGAAGTGGGGATGACTGTTAGAGAGAAAGGTTTCTGGGGAGAGGGGATCAAGAAGACTGTTTTGGACACGTTAAGCTTAGTCTACTAGGCATGTTTGGGGGAGAAGAAGAATGTCATGTTTCCAACCTCAAATAACTGTGGAGAAAAAAATGCTACCTTACCGCACCCCCAAAGAAAACTTGCCTAATTTTGTGAGTGTGGATTATCCTCAGTAAAGACTAAGAAGAGTTAAATCCACATCCCATGAGTACATGCAGGCCTTCTGCACATGAGTATTGATTATTGTAAAGCATACGAATTTATTAGAGTTGGATTAAGCGTGCTTCTGAGAATTTTTGTATCGGCCCGTGAAATGATTATCCATTTAGGATGAGAGAAACTATCCTCTCTCTCCTGTAAAATGTGTTTTTAAAGACTAAAACAAATTGCATGCTATTTTTTTAACCTAGAAACAAAAACACATTTAAAAAAACAACAAACCAAAAAACTTTTTGAGGCTGGCTTGTATCTTGCCTCAGGTGAGGAAATGTTTATGAGAACTCTGGAAACTATGAAACACCGTACAATATAAGGCATTACTACTACTCATACGTACGAACACCAATCAAGCAATCATCAGACCTATGATTTGTAGGTAATATATGTAGAAATACAATACAGTAAAACTAAGATTTTGATCCCAAAGATCTAAGAGAATAAAAAGGCAACAAATTACATGTGGCTATAACTTTGTCTACTTCTACAGAGTCAGATATCAATATTTCTTTTTTAGGCATCACTAAAATTAACAAACAGGTCTTTTTAAAAGTTCAAAATAAACCTATTGATTATAAATACTTGGGAAATATACCAAATTATTATTGCTGGCTTATGCAAGTCAACATTTTTATCCCACTTTAGGGAGGAGGTTATTTTACAAAAACAGGTCAGAGATAACCCCAAGTGACATTCCAAATAAATGATATAAACCAGCACTATTATTCAGAATCAAGACCCCAGTCTTTCAAAAGGCTCTCTATAAAAAGTAGGTCTAAGTAGGATTAGATTCCTGAATCTGGAAAGAATCATTCAGGCTGGAATAAGTTTTTAATATGCTAGAACAAGGGCATTTGTTTTGGGGGAGTATTCTCAGTATCAGAATGAACATATTCTCTGGAAAAATGTCTGTTCAGACCTGCAATGCAATGTATTTTACTCTTTAGTGAGGAAATACATATAAACATGGATATATACCCTTAGATGCTATTTTAGCCCTTTAAAATACATTTGGCACAATCTGCATTTTCAGAACACCTACATTTGAAAACAATTACAATTAGCAATTAATATACTAGTTGCTCTAAGAAACTCTTTTCTTCTTAAGAGTTGTAGATTCTTTTTTCGTTTGTTTTTAACATTTTTAATTGTTGAAAAGCAATACACGCTCAAGGGGTGGGGGGGAGAAAGGGGGCAGGAGGGGAGATGAAATAGTAAAAGGAATACAATAAAACCAAGTCTCTCTCTCCCATCTGGACCCTCAACCCCAGTTTTCCTCCCCAGAGGAAATCACAATCAATATTTCGACAGAATCCTTCCAGGGATATCTATGCAGATAGATCTATAAGTTTCCCTTTTATCTTTATTTTGTTTTATTACTCAAATAGTATGTACAATTTCCACTCTTCTGAATCATGCTTTTCCCCCACTCAATAACACACCTTGGAGAATATTCCATATCAGAACACAAAGCACTGTCTTATTCTTTTAAACAGCTACACCTCCCTGGGGATATACCATAATTGATTTAACTAGTTCTCTATTAATGCATATTTGTTTTCAGTCTTTTACAGTTTCAAACAGTGCTACAATGACTTTGCACATAAGCCTTTACATAAGTGTGTGAATATATCTGTAAGAAAAATTCCTAAGGGCAAAATTGTCAGATCAAAGGATGTATACATTTATTATCTGATACCAGACTGCCCTTCTTACTACATTGTACCAATTTATATTCTCAACCAACAGTGTAAAAGTTTCTGCTTTTCCACACCTTTGTCATCATGACATATTTTCAAACTCTAGTCTCTGCCAATCTGCTAGATGACAAACTGTTTCACCCTTAGTTTTTTTGTTTTTTGTTTGTTTGTTTTGGCTGTGTTCGGTCTTCGCTGCTGCGCACGGGCTTTTCTCTAGTTGCGGTGCACGGGCTTCTCATTGCGGTAGCTTCTCTTGTTTTGAAGCACGGACTCTAGGTGCGCGGGCTTTGGTAGTTGTGGTGCACGGGCTCAGTAGTTGTGGCTCGCGGGCTCTAGAGCGTAGACTCAGTAGTTGTGGTGCACGGGCTTAGTTGCTCCGCAGCATGTGGGATATTCCCAGACCAGGGCTCGAACCTGTGTCCCCTGCACTGGCAGGTGGATTCTTAACCACTGAGCCACCAGGGAAGTTCCTCACCCTTAGTTTTAATTGGTATTTTGTTTGGAATGAATAGGGCTGAGTGTCTTCACATGCTTGAAATCCATTTTCATTCTTTTCTGTGACTTGTCCGCATCCTTTGCCAAATAGGTTATTGGCCTTTTTCTAATTGATTGTGAAAGCTCTTTATATATTAAACAAGCTTGACTTTCATAATATATAGATTACAAATTGTTTTTCCTAGTTTGTCTTTGGCTATCGATTTTTATCCATTTTATTTTTCCATGGAGAAATTTTCTATCCAACTACTAAAGTTTTTTTATGGTTTATAACTTTTTCAGCTGCTTCTTTTGGATTTTAAAAGATATAAAATCATACTGCCTGCAAATAATAGGAATTTTGCTTTCTGATGTCTTTCTCTGGTTCATAACAATTGTAACAGTGTACATCCCTGTTACTCCTGATTTTAATGGGAATGCTTCCAAGGTTTCACAATTAAAAATGATGCTCGGGCTTCCCTGGTGGCGCAGTGGTTGAGAGTCCGCCTGCCGATGCAGGGAACACGGGTTCGTGCCCCGGTCCGGGAAGATCCCACATGCCGCGGAGCAGCTGGGCCCGTGAGCCATGGCCGCTGAGCCTGCGCGTCCGGAGCCTGTGCTCCGCAACGGGAGAGGCCACAACAGTGAGAGGCCCGTGTACCGCAAAAAAAAAAAAAAAAAAATGATGCTGGCTTTGGCTCGTGACTTCTCTAAGGAACTTTCTGAATGCATAGAGAATTTAACAGTTCATTCTTGAGTATTATTTTTCCATGTTTATCAATAGATTCCATTGATTTTCTTCAGTGTCAAATACATCACTAGCTTTAGCACTTACGTGATTATTTACGAATAAGAAATAACAGGAATCTATGACTTTGGATTTACACTGTCTACTCTAGAAATAATTCAAAACTACTCATCAAAATATTTAATCCATATCAAGTCCTCGCCTGATATAAAAAGGCAGGTACTTCCCATTACAGATAGGAAGACTGAGTCACAAATAGATTATAACTCCACCCACCCCCTTTCTTCACTGTGGCACTTTTGGGAGTTAGAAATAAAATCAGACCTTCTGAGTCCCAATCCGGTGGTTAAGCCACAAGAAAGCACCAAGGCCTTTAGAGAATTGAGCAGATGCCCAATGTACAAAGAAGAAAGCAGGCTGCCTTCTACAACCCCCTCACCCCCGCTACAGCTTCACAACATTCTCTTCCAGACTCCCTGTAAGCAACCTCCAAGTTGGACTCAGGAGCCTAAAACATCTGAAATGCATCACCCAGCAGCCAGCATAATAGGTCCGTTCTCCGTGATACATGATGCTGCCGACATTCCTCAGCCAATTAGAATTCCTTTCAGCTGCAATGGAGGTGAACACAGCTGGAATTACAGAGTGGGGCCATCACCAGACGCACTGATTGTACATTATTTAAGCCTTGTTTTAAGACAATAAGAGGATTTTTTTCCCTTTAATCTAGAAATATGGAAACACCATTTCACTTAGTTTAAGTATCTAAATGGATTCGATTTCATCTGTAGACACAACAGGAATTCTAACATTTTAAAAAGAAGATATGTCTGATTCACAGGGTTATGAGCTTTTGGTTTTTTTCGAGAGAGCTCGACAGCTCTCAACTAGAATGGCCTTAGGGACTTTGGGCAGCTAGATGCGGCGACAACAAGCCAATTTAAGTGAGGGGCTTTCTCTCAATAAAAGTCACTTACAAAACAAGCAAACTAGTCATTTGAGTTGTTCGGTGACAAAAAACAAACATAACAAACCCACGTATTTTTTACTAACTCTTTGTTTAAAAACATTTAGTCACTGAAATGGTTTTGAAATAACAAAAAATTGATTCGAGAATCCTAAATGTTAGGGTTTCTCACCCAGAAAATCAGAGCATGGCACAGGCACCAAATTATTTCATCCATTTTAGAAGGTTTTTTGAACTTCCTTTTTGCTCTGAGTACTCAATAAAATGCACGATTCAGCTATTTTAACTTTTAACCAGTGCCCACAAACATGTTACAGAACAGCCAGGCTAGTGAACTGGATCAGTGAGCTGATGTTGAAATATTATGGGTCAGTCTTTCTTTCTTTTTTAATTCAGGAGGAAATACTTCTTCACAAGTGACTCAGGCCCCAGGACCCTCCCCGTCACCCAATGTTCCACATTAGAACCGGCCAATGTGACCAAACAGAAAAGGAAAATCTGCAGAAGAGAAGAAAAAACCTGAAGTTCAGACACAACTTTCATGTTTGCAAAAATAGGAGTTTTTGAACTGACAAAGAAATAGGATTGAAATAAAAAATGCTAGTTTGATAAATCACAACTACTAGAAAAATACAGAGAGATAGAGCATATGAAATAGTTCATTTCTCAAGCCAGTTAGGTGGGTCAAGAAGATTCTTTTTTAATGGATTTGAGGGGGGGAAAAAAAGGTTTTTCTTAAGACAGCACAGATGTGACCAAATCACAAAATCAACACGAGAGGAACTTCCCTGGTGGTCCAGTGGTTAAGACTCCGTGCTCGATGCCGCGTGTGCTGCCACTAAGACCCCAAGCAGCCAAATAAACATTTTCCCCAAAAAATCAATACCAGAACGTGTACTTGGCAGAGGGTTATTGCTTTTAAAGTACAACTGCAGTATAAGTTTTGCAGTAGCATTTGATCTAGCCCATCCCACATCCTTAGATGATTCGGCTCAAAGAAGTACCTTGGCTGCACCTGCATGAACTTGAGGCCGATGCTAAGGAAAATGTTAGGCAAACTCAGGTGGAGGGTGAATGTTGGGTAACTAGTGACGACTTATTCCTTCTTATCACAGTTCCAGTTGTTAAAACAAGAGTTCTGCCCACCTTACATAAGTCAGGTACAAATTGACACAGGCAACATCTTCACAGATTTCTTAATCTTTCTTAAGAAAAACCTATTTCAAATCAATTAGGTCACCTGTGATTGATCAATTAATGTTATAAACAGTTATGACTACAAACTACTTCTCTCCAAGCTGGATCATCTGGATGCCAAAAACAAGTCAGCCTTACATTACATGTGCTATAACTCTAAAAATAGTTTCTATTTCCATAGGCTATCAAGAAGGTTTCCCCTTCTCTACTTGGAATTAGAATTTTTCTCCCTTCCCAATATACAGTCAACACTCCAAAAAATATAAAAACACAAGGAAATATGAGAGTATTTCAAGGCATAAAAGCACCAAAGAAAAAGTTTAGGCATTTGGTATTTCAACTAACTGGTTAACATTAGAATAAAATTTGATTTGTTTGAAGAGCACTGTGGAACCCTGAGCTCAAAATTCCATTTTTACCAAAGTGACCTAAATAATGTATCTGGGATTCATATGTGCACCATGTAAGAACAAAGTTTTTGCAAATCCTGCTTGAATTTAAAATAAAATATGTTTCCAAAGTGTTTGATTTGCCAGGGGACTCTACAATGTCTGCAAGATAATGCTCTTCAACCAAGATCACTTGATTTTGTACATATTATGCTCCAAACCTACTGAAACCATTTTAAAATGATTTTCCTGTTAAAATACCACAAAGACACTCATTAAAATCATAGTCATTTCAATATAAAGACTCACACATTCTTCTACTAGTTTAGGCCAGCTTTCCAAAGCAGTGCAACATACGACCCAATAGTTTTCAAAAACAGAAAGGGCTCCAGAGGAAGGGGAAAAAAAGAAATCATAAATGTAACCAATACACAAAAGTAATGCTTGACATAAATCAAACAGGAGGGCTGTGTTTTAACACAAATTCTGAATATCAGGACTGAGACTTAACAAAAGCAAGCATAAGCAAACGGTAATTTGGAATAAATCGGCAGACAAACTGACATATCCTTGAGAAGGAAAGAACGTTATAATGGAGTTGAAATCTCGTTTTATATATTAGGAAACTGAGAACCCAGAAAGGTTAAATAATTTGTTCTATATCATGCAGTTAATGGCTGATCTTACCAGAATCAAGTCTCCTAATTCTAAGCCCACCAACCGCCTAATACAACTGTGGACACCAAAGTTCTAAATACTCTTTCATAATCCAACATCTTCATACTTTCCATTGAACTGTGCCCTGTGTGGTATTCGCGGACTGGTTAGAACAGCCCTCGTTTTAAAAAATCATTTTTTCAAATATCGCACAGAGAAATAAACTCTGAAACCTGTAACAAAAGTACACACCTCTTGAAAGATGGCTTCCCAAGACGCCAGAAGTGCAGAGATTTCAAACTCCCCCCGACAAGCTCAAAGATGAGGCCAAAACCTATTCTACCGCCAACAAAATATCTAGTTCTGACGTTTCCACGAAATTAACGTTCATCAGACAACTGGCATCAAGTGTGTCTGCAATCAACGCTAAATTCTCAACCTTGCTGCAGGGAGGACCACACTCACAAAGCCCGTTAGATCATGAGTAACGTCAGCTGGGGGAAAGGGAAAAGGAGTTTTGGAAAGAACACTCATCACCTGATCCTGCGATAGCAAACACCATCCAAAAACTCTTTAAAGCATTTCTGCATCTATGACATCTAAACTTCTGAGTCCAAAAATAATTTGGGAGGAAGGACAAAACCTCCACTACAGGAGGAAAAGGCTTACATCCAGACCTGCCAACTAGGCTTGATTAATATATAAATACACCTGACACAAACGTTGTAATTAAAACCTAGTCCTTCTAAAACATTAATCACATTTCTACCCCAACTCACAAAATCAGTTACTTCTGCTTTTAACAAGAAAACTGAAACTAATCTGATGTCAATTATAGATTACACTGTAAATGAGAACCAAATGAAAGTTGTCAGTAATTAAAGTTTTACAAGCATTACAAAGTCAAAAACGTGGCTTTTATGTAACCATAAAAATAAGAATGTATATACTGTATCTATAGTGAGTGAGAGTTTCCTACCAGCCCTGGAATAAAGAATTATGTTTCTCCAGAAACAAAGATCCCTGGGATATACTTGTCACTTACAAAACCAGAGTCTGGGTTTGGGTCCAAATCATTGATCTGATTTTATTATCTGGTCATAACCTGATCTGACATCTTTATACAAAAAAAACTATTTCCCCTTCCTTGAAACAAAAAATGGATCATGCAACAACTAAGAACTCTCAGAGGAAATTTTCGTTTGAAAAAAAAAATCACCCATTGCTGTTTTCAGGGATTTCACCAATAATTGAGGGCCATGCATTTGCCATAAAGTGTCCAAAATGATCATTCTCTTTTTCAAAGAATCTGACCAGACTGACTTTTAAGTCATCATCAGACCAGTCACTGAACAGAAAAATCCAGGGGAAAATCCCCAACAGGGATTAGCCTGAACTTCTTATTTCCTTTCCAGAGCGGGAAATATTCACGTTTGGAAAGTCCCCCAGCAGAACCGTATTTGTAACACTACAATCTGGCCTCAGGTGTGAATTTAAACCGGAAGACGGGGCAGCAGACCCGCAGGAATGGGGAGAGCGAGAAAGAGCAGATGAGGGTGCAGACTGGTCCAGGATCTCTGGAGCCCGCTAGCGAGGGGCAAGCCGACAGACACCGCTGGCAGCTACACACACCCGAACCACCACGTCGCATGCCCAGAGCAGAGCTTCGCGCTCACCCTTGAAGGTTGCACTATGAGCCACCTAGGAGACACGGGCATTTCATTGAAGACTCAATGAGAGTGAATCAAGGAGTCTGCGTTAGTGCAGCTGCCAAAGCCTCCAGAGTGTGCGTGGGGTGCGGGCGGCGGGGTGGGGGGGAGGTTTTTCAAGGATGCTGGCGGGTGGGAGAGGGGTGACGGTAAAGGAAAGAACTGAAGAAGCACAGTCAAGAGTAGGTAGTGGCCTGGCCTGAGAGAGAAAGGAAGTGGACTAGACTGAACAGGTCTGGACCAGAGGGGAAGTGAGAACAGGACTGGGAGAAGCTACGAGATAGGATTCAGGAATTCGAGGCTGAAGGAAAGGGTGGAGGCCGCCAGACAGAAGCAAGGGGGCGGGGCTGGGAGATAAGCGGGGGCGGGACTAGGTAGAAAATGAGGGGCGGAGTTTAGGGGAAAGTGAGGGGGCGGGGCTGAAGAGAAGAAAGGGGCGGGGCCCGGAGGGGAGAAGCTAGGGGGCAAGTGGGGGGTGGGGAAAGCAAGAGAACGGATGAGGGATGGGGTGAGAAGTCAGTGGGTGGTTGGGGGAGAGACCTGGAGGGAGAAGCGAGAGGCAAGGCCCGGAGGGGAGAAGCGAGGGGCAGGTGGGGGGAGAGATAGGGAAGAGCCAGAGAATGGGAAGGTGGCGAGAAGCGAGGGGAGGGACTGAGAGGGAAAAGAGAGGGGGCAGGTGAGGGGAGAGGGAAGAAATCCTGAGGGAGGAAGGGGTTGAGAAGCGGGGGGCGGGGCCAGGAGAGGAGAAGCGAGGGGCTAGAAGGAGAAGGAAGGGAGCGAGAGGAATGGAGGGGAGGGAGACGGAGGGGGTCCAAGAGGGGAGAAGTGAGGGGGCGGGGCCAGGAGGGGGGAAGCGAGAGGAGAGGGCAGGTGGGGGGGAAAGAAGGGAAGCGAGAGGGCGGGTGGGGGGGGTGAGAAGCGAGGGGGCGGGGCCGGGGAGAAGCGAGGGGGCGGGGCCGGAGGGAGCAGCGAGGGGCACTCGCCGAGGGGGGCGACCAGGTCCTGGGACAACGGCCGGCGTGGGGGAGGGCCACTTCCCCAGGGCGCCCTGCGGGAAATTCCGGGGCTGATGAGGGGCCGTGCGGGGTGCGAGTGGGCGCCGGGTGTCGGCGGGGGCCTCCCGCCGGCCGTACCTGTCAGACGGATCTTGATGCTGGAGCCGTTCCTGCGCGTCCCGGGGTTCGACATCTCCCGCCAACGATCGGGCAGCCGCGGATCCAGCGCTGCCGCCCCCCGGCCCGGCCCGGCCCGGCCCCGCCGCCGCCGCCTCAAGGTTACGGCTCCGGGCTGAGCGCCGGGGTCCGAGCCGGGACACGAACTCCGCGGCCCAGGCGTCCGGGCGGCTGGCGGCTGGTCGAGCCGGGGGATCGGCTCTCGACCCGGCGCCCCCGACCCTCGCTCGCTCCCAGCCGAGCCCAGTCCGGAGCCGCCGCCGCCGCCGCCGCCGCCGCCGCCGCGGCCGCCGCCGCCACCGCCACCACCACCTCAGAGCCGGACGCCAGCCGCCCTCGCCGCTTCCGCCGCCGCCACCGCCTCCCGGAGCCGCGCGCGCTCCCGCCGTCGTGCCGGCCCGGCCCTGCGCGCGCCCGGGTCGTGCAGCCCCCACGCCTGCGTGCGTGCGCGCGCCCGCGGGGATGTCTGGGCGAGGCGCGCCGCGCGGCTGCGTCGCCCGCTCAGCCCAGGGCGCCAAGGGTCCGGAGCCGGTGGCCGGGTTCCCGGCACCCGTCAGACCGGGAGGCGGGAGGAGGAGATCGGGTGCTGGGGCCGAGCGTTTCGGAGGCCCGCGGAACCCGGCGCGGTGTGCAGAGCCGCGGGGCCGGGAGCGAGCGCCGGGCACACACCTAGGCGGGCGGGACGGCTGGGCCAGCGCGTGGTCGCCTTTGGGCTTCGCCACATTCTCGAAGGGAACCGGTTTGCCGATGCGGACGTTGAGGTTCAGAGAACGGAATCGATTTTCCAGGTCTCTCACTCAAGGCTCCGAGCTCCTGAGAGCTGTTGAAGGGGGGCTTACAGGAAACCGTGGCCTGTTACTACGCCAAGCACTTTGCACGAATAGGCATGCAATCCCAGTTTATTTACTTTTAGTAAAGAGCGTCTAGACAACGCAATTTCAAGGGAGGGACTTCTCAAAGAGACAAAGTCCCCTAGGTGTGTTCTGGGCAACTAGTGCGCTCTATTGACCCATAACAAAGTTGCCAGAATCGCAGAAAGTGCCATATATGGACAAGGTAAACAAGATGCGAGAGATGGATAAAGAGGTAGATAAGATGTTTGTCATTATCCAATCTGCATACAGTTTAGCCAAGCAAAAAGGCAGCTTTACGGCCTGTGTTTCCCTGCCTTCTGTTAACACTTCTCCCACAGTCGCAGGGTAGAACTAAAAGCCCGTTATGCTTTCTCCAGCAAACAAACTCCTCTGTTTGTTAACCCATTACAGAGAGGAAATACTGTGTTGATAGAGAGGAAAAGCTGGGTTTGTTTATCAGTCTTGTTTTTGACCAACTACCTGATTCTTTGAATGCCGTTTTTGGTTTGTGTCCTAAGGAAACCAGGCTCTGAGCCCTTGCAGCCATCCCTTGCAGCCAGAGACCTGTCTTGGGGTCACAGTCTTCAGAATAGATCCCTCTTCCTGGAGCCCCTTGACATGTCCACCTGCTCAGGCTGAGCTCAAGACTCTCTCCTGGGCTGGATTCAAGGCTGCCTCTCCCAGCCTCAGTCAGTGACATAAAAGGACAGGCCTAGATCGTTTCTATGGCCCCTTGCAGCTCAGACTTTGATTCTAGTGAAATATCCAAGAATACAAACTATGTTGAGTCAACAGAGCAGTAGATCCAGAATCCAGCTCTGTTTCTCTTTGAGGTGATTGTCACTGAGGTCCTGGATCTGAATCAATCCATTTAGAGCCTGCAATGCCTCGAGTAATCCCCATTCTTCTTTCAGTCCGGTCAGTATTTTTCCCTCTGCTTTGTTCGCATATTCAAGAAGTCTCTTCTCTGTAAACCAGACTAAACGTCTTTTTTTCTCTGCTTACCTGAGTGTGGGCCCCTGTTCTTACCTCAGCTGTTTCTTACCTGAAAACCTTTCATTTCTTAACCTCATTGTTTTCTTACCCTCCTAGATGTCTGGGCCTTTTCTTGTTTCCTCAACAGCTGAGTCAGACCACTTCTGGAGGTTACTGGATTGCATTTCATTTATCATTAACAAGTAATACATGGCTAGGGACAAGGAACATAAATAAGTCAGAGCTCCAGCACTTCCGAGGCTCTGTTGGTTGGATGAAGCAGACAAGAACTGATAATGATACAGTGATAGAGATGTGCACAGAGGCTAGGAATAGGACCATTCTACTTGGCAGGAGAGAGATGGGAATAGCTTAGAAGAGTCACAGAAGATCTTGATCTAGGGCTTTAGAGGCAAGTTTAAGCTCAAGTTTGTTGGGCAAAGAGGTGGGGAAGGGCATTATAGACCGAGGGAACAGCATGCGCAAAGGCAAGAAAGTGAATGCATTTCCCAGCGCAGTTTTCAGCGTAAGTGCAGTCATGTAGCTGCTGGATCTTCTCTCCTTACACCCTACTCCATTAAAAGTTGATAGAGATGATAAAAGATATTTGCCCACTTAAAAATCATCACCCGGGCTTCCCTGGTGGCGCAGTGGTTGAGAGTCCGCCTGCTAATGCAGGGGACACGGGTTCGTGCCCCGGTCCGGGAAGATCCCACATGCCGCGGAGCGGCTGGTCCCGTGAGCCATGGACGCTGCGCGTCCAGAGCCTGTGCTCCGCAGGGGGAGAGGCCACAACAGTGAGAGGCCCACGTACCACAAAAAAAAAAATTATCACCCACAATTTTGTGTTAAGGCTGTAGGCAAGCCCTTATACTGAATTTAAGATGTACCTTGATACCCTTTCATTCTGTATCAGATGTGTCAAAAATTCTGTCAGCCCTCTGTATCCACGGGTTCTGCATCTGTGGATTCAACCAATCTCTGATCGAAAATACTTGGAAAGAAAAATTCCAGAAAGTTCCCCAAACCAAAACTCCTCTGCACCAGCAACTATTTACATAGCATTTACATTGTATTTGGTGTTATAAGTAATCTAGAGATGATTTAAAATATACAGGAGTACAATGAGGTATCACCTCACACCAGTCAGAATGGCCATCATCAAAAAATCTACAAACAATAAATGCTGGAGAGGGTGTGGAGAGAAGGGAACCCTCTTGCACTGTTGGTGGGAATGTAAATTGATACAGCCACTACGGAGAACAGTATGGAGGTTCCTTAAAAAACTAAAAATAGAACTACTGTATGACCCAGCAATCCCCACTACTGGGCATATACCCTGAGAAAACCATAATTCAAAAAGAGTCATGTACCACAATGTTCACTGCAGCTCTATTTACAATAGCCAGGACATGGAAGCAACCTAAGTGTCCATCGACAGATGAATGGATAAAGAAGATGTGGTACATATATACAATGGAATATTACTCAGCCATAAAAAGAAACGAAATTGAGTTATTTGTAGTGAGGTGGATGGACCTAGAGTCTGTCATACAGAGTGAAGTAAGTCAGAAAGGGAAAAACAAATACCGTAAGCTAACACATATATATGGAATCTAAAAAAAAAAAAAAAAAAAAATTAGTTCTGAAGAACCAAGGGGCAGGACAGGAATAAAGACACAGACATAGAGAATGGACTTGAGGACATAGGGAAGGGGAAGGGGAAGCTGGGACGAAGTGAGAGAGTGGCATGGACATATATACACTACCAAATGTAAAACAGATAGCTAGTGGGAAGCAGCCACATAGCCCAGGGAGATCAGCTCGGTGCTTTGTGACCACTCAGAGGGGTGGGATAGGGAGGGTGGGAGGGAGACGCAAGAGGAAGGAGATATGGGGATATATGTATATGTATAGCTGATTCACTTTGTTATAAAGCAGAAACTAACACACCATTGTAAAGCAATTATACTCCAATAAACATGTTAAAAAATAAATAAAGGGCTTCCCTGGTGGCGCAGTGGTTGGGAGTCCACCTGCCGATGCAGGGGACGCGGGTTCGTGCCCCAGTCCGGGAGGATCCCAAATGCCGCGGAGCGGCTGGGCCCGTGAGCCATGGCTGCTGAGCCTGCGCGTCCGGAGCCTGTGCTCCGCAATGGGAGAGGCCACAACAGTGAGAGGCCAGCGTACCGCAAAAGAAATAAATAAATAAAGTATACCGGAGGATATGCGTAGGTTATATGCAAATACTACGTCATTTTGTATAAGGGCCTTGAGCATCTGAAAATTTTGATATCTGCAGGAGGTCCTGGAACCAATCATCCACAGATAGGGAGGGATGACTATACTAAAGATATCTGGAACAAATAGATGGGAAATGTCAAACAATTCTGCTGAGGCAGAGATGGAATTCAGTGTCTCTGCAAGTATCCTCTTTGCAATGACTTTACAAAATGTAGTTTTGACCCTGCTTTCTGTGTAGGATTTAGTAGCTGATTTTATTGCCCCAGATGTATCACTTCCCTGAGTCAGTGTTATTGGGCATTTGAAAGGTTTTCCAGCCGGGGAAAAAATCTCTTTGGATCTAGCTGCAGCAGTTCTTAACCTCTTTTTGAGTCCCAAACCTCTTGGGAATCTGACGGCAGCAATGGAACCTTTCTCCAGAAAATTTCATATGGGCAAATACACACCAAATTTTGCATCCCATTTCAGTGGGTTCATGATCTCCTGAAGCCAATTTGTATATCCTGTATGTTCCCATCGCCCCTAGATTAAGAACTCCTAACCTAAAGGCAACGACCAAGCAAATAGCATTGGGAATATCCAATATGTATGTGTTCTGCAGAGCAGTAGCTCCTTTTGAAGGCAGTGGGTATGCTGAAAAGAGGGCAGCTATAATCCACACAGACCTACAATTTACCCTAGCTTCATCCTATTACCAGCTGGTGCCAGAGCAAGTTAATTAAATCTCCAAGTCTCACTTTGCTCATCTGTAAAATGGAGATAAAAATACCTCTCACTCAAAGTTATCATGAGGCTTAAATTAAATCTTGGGTGTAGATTTAGCAGTCTAATACAGCAGGCACTCGGTAAATGGTAGTTCTTATTAGTACATGTAAAATGCATGTGCTAGTCTTTGCTCCAAACCTGCAAGTTCTATTACCCTAGGGAAATCTGTTTGGAATACTGTGCAGAGGATCCCTTGTGGGAGTACAGACAGCTATAAAAAATGCCTCTTGGGGCTTCCTTGGTGGCGCAGTGGTTGAGAGTCCGCCTGCCGATGCAGGGGATACGGGTTCAAGCCCCGGTCCGGAAAGATCCCACATGCCGCGGAGCGGCTGGACCCGTGAGCCATGGCCGCTGAGCCTGCGCGTCCGGAGCCTGTGCTCCGCAGCGGGAGAGGCCACAACAGTGAGAGGCCCGCGTACCGCAAAAAAAAAAAAAAAAAAAAAAAGCCTCTTGAGGACGCGTCTGGACCTGAGCTGTTGCCTCTGAGGCCAGTGGCTAGATCAGACTGGACTTTAAGGTCTTTCGTAGATCTGGCATCTAGTATTCTTTTACTTTTCACCTAAACATCAGATTTTTAAAACAACAGGGTGTATAAAATCATGTTTAATTAGCACATTTATTTATTCTTTTACGCCCAGAAGCCTTTAGGATCTTTCTCTAAATTACAACCTAAACTTGATGCAAGTCTTAGTACATTATTATCATTGGTAAGGTTTTTTACTTGTTTTTTCTAATTGAAATTTTTATTGAGATAATTGTAGATTCACATGCAGTTGTAAGAAATAATACAGAGAGATCCTTTGGACACTTTGCCAGTTTCCCCTGATGGTAACATTTTGCAAACTCGTAGTATTCAATATAATATCACAACCAGGGTACTGACATTGATAAAATCCAGTGATATTTAGATTTTCCCAGTTTTACTTATACTGATGTGTGTGTGTGTATTAAATTTTATACAGTTTTAACATGTGTAGGTTCAAGTATCCACCACCATGGTCAAAATACTGAACAGTTCCAATGCCACATGGATCCCTCATGTTGCCCTTTTGTACCCACACCTTTTGTCCCACTCTCAACACCTGGTAACCAGTAATCTGTCCTCCATTTTTTTTTTTTTTTTTTTTTTTTTTTTTGCGGTACGCGGTCCTCTCACTGCTGTGGCCTCTCCCGTTGCGGAGCACAGGCTCCGGACGCGCAGGCCCAGCGGCCATGGCTCTCAGGCCCAGCCGCTCCGCGGCACGTGGGATCCTCCCGGACCGGGGCACGAACCCGCGTCCCCCGCATCAGCAGGCGGACTCCCAACCACTGCGCCACCAGGGAAGCCCCTGTCCTCCATTTTTAAATGTTGTCAATTTTAGAACGTTACCTAAATGGAATCATATAGAATGTAATCGTCAGGGATAGTTTTTTCTCATGCAGCATAATTCCCTGGAGGGTCATCCAGGTAGTTACATGTATCAATAGTTCCCTCCTTTTTATTACTATGTAGTGTTCTACAGTATGGATGTATCACCGTTTGTTTAACCAATCATCCTTTGAAGGACACCTGAGCTAACTCCAATTTTTGGCTATTACAAATAAACTACTATGGACATTTGTGTACAGGTATTTATGTGAACAGAAGTTTTCATTTCTCTGGGATAGCTATCCTAGAGTATAATTGCTGAGTGATAAAGAAATTACATGTTCAGTTTTATAAGAAACTACCAAACTCTTTTCCAGAGTGGCTGTAGCATTTCACGTACCTACCAGCAATGCTCCTCTGCATTCTTGCCAGCATTTGGTGGTGTTATTTTTCCTTTTAGCCATCCTGATAGGTGTGTAGTTGTTTTATGGCTGTGGAATTATTTGAGATATAGATTATTTCTTCAAATAGATGCAGCCAAGTAATTAGGGGCAACTGCGGAAAAATAATTCCAAAGTCTTTCTTTAAAGATCATAGCTGAACCCCACAGTCCGTGTTCAGAAACAGGTAAGGTCATGAGTGAAAATGAGAAAATAATTGAACTGCTATTATTCATTTAAAAATGTAATTTTGTTTATAGAGTAGCTCTATAAACAATGTGATTAAACAATGGGCCATGATCAACACATCTGAACAGCCAAGAAGCAGATTCTTTTATCAGAAACAGTGTGGCCAGGATGCCACCCCTGATCCCCTAGGAATTAATGCCATCTGTCCTTATCTCTCAAGAATATAAGCTCTAAGAGAGTAACAGATGCAGAAAACAAACGTATGGTTACCAGGGGGAGGGATAAATTGGGAGATTAGGATTGAAATATACACACTACTATATGTAAAATAGATAACTAATAAGGACCTACTGTATAGCACAGGGAACTCTACTCAATACTCCATAATGGCCTATATGGGAAAAGAATCTTAAAACGAGTAGATATATGTATGTGTATGATTGATTCACTTTGCTGCACACCTGAAACTAACATAACATTGTAAATCAACCATACTCCAATAAAAAATTTTTTTAAAAGATTATAAGCTCTAGAAGGAGTTCCCAGCTGGTTGAGTTTAAAGCCTGGCTGTCTGGGGACAGTGAGAAGGAAAAACGAAGCCCCTTTTACCTGCATAGTGGGAACTGGAGTGCTGCCTCCTGCCCAAACTATACACAGTAGGTTCTTTCTCCCTAATAGAAAGAGAACTGAACAGCCCCCAAAAGCCTAATGTCTGCCTCAGGAACACAAGGGGGAAGGAGAGCCACAGATTAACATTCCCTCTTATTTGATTAAACGGATACAAATAATTTAGAGCTCGCTTTTTGATTCCCCAAGCACACGCTGACTCATGGGAAGATGGAGACAGCCTAACAAGAAGAAAGGAAGTCCGTGATTTAAAACAAACTGGAGGGCTTCCCTGGTGGCGCAGTGGTTGAGCGTCCGCCTGCCGATGCAGGGAACACGAGTTCATGCCCTGGTCCGGAAAGATCCCACGTGCCGCGGAGCGGCTGGGCCCGTGAGCCATGGCCGCTGAGCCAGCGCGTCCGGAGCCTGTGCTCCGCAACGGGAGATGCCACAACAGCGAGAAGCCCACGTACCGCTAAAAAAATAAATAAGTATACTTGGGAGGTATGGCTGGTAACTTTATTTCTCATAAGGCAGCCCCCCAACATTTGCTTCTTTTTAAAAGTCTTGAGCAGCTTTCTCAACAAGCCACGTCTATTTCTGCCGTGAATTTTCATCTCAGGTTGTCACTTAGAGGTATAATCAATGTAGACGTTGCAATTTGCTCAGAGAGCAAAGTCCGTGATGTCTTAACTGAGCACAGGACAAGGCTGTCATACGTCTCTTTTAAAAGTGAGAGTCCTTGGAATCAAGTGGGAAAACAGTTTGATGTTCGCTCTGGAAAGTACTCGCTGCAAAGAAAACAGACTGCCCTTACTGCAGTTGAATTTACGGATTCCGGTTAGATTCTCAACTCATGGATGAAAATTAAGAGACTTGAATGTTATCCTAAATAAACCACATTGCATCCGGATGGAATGTTTTGATACTAATGGGCTGGTCTTAGGAGAAGCTTGTGTTGGAAAAAGGGTGAGGCTAAGTATCATTAGAGATGTTTCATGGAACTCATCTGGCTGACACATCCTTTCCCTGAAGGAGTTTCCATCCCCTGAATGCAATCTTTTGCAGAATACTTCGTATCTAAGTGGGTGGGATAAGAGGGTGAGAGGGGATCGGCGCCAACAGTGAATGACTTAGGAAAGCTATGAACCTGCCATTGGCCTGGAATATGGTATTTGGGTAGCGCTAGATTGTTTTGCCAAAGAGCTATTTCTCTTCTACTGGGAAGACCTGGTCTGGAAGTTCAAAGAAAGAGTTGCTGCTTTGGCCCCTGATCACTCAGATGAGAAAACTCCCGCGTTTTTTTTTTGTTGTTGTTGCTGTTTTGGTTTTTTTGTTTGTTCGTTTTGCCGCACACAGCTTGCGGGATCTTAGTTCCCTGACCAGGTATTGAACCCGGGCCCTCAGCAGTGAAAGCCAAGTTTTAACCACTGGATCGCCAGGGAATTCCCACTCCTCGGATTTAGATAGAAGAGTATTTTTAGTTCAGAAGGCAGATTTATGGCCATGGTCAAAGAGAAAGCCCATGTCTACAGTCTACCAGGGTTATTAGGGTGGCTATGCTCCTCAGAAATCCTTCTAGAGAAGTCCCATGAAAATCACTTTCTAGCCTCCTTTGGATTCTAATTTCTTGATCACCCCAACATTTCTTTCCCCACCTTTCCTCAAAACTAGAGACTTGCCATGAATTGTTTAACAATCATCAGAGCTTCCTTCCCTCAAAATGCGTGGAGAACTAAAAACCCAAGGCATGTAAGAACCAGGATAAACCCCAGAGCAATTAAGTCCCTGGCAATCACCACGTTAGGCAGATGAGCTGGATTAGACTTGGTATCAGCAGAGTGGGTTTAAATATTCCCTTGTTTGCTGGCTGTGGGATCCTGGGTGATTCCCTTAAATCTCTGAACTTCAACTTCTTCATCTATAAAATAGATATAATACCAATAACATACTGTTATTATCAGCATTACTGGTATGGAACATGTCTATAAAAATACTCTGTTAAGGTGTCCTGTGATTGTTCTTAATCTAGGGGCATTTGTGTCTAAACCTGCAAGCTTCCAGAGAGGGATTTTGGTTTCCTAAGTGTATTTATTTAACTGAATGTGCAGGTAATGACCAGGACTTTATAAACAATAAAAATTCCCCTAATTTTTAATAATTGTTAAATGTTATGATTCTCTGCCCCCTCCCCCCACACACAAAGATCTTCTGTTTATTCTTGGCGTTCTGAAATTTCACAGCATTGAATGTAGGTATTGGTCTTTTTCTTATTTATTCTGCTTGGCATCCAGTGAGCCCTTCAACCTAGAGATTCCTTCAATTCTGATAAGTTTTCTTTCATGATATCTCTGGTAATGTCTTTCCCTGTGTTTTCTCCTTTGTCTTTTTTTTTTTTTGGAACTCCATGTACTCAGATGATGGGCCTCCTGAATCGATCCTGTCTCTTATTTTTCTCCCAACTTTTTCATCTCTCTGTAACTTTCTGGTCAGTAGTCTGAAAGATTTCCTTATCTTTATCTTCAAACCACTCTCTTGGATTTTTTTTCCTGGTAATCATTCAATTTCTCAGATTGCTTCTGGTTCACACAATCTTCTTGTTTTATGGTTGCAATATCTAGCTTCTCAAATCTGTTGAGAATATAAATTAGAGATTTAATTCCCCCTACCTTCTCTGAATTATATGTCTTCGAGCGAAAGTTGTTGTTTCATTCACCTTGGCCTTTCTGTTTCATCATGCTGATTTTCTTCTTGTGCTTGATCATGCAAATTTAACAACAGGAGCCTGGGTTAATTTTTCTGAACAGTTGGTTCAGATTTCTTATATATATACATCTATGCGTTCCCATTAGGATTCTCCCATGAATAGATTAGCTGACTGGGTCTGATAAAAGGTTTCATGACCAGCAGCTGAGTAAGAAGAAAGTCATTCTGATTCTTGATCTTTTATACATGATTTATTTTTACTCTCTGGAAATTTGTAGGATCTTTTCTTTTACCAGAGTTTTGAAATTTCACAGTGATGTGCTTTAGGCATCGGTTAATTTTCATGCATTTTTCTGGACCCCTTGCTGGATCCTTTCAGTTTGGAAATGTTTCCTTCTGCTTTGGGAAATACTCGAATTATTTCTGTGATAATTTTCTTCTCTATTTTTTCATTCTCTACTTCTGGAATAGCTCTATTCAGATTTTGGACCTCCTGGATTCCAAGATTTATATAACCTTTTTTATCTTCATCATTTTGCCCTACTTTATGAGAGATTTCCTCAACTTCATCTTCCAACCCTACTGTTGAGTTTTTCATTTCTACTACGTATTTTTAATTTCTAAGAGTACTTTTTGTTCTTGGGTTTTTTTTAAACAGCATCCTATTTTTGCTTCTTGGAAGCAATAGCTAATCTCTTGAGTATACTAATGATACCAGGATTGTTTAATATTTTTTCTTTGTATGACTTTTCTTCCAAATCTCCCACCAGTGCTATTTGTTTTGCCTCTATTATGTCCAAGACCTTCCTCAAATGTTTGATGATTCCTGGTGGCCCTTGGCCTGTTCATTTAAGAGTGAGGTGCTAAAAAGCTGATCGGAAGCTCTGAGACCCTGGGATAATCTGACTGGTTGTTTCCTTGTGGAGCCCACAACACCAGTGTCTTTAGGTCTTTTCTCTCGGGTGGTCAGATTTCCCAGAGAAGGATCTTCTAGTCTCCTACTTGGAGGATCTACACCTGGCTGAGAGCATTCCATTTACCCAGTGGGGTGTGGGGATGAGGGGGTGCTCACTGTTCCCTATGTAATTTATTTAATTCCCCTGCATTCAGCACGATAAATCTGCTTTCAACGTTGCCCAATGTATTCTAGTACAAAGACCTTTTTTACCCAATTGAGAAAACTTCCAATTTACTGCCAGGGGAAGGGTCAGATGATCAGCCCCCTGGAGTAAGAGGACATAAGGGTTTCTTTTTAACTTTTAATTATGGAGAACTTCAAATATCCACACAGGGCAAAAAAACCCCAGAATAGTATAATAACTACCCCTACCATGGACCCATCACCAGCCATCACCACATTGTCAGATGCACAAAATATATTTCTTTTCTACTTCCTTATCCCATATTACTTTGAAACAAATTCCAAACATCATTGCATCTGTAATCATTCAGTACATATCTCTTTAAAATGACATTTTAAATTAACATAACCCTAATATTAAACCTAAAAAAATTAACAATTATTTAATATCAAACCTCAATTCAATGTTCAAGTTTCCAATGTCTCAAATGTCCAATGTGTTTTATTTTTACATTTGTTGTAATCAGAATACAAATAATACAAATACACATTCCAGCTGGTCAATATGTCTTTTACAGGTTCCCTCAATGTGCAATTTTTTATTTGAAATTTATTAAATGAGGAAACTGAGCTGTCTGTCCTGCAGAGTTTCTTCCAGCCTGGATTTCGCCGAGGGCATATCTGAAGTGCAGCTTCACATTTTCCTCTGTCCTCTGGATTTCCTGTAAACTGGTAGTTGGATCTAGGTGCTTCTTTCTAATGTTCTCTCTTCAGGTAGCCCGGTTCTTTCCTCTGTCTCCTCCATTCTGCTGTTGAGCCCATCCAGTAAAGTTTTAGTTTCAGTTATCGTATTTTTCAGTTCTAAAATTTCCATTTGGTTCTTCTTCATCTATTTCTTTGCTGAGACTTCACGGGCTCTAGGCTATCACCTAAATGAGGTCTTTTCAAATGCGAACACATGGTAGCGTGGCAAGGCGTGGTAGCCAGCCTCCAAGGTGGCATCCAGTGATTCCTGTCTCCTGGTCGCACACACCTGTGTAGCCCCTCCCACTTTCTATGAGGGTTCGTTTGTACAACCAATAGCAGATGGCAGGAGGGATGCTATATCCCTTCTGAGGTTAGGTTATAAAGGTCTGTGACTTCTGTCTTGGGCACTCTTTTTCTCTCCCATGCACACACCCTCAGATTACTTGTTCCGGAAGAAGCAAGCTGCCCTGCGGTCAGGTGGTACCCGAGGCCCTGCTCTGTCCCTTACTAAAAGATGCAAGACAAATTAGATAACCTTGTGAGCTCCAGCTTCTTTACTTGGAAATTGATCATTTTTGCCTCACCTACTTCTCAGGTCATGAGTCTCATGTAAAATAAAATACATGCAAACATTATAGGACTGTTAACTTATCTAATCCTTATTTCACAGATGAAAACCTGAAGACCAAAGGAACGAGAAGAATTGACGGGTGAGGCGCAAAGAGAGCAGAGGATTTAGAAAAGGAGCCAGGTCTGGAGTCCAGAGCTTGCGAGTTCAAGTCCAGTTATCTTCTCTGCTATGCCTAAAGGGTCACGTGCTATTATGGTTAAACAGTCACTCCACGTTTCAGAAAAACAGCAGATGAATTATGAATCGTACGTGGTTAACCAAGAGACTGACATTTCTTCTACGGTATATAACAAATTGGGGGTAAATGCATGAGGGTCAGAGTTTTTCCCTGTAGCTTTTACATCGTGAAATTGACAGAGCCAGTTATTCCTTCCTTCCTGTCTGTTTCTCTGCCAGTCACTGCAACATCCCTAGTCCAAGCACGCAGGCATCCAGCCAGAAGGTGACTAACACCATCTCTTTGCACCCAAACCATGTACAATAGGCAAATAACTCCTGTATTTAAAACCCTGCTAGACAAGTTGGTATCAGTATCTTTAAACTATAAATACTCCTTTGCTGTGCAATTTTAGTAAAGAATAGCTGAGAGAAAAGAGGCTAACAGTTAAGAGCCAGCAAGGCCAGACCATTTGGGCAACCGTGACTAACCTTGACAGGGCTTCAAACTTTTTTTTTTTTTTTTTTTTGCGGTACGCGGGCCTCTCACTGTTGTGGCGTCTCCCGTTGCGGAGCACAGGCTCCGGACGCGCAGGCTCAGCGGCCATGGCTCACGGGCCCAGCCCCTCCGCGGCACGTGGGATCTTCCCGGACCGGGGCACAAACCCGTGTCCCCTGCATCGGCAGGCGGACTCTCAACCACTGCGCCACCAGGGAAGCCCCAAACTTTTTTTAATTAAAATGTTTTTCTCTCAAAGAAGTATTTTTGTAAGCCACCTCACCTTCTGCCTTCCCCTCTGATAGGGGGGAAAAGTGATGTTTTAAAATGTTGAAAAAATCTGATCCGAATCAGGTTAAAAAAAAAAAGGGAGGGGTATGTTGACTCAAACTGGAAGGGAAACAGCAAACATAAAACTAGTTGTGCTGGGGACCCTGGTCGGGGAACTAAGATCCCACATGGCGCGTGGTGTGGCAAAAAAAAAAAAGTTGTGCTGGAGTGGAAGGATTACCTTTTTTCCCATTCTTTGTTTTGTCTTTCATTTTTTTTAAGTATATTTATATATAATAGATAAGATATTATATATACACTAGTAATATATTTGATATATAATTTATATATTTTTTGCATATTTTTAACTTAAAAATTCAAATTTTATACACGAACTTGACAGAATGAGACGTAATAGAGCTTTTGGATTTAAATAATAACTAGTTATGGTTTAGTTTTTCACTCTTCATGTGTGTCAGTTAAGATTCTTCAGCAGCAAGCAACAGAAACTAACTATAGCTACTTTAAAAAAGACAATCTAGGGAATTCCCTGGTGATCCAGTGGTTAGGACTCAGCGTTTTCACTGCCGTGGCCGGGGTTCAATCCCTGGTCAGGGAACTAAGATCCTGAAAGCCGCGTGGCGCAGCCAAGATATATATCTCTCTATATATAAGACAGTCTATGGGAGGAATATGGGAGAATGTATAGGTCCAAAGGGCAGCCTTGGAGAAGCAGGAAGCAGACAACCACTGAGGACATCCATTCCACTGAGTGTAAAGCCTTGCCGCTGAAGCAAACACTTCCCAGTTCTCTGTTTCTTCTGGGCTCAATGCCTGGGTCTCAGATTCAAGGTCCTCAGAGAATGAGATTCTGCTTAGCCAAAGATGTGCCCAACTAGGAGGTTCTGAGCTGATGAACAAAAGAGGGAGTTGAGAGGAATCTCCCAGGTCCCCTCCATTTCCATGTGGGAGAGCAGAACCCTTAGAGGATCCCATCCCCCCAACACAGCCCTCAGCAGCTGGCGGAGTCACCCCAAAAGGAGATGAGATACTGACTGGAAAGCCCAGTGTCCACTGAATCATAGATTTGTTCTCACAACTGGATGAGAAGCTTGTGAGACCACGAACTGCCTTCCAGCCATATTTTGGATGGACACCCACACATCTTTCCTCCTTACCTGTCAAGGACCAGCAAAGACCGTGCTTTGGGCATGACATTTCCGTGGGACGCTTTAGAGCAAAATATAACTTGATTTAATCTCTACACTCACATCATACAAATCGAGTCCAATCCTCCTTTAAGCATACCCCACATCCATTCCCACGCCACCTAGTACTGTGTTTCTAGGTCTTTCCCATCCCAGTCACTCTCTCCCTTTGACCACTGCCCACCCAGCTCTCCTTGAAGAATGTTCTATATTAACAGGCATTACATGACAAGGAAAAGGGAAGGGGGCCCACCGTCAAATAAATATAAGAAATACTGGTTAAACTGCAACTCAAATTTTGTCTAGGTAGCTATAGACCATCCCACTCTGAAGATCTTCCTTGAAGATCCTGAAAGGTAACCACTAAACCACATGTTCTTAGGAGATGGAGTCCACATGGCTTTAAGGTACGAGTGGTTTAACTGCATTTTTGACAGATGGAGGTGAAAGTGTGGAAATTTTTATTATCATTCAAATTTTAAAAGCTTTATACCTGTAGTACACCAAGGGGAAGGGGTTCTTAAAGAGGTGACTCTTTGGGTCTGGTCCCTGATTTAGGAGTTGTGGAGCTTTGGTATGTGTTTGTTAAGTGCTTTAAGAATTCATGACCTTGGTCCCGGGCTGGTAAGGTTGTGCCAGTTTCTTCTTCCTTCAGGGGAGAAGAGACACTGTTATACCTCCAGGCTCTCAGCACATTATTCCTGCACAATTGACTCCTTCACATCTTCTGTGGATTAGAATTTGCTCTGTCAGACTTGAGGCTCCCTCAGAGGAGAGATCAAAGGAGAGAAGCATTGAACTATTGCTCAGGATGGACCTTAAATGCAGTTTGTGCATGTGGTGAAACATACATCCCGTAAAATTTACCCTTTTTCACCACGAAGTAGACAATTCAGTGGCATTACTTCGCCACCACCACCATCTGTCTCCAGAGCTTTATCATCATTTCAAACCAAAATTCTGTACCCATTAAACAACTCCCCATTCCCATCTCCCTCCCAGCCTCTGGCAACCACCCTTTTACTTCCTGTCTCTATGAATTTGACCACTCCAGGTCCCTCATGTATGTGGAATCATACAGTATTTGTCCTTTTGTGTCTGGCTTTTTTTTTTTTTTTGGCCGCACCGCGTGGCATGTGGGATCCAGTTCCCCCAACCAGGGATCGGACCTGCACCCCCTGCATTGGAAAGGCAGAGTCTTAACCACTGGACCTCCAGGGAAGTCCCCTGTGTCTGGCTTATTTTTAAAAGCAGTTTTGCTATAAAGAACATTAACCTTACATTGAGTTAAGGGTATGATAGGTGTAGCAATTGCTTCTAGGTCAGAAGTCTTTAACTTGGAGCCCTTGGAGGAGTCCTCAGGAGCCGTCTCCCCTTTAAGGGATGAGTTTCCTAATTACAAGGTTCTCTTAGGAGGCTTTAACCCAGAAGATGCTAATCACTGTTCTGGGTCTTCTCTGCTTTGAGAGCATCCTCTTGGTCCCAAACTAAGATTAGCTGCCACTCATTAGGAAGAGCTACCAATCTGGTCATATCTACTGTATGGCTCTGGATTTTGCTAATGATTCAAGTTTGACACCTAACAGAGTGTAAACCCCTAGTCCCATCTTTACCTGGCCACTTAGGAACTTTGATCTCACCTTCCTCATATGAAAAATATCTAATGGAACACTACAAAGAGTCAATGAATCTACGACAAAGGAGGCGAGACTATACAATGGGGAAAAGACAGCCTCTTCAAAAAATGGTGTTGGGAAAACTGGACAGTTTACATACAAAAGAATCAAACTGTACTTTCTCAAACCATATACAAAAATAAACTCAAAATGGATTAAAGACTTAAATATAAAACCTGAAACCATAAAACTTCTGGAAGAAAACACAGACACCAGTCTTAGTAATATTTTTTTTGGATAGGTCTCCTCAGGTAAGGGAAACAAAAATAAACAATGGTACTATAGAAAATGAAAAAGCTTTCTGCATAGCAAAGAAAACTACCAACAAAATGAAAAGGGCTGCCTACTGGATGGACAAAGATATTTGCAAATGATATATCTGATATGGGGTTAATATCCAAAATATACAACTCATATAACTCAGCATCCAAAAAAAAAAAAAAACCCTGATTAAAAATGGGCAGAGGGGGCTTCCCTGGTGGCGCAGTGGTTGAGAGTCCGCCTGCCGATGCAGGGGACACGGGTTCGTGCCCCGGTCCGGGAAGATCCCACATACCGCGGAGAGGCTGGGCCCGTGAGCCATGGCTGCTGAGCCTGAGCGTCCGGAGCCTGTGCTCTGCAGCGGGAGAGGCCACAACAGTGAGAGGCCCGCGTACCGCAAAAAAAAAAAAAAAAAAAAAAAAAAGTGCTGGCGAGGGTGTGGAGAAAAGGGAACCCTCGTGCACTGCTGGTGGGAATGTAACATGGTGCAGCCACTGTGGAAAAGAGTATGGAGGTTCCTCAAAAAAATTAAAAACAGAGCTACCATATGATACGGTAATTCCACTCCTGGGTATATACCCAAAGAAAATGAAGACACTAGTATGAAAAGATACATGCATCCCAATGTTTATAGCAGCATTATTTACAATAGCCAAAATATGGAAGCAACCTAAGTGCCCACTGATAGATGAATGGATAAATGATATGATATTATATATATATATATATATATATACACACACAATGGAACATTACTCAGCCATAAAAAGAATGAAATCTTGCCATTTGCAACAACATGGATGGACCTACAGGGCACCGTGCTAAGTGAAGTAAGTCAGACAAACACAAATACTGTATGATTTCACTTATATATGGAATCTAAAAAGCAAAACAAACACAACAGAAATAGAGTCATAGGTAGAGAGAACAAACAGATGGTTGCCAGAGGGAAGGGGGATGAAAGAAATAGGTGAGGGAGATTAAGAAGTACAAACTTCTAGTTATAAATGAGTCATGGGTATGAAATATACAGTATGGGGAATATAGGAATATGTAATATCTTTGTATGGCAACATATGGTAACTAGACTTACCTTGATCATTTCCTATACATTTAAAAAGGTATAGAAATATCAGATCAGTATACTGTGTATCAGGAACTAACATAGTATTATAGGTTAATTATACTTCAAAAACAAGCAGACTCATAGAAAAAGAGATCAGATTTGTGGTAACCAGAGGTGGCGGGGGGGAGGGGAAGGCAAATTGGATGAAGGCAGTCAAAGGGTAAAAACTTCTAGTTATAAGATAAATGGTTATTAGGGATGTAATGTGCAACATAAGTAATATAATTAACACTGCTGGGACTTCCCTGGTGGTGCAGTGGTTAAGAATCTGCCTGCCAATGCAAGGGAATCTGCCTGCCAATGCAAGGGACACGGGTTTGATCCCTGGTCCAGGAAGATCCCACATGCCGCAGAGCAACTAAACCTGTGTGCACAACTACTGAGCCTGCGCTCTAGAGCTCACAAGCCACAACTACTGAAGCCCGTGCACCTACAGCTCGTGGTCCGCAGCGAGAGATGCCACCACAATGAGAAGACCATGCACCACAACAAAGAGTAGCCCCCACTCGCCACAACTAGAGAAAGCCTGTGCGCAGCAACAAGACCCAACGCAGCCAAAAATACATAAATAAATTAATTAATTAATTTAAAAGACACTGCTGTATGTTATATACGAAAGTTGTTAGAGTAAATCTTAAGAGTTCTCATCACAAGGAAAAAAATTTTTTCCTTTTATTTCTTTTATTTTATACCTATGATATGATGGATGTTCACTAAACTAATTGTGCTAATCATTTCATGATGTATGTACATCAAATCATTATGCTGTACACCTTAAACTTATACAGTGCTTTATGTCAATTATCTCAATAAAACTGGAAGAGAAAAACCACAATGGGATACCACTTCATACCCATTAAAATGGCTATGATCAAAAAATAAAACACAAGAAAACAAACAAACAAAACAACAACAAAAAGAAACAGAAAACAAGCATTGGTGAAGATGTTGAAAAATGGGAACCTTTGTGTGTTGATGTAAAATGGTATATACACTATGGGTAACAATATGGTGGTTCCTCAAAAATGAAAAACAAAATTACCATATGATCCAACAATTCCACTTCTGGGTATCTACCCCAGAGAGATAAAAGGAGGAATTCGGACATATCTGTACTCCCATATTCATAGCAGCATTATTCATAATAGCCAAAAGGACAACCCAAGTGTCCATCAGTGAATAGATGAACAAAATGTAGTATACCCATACAACAGAGTATTATTTAGGCTTAAGGGGGGAAATTTTGACAAATGCTACAGCACAGATGAAACTTGAAGACATTATGCTAAGTGAAAAAAGCCTGTCACAAAAGGACAAATACCATACCATTCCTCTTATGAGGCACTTAGTAGTCAAATTCACAGAGACAGAAAGTAAGATGGTGGTTACCAGGGCCTGGTGGGGAGTTGGGGGGTGGGAAACGGGGCATTTAGTGTTTAATGGGGACAGAGTTTTCATTTGGAAAAGTTCTGGAGATGGAACGTGGTGATGGTTGCACAACAGTGTGAAATGTACCTAATGCCAGTGAACTGTACACTTACAAATGATTTACATGGTAGGGACTTCCCCAGCGGTCTAGTCATTAAGACTCTGCCTTCCAGTGCGGGGGCTGCGGTGTGATCCCTGGTCAGGGAACTAAGATCCCACATGCTGTGGGGTGTGGCCAAAAATTAAAAAAAAAAAGATTTACATGGTAAATTTTATGTTACATATGTTTTACTATAATAAAAAGCTTTTAAAAAGTATCTAATGCTCTCTGATCATTATTCCCTGCTCCTGCAGGAATTCTGGGAGCCTTTTGTTTAGTTCATTCCCAATCAACATATTCTGGAAAGAGACAAAATGCAGTAAGTAGCAAAAAAGTTTGTTCAAAAGCTGGGCCTGCCTTCATTGTTTGTATTTCTCAGTACAAAGTCACTTTAGCATCATACTCCTTTCTTCCCCCTCTCCCTCCCCTAAGAGAGGCGAGTAGGGGAAAACAAAAACAAAAACGAGTGAAATTCTACACCAGAGGCAGCAGAACAAACTTCTATGAGATTAATGGGTCTAGAACAGCTTCCAGGAGCCAGGAAGCTGCCACTCAAAGGTGGCCTGGATAACATGGATGGGGAGAAGCTCAGGGCCAAGTCATGAGAGAAGCCCGCCTGTCCATCACCCACATCCCAGGAACAGCTCAGGTACCTGCCAGGTGATCACCTGCCCAGGAGGTTTGGGCACTTACCTCAGAGAAGTGTCTCTCAGTAATGTTCAGAGCAGTCAGGGCAATCTGACGGTTCTCGTGAAGTTGCAAAGCCTCAATTCTATCAATCCCACCGAGTCCTTCTATCAGCAGACACATGCTTTCCTTCTGAGAAATCTTCTCTGCTGCCTGTGGGCCGTAGAAGAGTGAGACTCTGCACCAAAGCGCTTAGGACGTGGGGCTTCACCTCAGCAGAATCGGATGAAAGCCACCCACTCCAGAATGGGCAGTTGTAGTGTTATTTTCCCAGACTGACTTAAAATTGCATTGTCTTCCTCTCATTTTGGATATTTGTCATCTGTCTATTGAGGTTTATCTTCATTGCACAAAATACAGTATTTTTTTTTTCTGAATATGCCATCATCTATATATCCATCACTAAACACTATTTGGTAGGTATCTCTCTTCTAATTAATAGAGATTGCTTTAAAAACAGAGAAAAGAATGTTCAAGTGATGCTATGTAAATGCAGATGTTCTGGCCCTGCACTCCCTGGAAAGCCTTGAGGGGTCGGGCAGGAGACCCTGGGTGACAGAAGCCACACCATGGCAACTAATGAGGTCCCTGGAAACAAATGATGTGATTTGATTTCATCCAATGCTGATCATTGGATTTCTCATCCATGGGTATTCACTCACTCAACATTTGTACATATACTACGAGCAAGGAACACAAAACTAGAAATAAAGGTAGGATTTAGAGAAAGCCTTTTCATAACTCACACTATCGGGGGAGACATAGAAAGTATAATATCCTGGGATAAACCATATTGGAAAAGAATATAAAAAAGAACGTATATATTTGTATAACTGAATCACTTTGCTGTTCAGCAGAAATTAACACATTGTAAATCATCTATACTTCAATTAAAAAGTTAATTAAAAAAAGAAAGTGTAATAAATGATCAGAGTTTTAATTTATAGAAAGAAGATGTGTACAAGAGGCTTGGAAAGTATCGAGTTCTTAATGGATAGTATGGTGCCAGGGTCCATCACAGGGTAACAGCATCCCCAAGAGAAGGAATGGCAAGGACAAAGTTGTGAGGGAATAAGTGCTGCATATTTATAGAAAAGGGAGTGGTCCAGATAAACAGAATATTTGGGGGAAGTGGAGAGAGAGAAAGAAACAACTTTGGCATCCTATAGGGTTCTGCTGACTATTTTGTGAACAGTAATAAAAACAAACAAACGAACAAAAAACCCAAACCTTCCTATGGATCAAATTAAATATTGTTTAGGCCATAATTTATCTGATGAGAGTTTTCACTTTTATCTAAGCCTTGATACCTTCTAGTCCTATCTGTACATTCAAAATGAGCTCTTGGCTTTCAGTGAAAACATGGAGGTAAGAACCAATGTGCTAGGTGAGCCTCCAAGAAAACTGGGAAGTGGGGGATGCCCCAGGGCAGTAGGAGCCCTGGAGAAGGATTCTGGACTTTGACAGAACAGCAGATGGCCCCCAAGTTACCTCAGAGAACCACAACTGCACTCTGCTGCCCACTTGAAACTGTTTTCTATCTCATCGTGATTTTTCTCAGTGTCCCACGTGCCACTGTCTGATATAGGGGCTTCACTGGTCCATCAGATGGGATTTGCCCAGACTCTCCCAAGAAAAAATATCCCAAGTGTTTAATTCAAATGAATGAGATAAACTTAAATTTCTATAGCCCCCCAAGTGTGCTGTCACACTTTTTTATGTCCAACTTCGCCTCTGGCTGCCAAGTGGGTACTCTGTGTCTGTGATTTGCTCAAAGTCTAAGCGTCTAATTGGGCTGTTTCCAATCTGTTCTTGACTCAGGTCAGTTCTTTCCAGGACTGTTACATGAAAAGGATGCTTTAAGTGAGCTTTTAAAAGGAGTCCTCTGGGGACTTCCCTGGTCCAGTGGTTAAGCATCTGCCTGCCAATGCAGGAGACACAGGTTCGAGCTCTGGTCCGGGAAGGTCCCACATGCCACGGAGCAACTAAGCCCATGTACCACAACTATTAAGCCAGTGCTCTAGAGCCCCCAAGTCGCAACTACTGAAGCCCACATGCTCTGGGGCCCGTGTGCCGCAACTACTGAGCCCATGTGATACAACTACTGAAGCTCTCGCGCCTAGAGCCCGTGCTCTGCAACGAGAAGCCACCGCGATGAGAAGCCCATGCACCACAACGAAGAGTAGCTGCAACTAGAGAAAGCCTGTGTGCAGCAATGAAGACCCAGCACAGCCAAAAATAAATAAATAAAAATAAATAAAAGGAGTCCTCCAGTGTTACTTTGAAACTTTTCAAATGGCTTAGTCACATATAAAAAGACCTTAACCAAATGAATATTGCCAGCCCCCACGATGGCCTGAGATGATCCCAGCCTCTGGGTATTTATGCCCCTGTGTAGCCCCCTCCCATGTTGAAATGGACTGATCTGTGTAACCAATAGGATGCTGTTGAAATAACCTCCTTCACAGGTCATAAAAGACATTGGGGCTTCCACTTTGCTTTCTAAGGTCACTTGCTTCAGGGGAAGCCAGTTGCCATGATGCGAGGGCACTCAAGCAGTCCCAGGGAATCCATGTGGTAAGAATAACTTTCTAGGCATGTGAGTGAGTCATCTTGGAAGCTGATCCTCCAGCCTCCACCAAGCCTTCAGATGAAACTGCAGCCCCAGTTTACATCTTGAACTTCATGAAAGACCCTGAGCCAGAACCATCCAACTATGCTGCCTCCAGATTCCTAACTCCAGAAAACATGTGAGATAATAAATGTTTGTTTTAAGCCACCAATGAGTAATTTGTTGTTCAGTATACAACCGACACAAATAGTTTGTAAATATTGGTTTAACTTACATTTCAGAAATAAGACTTTTCTAGAATTCTAATTCAAGGCTTTGTAGTCCATTTTCCCAGCCACATAGCTGAATGGAAAAGGAACTCTAGTATGGTCCCTGGAGATCTATCATCGCTAACGTCCTGCTGCTTCCTTCAACTATATTCTATGTTTCAGTCTTCCAAAAGAGCCAGCCACGTGGCTCATTGACTATTTTTTTCTTGCTTCAGACCTTTGATTGGTTTCTCCTTCTCACTCAGAGCAAGTCCACGTTCTCACAGACCTTCCGTGATCTGGTCCCTGGGTCCCTTGAGCCTGTTTCCCACCACCTTTCATCCCTTTGTTCTGCTCTGGCCACACCCCCCTCCTTGCTTTTTAAGGTTTCCTTCACCTAGAGTGCTCTTTCCCAGGTATCCACAGGACTCACTTACTTCTTTCAGGTCTTTGCTCAAATGTCCTTCCTCAGTGAAGTTTCTCCTAACTACTACATATAAGAGATCACCATCCCCTCTCCACTCTGGGCCATCAGTAACTACCCCTCTATCAGATATATTTTACCCATAACTCTCTATCTGATGTCTGTTCCCCTCCCCACTAATACAAAAGCTCTATAGAACAAGGACTTTGCTTTGTCATTTCCTGAACATCTAAAACAGTGCTGGGCACACAAACACTTATCTGAGAAAATGAAGATGATGGACCTTCTTTGAAAGGCCTCTTGTCTTGTCATCCACAGGATGTGTGGACAAAGGGAGGGGGTGAGGAAGTAGAGAGGAAAAGAGAATCCTAGTTAGGTTTTTTGTTTTTGTTTGTTTTTTTGTGTGTGTGGTATGCGGGCCTCTCACCGCTGTGGCCTCTCCCATTGTGGAGCACAGGCTCCAGACGCGCAGGCTCAGCAGCCATGGCTCATGGGCCCAGCCGCTCCGTGGCATGTGGGATCTTCCCGGACCGGGGCACGAACCCGTGTTCCCTGCATCGGCAGGCGGACTCTCAACCACTGCGCCACCAGGGAAGCCCCTAGTTAGGTTTTAAGGACCAAATTAAACATCTTAATTTAGAGACTGCTATTTAGAAACCCACCTGTTCAGAACAGCTCACCTGGAGGATAAAAAAGAGGATGTCGAGAATGATGAGAACAATTTTGGTGTCTGGGATGGTGAGAAGATTTATTAGTGGCTCCAGGACTCCAGCCTGGACAAGCTGGATCAACTGGTCCACGGTGCCCCCAGTTGTGAAGTTAGCCACTGTCCAGACAGCCTCTTTCTGGACTTTAAATTCTCCCTGCAGAGAGAGAACATTTCCATTCTTGACAGATCCTGAAGAATTTAAATATAGTGATGCAAACATGGTTCAATTTCTAGGTAGGCTGGACTACCTAATTCCCAGGACTATATGTGCAATTTACACAGAATCCCTTGGCAACCTGCCTTTAGTTTTTGAGCAGAAGACAGCATCTTTGAGAAGCCAAGGAGGAGGAAAGGCAGACTCATGTGGGGTCTTAGAGGGAGGTTCTAAATTCAAACAGACTCACTTTCTTAAGTCAGGTTATCGGAAAAAGAGAACCAACATCACCCAATCAATACAAATTAGGGATTTTAGGTTATAGTGACCCATGGCTACATTTCTAGTCTTTCTGCTCCAGTAAAACTTTGGACAAGAAGCTCCAGAGCTACAAAGTTGAGCACACAGTCTGGAGGGGACAGAGGAAAGCCACTGAAATATCACTCAACGCATCATTTACATTTATAAAAAGCACTTGGCCCAGAGAGAGGGAGCCATTTATCACAGATCCTTCTATCCCTTTGAAGGAGGAGTTATTCCCATTTTATGGCTGGGGAAAACTGACTCAGTTTAAAACAAAGTTAAAAAAAAAACAAAACACCAAAAAAACCAAACCAAAACAAAAAACGTATGGCTCCAAGCAAGCTATAGTTCAAAAGGTACAGTTTGAAAAAAGATTACTCCTTGATCCTGACTAGAGGTTTCTGATTAGAATACGTACAGACTCACAGCAGGATAGGAAGTGTCCGATAGACTGGAAGATGCCATGATTTGGGTAGCAAACCTGGGCTACCTTTTTGTACCTAATGCACACCTGGGAACCCACCAGCCGACCTGAGAGCAGGACACGGCCAGTGCCTCCTTTTCCCCATCCTACTCAGTAACCTCTGTCCGCAACCCCAGGTCACCACTCCTGACTTGTCTCACAAGTCGATGGTTTAAACATAGCTCATCCACTAAAAGGTGACAAAAAGAAATGCTGACCCTCTTAATTGTCCTGGGGAAAGGAAGTAGGAATCAGGAGGAAGAAGGAAGCTTTATTGTATTTCTACTGTTATATCTGGATTTTCTATATATATTACCCCTTTCATCAATGTGATTTTTACACTGCAAAGTCTTCAGGGTATAATATCACTGTAACCCGATACGTTTTTCCTCCTAAAACAAAACCAAGCCAAACCTCACCCCTTTTTGCCAAGGAGAGTAGATGGCACATTCTTTTAACGCTAGAGATGAGCCAGTATTTACCAGCTCAAGATTCCTCTGGGTATTTGAGCTGTGGGATCACCTTTTCACTGGCCAATTCTTGCTGAGTCTTCTAAATTTTTAATGGATTGTTCAAAATGGGATGCCCCTTTCTTTTTTTCAGGGAGAGTTAGGAAACTTAATGTTTCATAGGTTCGTCGTGATCTCAATTAGTTTTGCTTCTCAGCCTGCCTCTGAAGAGCTAAAGAAGTTCAACACAGGGCCCGCTGGAGAGTAACCTTTTGTCACGTGGGCCACTTACGTTTTCTAGAACAGCCACCAAGGGAGGCAGCACACCGCAAGCGATCAGCTGCTGGATGTGCTGGCGGGGCCCCGCGGCCACGTTGCTTAGGGCCCAGGCTGCCTCCTTCTGGATGGAGGAGCGGGGGTGTGTGAGGAGCTGGGGCAGCACAGCTAGGATGCCTGCGTCCAGGGCCAGCTGGGTCTGGTGGTCCGTCCCTGTGACAATGTTCCCCACAGTGCGCAGAGAGGGGGTCTGGAAGAACAAGGTGAGAAAGTGTCACCAAGTACCATGAATTCATCACCGTGGAAGGTGACCATTGCACCAAGCTCCGTGCCCTCCCAAACATCCATCGTGCTGTGCTGATGGTTTTCTGGAAGCCTGTGAACAATGATTATATCCACGATCCTAATTAATTCTGTGCATCCATGGCTGTTTACATAGTTTAAAGGTACTCGCTAGCCTCCCAGTAGTTCCAGCTCAAGTGGTATAGAGGTCAAGAGATATATTATCAAATGATGCTGTCCTTTTCATATCCTTACATTGGGAAAATTGGTAAATTGATGGTTGCCTTTACAATGTAATAATTTCTACTGAATTTGTACTTAGCACGAGTATCAAGTTTCTGTTGTAGGGACTTCCCTGGTGGCACAGTGGTTAAGAATCCACCTGCCAACGCAGGGGACACGGGTTCCAGCCCTAGGGTGGGAAGATCCCATATGCTGTGGAGCAACTAAGCCAGTGCGCCACAACTACTGAGCCTGCGCTCTAGAGCCCGCGAGCCACAGCTACTGAGCCCGCGAGCCACAACTACTGAAGCCCGCGCGCCTAGAGCCTGTGCTCCACAACAAGAGAAGCCACTGCAATGAGAAGCCCGTGCACCGCAACCAAGAGTAGCCCCTGCTCACTGCAACTAGAGAAAGCTTGCGCGAAGCAACAGACCTAATGCAGCCAAAAATAAAATATAAATAAATAAATAAATAAATTTAAATAAATAAATAACTAGTCAACAACCACAAACCACTTTGGGAATGAGGCTGGTCCCTATAATTAACCTCATTAAAAAAAACAGTTTCTGTTGTATATGTTATTAGAGCTAGTGAAATCTCAGTGGCCTTTTTGTTTTGGTGTATTCATAAAGCTTCTCTCAATAACTTTTTTTTTTTTTTTTTTTTTTGCGGTACGCGGGCCTCTCACCGTTGTGGCCTCTCCTGTTGCAGAGCACAGGCTCTGGACACGCGCAGGCTCAGCGGCCATGGCTCACGGGCCCAGCTGCTCCGTGGCATGTGGGATCCTCCCGGACCAGGGCACAAACCCGTGTCCCCTGCATCAGCAGGCAGACTCTCAACCACTGTGCCACCAGGGAAGCCCCTTCTCTCAATAACTTTGAAGGTCCCCAGGATGGGTCTATGATTGGGCTTAAGACAACTGTCCTAGGAGGGCTGACTGTGGATTTATTTTGGTTTCTCTGCATGGTAGTGGCAGCCCCAGCACAGCCCATCAACAGTTCTAGAGTTTTCCTAGCCTATCATGCTAGGTATCTACTACTCGAGTGAGAGATGTTAGAAGTGCCATAGGCCAATCACAGCCTTGCCAGGACTGCCGCAGTTGGGCCCCAAACCCCCACGATGAACAACTTCTTGAAGATGTTGTCTTCACACCTTCCATGATCCCGGCACTATCCCCAAACTAACCTTGACTTCTGAGGAATGCTACCCTCATCTCAGAACAGATGATGGCTAAGACTGCATAATATACAATATTAGGCATAGAAATCAAAAGGGGTACCCATGCTTCAAACTACATTTTCAAGAAGTATATTATGTAAGTGACATATGTCTCAGAGTCAAGTATTTGACCTTGGTTTTACTTACTTTTCACCTATATCTGAAGTAGTCTAAGAGAACCAGCTGGGGAGAGGATAAGGGGGAATTATCTTTTATACTTGAGTAAGAAATTCAAATGTTACGAGCTTCACGTTAAAACACACACACAGACACACAAACATGCACACCAACTTGTTAACGTCTACATGCATAGACCAGTAGAATGAAAGGCCACAAAAGAATAGTTCACTGGGTGGAGGGATTATAAGCAATTTTAATTGGTGCTCTTCTATCTTTTCTAGTTATCAGACCAAGAAAAAGTAAGTCACTGAATACCCACTAGGATTTTGGATCAAAGTCGATTCAAGTCTTTGGCTACAGAGTAGCAGAGACCAGGGAAATGAAGATGAACAGCTTTGTTCCAGGTAAAGGATGAATGTCAGCTGGGGAAGGCTTGGGGGTAGGAGAGAACAGAACCTGCTCGAGTGACGATGACCCACAGACTCTAATCTGAAGGCCCCTACAGAGACCAACATGACCCGGGACACTTACCAAGACATTGAGTTCTGAGCTGCTCATGAGCTCAACCAGCCTGGGCAGGACCCCCGTGTCCACCACTTGGCCGATGCGTGTATCACAGCCGTCAGTGAGGTAGGACAGAGCCCAGCAGGTGTCCGAGAGAACCTCTTCATCTGGGTGCCACAGGAGGTGGAAGAGGGTGGGCAACATCTGCTTCACTGCGTGATCAGAAGGGTATGGGTTCTTGTTCCGGCACAGGTTGGACAAGGTCCACGTGATGTTCCGCAGGAATGTGACCTGTAACGAGGAGACTGTCTCCAGCAAGGGGTGCAAAGAAGGAAAACACCAATGGCAATGTGTCCTGACCATCTTTTTTGTGTATTTTTTTTTTTTTTTGCGGTACGCGGGCCTCTCACTGTTGTGGCCTCTCCCGCTGCGGAGCAACAGGCTCCGGACGCGCAGGCTCAGCGGCCATGGCTCACGGGCCCAGCCGCTCCGCGGCACGTGGGGTCTTCCCGGACCGGGGCACGAACCCGTGTCCCCTGCATCGGCAGGCGGACTCCCAACCACTGCGCCACCAGGGAAGCCCCCTGACCATCTTTGATCAATAGGATCGACCCGCATGAACCCAAGCCTTTGAGCTTCAAACAGGAATTTATTCTAGGTAATAAGTATAGGAGGAACGCAAAGAATGAGCTTTGTTTTATATGCAAACGTCAGATGGAGGTTTCCTTATATTCTTCAAAATGTCCTTCCCCACTTGACTCGATTGATGACCTAATTTTATTTCTCATTGATGAAACAAAGATCAAGCAGGAGTTACTTGGTCTTCCCACCAGCCTATGAACTCTACCAACATGTCCTAACCACGTTTTTGACCTTCTATTTGAAGATCAGTCTTCCCATCCATCCCCAGGATCACCTCTCTCCTCTGGATCAGTCCCACCAGTATAGAAACACACTCTGCGACATTCAACCCCTACCCTTGGTGCCTCTCCAGCCATCACCCCACTTCTATTTTTCAGAATCCATCCTCAAGGAGGCATCCGTATTCACTGTCTATCTCCTTCTTCTACCCCTTCTAGTCTGGTTTCTTCCCCTACTTCTTTGGAGTTAGTGATGAAATCAGCTCCTTCCAAGTCACCAAATCCAAGCTTTTTGAAAAAGCTCTTTTTGCCATCTGTGACACCAAGCCTGGTGTTGTACTGCCAAATGGGCTGTTTCTTCTCATTCTTCTTAGCAGGTCCTACTGAGTTCTGAATTTCAGAGCCCTCAGGACTTGGTCTTGGTTTTCCTCACACTCTAGAGCAGAGGTCAGCCAACTTTTTCTGTAAAAGGCCAGATAATAAAGTTTTTCAACTTTGCAGGCCACATGGTCTCTGTTGCAACTTATCCATTCTGCCCTCTAACACTGCAAAAGCCACAGACAATATGTATGTAAATGAATGGGTGTGGCTGTTTATTTCAAATAAATAAAACTTTATTTAAAAAAACAAGCAGTTGGCCAGGTTAGATTGGCTGATCCCTGCTCTGGCTGACCTTGCCCAGCTGGATGACACATACATGCACAATCATCTAGATAGACCTGCATATCTATCTATCTGTTGTTGCTGCAATGATGCCTCTCACTGGCTTCAACTTAATAGGTACAACTAAGGCTCCAATTCCTTCTTCCCTCTATCCTCCCCACATCTCTAGGAGGACAGTGCTCTAAACAAACTAACCTGAAACCCGAGGGCATCCTCACTTCTTTCTGTCTCCCCCTTCTATGCCCATCACAGCAGCAACCCAGGTCCATCTGCTTCTCCATCTCCCTCTGCTATAATCCTATAGCAAGCAGCCAGAATGGTCTTTCTGGAAAATCAGGCCACTTTACTTCCTGCCTTGAAACCCTCCAAAGCCTTCCTTTTGCCACCAAGATGATGTCTAAGTCCCTTGCCCTACTTGTCATCTTATATCGCTCTCTCCTTGCAAGCTCCCTTGGTCATGCCAGCCTTTTTCCGGTTCAACCATATCAGGTTCTCTCTCACCTTGAAGGCAGGGCATCTATTCCCTTGACTTTTGGAAGCTGCCTTCTCTTCATTTTTGTTTGAGGCAAAACTAGAACCCAAATTCCATTCCTAACCCAGGGAGTCCTCTAGTGTTGCCACAGCAATCAACTTGGACCCTAAGCTTCCAACCTAGACCCTCTTTATTACCCAGGAACAGAACTGGTGAGCCGCTAATTCTGTCTGTACCCCTGGAACAGAGAGCTCAGTCATCTACTTTTGCAGGATTGTAAGCTTAGAAAAACTTGAATGGGTCTCTTCTAATCCCCAACGCCCCCCGCAAAGAAAGATCAGCACTACTGCCCTTGAGGACAAATTTGGATCAACTTCTACCCAAAGTAATATTCAGTCCTAGGCCTTGTTCATCATTACTATTGTTAGGGGGCCGGGCAGCAACAACATGGCCTAGCATTGATTTGGAATTACATACGCGATTTCCCAACTTTGGGAACCTGTTACCTAACTAGGTTACCTCATTAAAAAGACACTCACTGGGGACCTCCCTGGTGGTCCAGTGGTTAAGAATCTGCCTTCCAATGCAGGGGACGCGGGTTCAATCCCCGGTCAGTGAACTAAGATCCCACATGTCACGGGGCAACTGAGCTGCACGCTGCACCTACTGACCCCATGCACCACAACTAGAGAGAAGCCTGCGCACCGCAACAAAGAGCCTGCATGCCGCAACTAAGACCCGACGCAGCCAAATAAATAAATGAATAAATAAAATTAATTAAAAAAAGACATTCACTGGTATACTTGATGAAACCAGGGTCAGCAGATGTGGAATGGCATCACTCAAGATAACGTCGTCTCTGAATTTTGGTCCATCACCTACAAATAGACAAGAACATGACACTCAAAGAGGGAACAGAGAGAGTCCTGGGGTGGGTGAGTAATTCTTCACAAGTCTCTGCAAAGGGGGAGAGGCCAAAACTCATTCCTGGGTTGGGCAAGTAGATAGTATAGCCATGAACTAGACCCTGGGTCTCTGACATGTTGGTTGAATAGATGGCCTGATGTGGAAATCAGGCACCACACAGCAGGGATTGCTATAAGCAGAGTCTCTGGACCCATCAAGGAGCCAGCCAACTGGGCCCAGGCAGCGCGCTCTAAATGCTGGTGGCATCTCACAGCATGGTTCTCAGGAGACAAAGGCCACTATGGACCAAATTGTCTTCCCAGAAGGCTTTGACATGGGGCAGTAACTTCCAAATGCAACTCAGAACAAAGTCTGGGAGATGGACAGATTCTAGCCATCAGTTTTCTGCTACTTTGGCTAGAATACCAATTTTAGACCCTAGACGTCTCAGCCTGTAATTCTTCAATCATCAGGCAAGGTATAAGTTATACTACACCACCCGATTTTGCCTGTTCCTTACTGCACTAAGCAAAATGAGAGACGAAATCTCTGTAATAGTTGCTTTATTTCTGCAAGCTTTTAAAAAGTAGACTTATTTTATATTCTGTGTTTGCTAATTCCATCCTCTGAAGTCCTTGGAGATCTAATCACATTGTTTGCTTCTGCTGACTCAGTCATAGTGGGTTGTTGACTTTCTGAACTTGAAATTGCTAATATTTGGCTGATCTTAATTTGTCAAAATCCTGAGAGGCCCGACTGAGTTTGTTTCCCCCAGAGAGCGTCACATTTATATTCAGCCAGGGATCCTGGAGTTCCTAACCTGACAGCACTCACTCCCCAGCCTGTGTTTTCCCAGACCATGCGGGGAATACAGTATCCAGTCCCAAATCCATGAGGCCAGTCTTAGGATTGCGTTTTCAGGGGAGACTTTTATCCTAAACTAAGCAGACATTTTCGTGTGTATTCCCTGGGCAACTTTCACTGAAGGTAGAATTCTTTTAGGGTACTGGGTGATGTAAGGGTCTGTTATAAAATCCCCACATTGCATGAGCCAAAGACTTGTCTTTTGTTCCTGAAGCCACTAAGCCCTGAGGCTGTAGGACCTCAGTCTCGGCAGGTGTCCCTAGGCGGCCTAGAGCTTCAGAACATACCATGCCTTCTAGCTTCAGCTTCAATTTTTGGTCTCTGAACTTGACTCTGAATTTCGGAAAGGCCCGTTCTACTCTTCCCAGCATTGCTAGGTATTTATACTTAAAATGTCTGATCTACAATACTACCCAAAGAATTCCCATCGCATGCCACTCACAAGGCCCACCATTTTCTTTGCCCGCTGCCCCCCACCAAGGGGAGAGCCTCACCTGCTATATTACCAAGGGCCCACACTGCCTGTTCACACACAGTCATATGAGGGGAAGACAGGAGCTCAACCAAGGGCTGGATGGCCCCTCCGTCCACGACAGCACGAGTCAGCTCCGAAGTACCGGAGGCAATATTGGTCAGAGCCCAGGCTGCCTCGAGCTGCAAGCGGGGATGAAGGGATGACTTCAGGAACTCCACCAGCCTGGGAATGAGCCCTGCATCAACAATCAGCTTCAGAGGAGGGTTCTTTTCCCGGGACAGCATTTTCCTTCGTAGTGTAAGAGAAAAGACAAGAACATGTCCTGTGAGGCAGGTAAGAAGAACCTCCTTTATGGATGTTATTGGCATTCCTAACTATCAAATGAAACAAACCCCTGGGCCAGAGCTCCTTCATATCCTAGAGTTCAGCCTGTAGCACTCTGCAGTGATGAAGCAATATTTTTCCCTTTAGTTATTATCTATGAGCCGCCATTCCTGTTGAGGCCAATTTAAATTAAGCCATTCATCTCTGACCACACTTGCATATCTTAAGTTGTTCTCAAGGACAGTGTAGAGGAGCAATTTCGTCTCACTTTTGGATGGACCGGCCTTTTCTTATATTGTGTGGGCATTTTGCCACTGCCAAGAAACCAAATAGGCTGCTGGAACCCATTTCTAGCTATGCATCTGTCAATAATACAAGTCTGTTTGGTGATACCTGGCTGCCTGGGTGGCCTGGAAACATAGTTCTGGATCTGAGGCATTGACACCATTGATTATTTCTTGCAGGGTGAGGCTGACCTGCGAGGAGACATACATTCAAGTCAGAGTCTCTGCCAAAAGGAACCACAGGTCATCTAGTCTAGCCATCTATCTGATTAGAAGAAGCTGGCTTGAACACTAAGTCTCAATGTGTATGCTGGTCTGTATTAGGGGAAGGAAGAACATTTGGTGGTCTCACTGATTTGTGGGACACTCCCCATGCTCTGGGGGATAGGTAAGTCCTTGGATCCCCAGCACCTTTTTATCCCATGCAGTAAAAACATGCTAGTGGGTGGCAGCAAAAATGGGAGAACAAGGACCTCAAAATTCTCTCCTCCAGAAAAGCAACAAGAAACCTGAAAAATAGAATCAACTTTTTTAGAACTCTGGAAACTGACCAAAGGTTTGCAGCAATTTGTTATATTCAAGCTGAAAAGGGTTTATTCAAGAAAAATGTCTAAATCTCAGTAAGAACAGCAAGGCTTATGGCATTTTGCCTTGCCTTATTCCCACTCCTCCCCCAGCTCTGTGGTAGCTTTGAAAACCAACAGCCCAGCAGCCACTGGAGGAGGCAGAACAGGTTGGTGCTCCCTTAAAGCCTCAGTCCCAGAGAATTATTATTATTCGATGCTTCTTGTGGTTTCCTGGGAGATCTCATTTGTAAGATTCTATTTTATTTGACTCAGAGCTCACACAATGCAAAAAGTCTTTTCCCTGTAGGTATTTGTTAAAAACAGTTAGAGGAAGTGGTTCAACTTCACAGCTGCTTGGGGTGGGGGGTGGGGGGGTCAGATAACAGTTGGGGGCAAACAATAGACTAACCAAAAAACTTAAAAGGCAAAGCTGGGAATGAGATGTTCATTGGGGCTTTGAGAACTCCAACATGTTCCTGAAAATCTAGAAGGTCACATGCCTCTATAAAACCGTTGCACATGCTCATAGAAAATGGAGAAGACCCTGAGGTCTCACCTCTGGCTGACTTTGAGGCTCTGTGCAAGTAGGAAGTGAAGGTTTAAGGCAGCATTGTCAACTTCCTCGTTGAATGTTGAAGGCATGCCCCAACATGCACACAGAATGCCTTGGCAAAGACTGGGTGAATTTTTGCTTCCAAGTGTGTAAGGAAATCTCTGTCCAATCATTAGCTGACCACTAAGCTAACTGAGCAGAGAATTCAGTGCCTACACATGACAAAGAATACAAACTTTACAAAATCAACTCAAAAGTCACTGGACGAACAAACAATGAGCAACAACAACAAACCCTGGGCAAGGGGTGGGGGGGCAGATTTTATATCCAAAGTTGCCACATTATTTTAAATGACTAGTTGTTAAAGAAATTACAAGACATTCAAAGTATACACGTATACAAGCAAAAAACAAGGCAATTAATAGAAACTGTCCCTGAGGAGCCCAGACATTGGACTTACTAGACAAAGACTTTAAGTATGTTCAAAGAACTAAACGAAAGCATGTCTAAAGAACTAAAGGAAAGTCTAAGAATGATGTCTTAGAGACATAAGAATGATGTCTTAGACACAGAACAAATCATCAGTGAACTTAAAGATGGGTCCATTGAGATTAAGCAGCATGAGGGAAAAAAAGAATGAATTGATCTTAGCCAAAAGGCCAAGAAGCAAGAATAGTAGCTATTCCTATCAGTTTAATTTCTGACACACCCTCTATCCAAGGACAATATATTAAATGGATTTTGGAACTAGGAGATGGAATAGAACTTTGCTCCATCCACTCCATGCATTGACCCAGGTATTACTGTACTTCCAGGAATAGTGCACCCCCTTTGAGGGAAATAAAGACTGTGTTTTTTATTAAAAAACAAATGAAGATTAAACTTAACACAGCCTTACAGATCAACAGCATATGCATAATAGAATGGAAAAGAGAGAGAAAGGGGCAGAAAGTATATTTGAAGAAATGATTTCCAAAAACATCGCAAATTTGATGAAGAAATTAATCTACACCTCTGAGAAGCTTAATGAACTTCAAACAGGAAAAACTCCAAGAGATCCACACTCAGACACATCATAAAATGTTGGAAGCCAAAAACAAAAAGAGAATTTTGAAATCAGGAAAAGAGAAGCAACTCACCATACACAAGTCCTCAACAAGATCAAGAGCTGATTTATCCCCAGAAAGCATAAATGACATATTTAAAATGCTGAGAGCAAGTTTGTCAAGCTAGAATTCTATACATGGCAAATTATAATAAAATGGAGAAATTAAGACATTCTCAGATAAACCTGAGAGAATTCATTGTCAGCAAACTCACTCTACAAGAAGAGAGTTCTTCGGGTACTGGAAACTAGATAATAACCAAAGACATGAAGAAACCAGCAACACCAGAAAGGCAAATATAATGGTAAATATAAAAGACAGTATAGGGCTTCCCTGGTGGCGCAGTGGTTGAGAGTCCGCCTGCTGATGCAGGGAACACGAGTTCGTGCCCTGGTCCGGGAAGATCCCACATGCCGTGGAGTGGCCATGACTGCTGAGCCTGCACATCCAGAGCCTGTGCTCCGGCAATGGGAGAGGCCACAACAGTGAGAGGCCCGTGTACCAAAAAAAAAAAGACAGTATAGTAGATAGCCTCATCCAACAGCAGGCAGACAGCAGAAGCAAGAAGAACTACAATCCTGCAGCCTGTGGAACAAAAACCACATTCACAGAAAGACAGACAAGATGAAAAGGCAGAGGGCTATGTACCAGATGAAGGAACAAGATAAAACCCGAGAAAAACAACTAAATGAAGTGGAGATAGGCAACCTTCCAGAAAAAGAATTCAGAATAATGATAGTGAAGATGATCCAGGACCTTGGAAAAAGAATGGAGGCAAAGATTGAGAAGATGCATGAAATATTTAACAAAGACCTAGAAGAATTAAAGAACAAATAAACAGAATGAACAATACAATAACTGAAATGAAAACTACACTAGAAGGAATCAATAGCAGAATAACTGAGGCAGAAGAACGGATAAGTGACCTGGAAGACAGAATGGTGGGATTCACTGCTGTGGAACAGAATAAAGAAAAAAGAATGAAGACAGCCTAAGAGACCTCTGGGACAACACTAAATGCAACAACATTCGCAGTATAGGGGTCCCAGAAGGAGAAGAGAGAGAGAAAGGACACAAGAAAATGTCTGAAGAGATTATAGTTGAAAACTTCCCTAACATAGGAAAGGAAATAGCCACCCAGGTCCAGGAAAGTGCAGAGAGACCCATACAGGATAAACCCAAGGAGAAACACGCCGAGACACATAGTAATCAAACTGGCAAAAATTAAAGACAAAGAAAAACTATTGAAAGCAGCAAGGGAAAAACGACAAATAACATACAAGGGAACTCCCATAAGGTTAACAGCTGATTTCTCAGCAGAAACTCTACAAGCCAGAAGGGAGTGGAATGATATACTTTAAGTGATGAAAGGGAAGAAACTACAACCAAGATTACTCTACCCAGCAAGGATCTCATTCAGATTCGATGGAGACATCAAAAGCTTTACAGACAAGCAAAAGCTAAGAGAATTCAGCACCACCAAACCAGCTCTACAACAAATGCTAAAGGAACTTCTCTAAGTGGGAAACACAAGAGAAGAAAAGGACCTACAAAAGTAACCCAAAACAATTAAGAAAATGGTAATAGGAACAAACATATCGATAATTACCTTAAACGTAAATGGATTAAATGCTCCAACCAAAAGACACAGGCTTGCTGAATGGATACAAAAACAAGACCCATATATATGCTGACTACAAGAGACCCACTTCAGACCTAGGGACACATACAGACTGAAAGTGAGGGGATGGAAAAAGATATTCCATGCAAATGGAAATCAAAAGAAAGCTGGAGTAGCAATATGCATATCAGATAAAATAGACTTTAAAATAAAGAATGTTGCAAGAGACAAGGAAGGACACTACATAATGATCAAGGGATCAATCCAAGAAGAAGATATAGCAATTATAAATATATATGCACCCAACATAGGAGCACCTCAATACATAAGGCAACTGCTAAGAGCTATAAAAGAGGAAATCGACAGTAACACAATAATAGTGGGGGACTTTAACACCTCACTTACACCAATGGACAGATCATCCAAACAGAAAATTAATAAGGAAACACAAGCTTTAAATGACACAATAGACCACATAGATTTAACTGATATTTATAGGACATTCCATCCAAAAAAAGCAGATTACACTTTCTTCTCAAGTGCACATGGAACATTCTCTAGGATAGATCACATCTTGGGTCACAAATCAAGCCTCAGTAAATTTAAGAAAATTGAAATCATATCAAGCATCTTTTCTGACCACAACACTATGAGATTAGAAGTGAATTACAAGGAAAAAAATGTATAAAACACAAACACATGGAGGTTAAACAATACATTACTAAATAACCAAGAGATCACTGAAGAAATCAAAGAGGAAATCAAAAAATACCTAGAGACAAATGACAATGAAAACACGATGATCCAAAACCTATGGGATGCAGCAAAAGCAGCTCTAAGAGGGAAGTTTATAGCTATACAAGTCTACCTCAAGAAACAAGAAAAATCGCAAATAAACGATCTAACCTTACACCTGAAGAACTAGAGAAAGAAGAACAAACAAAACTCAAAGTTAGCAGAAGAAAAGAAATCATAAAGATCAGAGCAGAAATAAATGAAATAGAAACAAAGAAAACAATAGCAAAGATCAATAAAACTAAAAGCTGGTTCTTTGAGAAGATAAACAAAATTGATAAACAATTAGCCAGACTCATCAAGTAAAAGAGAGAGAGGACTCAAATCAATAAAATTAGAAATGAAAAAGGAGAAGTTACAACAGACGCCGCAGAAATACAAAGCATCCTAAGAGACTACTACAAGCAACTCTATGCCAATAAAATGGACAACCTGGAAAAATGGACAAATTCTTAGAAAGGTATAACCTTCCAAGACTGAACCAGGAAGAAATAGAAAATATGAACAGACCAATCACAAGTAATGAAATTGAAACTGTAGTTAAAAATCTTCCAACAAACAAAAGTCCAGGACCAGATGGCTTCACAGGTGAATTCTATCAAACATTTAGAGAAGAGCTAACACCTATCCTTCTCAAACTCTTCCAAAAAATTACGGAGGAAGGAACACTCCCAAACTCATTCTATGAGGCCACCATCACCCTGATACCAAAACCAGACAAAGATACTACAAAAAAAGAAAATTACAGACCAATATCACTGATGAATATAGATGCAAATATAGATGCAAAAATCCTCAACAAAATACTAGCAAACAGAATCCAACAACACATTAAAAGGATCATACACCATGATCAAGTGGGATTTATCCAGGGATTCAAGGATTCTTCAATATATGCAAATCAATCAATGTGATACACCATACTAACAAATTGAAGACTAAAAACCATATGATCATCTCAATAGATGCAGAAAAAGCTTTTGACAAAATTCAGCACCCATTTATGATAAAAACTCTCCAGAAAGTTGGCATAGAGGGAACCTACCTCAACATAATAAAGGCCATATATGACAAACCCACAGCAAACATCATTCTCAATGGTGAAAAACGGAAAGCATTTCCGCTAAGATCAGGAACAAGACAAGTATGTTCACTCTCACCACTATTATTCAACATAGTTTTGGAAGTCCTAGCCACAGCAATCATAGAATTAAAAGAAATAAAAGGAATACAAATTGGAAAAGAAGTAAAACTGTCACTGTTTGCAGGTGACACGATACTATACATAGAGAATCCTAAAGATGCCACCAGAAAACTACCAGAGCTAATCAATGAATTTGGTAAAGTTGCAGGATACAAAATTAATGCACAGAAATCTCTTGCATTCCTGTATACTAATAATGAAAAATCTGAAAGAGAAATTAAGGAAACACTCCCATTTACCATTGCAACAAAAAGAATAAAATACCCAGGAATAAACCTACCTAGGGAGACAAAAGACCTGTATGCAGAAAACTATAAGACACTGATGAAAGAAATTAAAGATGATACCAACAGATGGAGAGATATACCATGTTCTTGGATTGGAAGAATCAATATTGTGAAAATGACTATACTACCAAAAGCAATCTACAGATTCAATGCACTCCCTATCAAATTACCAATGGCATTTTTAACAGAACTAGAACAAAAAATCTTAAAATTTGTATGGAGACACAAAAGACCCTGAATAGCCAAAGCAGTCTTGAGGGAAAAAAGCGGAGCTGGAGGAATCAGACTCCCTGACTTCAGACTATACTACAAAGCTACAGTAATCAAGACAATATGGTACTGGCACAGAAACAGAAATATAGATTAATGGAACAAGATAGAGGGCCCAGAGATAAACCCATGCACCTATGGTCAACTAATCTATGACAAAGGAGGAAATGATATACAATGGAGAAAAGACAGTCTCTTCAATAAGTGGTGCTGGGAAAATTGGACAGCTACATGTAAAAGAATGAAATTAGAACAATCCCTAACACCATACACAAAAATAAACTCAAAATGGATTAAAGACCTATATGTAAGGCCAGACACTATAAAAACTATTAGAGGAAAACATAGGCAGAACACTCTATGACATAAATCAGAGCAAGATCCTTTTTGACTCACCTCCTAGAGAAATGGAAGTAAAACCAAAAATAAACAAATGGGACCTAATGAAACTTAAAAGCTTTTGCACAGCAAAGGAAACCATAAACAAAACAAAAAGACAACTCTCAGAATTGGAGAAAATATTTGCAAGTGAAGCAACTGACAAAGGATTAATCTCCAAAATTTACCAGCAGCTCGTGTAGCTCAATATCAGAAAAACAAACAACCCAATCCAAAAATGGGCAGAAGACCTAATAGACATTTCTCCAAAGAAGATATACAGATTGCCAACAAACACATGAAAGAATGCTCAACATCACTAATCATTAGAGAAATGCAAATCAAAACTACAATGAGGTTATCACCTCACACCAGTCAGAATGGCCATCATCAGAAAATCTACAAACAACAAATGCTGGAGAGGGTGTGGAGAAAAGGGAACCCTCTTGCACTGTTGGTGGGAATGTAAATTGATACAGCCACTATGGAGAACAGTATGGAGGTTCCTTAAAAAACTAAACATAGAATTACCATATGACCCAGCAATCCCACTACTGGCCATATACCCAGAGAAAACCATAATTCAAAAAGACACATACACCCCAATGTTCATTGCAGCACTATTTACAATAGCCAGGTCATGGAAGCAACCTAAATGACCATCGACAGACTAATGGATAAAGAAGATATGGTACATATATACAATGGAATATTACTCAGCCATAAAAAGGAATGAAATTGGGTCATTTGTTGAGACGTGGATGGATCTAGAGAGTGTCATACAGCGTGAATTAAGTCAGAAAGAGAAAAACAAATATCGTATACTAACGCATATATGTGGAACCTAGAAAAATGGTACAGATGAACCGGTTTGCAGGGCAGAAATTGAGACACAGATGTAGAGAACAAATGTATGGACACCAAGAGGGGAAAGCGGCAGGGGGTGGGGCGGTGGTGGTGTGATGAATTGGGGGATTGACATGTATACGCTGATGTGGATAAAATGGATGACGAATAAGAGCCTGCTGTATAAAAAAATAAATAAAATAAAATTCAAAAAAAAAGAAAAATGAGTAAATGCATAGAACAGACCTGATCCAACACACAGCTTGGAGCCAAAAAAAATAAAATAAAATAAAAATAAATAAATAAGACAGTATAAATGTATTTTTTACTGTAAGTCTTTCTTCTGACTTAAAAGACAAGTGCATAAAGCAATAATTATAAACCTATATTAATGGGCACATGATGTGTAAAGAGGTAACTTGGATGATAATGAGAGCAAAAGCAGGGAGGGAATAAAGTTATATAGGAGTATTGTTTTATATACTATTGAAATTAAAATGGTATTACTCCAAACTAAATAACCAATGGATAAAAAGAAGAAAATTCCAGGGAACTTAGAAAATACTTTGAGATGAATGGGAAAAAAAACATACAATATACCAAAACCAATGAGATGTAAATAAAGCAGAGCACAGAGGGAAATATGTAGCCATAAACGCAAGTATTGAAAAAGTAGAAAGCTCTCAAATCCATAACCTAACTTCCTACTTTAAAATATTAGAAATGAAAGAAAATCAAACCCAAAAATATTAGAAGAAAGGAAATATTAAATACTAGAGTGGAAATAAATGAAACAGAATGAAAAAAATAGAGAGGAAAAAAATAATCAATGAAACCAAAAGTTGGCTCAAAAGAGCAACATAAATGACAAATCATTAGCTACACTGACCAAGAGAAAAATAGATGAGACTCAAGTTACTAAAACCAGGAATAAAATTGGGAACATTACTACTGAATTAACAGAAATAAATAAGATTAGAGACACTGTGAAAAAAGTATACAAACAAATTAAATAATCTAGATGAAAGGGACAAATTCCTAGAAACACAAACCAAAAGTGGTTAAAAAATAGAAAATCTGAATAAACAAGAGATTGAATTATTATTATTTTTTTAATTCCACAAAGAGAAGCCCAGATACAAAAGGCTCCACTGGTAAATTTTTACAAACATTTAAAGAAGAAATAACAGCACTCCCTCACAAATGCTTCCAAAAAATAGAAGAGGGAACTTTCTAGCTCATTCTATGAGTCCAGTATTACCCCAATATCAACTGGACAAAGATATTACAAGAAGTACAGATCAGTATCCCTCATGAATATATCTTAAAATCCCCAACAAATTCTAGAAAACAAAATGCATCAACACATGAACAGGATTATACATCATAATCAACTGGGATTTAACCCAGGAATGCAAGGGTGGTTCAACCTATGAAAATCAATGTAGCATACCATATCAATAGAATATACGGGGAAAAAAAACACGATCATCTCCACAACTGCAGGAAAAGCATTTGACAAGATCCAGCACCCTTTCATGATTAATAAAAAGGAAAAGCATTCAACACAAACTAGAAATAAAAGGGAACTTCCTCAATCTAACAAAGGCATCTACAAAAAACTCACAGCTAGCGTCATACTCAATGGTAAATGAATGAAAACTTCCCCCCTAAGATCAGGAGCAGCACAGGATATCCACTCTTGCCACTTTTATTCAACACAGTATTGAAGTTCAAGACAGGTTAATTAAGCAAGAAAAAGAAATTAAAGGCATCTAGATTAGAAAGAAAGTAGTAAAACTCTCTTTGTGTGCAGATGACATGATCTTGAATATAGAAAATCTTAAGGAACCCACACACCAAAATTTAGAGCTAATAGACAAGGTTCAGCTAGGTTTCAGGATAACATACAAAGGTCAGTTGTATTTCTGTACACTAGCAATGAACAATACAAAATTGAAATTAAGAAAATAAGTTTATTTACAGTAGCATCAAAAAGAATAAAATACTTAGGAGTAAATTGAACAAAATAAGCACAACACTTATATGCTGAAAACTATTTTTAAAAATTAAAGAAGACTTAAGTACATTGAAAAATATCCTATGTTCATAAACTGGAAGACTTAACATTGTTAAGATAGCAATACTCCACAAACTGATCAATGCAATCTCCATCAAAATCTGAGCTTCCTTTAGTGAAAAAATTGACAAGCCAATTCTAAAATTCATATAGAAATGCAAGGGATCCCAAAGAGCCAAAATAATCTTGGGGGAAAAAAAGAACAAAATTGGAGGACCCACACTTTCCAATTTCAAAACCTACTACAAAGCTACAGTAATCAAGTCTGTTGTGCTGGCATAAGGATAAACATATAGATCAATGGTAGAAATTTCATAGTCCACAAATAAACTCTCACATTTATGGTCAACTGATGTTTGACAAGAGTGTTAAGACCATTCAACGGAGAAAGAATAGCCTTTATGGTGCTGGGACAACAGGACATCTATATGCAAAACAATGAAGTTGGACCCCTACTCATACCACTTACAAAGATTAACTCAAAATGGATGAAAGACCTAAACATAAGAGCTAAAACTATAAAACTCTTAGAAGGAAACATAGGCATAAATCTTGGTGACTTTGGATTAGGCAATGGATTTTTAGATATGATACCTAAAGCACAAGCAAACCAAAGACAAAATATAGATAAATTGGACTGTTTCAAAATTTTAAACATTTGTGTTTCAAAGAGTCTATCAAGAAAGTAAAACGAGAGCCCACAGAATGGGAGAAAAGATTTGCAAATCACATAACTGCTAAGGGTCTAATGTTCAGAATATATAAAGAGCCCTTTCAACTCAATAAAAAGACAAATTGGGCTTCTCTGGTGGCGCAGTGGTTGGGAGTCCACCTGCCGATGCAGGGGACACGGGTTCGTGCCCCGGTCTGGGAAGATCCCACATACCGTGGAGCAGCTGGGCCCGTGAGCCATGGCCGCTGAGCCTGCGCGTCTGGAGCCTGTGCTCCGCAACGGGAGAGGCCACAACAGTGAGAGGCCCGCATACCGCAAAAAATAAAAAAAAAAAAAGACAAATTACTTGATTTTAAAAATTGTCAAAGGGTTTGAATAGACATTTCTCGAAAGGAGATATACAAATAGCCAGTAAGCACATGAAAAACTGCTCATCATCATTAGTCATTAGGAAAACATCAAAATTACAACAATACAACCTTTCACACCCATAAAATGGCTCTAATCCAAAAATGAATAATAACAAGTGTCGGTAAGGATGTAAGAATGTACAGGAATGCAGCTGCTTTGGAAACAGGTTTGGCAGCCTATCTGTTTCCTATTTGTACTGTAAAAAATTACCAGAAATTTAGTGGCTTAAAACAAAGTTACAGCCTACGGTTCTAGGGGTCAGAAGTTCATGATCAGTTTCATTGGACTAAAGTCAAGATGTTGGCAGAGCTGTTTCCTCCTGGAGGCTCTGAGAGGAGAGTCTATTTTCTTGCCTTTTTCAGCCTCTAGTGGGGCTTCTTGTGTTGCTTGGCCTTTGACCCCTCCCATCTTCAAGGCACTACACGCTCATGTCTGCTTTTGCTCTGCCTTGTCCTTCATCCTTCTTATTATTATAAGGACAGATGGGATTACATTGTGTCCATCCAGATAATCCAGGATAATTTCCACATCTCAAGATCCTTAATCTGGGGACTTCCCTGGTGGCGCAGTGGTTAAGAATCCGCCTGCCAATACAAGGGACATGGGTTTGAGCCCTAGTCTGGGAAGATCCCACATGCTGTGGAGCAACTAAGCCCGTGCACCACAACTCCTGAGCCCGTGTGCCACAACTACTGAAGCCCGCGCACCTAGAGCCCATGCTCCACAACAAGAGAAGCCACTGCCATAAGAAGACCGCGCACCACAACAAAGAGTAGCCCCCACTCGCCACAACTAGAGAAAGCCTGTGCACAGCAACAAAGACCCAACGCAGCCAAAAAAAAAAAAAGAAAGAAAGAAAAATCCTTAATCTAACCACATCTACAAAATCCCTTTTGTCATATAAGGTAACATTCACAGGTTCTGGGGATTAGGATAGGGAGATATTGGGGGTGCGGGGACATTATTCAGCTCACCACAAGCACTGCCTCAAAGAGTTAAACTTAGAATTATCATACGACCCAGCAATTCAACGGCTACATATACCTGACAGAACTGAAAATATGTCCAGACAAAAACATGTGCATAAAACGTTCATAGCGGGGACCTGGTGGTCCAGTGGTAAAGAATCCACCTTCCAAGGCAGCGGGCGAGGCTTCGATCCCTGGTCAGGGAACTAAGATCCGACATGCCACGGGGCAACTAAGCCCATGCGCCACAACTACTGAGCTGGCGCACCTCAACAAGAGAGGCTGCGTGCCGCAAACTACAGAGCCCACGCACCCTGGAGCCTGCACGCCACAACTAGAGAGAGAAAACCCACACGCCACAACTAGAGAGAAGATTGTGCACCGCAACAAAAAGCCAGCGTGTCACAACGAAAGATCCCGCATGCCTCAAGGAAGGTCCTGCATGCCACAACTAAGACCCGATGCAGCCGAAAATTTAAAAAACTAAAAAATAAAAATAAATTTTTTAGAGAAAAAAAAAAAGTTCATAGTGGCATGACTTATAACACCCCCACAATGGAAACAATCCAAATGTCCATCAACTAATGACTGAATAAACAAAATGTGGTATACAATGAAATATTATTCACCCACAAAAAGGAAAGTACTGACACATGCTACAACATCAATGAACCTTGCAAACATTTTGCTGATGGAAAGAAGCCAGGCACGAAAAGCTATGTATTATATGATTCCCTTTATATGAAATATCCAGAATAGGTAAATCCACAGAGACAAAGTAGATTCATGGTCACCAGAGGCTGGGGGAAGGAGGAGTGAGGAGTGACTGCTTCGTGGGTGTGGGGTTTCTACTGAGGTGATGAGTATGTTCTGAAATTAGTAAGCGGTGATGGTCTCACCACCGTGTGAGCATACTAGAAACCACTGATTATATTCTTTAAAAGGGTGAATTCTGTGGTATGTGAATTAGAATTTTAAAAGGAACATGCTAATATAGGATAAAAAAGAAAACTCTTTCATAGTTGTGTTTCACAGTTTCATCTTCCTTGGGTGGCAGGAATCCTAGGGACTCCTCTAGACGAATGCAGCTGGGTAGAGTAGGGTTCAGAGTCCTACGGCAATTCAAAGAATGATCACAGCCATCCCATTTGGTGGACAGTAGAACATCATGGGATCCACTTGCCCAGATTGAACCAATCTCCGCCCTCTAAGAGGCTTAATCCTAGCAGGATGCAAGGATGCACATGGATCGTTAACATAACAGATCATAAAAGACATGAAGACACAACACCATCAGAGTTCTAACCCTCCTAAGTCAGGGCATTCAGCAAAAGATTCACCACAACAATATTGGCCTGGAAGTACCCCAGGATTTGCCTTGAGTGAGGTTGGGGCAGATGGAGAATGGAAGCTAGATGACAGCATTCAAGTCCTAGGTAAGATGTGATACGTCGAGTGACTATGTGCCTCCAGTGAGGGAGAACCTCCATGACCCCTCATTTTCTGTTTCCGGCTGAATGGCAGCAAGTGAATTTTCAATGAGAGGCAGCATCTTCTCCACCCCCTGTTAGAACATAGATCCCAGACTCACGGCCACAAAGCTAATGACACTTAGCTTTCTGAAAACACCAGTTTAGTTCTAATCACCATCTCTCTACCCCTTTCCTTAAAGGAACTCCATTAGAGCTTGCAAGTTCTGACTCAAACATTTTCAACGCAGAGAAACTTACTAAGGATGTATTTTATACCCAACTGCTCTAAATGCCATGTTCCCGACGTACCCGTTTGGTCTGTTGCTCAGAAGCGTCAGGGGAGACATCCGTGATGTTTCTCCTCTTCAAGGACTGCTCATCCTTCTTGGCTTTCCGGAGCTCCAGGCTGACTGCTATCCTCTGCTGCCGCCTCATCTAATGAGGAAAAGAAAGGGAGCCCTTAGAACTGGGAAGTCAGGTTGTCACCCTGTTTAGCCTTTAGAGCACACTTCAAAGCATCCAATTTCACTTTTACAAATTCAACAGGCTGGAAGAGTTCAGATCACACAGCTAGTCAATAGTCAGCTCAGTTAGCCTCCTCTGCTTCTTTCTCCTCCTCTACCACCTCTAGAGAGATCATCAATCTTCCTCTCAAAGTGAAGGAAGACCATTTACACCCATTGGCCAGCCAGGATTCTCAGGTGTAGAGACCTCTGAGCAAAGCATCCCATTGCCCTGAATCTGAGCACATCTTCATTGGTGCTGATTACTTCCAGAGAAGCAGGCCTGTGCCTTCTAGCTGTGGGCACCCAGGTGGGGCAGGGAACTGAAGGGAGCACCCCAGCTCCAGGTGTCCTTGACCATTTCCACTGTTGGGAATCAGCCTATAAGTCATTCAAACCTTGATCCAATCCCAAGAGTTTTACTTGGACACCAGACTGAGGAAGATGGAAATTCTAAAAACAAACACCCCTTTTCTTTTTTTATCAGGCAAAACTCAGACCTTACAGTATTGAGAATCCTGGGGAAATGACCTAATCTTTATGGATAGATGAGTTTGGGGTTGAAGACTTTAAAATATTAATTATAAGGAAGTCAGTGTATATTAGATACTTCTGGTTCCTTAAAGGAGCTATTTGAGCCTTGCTTGAAACTAGGGTCAATGGGAATTCCCTGGTCGTCCAGTGGTTAGGACTTGGTGCTTTCACTGCTGGGGACCGGGGTTCAATCCCTGGTCGCGGAACTAAGATCCCGCAAGCCATGCGGTGCAGCCAAAAAAAAAAAAGAAAAGAAAATAGGGTCATTGTGGTGTTATCCAGAAAGGTGGGGACACACTGGGGGCCTATGGAGCCAGTTGTCGTGTTGCTCCCATCACTAAGCGGCCCTTCCCCATAGAGAATTTGGTACCTTTGGCTTCTACCTTCTCATTTCCTGGCCCTTCCTGCTGCTGTCCCCATAGAGGGTTTGATTTCTTTGTTCTAATTGGTTTCCTTTAATCTGCGGTGGTCTTGGAAGCCAGACAGCCAAGCTTGTTGGAAAGGGTGTAAGTAAGAGGGATTTGGCTTTGGACGGTGTTCAACTGGGTGGATATGCCCTTGTGCTCTCCTTATCCTTGGCTGCCTTTCAGATTCCCAAGGCGTAGCCAACTTGATATGTCAGTCAAGATACACAGATATAGGACACAGAGCTAGACAGAAAACTTGGAGACCAGAGAAGCTGAATGAGAGATTCACACACAGTACAGCCTCCCTGGCCCAGCCCTCGTGCTCATCCCAGTAGAGAGAGCAGTCTGGACTTTTCACCTCTGAGTCCTATTTCTCTTCAAGGCATGCTGGTTGGTACCTGTATTCCCAACATCTTAGCTCCTTGGTAAGCCCCCTTGACATGCAGAGCTGCAGGTAAGCATCTATATACCAGGTACTTGATGATGCTACCCAGGTCCTAAGAGGTAGGTATCAGCCCTGTTTTATAGATGAAGAAACTGAGGCTCTGAAGTTCAATAGTTTCAAGATCACATGGAGACCTTGATCTGAGTCTACAGTTGTCCGACCAAGTCCATGAGGTTTGATCCTCCCCACCTTCAATATTCTACTATGAGATTTTCAGATATACAGAAAAGTTAAAAGGATTATTCAATGAACATCCATGCACTTACCCACAATGAACATTCCGCTATGCTTGCTTGTTCACCCCATCTAGCCCACTCTCCACAATTTTTTTTTTTTTTTTTTTTTTTGCGGTACACGGGCCTCTCACTGTTGTGGCCTCTCCCGTTGCGGAGCACAGGCTCCGGATGTGCAGGCTCAGCGGCCATGGCTCACGGGCCCAGCCGCTCCACGGCATGTGGGATCTTCCCGGACCGGGGCACGAACCCGCGTCCCCTGCATCGGCAGGCGGACTCTCAACAACTGCACCACCAGGGAAGCCCTCCACTATTTTTAATGCATTTCAACCATGTGCTTTTTACTGCGCCCATCCTTGATAGAGTAAGGTATTGCTTCATACTCACAGATGCATCTTTGCCACGATACTTAAATTTTCTCAGCCTCTCTTCCGGAGCTTCTAAAGTCGGCATATTGACTAGAAGAAGTAAAGCACCTGTAGGTAGGACAGTTCCAAAGAGATTTTCAGTGCCCAGTATGTGGTTACTATGTAAAAGCCATCCGGGCTATAAGCCCTTAAAGGACCCACGGTGGAACAGAGAGCAGCATCCACAGGCATCACATGCCAGTTCAACAGGCAATGAGCATCATGGGAACTCAGAGGGGACCAGCCCTGGGCTACAGGAGTAAGGGATACCTTTTTAGGGGCAGTTTGGCTTGAGCTGGGCTTTTGATGGCTAGGGTAGGCTGGAGGGAAAGCACAGAACCCTTCCATGTGGCTGGGTCCAAGGAGTTCTGTACAGAGCATATGTACAGGATGCCGAGGAGCCCAACCAGGCTATGACAGGAAGATGGTCCTCTTCTCCTACATCCAATCCACCAGCACATTAGTAAAGGACTGTCTCAAGTATGTCCCACTCCTAATTTTTTAGAGGACTTCCTCCACCCTGGTCCAGCCCACCATCACCTTTCACCCACACTATGGCAACTGCCTCCAAACTCTACTCCTTGCTTCTCCCATTGCCTTATCCCAATCTGTTCTCTACACAAAGCCATGTGATCTTTTAAAAAGAAACTGACCATGTAGTGTTCCCCACTTTTTTCCCACACTCTAGTGGCTGGTTGATCTTAGAAGAAAACTCAAGTTCACAATGATGCCCACCCTACGTGAACTGGCCTCAGCCCACTTTTACCCAACGATTCTTTCCTATCTAAGAAGCTAAGTATCTTCCCAATCTGTCTGTTTCATTTTCTCCATAGCTTTTACCACAACTCAGTATTTTCTTGTTAGTGCATCTTCCCCTCCGTACTCCCGAGGACAAGGGGACCATGCGTGTCTTAGTTATGATTCCTCAGCCCCTTCACAATGCATGGCATGTAGTAAGTAGGTACTCAAATATTTGTTAGAAGAGGGTGGTGAGTGATAAGCTCACAAAGGGAGTTAGCCCTCCATTAGAGGAGGTTATTCAGATCAGGGCAAGTTTGGACTTCCTACAGGGCAGCAGGGAATAACCTTTCTTACAAGCATGCAATGAATATTCATCTGTTTCTAAGTATACAGGATGGGCCAGACTACATTCTACCAAAGAGAAAACTGGATAAAGATGACCAACAGACTCTCTTCTTGCGAGTAGAGCAGCTGGGAATAATTTTGGTAGGAAAGACTAATTTAGACATATCAATTTGGATGGGACGGTGTAGACAACTTGGCGAATTCTGTGAGGAGAGAGCCAAGGAGAGAGAAGAGGAACTCTATCTGAGAACAGAACAAGAATTGAGTCTTGGTGACCTGTGTATTAGGGTCCAAGAAAACAAAGAGCCTGCAAGGGACCAGGGAAAGGAGGGAATTTGAGACAGAACAACAGAAGCACAGCCTCAGAGGCACTACCGGTTAACAGCGGCTACCATGCCAGGGACAAATCCATAAAAAGAAGCACCACCAGCCCCAGACAGATAGGAGAGCAAGTCAGCTGAGCCTCAGAGCTGAGGCTTCACTGCTGTGACTTTGCTTGTTCTAAGGCATTAGTCTCTTTAGGAGCTTGGGCAAGAATAGCTGACAATGTGTGCAAATCTGAGAGTGGGAAATGCAAATTACTTCCCAGAATTGACCAGTTGCTCCCTCCCCACAGCACGTCTCATCTGGAGAGGTGGAGAGTGACACAATGGGTCACACAATGGGTCACAGGAACATTTGCGAAGCTCTAAACATTCCATTAACAAAGTCACACTGGTCACCTCCACCACCCCGACCCCCAGAGAGTCAAGGAGCCTCGGTGACATCCATAGCCCTTCCATTGCTGTGTATTTACCAGGAGAAGCACCACGTATAAGTTGGCTTGAGACAATCTCAGGCTTTAGATTAATTCAGTTAAAAGTTCAAGCTGGAGGTAGACTGACCTCCAACAATACACCAGAAGCCAGCACATCAGGAAGAGGAAAGAATGATGCTGCAGGACAATCTCAGCCCTGGAGGCTCAGGCCAGAGAGTAACCATGTCCCATCCCTTCATCTACTTTAAAGTCATCTCCAATCCTGCCCCATCAGGAAAGAAAGAGTTGCTTTTTACCCAGTGACCCACAGGTAAATCATTGCTATTCATCATGACACCCTTGAAAACACCATCGCAAAAGAGTTTTCCAGTTGCTGTAATAGCCAAGGTCAAAAGGATGATCAGTTGCAACCCGAGATTTGGGTTTAAATAAGGAGCTATATGCTACATCTCCGAGAGGTAAGACATATGGCAATATAAATTAGGAGCAGGATAGTATTATGGGCCTATTTCAGACAGCAATGGCCAAAATGTGTTTATTACATACCAGGAATATTGGACACTTAGGATTAAATGAAGCAACATTATGAGGTATCACCCCACACCAGTCAGAATGGCCATCATCAAAAGTCTACAAACAATAAATGCTAGAGAGGGTGTGGAGAAAAGGGAACCCTACTATGCTGTTGGTGGGAATGTAAATTGATACAGCCACTATGGAGAACAGTATGGAGGTTCCTTAAAGAACTAAAAATAGAACTACCATATGAACCAGTAATCCCACTCCGGGGCATATATCTAGACAAAACTAATTCAAAAAGCTACATGCACCCCAAAGTTCATTGCAACACTATTTATGATAGCCAAGACATGGAAGCAACCTAAATGTCCATCAACAGAGGAATGGATAAAGAAGATGTGGTATATATATACAATGGAATATTACTCAGTCATTAAAAAAAACATGAAATAATACCATTTGCAGCAACATGGATGGACCTAGAAATTCACTTCCTACTAAGTGAAGTCAGGCAGAGCAAGACAACTATCATACGATATCACTCATATGTGGAATCTAATTTTAAAAAAATGATACAGGGCTTCCCTGGTGGCGCAGTGGTTGAGAGTCCGCCTGCCAATGCAGGGGACACAGGTTCGTGCCCTGGTCCGGGAGGATCCCACATGCCGCGGAGCAGCTGGGCCCGTGAGCCATGGTCGCTGAGCCTGCGCGTCCGGAGCCTGTGCTCCACAATGGGAGAGGCCACAACAGTGAGAGGCCCGCGTACCACAAAAAAAAAAAAAAAAAGATACAAATGAACTTATTTACAAAACAGAAACAGACTTACAGATATCAAAGACAAACTTATGGTTACCAAAGGAGAAACGTGGAGGGAAGGGATAAATCAGGAGCTTGGGATTAACATACACACATTACTATATATAAGATAGATAACCAACAGGGACCTACTGTATAGCACAGGGAACTCTACTCAATATTCTGTGATAAAGGATATGAGAAAAGAATCTGAAAAAGAATGAATATATGTATATGTATAACTGAATCACTTTGCTGTACACCTGAAACTAACACAACACTGTAAATCAATTACACTCCGATAAAATTTTTTAAAATAAATTAATAAAAAACTCAAAAAACATGAAGCAACATTAACAGTAAGGGAGAGAGAGCCCCATTTTGCAAGTGAGGAAACCTTTGCAGATGCCATTTGCCAAAGTTCCCACAGCTGTTAAGCCTCAGAGCCAGGAATCAGCCTATGTCTGACTCCTGCGTCATGCTTTGGATCACTAAACTTTGCAGCCGTAATCTGTTAACAAGGTCTGATTAGGAAACACCAAATCTCCACCGTGGGTGGCACTTAACACATGGGTGAGATGTTGGAAAACAGGAAAGCTCACCGTTTTAGGCAATGGAAACAACAGAGGCCACTTTGGAAACACTCTGTTGCCACCTCATTGCTGCGTCTCACTCACTGTTAGGGGTCTGACCCACTCAGCTCATGAGACTGTCTGAATGTGCACAGAGGCCGGCTTGGTACACGGGGATGAAATGCTTTTGCTCCTTGAGAGACCCAAGGCAGGGCCTAGTTCTAGGACTGTTGCCATGGGAACCATGCCTGCTTCTGCCACATCTCAGATGGTATGGCCATAAGGAACCTGAGAAGTGGATCCAGGGGTTCAGAGGGCCGCCACTTTCCTTCAAATCAAATATGAATGGGAATTCCCTGGAGGTCCAGTGGTTAGAACTTGGTGCTTTCACTGCCATGGGCCCGGGGTTCAATCACCGGTCGGGGAACGAGGATCCCACAAGCTGCGCGGTGCAGCCAAAAACCAAAAACCAAAAACCGAAAATCAAGGGGAAGGCCTTTATCAGGCGGCATAATCAGGAAAGCCTGACTTCAGATCAGAATCCTCCCTTGTCCCTGAAAGCAGTTTGAAAGTCACAGATTTGGCCACACCACTTCATTTGGGGACATCCTGCAAAGCCAGCTGCAAAGCAGATCCTTCTGGCTTTCACAGGCTTCTCTACTCACAGCTCAAACGTGATTCCTTCCCCTCACATGGCTATTTCTAGCACCAGGAGAGCTGGCTACCCCGTCATCCTTTACCAGTAGTATAATGAGAACGCTAATTTGGAGGCTTTGAGTTATGCAACAAACTCAAAGTCAGTACCTTTCTTCATTGATTCTCTAAATTTGAGATCCAGAGAAAGCCAGACTAGTTACGTAGGCGAACACCATCAACGTAGGGGCTGACACCACCCCCGCAGCCTCAGGACAGCTCTGCTGCTCCCCACACTATGAGACCCCCTGCCCTGGGTGTCAGGTGGCAGAAGCCCACCCAAGGGACCCTCCCTGGCCACGCCTTAGTAACGGCATGGGGTCATTTTCTCTGGTGGGAGCATTACAGGCCATTTGGTTTCTTCTGTCCTTCCCTAGGTCTAGCCAAACTTTCACTGTGAGCATCTTTCATGAACCCAAACCGGCTTTAAATTAAGATATGTCTCATCACCCCAGAGCTGGCTTCTATAAAGCAGGATTTTTCTGATTTTAATACATGCTCACGGCTTAAGAAAATGAAATACTTCAGAAGCGTACTGAGCATTAACTCCCCATAACCCTCCTCCTTGTTAACCTCTGAAAACGCACACCACCCTCTACACGCCCCAGCCGCTCTGCACGTGCCCCGAGGTGCTGATTGCAGGAGGGGAGCCGATCACAGGCAGGGTTTGGCAGCATGCTTCTTCACTCCGCCTGGACCGGGGACATCTTTCGATGTGTGTTCAGATCTACATCACTAACAGCCCCTTGTTCAAACAAAGTGGGATTTGTTTTAAGCTAAAACCACGCATTGGGTTGGAGTGAGTGAGGCTTATTCAGAAGGACTGAGCTGACCTCAGCTCCAAGGTCAGCAAGCAGACACCGCGGGGGCTGGAGTGGGCCCCCGGGGAAGGGGGGTGGTCTCCACTTCCAGGGCCCCCGCCCCCTCCACCAGCATTTTTCCGCTCCCTGCACGGTTTTACCAAATAGAGGTGTCCTGACACCACCTTGGAGGCTGGGAGACATACAGCCATGCCTCCCTCCCCGGCCCACGCTGGCCAAGATGAGAGGCACGTGTCAAAGCAAGAAGGAAGCAAGCAACCAGGCCTTCTTCCCGTGATCCACCTCCAAGGCTTGGAAAGGCTTTGTTCCCCAGGTGAGAACATCCCGAGGGATATTTCAGGGAGTAGGACACCAGCAAAGACGCAGGGCACACGGATCTACAGGCTGCCGGCTGCCGTGCGGGTGACGCAGCCCCAGGCCCCCTGCCATCCCCCCAACCCCGCCTGGGCTCTGGAGGGTGAAGGGTCCCCACCAACTTCCACCCTCTCCTCACCCATCCTGAAAACAAGCCAAGCGCCCCTTAGCACAGCTTCTGTCGACCAAGACTGAAGTTCAACAGGGCAAGGCCCAGCCTGGGCCTCCTGGGAGCCACTGCTCCAGGCAGGCCACAAGCTTTGGGGGAGGTCATGACCGCAGCAACCTCTCTGGGGCCCCCAAACAGCTTCTAAGGTCCCCGGCACCCTCCACCCACCCATCACTCACCTGACAGGGAGCCGTAGTCTCCAGCCCCCTGGTTGGCCTTAAATCCTCTCAGCAGGTGGCATGTCTTTAGGGGCATTTGGCCCATCCCCACGGGGCTGGTTTCTGACCAATGTCAACTGTTCTTGGAATCACGTGGGGAGCTCCGCCCACCCTGCCGCCAGGGCCCCACCCCAGAGACTGATTGAGCTGGCCTGTGGGGTGCGGAGGGAGGCCTAGGTCTCCAGGTGACTCTCATGCACCGACAAGGTACAGATGGGAGCCTCAGAGGCACCGCGAACCTTCAGGCTCTGCAGCTGCAGCCTTGGAGACCCTCAGATGGATGATCAAGAGGCGAGGGGCGGCGGCGTCTACCTCCAGGGAAGGGTTTGTATTCTGGGTGTTTTAAGGCTTCCGGGATTCAGCTGGATTGAGTGGCCTCTTCCTAAAATTGAAGGATTAGGCTTAAAGCTGCTGTCGAACAGTTAACAAATGTTTCTTCCCAAGGCAGGCAAAAGATTGGGTGGTGGTGGGAATGGGTCTGTCTCGTATCAAAATGGAAATAGGAACAAAATTTCTGTATTTCTTCAACAAATATTTATTGTCCCCACTGCGTTTCAGGCCCTGGTGTGCAACAGTGAACAAGACGACCTGGTTCCCGCCCTCCCATCAGGAGCAGAGATGGGCCTAGAGTGGGAACAGGAGAGTAATTGCAACACCACAGGGCAGGGGAGGTCAGGGAGGGCTTCCCGGAAGAGGTGATGCTAGAGCCACGTCTGTAGGAAAAGGAGTCAGCAGGTGAAAAATTGTGAGAAAAATGCTCCAGGCAGAGGGAACAGCATAGGAAAAGGCACCAAGGCAAGAAAACCCAGCCATGGTTCACTTGGGAACAGAGGCTGTTCAGGATTGTTAGAGGGACGATGGGGTCAGGTGCCAGGTCAAAGATGGCCTGGTGTACAGGGGAGGGGCAGAGGGAGCCATCCACTCTGGTCCAGGCAGTAGGGAGTTGCACTGTCTGTAGGGGATTTTTTTTTTAATTAATTTTTAAAATATATTTATTTCATTTATTTATTTTTGGCTGTTGGGTCTTTGTTGCTGTGCATGGGCTTTCCCTAGTTGTAGCAAGCGCAGGCTTCTCATTGTGGTGGCTCCTCTTGTTGCGAAGCACAGGCTCTAGGCGCACGGGCTTCAGTAGTTGTGGATTGCGGGCTCAGTAGTTGTGGCTCGTGGGCTCAGTAGTTATGGCTCATGGGCTCTAGAGCACAGGCTCAGTAGCTGTGGCACACGGGCTCAGCTGCTCTGCAGCACATGGGATCTTCCTGGACCAGGGCTCAAACCCGTGTTCCTGGACCAGGGCTCAAATCCACCTGCATTGGCAGGTGGATTCTTGACCACTGAGCCACCAGGGAAGCCCTGTAGGGGATTTTAAATCAATGATAAAACCAATTACGTCTGTTTGCTCTTTGAGCCAGGAATTCCGAAGAGTGTCAGGGGGCTGCACCCACCTGTTACTCACTCTTTGAAGGTGTTTGGACTTTGTCCGGAGAGCAGCAGGCAGCCCCCGAAGGTCCCAGCAGGGTTGTGTTCCTATTTGCCTTATTTTTACTTTCTTTTTTTTATTATGGAAAGTTCCAAATTTGTAAAAGGGGAGAGAAGAGTACAAACGAATCCTTGAGGACACCGAGGTCCAACAGTTACCAATTCCACCTTTCTTTCTTCTCCCCCCATCTTTTTTATTATGTATTTATCGATTCTGGTTGGTGTGTTATAAAGGAAATCGCAGGCATATCATTTCATCCATAAAGTTTCAGAATGAATCTCTAACAGATAGACTTAAAAACTAAACCAAAATACCATGATCACACCTACCAAAAGCAACATTCTTAGTGGGTCATTTTAGAATATTTAGGCTAACCTGGAGGGAAGGGGTAAGAGGAGGATTCTTTCCCAGGTGGGGCTAGAAAGAGGAGGTGTCTGACCCCAGGACACCCTGGTTACAGCAGGAGATGGGGGCGGAGAAGTCGGGGTTCTGAGTTGGTGAAGCATGGGGTTCAGGGTTGGACCCGCACATCCAGGTGCCTGGAGAACATCGAGGTGGGGATACAGCAAAGGCCAGTCGGCTCAGAACTGGGGTGGGACCCGGTGAGCCGCTCGAGGCAGTGGTGGGTGATAATGACACAGAGATATAAGTTAAAGCTGTGGTTTCAAGCTGAGGTGGCTGGTAAGGGATGGTGTCAGAAAAGGGGGATTCAGGATGACTTACGGGAGGCCTGATTCCCACAGGATCCAAGGCCAGCAGAGAGATTGCCCTAGGCCTCCCTGTTCTGCCCAAGGCATTTGAGACAATCCACCTCTCTCCACCTCCACTTGGGACCGGCGACCCTCCCACCTCATCACAGCCATCACTGCTTTGGCCTGTGCCCCTTCGGGCTTTTAAACACACACACACACATGCACAGATCCTTTAAACATTTAAGTCAAGTTACACCATTTTGCTGCTCAAACGCTCCAGTGCTCCCAACATCCCTACAATCGCCTGTGAGGCCCTTCATGCTCTGCCTTGCCTCCCATCCTCGTCCTCTGACCTTACTCCCTCCACTCTGGCTCCAGCCACCCTGGCCTCCTCTCGGTCCTGCAAACACATCAGGACCACGCTGGCCTCAGGGCCTTTGCACCTGCTGTTCCCTGTGCCTCCCTCACTTCCTTCAGGTGTCAGTTTTGAGAGACCATTCCTGGTCACCCTGTCTAAAATCAAACCTCACCCCATCCTTGCATCCCCACCTGACTCACTTCATTCTGATGTTCTCCCAGGCAGCACTTGCTAACAACTGAAATGCAATGCATTCACTTGTTTGTTTATTTCCCATCCCCACCCCTGAAATAGAGCATAAGCTCTACGAGGGTAGGGGCATTGTCTGTTTGACTCGATGCTTTATCCCCATGGCCAGGAAGAGTCATTGCTCATTATATTTGTGGAATGCATAAGTGGGCGTGCTGGCCCCAGAGCCAGGCTCTCCCCCTGCCCCCACTGTGTTCCAGGCGTTCCCCCCTCCATCACCCAGGAGGTAGCCAGGGTGTACAGTGGGCACGCTCAATACCCTTCCTGAGCCAAGCATTGAGCTGGCGTCCTTTGAGTAAATCGAATCAGCTCACCGCACAGAGCCCACAGTCGCCACCCAGAGGACTCAGAAAAGCAGCAGGAAGATCACTTGAGATGGAATCCGAGTCCTCAAGTGGAGGTCACTTCATCCTCTCCGACTCCTAAGCCCGGATCACTGGCAAGGGCCACACCATCCACCCAGGCTGGGAGCATGACCTCAGCTCCCCGCTTCCATCTCCTTCCTCCATCAGCCCCACCCTCCACTGAGCCCCTTTCCTCGACCCTCCCAACCTCTGCTCGGGGCTGAGCCCTGGGGACCACTTGCCCACTGGTCTGACGGCAGGTTCCTACACCTTTCCAACAAACTCTTACGTTGAATTCTTGAGATTGAATTACCTGGATGGGTTTGTTTACCTGGTTTGTTTAACCTGCCTTGACTCCTTTGATGCAGTAGGAATTACCAATCGCATTTCACAGAGTGGGAAACTGAGGCTGCCGACCTCGATGTGAATTGCCTGAGGTTACATGATGGGAAGACCAGGTCTGTGTGGCCCCATCTTTGCCTCAGTGTGTGCTACTGCCTGTGCTGGGGTCGCAACTGTTTCCCTTCCTTCCTCCCTCCCTCCTTCCCTCCCTCCCTCCTTTCCCCCCTGCCTTGTCTCTCTCTTTCTCTGTCTCTTTCTTTTTTTATGGTAGTAAAATACCTTAACATAGGGCTTCCCTGGTGGCGCAGTGATTGAGAGTCCGCCTGCCGATGCAGGGGACGCGGGTTCGTGCCCCGGTCCGGGAAGATCCCACATGCCGCGGAGCGGCTGGGCCCGTGAGCCATGGCCGCTGAACCTGCGCGTCCGGAGCCTGTGCTCCGCAATGGGAGGGGCCACAACAGTGAGAGGCCCGCGTACCGAAAAAAAAAAACAAAAAAACAAAACACCATAACATAAAATTGACTATTTTAACCATTTTTGAGTATACAGAGTGGCATTAAGTACATTCACACTGCTGTGCAGCCATCACCACCGTCCATCTCTGGAACTCTTTTCATCTTTCCAAACTGAAACTCTGTCCCCATTAAACACTGACTCCCCAGCCCCTGCACCCACCCTTCTACTTTCTGTCTGTGTGAATGTCATGACTCTAGGGACCTCATATAAGTGGAATCACACAGTATTTGTCCTTCTGGGACTGTCTTACTTCACTCAGCGTGACGTCCTCAAGGTCCATCATGTTGTAGCAGGGCTCAGAATTTCCTTCCTTCTGATTTCTTTCTTTAAAACAAGAACATGTTTTTCATGTTCACGTAGCATCATTAATACTGTTATTTACAGTGGACTCCCAAGTGGTGGGGGAGGGGGAGGAGTATTTACCGTTGACACAGTTTACACCGGCCAGCGCAGGGCTCTAGTAAACGCAGACTGATTTCTACTCGGTTTTCATTGTCTTTAAATCCTCTGCAGTCAGGACTCCTCCTTGTTACCCATGTCCCCGGCCACCTGCTCCATCATCCCCCCAACTCCGTGCATCACTGGTTATTTATAAATGCCCGTTCATTTATATTAATAATGTAAAAGGGATTAAAAAAAGAACCCCAGAATTGGAGAGTTGATGTCACAATTCCTCAGGGGATCCAGGGAAGGTTTTGTCCTTGAGGTCAGTCTTTGAGAATCCACAGCTCCGTGGGAATGCATGGCTCCTGACAAATGCAGCTGTCACCGTCCTTGGCCTCTGCACATGCGAGCTTGTGTGTATGTGTGTATATGTCTGTGTGTGTTTCTGTGTGGGTATGCCGGTGTGTGTCTCTGTGTCTGTGTGTATGTGTGCATCTGTGTATGTCTGTGAGTGCGCCTGTGTATCTGTGTGTATTTGAGTGTGTCTCTGTGTCCATGTGTCTGTCTGTGTGTGTCCCTGTGTGTCTGTGTGTGTGCACACATGTGTCAGAATGTCCCCAGATCCTGGGGGAACTCTAACTTCCCAGGATGCTGACGCTTAAGGAGTTCATTTCAGATTCTTGGGAAATGCTATTTGGCCCAGAACCAGGAGAAGAGGAGGAAAGGGGATGTTAAGGAAGACAGAAAAAGGAACCCACACTAATTATTTATCAAGTCTGAGGCTCCCCAGTAAAATCAGGTCTGAATCCTTCCACACAGCAGTTATTTCCTCAAAGCATTTGTATTTTCTGGGCTGTTTGGCACCATCCCTCCCAAGTTTCTCATCCACCTGATTGTCCTAAGCATTTGGTTTTCTGGGGGTGAATTTTCTCCTCGTTGGGGCCGCTGAATAGCAGAGGCACAAGTCGCACCCAGTGTCCAGGGTTGTGTGTGGCTTTCCCCGACACCACATGACCTCAGGAGCTGGGCTGTGGACACGGCTCCTTTGGGAGCAGCCCCTGGGTGCCTACTCTGTGCTGGCCTCTGCGAGGTGCATGAGTGAACCTGACAGGGTCCCTGCTGCCGAGAAACTAAGAATCACAGTTGTCATCGCTCGAGCACCGAGGCTCTCACAATCACATAGGGTCTTTGGTCCACCATCATCACCTCACCATGTGACAACTGGGTGAGATGGATATTATCATCATCCCAGATAAAGGAGGGAGGGAGGTATTCAACGACAGCACTGTGTGTCCAGCACGGTACTCCCACTCCCTGTGATGGCTCTGTGAGGGACATGCTGTCCTCACAGAGTACAGGAGAATAAGGCCAAGGTTCACGCCACCCCAGTCTGGGGCCCCAAAGGGAGTTGTGACATAAATACGTGTTGAACGGATGGATGGATGAATGGATGGATGGATGGATGATAATGATAAATGAACAAATGGATGGATGGATGCATGACTGGATGGTTGGATGGATGCTGGATAGATGAATGAGTGGATTGATGGATGGATGGATGAGAGATTGTTCAGCTGAGCTGAGGTTTGAATTCACCAGTTATTTGACCTTGGGGGATCCACAGAAAGCAGAGATTCTCTCCTTCAGAAAAATAAGAATAAATACTTCTTGACAAAGAGGAAAGATGCCGGGGGGGATAAAAAGTGAAAACAATTTTTAGCTATTTTGAGATAATGAAATGAAAATGGCACAATAGTGCCAACTAAAATCAAATTGAGATATAGGTCTAAATGCAGTATGAAAAAGAAAGAAACACAGCTGGAGAAATCTATCTGCAGCAAGCTTGACCACCATATTTCTGGGATTCCACAGAATTCACGATTAATTAGGAGATCTCCAGTTGACTTGGAATCAGAGACTTGTCAAGCTGGGCTGACTTTGGAGAACTCCTTGCCCAGGTCCAGCTTGTGTTAGAGGAGCCTGTCTTAGGCCTCATCTTCCATTTCAGAGTCTGCAAGGAAGTTTCCAGCAGTGGCTTGCTCGGGCTCTCCCCTCCCTGAGATGACCCTGCAGAATTCCAAGGGTCTCTGGGGCGATGGGCTATTTCTGGGCCCAGTCTCTGCGTCCATGTTTGGCCTTCAAGGAGCACACTGTGAACTTTCCTGCACCTGCCAAGGTTTCAACCCGCAACCCTCCTGGGAGGGCACTGATTTCCACCCCCTTCCTCCAAGGAATCAAACAGCAGCTGGGAATGCAGCTCGAGGAGCTGCCAGGAAGTACCCTCCAACCACCACCCTGGGGCAAAAAACCGAAGGGAAGATCTTGAGATATCTCTGACAGGCATTTGTTACCTTTTTGATGCTAAAAATTAATTTCAGATCCTAAAAACAGTCCTTCTCATTGAGAGAAACTTTAGGCAACACTGATAAATTTAAAGAAGATTTAACAAAAATCACCTGATGGGTCTGACCACCTGGCTGAGGATCCTTTCAGGTAAGCTCTTGGTGCCTCTGTTTACACAGGTGCCATTTTGCAAAAAAGGGCCCAAGCTGTTCTATAACCTTTCTTAAAAAACAAAACAAAACAAAAAAAACCCAACAGTCTGCTGTGAGCCTTGTTCCATGCCAGTAAATATGAATTTACATCATCAGTTTAAAAAATATCCACTGTGCCTTTATTTCACTTTATTTATAGTTCATAATTAGTTAGATTATGAACGAATCCCCTATGGATGGACATTTAGGTTGTTTCCAACTTTTCATCCTCACAGTTTGACCATCCCAATAGCAATCCCCTGCAGAATTTCCCCTTCTGCTCCCTTCTATGCAAAGCTAACTCAGAGATGCCTGAAGGAGGGAAGGAGAGAGAGAAGAGAAAAAAGGAGGAGCAGAGGACAGAATAACGGCATTTGGGCTTCTAAAGAGGTTCCCCTGAGGATCTGAGACGGGAGCCTGGGTGGGAAGTGCCTGGTGAGGGGCTGCTCAAGGCCCAAGGTGGGAAGTTGGGGCCAGAAGCCTCAGGCTTGACGCAGCTGCCCTTCCTCAGATCGGAGGGTCCAAAACCTGGATACCCTAGAGGCATGTGTCCAGCCTATACATCCAAACTGTGTGGAATGTGGAGCTGGGACGATGAGAGAGGCGGCAATGAGATGCTCCCATGAAGGAGTGGGGATCGGGCTGCCGACGACTCTGCCGACACCTGCAGAAACCAGCTGACGATTACCAGGCACGATAAATATATTCCAACTCTGTCCTCACGCCACCCCCCCAGCCCCAGCCCTGAGCCAAGTTCTCAGAGCTCACTGCTCCAACACCTGACCTTGCTCAGAGGAGCCCAACATGCTGCAGGGAAGCTGCCCAGAGAAAAGCAGAGGTGGATGAAGGAGGAACTTCTTGGGGTCTCCATTCTGAGTCACGTGGGGAGATCCTTAACATGTAGGCAGCGTATCACCACTTAAACACAATTTAAAGACGAGCCACAGGAGAAAACAATTTCATAGCACATATCCAACAATGGCCTTGTGTCTAGAATATATAAAGAGCTCTCAAAATTCAATAATAAGAAAACAAACTACCTGATTTTAAAAAAAAATGAGCAAAAGATCTGAACAGACACCTCACCAAAGAACATACGTAGGTGGAAGATAAGTATGTGAAAAGATGCTCAATATAATTCATTAATGATGATTAGTTACAAATTTTAAAAAAGCATTTTCGAGTCCACAATCCATTTGATCATTTCATCAGTTCTGTGAAGTTAGTAGTTGTTGTTATTACTATTATATTAATAATAATAATAATTTTTTAAATTAATTTTAAATTTTTTAATTTATTTTTTGGCTGCATTGGGTCTTCGTAGCTGCATACTGGCTTTCTCTAGTTGCTGCAAGCGGGGGCTACTCTTCGTTGCAGTGCATGGGCTTCTCATTGTAGTGGCTTCTCTTGTTGCAGAGCATGGGCTCTAGGCACGTGGGCTTCAGTAGTTGTGGCTCGCGGGCTCTAGAACACAGGCTCAGTAGTTGTGACGCACGGGCTTAGTTGCTCCGCGGCATGTGGGATCTTCCAGGACCAGGGCTTGAACCCGTGTCCCCTGCATTGGCAGGCGGATTCTTAACCACTGCGCCACCAGGGAAGTCCTGTTGTTATTATTATTTTTCCCATTTAATAGTGAAGAACTGGGAGGCTCATGGAGGTTAAAAGACTTACTCAAGGTCAAAACTGAGACTCAAAGTCATGGAACTCTTTCCACTTGGGAGGTCTCTGCATTCTAAGAATGTTCTAGAAGCCAACACTTTGTATCCAATTGGACAAGGGCACACTTCTCTTTTTAAACAAGGAGAGAAGACCACACCCACCCACAAACTCCCACCATCATGGATGGACAGACCAGCTTCATAAGCAGGAGGCCCTTAGGAGTGTACAGTAAATGTGTGGAGGGGGTGACCACTGAATGTCCAACAGCAGTGGCATGCGTAGGCTGGGAAAGCCCGCCCTGTGGACCTTCCAGAGCTGGCGCTTTGCTTCACAGGAAGGCGGGGCGCTGTCCCAGGAGCAGCTGGCTCCTGTCCAGGGCCTAGCACACGGCAGGGAATCTACAGCTTTGGCTTCCTGACTGCGGATCTGAACGGGGGTCCCATTTACTTTGACTTACCTTGAGTGAGAACTCTGTTCCATCCGAGGTGCTGGGCCCTGGTCCTGGCACTAGGGGGCTCTCCAGGGGCACTGCCAGGGTTGGGGGTGTGGTCCTCAGGCTGTAAAAGAACAGAAGGATTGAACATGGCGCTACTCCCCCGCCTTTATCTCCCAATCTCATCTGCCCTCCCCAGTCCTTCTCCCGCTATAGCACTCAGCACAATGTTTCCCCACCAGAGGCACAGAGTCAATAGAGCAAACTGCTTGGAGGCAGAGAGAGTCTAGTTAACTGTATGTCTTTGCTGGGGTAGCAAAGAACCTGGCACAGACCTCAAGGGACTGGGGAAAGGAAAGAAGGGGGATGGGGGGAGAGATTGACACATAAGGACTATCAGGCCTATTTCCTAAACCGGCTGCTTGGGGGAAGGGCTCAACCCTCTGTGTATGCTAAGTCCAGGGGTTTCTGGATGTAGATGACAAGAACAACTTCCATCTAGACAACCCCCCGAACAGAGTACTGCACTTGGTGTCATTGTTTCCCATACACGGCTCGGGCTTTCATTCATTCAGCGAATACTTATCGACCGTCTAATAGATGTCAGGCACTTGTATGAGCTCATTTAATTCTCATAACAAGCCTATTTGGTAGGTACCACTGTTATCCCCATTTTCAAGATGAGAAAATTGAGGCACAGAGAGCTCATAAGGGGCAAACCCAGAGACTCTCATTTCTGAGTCCAAGTTCTTGACCACCACACTCTAGTGCTTCCCGGTAAAGAGACCAAGCCCCTGCCCTCACCTCACTTATGTTCTATGAGGCAAGACCCCCCGAAATCATCCAGTAGATCTATAATGCATTGTTTGGAGAGTGATTTAAGTGCTAGGAAAAAAACAAAGTCATTTCTCAGACACTGACTTGCTGTGTGTCTTCTGGCAAATTGCTTCACCACTCTGAGCCTCTGTTTTCTCATCTGCTAAAAGTAGGTCATTACTCATCTGCCCTATGCACGTGCCTGGGTTGTTGGAAGGATCAAAATGAGCTCATGGACAAGGGAGGCCCTTGTTTTCATGGTTGAACCAACACCAGCCCTTGACTCCAGGGAATTTTTCGCCTGAGGGGATTCAGCTCATCTTGCCTTCTATAGAAAGACATCACTAGACTTCCCGCTGGTATCTTTAGGGGCTAGATGACTCCAAGTCCAATGCGATTCTTAGTGTAACTTTTAAAAAATATTTATTTAGGGCTTCCCTGGTGGCACAGTGGTTGAGAGTCCGCCTGCTGATGCAGGGGACACGGGTTTGTGTCCTGGTCCGGGAAGATCCCACATGCCGCGGAGCTGCTAGGCCCGTGAGCCATGGCCACTGAGCCTGCGCGTCCGGAGCCTGTGCTCCGCAACGGGAGACGCCACAACAGTGAGAGGCCCACGTACCGCAAAAAAATATATATATATTTATTTGGTTGCACTGGGTCTTAGTTGCAGCAGGTGGGCTCCTTAGTTGTGGCACATGGGCTCCTTAATTGTGGCACGTGGGCTCCCTTAGTTGTGGCATGCATGTGGGATCTAGTTCACCAGGGATCGAACCCGGGTCCCTTGCATTGGGAGCACGGAGTTGTAACCACTGCACCACCAGGGAAGTCCCTCTTAGTGTATTTTTAAAGGCAGAGAACAATGCATGCACTCACCTACTCTTAGGAGGTAGCAGTCACCTGACAGTTACTTCAAGGGCCTTCCCCAAGCACACTACTGAGATGGAACTTTCTGGAATGCTGACCATTAAAAACTCCCCTGTGAGAAGCTCAAACCAAGAGACAGGTGCTGGATGTCCTACATTTGCTCCAGATCTATTTGCAATCCTTCACCACCCTGTTTCGTGTCCCAGGAGGCTGGCCTTCCCCTCTGCTCCCCGCTGCCTCCCCAGGTCCCCACTTTGCTGCTGGGTCTGGCTGGGCAGTAGCTGTGCCAGCTCCTAAGGGTCATGCCTTTCCTACAGCCATATCTGGGGTGTGGTGGCTTTGCGGTCACCTCTCTAGGGGTAGGGAGGGTACCTCACCACCCTCCATTGGTTTCCCCTAAGGTTGCCCCAATTACTCAAGAGTCTCTTCATCACACTCTACACAGTGACCCCACTGGAATGGGCTCTTTCCCGCTGGGGCCCGGGCTGAAAACCTCCCGTTGGGGAACATGCCTTCCCAGAATCACGGCAGGGCCGGGTCCCAGTTCTCACTGCCACTCCCACTGCTCGTTAGCCAGATGATGACAGTCGTCAAGATCATCACGGGAAGAAGCTAGAAGGACCCTGGGCTTTGGGTGGGACACTGCAGTCCAAGGATGGACTCTAGGCCACCACTGCCAGGGGAGGGCTCTCCCCATTGCCTCTCCTGGCTGGCTGGGTGCTGTCCTCAAAGGCCCCAGGGAGGGTGGAGGTGGGGAGGCCTCCTCCCCTGCTCTACCCAGAAAAGCTCCACTTTTATCCTGCACAAACCAGACTTCTGCACAAAGGTCTGCCCTTTAAGAGTCCTGCTGCTGCAATGAACATTTTGGTACATGACTCTTTTTGAATTATGGTTTTCTCAGGGTATATGCCCAGTGGTGGGATTGCTGGGTCGTATGCAGCTCTATTTACAATAGCCAGGACATGGAAGCAACCTAAGTGTCCATCAACAGATGAATGGATAAAGAAGATGTGGCACATATATACAATGGAATATTACTCAGCCATAAAAAGGAACAAAATTGAGTTATTTGTAGTGAGGTGGATGGACCTAGAGTCTGTCATACAGAGTGAAGTAAGTCAGAAAGAGAAAAACAAATATCGTATGCAAACACATATATATGGAATCTAAGGGGAAAAAAAGGTCATGAAGAACCTAGGGGTAAGACGGGAATAAAGACACAGATCTACTACAGCATGGACTTGAGGATGTGGGGAGGGGGAAGGGTGAGCTGTGACAAAACGAGAGAGTGGCATGGACATATATACACTACCAAACGTAAAATAGATAGCTAGTGGGAAGCAGCCGCGTAGCACAGGCAGATCAGCTCGGTGCTCTGTCACCACCTAGAGGGGTGGGATAGGGAGGATGGGAGGCAGGGAGACGCAAGAGGGAAGAGATAAGGGAACATATGTATATGTATAACTGATTCACTTTGTTATAAAGCAGAAACTAACACACCATTGTAAAGCAATTATACTCCAATAAAGATGTTAAAAAAAAAAAAAAAGTCCTGCTGCTGAAGAGATGAAAAACAACCCCGTCACGTGATCAGACGCTGGAGCGCAGCAAGTGGGCGGGAATGGTGCCTCGGCAGCATCGTGGACAGCCATGCTTGAATGAAGGCATCTCAGTCAAAATCTGATTTTACCTTTGGGGAAACTGAGGTCCCACATGGGAGAAGTGAGGTTCATCCTCAGGCGTGAAGCTGGTGCTGCTAAAGGTCAATGTCATCACTGCTTATCAATATGATTCTTCATTGCCAGATTCCGGTTTTCAGAATACAGTAACATGCTGTAGGGATCAGATGATAATAGAAGACATCTGCAGAACATTACTATGTACTAAATAAAAGATTCTTTGGGTTTAAAGTAGCTGCTTCCCGGGTCCCAACCCAGAGAGACAAAAAGGGAAATCAGCTCTGTACTCAGATGGGTTCCTTTTTCCTTTAAGAGTGAATTGAGGCATCAAACCTAAATATAAAAGCTAAAACCATACAACTCTTAGAAGAAAACACAGGGGCAAACCTTCATGACTTTGAATTTGGCAGTGGTTTCTTACATATGACACCAAAAGCACAGGTGGCAAAATAAAAAATAAATTGGACTTCATTAAAATTAACTTTTGGGGATGTGGGGAGGGAAGGATTGGGAGTTTGGGATTAACAGATGCAAACTTGTATATACAGGATGGATAAACAACAAGGTCCTATTGTATAGCACAGTGAACTATATTCAATAACCTGTGATAAACCATAATGGAAAAGAATATGAAAAAGAATATATATATATGTATAACTGAGTCACTTTGCTGGACAGCAGAAATTAACACAACATTGTAAATCAAATATACTTCAATAAAATTTTAAAAATAAATTAAAAAAATAAAACTAAAAAAAATAATTAACTTTTGTGCATTAAAGGACTTAGCAAGAAATTGAAAAAGCCCACAGAATGGGAGAAAATATTTGCAAATCACATATTTGATAAGGGCCCAGTATGTAAAATATATAAAGAACTCTTACAGCTCAAGGACAGAAAGACAAACAACCCAATTTAAAAATGGGCAAAGGACTTGACATTTTTCCAAAGATATGCAAATCACCAACAAGCACATGAAAAGATGGTCAACATCATCAGTCATCAGGGGAATCTAAATAAAAACCATAATGAGATACCACTTCCCACCCACTAGGACGCCCATAGTTGTTTTTTTTTTTTTTTTTTGCGGTACACGGGCCTCTCACTGTTGTGGCCTCTCCCGTTGCAGAGCACAGGCTCCGGACACGCAGGCCATGGCTCACGGGCCCAGCCACTCCGCGGCAAGTGGGATCTTCCCGGACCGGGGCACGAACCCGCGTCCCCTGCATCAGCAGGCGGACTCTCAACCACTGCGCCACCAGCGAAGCCCCACCTATAGTTTTTTTAAAAAAGGAAAATAACAAGTGTTGGTGATGATATGGAGAAATTTGAACACTTGTGAATTGCTGGTGAGAATGTGAAATGATTCAGCCGCTGTGGAAACAGTTTGGTGATTCCTCAAAGAACTAAACAGAGAATTACCAAATGGCCCAGCAATTCCATTCCTAGGTAAATACCCAAAAGAATTGAAAACAAATATATGCACATATATGTTCACAGAAGCACGATTCACAATAGTCAAAAGGTGGGAACAACCCAAATGTCCATCAATGGATGAATGGATAAAGAAACTATGGTCCATCCATTCAAAGGACGATCATTTGGCCATAAAAAGGAATGAAGTGCTGATACATGTTACAATGTGGATGAACTTTGAAACCATGCTAAATGAAAGAAGTTAGGCACAAAAGGTCATATATTGTATGATTCTATTCATATGAAATCCCTAGAAGAGGTAAAACTATAAAGACAAAGAGCAGATTGGTGATTGCCAAGGGCTGGGGGAGAAACTGTTTCATGGGTTGTAGGTTTCCTTTTGAGCTGATGAAAATGTTTTGCAACTAGATAGAGGTGGTAGGCAGTCGCATGACATTGTGAATATACTAAATGTCACTGAGTTATTCACTTAAAATGGTTAATTTTGTTACTTTTTTATCAATTAAAAAAATAGTGAATTAGGGACCTGGGGGTGGAGATGGGGTGATGGCAGATGCCAGGAAGAAAGTCCCCCAGGCAGTTTCTCCCTCCAGACCCAGAGGCCATCTCCAAGCTTGAGAAGGGCACAAAGGACTCTTAGAATCCATCCATCCCATTTTATAGATGGGAAAGACAAGCCCAGAGAGGACAGGGACTTGCTCAAGGCCATGAAATGCATGGAAAACCACGCAAGAATTAGAGGTAAGGCTTTAGAACTCAAAGCTGCCACCACACCAAGGTGCCATGGTGGGCTGGAGGGGGCCCACAGCCATCATCAAGGGAGGGAAGTCCAAGTTCGTATTTCTGTCCTGAGTTTGTGAACGGGACAAAGTCATCAACCAATTGTTATCCAGGCTCATCCATGCCCAAGGCTTCGGATGAGCCCACCCAGGGCCTTACTCCTTGATCATCAGCCCCCTCCACGGTGCAGTTACAGCTTTAAGAGGAAAACTCATTAGCCAGCTGTTCTATTTCTGCCCAGAGCCTGCATCCCTGGGCTGAGGTCATCAGTTTCCCCACGAGGGCAATGGGAGGAAAGCAAATGTCCTAGAATCAAGGCATTCACTGATCCCCCCTAAGGGACCCGGGAGTGTTCAGTCAAGCCCTGGAAGGTGAGGCCAGCTGAGCCACTGGAGACCTGGGAGGTTCTTTTCTTTTTTAAGTTTTGCTGGCTCAGACCTGTTGGGCAGGTATAAAAGGGAATGGCCAGCCTCTGCTGGGCACCCAGTCTCTTCCAGTGTGGTCTCAGGTAGGTACCATAGAGGATGCTGGGGGAGATGGGAAACGGGGAGGGGGTGCGGTGGAGAAGCCTCCAGAGGAAAAGAGATGTAATGATGAGAGATTTGCAAAGCGGACTAGGGGGTGGGCATTTCTTGAGGGGCTGCAGAGTGGGCACATCATTCAATGCTCCAAGGGATCTGGATCTACGGGGCAGGAGAGAGCTGCCTCGTTCCACGGAGAGACAGGATTTGAACCCAGATCAACCCCATTCACTGCACCACCCACCTCCCCCCAGGGGATTGAAGGGATGCTAGAGTCACACTGGGTTCAATCCCCACCACCCCCTTCCCACACTCTGTAATGCATCTCTCCCCCCTGAGGACCCTTTTAGCTTTTGCATTCCACAAGCTGAATTTTTTCTATGTTTTCTGGTTCATGATTTTGAAAAATGGGTCTTGGTTATCAAAGATGCCTGGAAAAGCAGTTGTCTGGGGGCGGGGGTAGGGGGCAGGAGTGGTTTGGATACAGGGGGCCCTGGAAGGTGGGGTCACAATTGAGCAGGAGGCTGGTGGCCACTGAGAGGGGTGGGACCTAGTGTCAGTGGCCTGCACAGCCCTCAGGCAGTGCCTGGTCCCAGGGGTCTGTGCCCCAGGCCACCAGGCCAGGGCAACAGCCATCACACCTTAGCCTGTGGTTCACGGCAAAACCACCATTAAAAAAAAAAAAGCAAGCAGCCTAATTGGAATAAACAAAGGAGAATTTCTGGCCCTTCCTCCCCCACTAGGACAATTAAAAAGGAACCCAGCGTTGAGACAGGAGCAGTTGTTCTGTTTTAATGACAAGCCTAATGCATTTTTAAAAATCTGACCTTGCTGATACTCACATTTTCTTTTCATGTGGATTTTGGTCTCATGTCCCTGGTGACTTCCATCTATGTCAAACAGAACCACAAAAATGAGACCACAAAAAGGCAATGTTTTGGTGTCATCAGGGACAACAAATGGCAAGAGGAAGTTTATGTCGCGCAGTCATATCTTCCAGAAAGGGGGTGGGGGACAACGAGACCACTGAGCTGCCCACGGTGACTTGTGGCAGAGCTGAGTGAGAGCCTGGTCCCCTGGATGCTGGACAAATACTGTCCAAAGCTACCAGCAGAAACGAAGGACTCCCAGCCCCGTGCTCCCCAGAGACGGGACTCGGGAGGGATCAGGCAGGGTTCCTACCCTGGGCTGGGGGGTCTCCAGTGGTAAAACAATTGCATCGTGATGTTCACTACCCTTAACTGAAATGTGTCATTTCCTCCCCTTTTTAACACAGTCGTATTAGCAATACCTGTAACTGTCAGCAACGGAAGTCACCGATATTTTCATATCATATTACAATTGTTGCAGAGAGGTCAAAAGATTGTTAATTCTCACAGTTGCTTCAAAACTAAAGTAGTTATTAGACCTGCCGTTAGGAAGCACACCTAGTGCTGTATCATGCATGTTTAATATTGTGTTAATTACATTTCAATGTCATTTGTTTCCTTGGTGATCATATACAGTTTATTACCTGAATTTAAAATTTTGTCCAGTGAGACCACAGACATCACCAGATGGACAAAAAGGTCAGTGGCCCATGAAGGCACAGGACCCCTACCCCCCCACCCCCCCCATACCCCTTCTCTCATTCTTATTTTCTGCAAAATGGACCAGCTTTGGGGGTGGGGAACCCAGGCTCCAATCAGAACTCTAAGCTGGACCCCACAGCAAGATGAGAAGAGGAGAAAGTGTCTGGCTTTGCCTCCATCGCTTGCCTGTCCTGGCTCAGCCTCTTTTGGAAACACCACGACCCCTGGCAGGAAACGCTGGAGCTCCCCAGAGGATACCTTGGTATAGGTATAGGTATAGGTATAGGTATAGGTATAGGTATAGGTCGTAAGATGCTCCATCCCCAGCTGGATTACTTAAAGGTGGAGCCTGTACCCTTGGCTTGAGAACAGCACTGATGACAATGGGGCTCAGAACCACATCCTCCCCAAACCTCCAAGAAGTTTCTTCACCCCCAAGACAAACTGCGACGCCCCTGACTTCTCTCTTTGCTACTGAAAGTCCCCAGTCCTCCTCCTTCCTAGTTTGTCTGCATTTGGAAAGCAAGAGGTCCAGCCTTGACCCCAGGCTAGCCTCATCTTAAGAGAGGTAACCATTGAACCGGGGGCAATTATTCTGTACCAGGGACTCGCTTAGCATCTGGTAAAGCCTGTGGACCTCTGCTCAGATTAGAGTTTTTAAATGCATAAAATAAACTACGTAGGGTCACAAAGGAAACCAATGGTATTAAAATCCAGTTATCAAAATATTACAAAATCAGTTTGTGATATAGCAATTAAAAGTGTACTTTTTTGTTAGTAGATTTAAATAACAACTTCTAACCGAGGGTCTCATAAGACCATCACTTCAAAGTTGAGACGAGGGTAAGTCGTATTTGGAGATGCCTGCTACAATGAAAGGAGAATAGCTGTGATTTCTGTTGGGGACAAGCCACAGCAGTGCTGGTACTACGGTGGCTTGTGGCCTCTGCTCAGACCTTAAGGGAAAATGAAAACCAAGTGGTAATCCTTTTCTCATCCCAGTTCATGGTTAAAAGTGCATGCTTTAACCTCTCTTGGCCTTCGTCTTCTCCTCCATAAAATGGACCCCCTGATCCCTACCTCACAGCCTTAGTGTGACGGGCATATGGGAGCACAGATGCAGAAGTGTTTTGTGGTGGCTAGGGGTACACAACTCTGAGGAGTTATCAGCTTCTTTCTTATTCTTGGTTACTAAGATCTAATAGCAGCAAGACATTCAAAGTGACATGAGAGAAGCAGCCCCATGTCTCTCCCAGGCATTTGCCCCAGGCCATACAACAGTCTTGGCAAACTATCCTCTCTTTCCCCTCCAGCACCCAGGGAAGTCCTGGTTCCCACCCGTGGTTCCTTCTTGCTCCTCCCTCAGCCCAGCCACAATGCCCAGTGCATCCAGAGGCGAATGCGGGGATGATGTGGACCCAATGCCCTTCCTGACACCTTCCGAAAAGGAGAGAATGGAAGCCATGAGCAAGCCCTATGACATCAAGAGGTCTTGCTGGGTCAAGGATGAGAAGGAGGGCTTCATTTCTGGGGAGATCCAGTCCGAACAGGGCGACCAGGTCACCGTGAAGACGATCACCAACCAGGTGGGAGGGGAATAATCCCCAGGATGAAATTGAGCTTTAGGAGCGGTGGACACCCGGGCTCAAGAGGCAAGGTGGCAAAAAGAGCAGCTGCCTCCGAGTCCCCTGTGCTGGGTTCAAGTTCAGACTCAATGACACTCAAGCTGTGGGGCCCTAAGCAGGATACTTTCCCTCTCTGAGCTTTGGCTCTCTTACAACAGAGAGTCCAACATGATAGGACATGAAAGTACTTTGTATGCTCTAAAACAGTGCATGTGTGAGACAGATTATCAGGAGAGCTACTTATCTTTAAAGCCCCAAATTATCTTATCTTTAATTCCCCTTTCATGGGGAATCTATCTTCTAAGAATGAGAAGGAACATCCCACCCATCAGGAGTGGTGCTATGTGCCCGTGATGGCATGAGGAATGCGAGACAGGGCCCCGGGACACCCTGGCCAACCTGAGTGAGCTCTCCAGCGTCATGAGCTACAGATGGTGGCACCAAGCCCTTTGCTGCATGGAGGTGGTGTGCTGGGGCTGGCTTGCCCTGGCTTGTAAGGATCTAATGCTAAACATTCGGGGGCTTTGCAACTGGTTGTTAAACCTTTGGCGGCCTGATGTCAGCCGTGGTGGAATTGACAAATGGTACAAATCAGGGATTTTTTTTTTTTTTTCCCATGCAGCTGGTTTACTAGCACACCACTCTCTGCTGGTCCACAGTGTTCAGCTACAAGGCGTGACTTGAGAGAGTGGATAGAAATTTTGGTTCATGAAACCCCTCCCCTGGGGCAGACTCCTGGGGAGGCGCTAGACCTTTTGCTTAACCCTTTCAATAACTTGATATAGTAGGATGTATGGACCCTATTTTGCAGAGGATCAAAGAGATTTTAGGTAATTTGCCTACAGTCACAAAGACAGGAAGTGATGAACTCAGATTCAAAGCTTGCTGTACCTGGCTCCAATGCCCATGACCCCTCTACTGCACCACCTCATCTTCCATGGTGGGCTGCATCCGGGGAGTGTGAAGTCAATCCTTGGTTAATTTCACAAATAAGAGAACAGAGACATTCCATGATCAGAACTTGCAACTGTCTAAGCTTTACTGTGTGCCTCCCCTCCCTTTGAGGGGAGTGGCCACAGAAAGAAGAGGCTATAGCTGTGGTAAAGTGGGTTTGAACATGAAGGTCAAGCTTAACTCTCTGGAGAAACATCCTTTTCAGAAAGGCAGGGCACTGCAGTGTTGCCAGGAATGATGGATGATGAGAGTGGAGCCCCAGAGGCCCCAGTTTGGGTGCAATTTAAGGACAAAACAACTTCTGTGAGCATCTGCGGTAGACAGGCCATCCAGCCGGGTTTGGGACAGAAAAGACCAGCTGGTCTGGCTCCTGCAATAAAGGCACAGGCTTCCATTTCTCTGCTGGGGCTGTAAGAGAAGAGTTTGCCTGTGGCGAGGACCAGAGATCAGCAACTACCAGAAATGGACTCTGAATGAAACCTAGCCTGACTTACTAGGGGTGTGGTGACCATTACTGGGTGGATTTTCCAGAACTGTCAAGATTTCAAATTATCTGCCTGTTGGACTCATAAATTATTAAAAGTCCCAGAAATTCCAGTAGGTGTTTAAGCCTCACATCTCAGGCTTCAGGCAGCTGAAAGATATTTGTTTTCTGGATCACATGTCTTGAGCTTCGGACCCAGACACTGCCATTTAAGAGCTGGCATGAGTTTTCATTTACAGAGGAAAAATTGGGGTGCAGAGCGGGGATGGGATTTGCCTGCTTGTGCACAGGAGCTCCAGACTCTTAATGCTATATTATTTTCACCTTAAAACATCTACTGCTCATCATTGTTGTCTTTTTTTTTTTTTTTTTTTTTGGTCTTGTTTGCTTGCTTGCTTGCTTTCAATTTTATACTTCAAGGTGGTTTGGGGGGAGCAGGGGAGTGTCTTTTTATTTTTAATGGGAAAGTTCATTGCTATTTAGAACTACTAATTCTCAAGGCAGAGAGCCAAGAGTCACATCTCTGCAAAGGGTCCCTGGGATCAGTGAGCAAGTTCTGATCAGCTACCAGAATGGACTTGGCTGGAAGAGAAACACAGGTTGGAGGTGCTCTGAATGTAGGGGAGGAACTTCAAGGTCTTTTTACTTGATGCCACTTAATTTCATATAGTCCTCCCAGCAACCAGCCAAGGAAGCCACTGTCATCCCTACTTCAGAGGGTAGGCAGTTAGGGCTCATATGGCCTTGGAAGTTCTTCCCCATCCCAAGTCAATGAGACATAGCTGGACCAGGAGGTGGACTCACTGATTCCAGCTTTTTGCAGGACACCAGAGAGTGGGTAGTACCCTGTGCCCGATGCCACTGTGGCTGTGACAGTACTATGTCTTAATGCATGTGCTGCTGTGTCTTGACCCCCCAGACGCTCACCATGAAGAAGGATGATATCCAGCAGATGAACCCACCCAAATTCTACCAAGCCAGCGACATGGCCAACATGACGTTCCTGAACGAGGCCAGCGTCCTGGACAACCTACGTCAACGCTACGTCAGCATGAGGATCTATGTGAGTGCCAGGGCTGGGCGTGGGGAGGAAGGGGAGGCTGCAGATCTCCTGCCCCTCTCCTGATGGGGAGGGGGCAGCTACTCTACCCTCCCCAGCAACCCATACACATTATGTCTGGGACAAGGGCAGAGTGACCACGCTTTTGACGTGTTAGAATTTCCACCCCCAAGGCTTTGTCATCTCAGTGATGGTACGATCCCCATGGGCAGCTGACACACCCTTTGCTGAGGCTGTCATCCAGAAGTCTTCCTCCTGACCCCACCCCTGCAAACTCTCCAATCAAAACATCATTTTCCCCCTAGTGACTTCATGTGGCCTCAGTAGAGGTCCTTCCCTGTCTGTCCATCCACCCTCCATCCATCCATTCATCTCTCCTTTCCTTCCTTCCTCCATCCCTCCTTTCTCCTTTCCTTCTAGCCAATTCCATCCAACCATTCATTCATTCAACGAACACTGAGCCCTGTGCTAGGATAAGCAAAGCGGGTTACCATCAGTCTCCCTGACCATCTTGGAAATCCTAAGACTTCCCGAAGGTGCTGGTGGCTAAACTCAAAATGGGATATAAGGAAGTTTTGGTGTTTGCCTCTCTAGATGTCTTTACTAAAAAGGAAAGAGGCTATCCGGTAGGACTACGTGAGCTGGGGCCTGACTTCAAGGTTAGAGGCCGCTGCGGATTTCCTCTTCTGGGTTTTGGTGACAGCCAAGAGGACTGCCACATGCTTCCCCCCCTTGTCCTCCTCAATACTACTTTAGTTCCAGATTCAGACCCTCAGCAGCACCATAGCCCCATGCAGTGCTGAAGGACTGCACTGGAGGCCTGGAGGCTAGTGGGGCGTCACTGAACCTCAGCCTGGGAAGAGCCACATCTGCCCCTGGCTGAGCCTGGAGCTTTGGCTGAGAATGTCCGTGTGGGCTCAATGGCCAAGCTCCGGGCTGGTGCTTACTCAGGGCCCCCGTGCAGCTGAGCCCTTGCTCCTGTGGGTGGCCACATCATGTCTTTGGGCTAAGGGGCTGCAGGCTCTGTGGAGTGTGGCCTGAGGGACCAGGGCAGGAGTCTCCTCTTAAATCCAAACACCTCAGTGGAACCACTGATTGAAAAACTGGGGCAGGCAGGACAGCTCCAAGGTCCCGACTGCTGCCCTCTCGTGTCCCTCCTGCAAGGGTGGCGGGGGACCTCTCTTTTACATTCCGACCCAAACAGGGACAGAACTAGCTTCTGGTCCACTATCTGCCCCACCCCACCCTGCAGACAGGGCTGGAGGGAAAGAGTGACTCAGTGGCTGGGTCCCAGGATGAGACACAGTGCATCATCCTCTCGAGTCTTTACGTGGGTTCTCTTCTTCTTCTCTTTGCTCCGCTTTCTTTGGATCACTTTGTATTTAATAAGGTTCCTTTTAAAAACGCAATATATTGCAGCTCTGCTAAGGAGAAACTGGGGGCGGGTATCCCCACTTGGACCAAAATGGAAAGTTTTAAAGTTTACGTGGAAAGAGGGGGCACCAGAGGTCAATGTGAGTGTCCAGCAGAAGAAGTTTGGGACCCATGGATTTGGCCATTTCCTGCCCTCAAATAATTTCTTTCACTACCTCATTGGTTTCTCTGATTTTTAAAAACTGGGATGATTTCCTTTAAAAATTGCCATGGGGTGAAAAGAGAAGGTGGTGTCTCTTCTTAAGAGTAGATCAAACCCAGTTGTCCACCAGTTGGATTGTGTCCACATAGTAAGGACTCCATGAACTCTCATGGAGAATCTCCCCCATATAGTAAGTGGAAAAAGCAAGATGTAAAACAGTATCATATATCACTTATATGTGGAACCTAAAATACGACACAAATGAACATACCTATGGAACAGAAACAGATTCACCAACAGAACAGACTTGTGGTTGCCAAGGGGGAGAGGGGGAGGGGAGGGAAGGATTGGGAGTTTGGGATGAGCAGATGCAAATTAATATACATAGGATGGATAAACAACAAGGTCCTACTGTATAGCACAGGGAACTATATTCAATATCCTGTGGTAAACCATAATGGAAAAGAATATGAAAAAGAATATATATATATATGTATAACTGAATCACTTTGCTGTACAGCATAAATTAACACAACATTGTAAATTAACTATACTTCAAAAAACTTTTTAATTAAAAAAATAAAAATAAATCAGCATCATAGAATACTATTGCTTGTTTTAAAAACAAGGTGAGGGGATACGAACGTGTCTCTGGATTTGTTTGTATATGTGCATCAAAAACCGTGGAAAGGGGTATTAGAAACCAACACAGAGCTTCCCTGTGGGAGGAGGGGGCGGTCACTGAGCAGCTGGGGGACTTTTTGCTGCGTATTTATCCATACAAATGACTATGTTATGGATTCAGATAATTAAGCCAAAAGAAAATGAAAGAGGTATATATTAAAGAGAAGGCTGGTTTTGTTTACTGAATAAAGACTCAGACATAGATTTTGCCCCCAGAGAGAACATCACTGTACCTCTCTAGGTTGACAGGATGATCCAGCCAGGATGCTCTGTGATGGGCCAGGATACGGAGGGAAGAGGGCATCAGGAGGGAGGGCCAGCTAACCATCTTCCCTCTCTCCCGCCAGACCTACTCAGGCTTGTTCTGCGTGACAGTCAACCCCTACCGGTGGCTGCCCATCTACGGGGCCCGCGTGGCCAACATGTACAGAGGCAAGAAGCATACGGAGATGCCGCCCCACCTCGTCTCCATTTCAGACGTCGCCTACCACGACATGCTCATGGGTGCGTGCAATGGGGTCCGCTGGGGCTGTCATGGCAGGGCAAGAAAAGTCCCTTTGCCATTGGGGCTCCAGGTGTATTAGACCCATGTGCTACCCAATCCCAACCCTGACCCCTCATCACCCGTTGAAGATTTTTTAAATATTGCTCAGTGAATGCACTTGCTAAGTATCTGCCCTACCTCACACCCCATCTCATTTAAGCATCACAAAAACATGGGATGCCAAGCTAAATAATGTCCAGAACTCAAGTCAACCCTTAACCATTCCCTGTGCAATCTTCACCATACAGTACAACGTGATTTTTATTACTATTTCTCTTTATGTTGCTTACGACTAGGCAGCTTCATGGGACAGTGCTTATAGAAACAGAGTGGCTGGTAAATTTTTGGCCCCTTCTGCAAGGATGTAGGCTGCAGAGGCAGGCGTGTAGCCTCAGACCCCATGGGAACCTAGGTCTTCGGCGTCCGTGGGCCACTGCAGCCATTCTCCAAGCCGGGTGGGATGCAGGGAGATGCAGACAGTGTGGTTAGGGTGATGCCAAATGTCGAGTTTCTAAGTGTTTTCTAATGACATCGTCCTGTTGACGGTTCCCTCCCTACAGAGCGTGAAAATCAGTCTATGCTAATCACGTAAGTGTCCCTCCTGCCTCTCAGTCTACAGACAAATAATTAGGTTTGTGTCTTACACATGTCATTAAGCCTTCTTAGAATTGGCGGGACTTTGTATGGAAATCTGCAGGCAGAGAGCGAGTGGGCTTAGTGGGGACAACTAAGACTGCATCTGCTAAACCGAGTGTGGGGGGGTGGGGGCCTCCATGTCCCCAAGTCCCCTTCTGCCCTACGCTGTCTGTCCCTGATGGGTAAGATGTGATGATGCCCAGCCCATACCTTTCATCGCATTGCTTCTCTGCGGGCAATCTCCTCTTTGTCCTTCACTCATCTGCTCTCGTTTTCCACCTGCAGTGGAGAATCTGGTGCAGGCAAGACTGAGAACACGAAGAAGGTCATCCAGTACTTTGCCAACATTGGAGGAACCGGCAAACAGTCCTCGGATGGGAAGGTAGGGCCGACTGGGCACAGCTGCTCTCTGGGTTAGGGCCGCTTTACAGATGAGGAGACGAAGGCTTAGAGGGAAGCGACTTGGGTGGGGACCCATAGGGAGAAGATGGCTGCAGTCCCAGATCTGACCCACTGGATGGACTCTGATACCCCAGGCCACATCTGCCCCCAGAAGTGCCAATGCTAGAGCTCCTTGTGCTTAGCGGGGTAGAAAGGGGAATGCCAGCTCCTGGTTAAGCTGCTTCTGCAGGCCCTGGCAGCCCCAGAGCGCAGGGAGCACTAGCTGGGCCAGCAGCAGCTGTAAAAAGCTGACAAAAGGGGCTTCCCTGGTGGCGCAGTGGTTGCGAGTCCGCCTGCCGATGCAGGGGACACGGGTTCGTGCCCCGGTCCGGGAGGATCCCACATGCCGCGGAGCGGCTGGGCCCATGAGCCACGGCCGCTGAGCCTGCGCGTCCAGAGCCTGTGATCCACAACGGGAGAGGCCCTCGTACCACAAAAAAAAAAAAAAAAAAAAAGCTGACAAAGAGGAAAGGAAGACTTCGGTGGAAGACCAGGGATGCCCAAGGAAGGGTTTTCAGGTTCACATAGGAATCTCTCCACCAAGAGCGAAAGGAAGAAATAGCAGCTAAGAGTCAAAGCCTCTCATCTGGCAAGGGCCCTCCAATGTCAGGGTCTGCAGGGGGACAGTCCTTACTTAGGCGGTGGCCCTCCTCCCAGGTCCCCTCTAGTCCCGCTCTCCCTGCCTCCCCAAGGCTGTGCCCCTCCTGGGTTCCTGGCACATATACCACTGTCATGTGAAAGCCCTGGGTCCCCAGGCAGCAGCCGACAGGCCACCCCACCTTGTGTTTCTCTCTGGGTCAGGGGTCCCTGGAGGATCAAATCATCCAGGCAAACCCTGTTCTGGAGGCATTTGGGAACGCCAAGACCACCAGAAACAACAACTCCTCCCGTTTCGTAAGTGTGACAGCGGCAGTGGTGGCCCTGGGGGTGGCAGGACAGGCATTATCACCCCATTCCAAGGAAGGAAATCAGGGCTGATTGAAACTCACCAATGGGATGAGTCAAGTCATGGCATCTCCTTCCCAGAGATTTTTATCCGTCAGGGTCTATATCAACTAGAGTCCAGTTCAGTATTGAAATCCAGGTGCTTGAATGCAGAGATGTGGATACACAGTGATGGAGGGGCTGAGAAATTAAAACAGGAGAGCCAGAGATTTGCAGTGGCTGGAAGCTGACAACGTCCCGCCCCCGACCAGGGGGACCATGGCTGGCAGGATGTAGGAGAGGCGCTGTCCCCGGGGCCCTGGTGGATTCTGAAGCTGGTCTGGTGGGAGCTGGGGTCATAGAAGGAGCTCTGTAGTGCCCCGCCTTTCCCTGCTGAACCCCCCTCTCCGGCTGGGGCCTCTCACTGCCTGGGGAAACAGGGCTGGGCAGGGAGGAGGTGGGGGCAGGTGAGTAGAGGTGAGGACAAAAGGTGATGGAGATACAGAGAGTCCTATTTCCAGGAGAGTTTGTCCTTGGTTCTGCCAAAGGTCAGGGAGAGGGATGTGGTGTCTCTCCATAAGGAGACGTGGTACAGCGCCCCCTATATGTGGCTGGTCAAATTCCCACCACTCCTGCCTCAAAGCCGAATTCCAAAGGGCCCCAGCCCCTCCTGTGGGGCACTCGTCTGCCCCACAAGGTCCCAAAGCCGCAGGCTACCCCCAGACCCTAGATTTAGCTCCAACACCCCCCTTCTCTGCCCATCCAAGTGGGAAACCCACAACTCCACATACAGCCGCCTCTGGCCCAGTTACCTTCCTGCAGTGCCCTTAGAATTCGGGGGGCGGGGCGGCCAAACCCGGGTCGCAGGTTGGTCTAGAGCTCCCTCACGACCCTCCCCTCTCCTCCCTGCTCAGGGAAAGTTCATCCGGATCCACTTCGGAACTACAGGCAAGCTGGCCGGAGCTGACATCGAGAGCTGTGAGTCAGGCTGCTTTTGGAGGGTTCTTGGGGCTGGGACCAGCTACACAATGCGTGGGGTACAGCACACAATGAAAGCGCGGGGCTCCTTGTTCAAAAAGTGTTAAGAATTTCAAAACAGCAGCAGAGGGACTCAGTGTGGGGTCCTTCTGAACACAGCCTGCCACACCCAGGAGGCTGGCCCTGCCCCCGGGTTCCCCCCCATCAGGAGCCAGCCCCACCCACCCACCCCCGCCCAGGCCGTGGGTCTGGGGCAGAAGAAGAGTGGACCCATGACTGGCCATGGCACTGGGCTTTATGGGGAGGGGAGCCCTGCTTTTCATGGAGCCCTGAACTCCAGGAGAATGGGCTGAACTCATGGGCATGTCTTATTCTTTTCCAGATCTCTTAGAGAAATCTCGTGTCATCTCACAGCAAGCAGCTGAGAGGGGCTACCACATTTTCTACCAGATTCTCTCTAACAAGAAGCCTGAGCTTGTCGGTAAAGATCTTTATGTCTGTCTGACTGTCCCTTAACTCGCTTTTCCTCTATTTTCAATAACGAAAGAATTCCCATGTATGGAGGGTTTGGTGTCATACCTGCAGTTCTACATGAATCCCTTTAGTTTAGAGTTATGTGAAGAGGTTATAGGGAAGTTTCTCAAAGTCCTACTCACATCCATCTTCACAACAGACTATGAGGCTTCACACTATTGTTGGCCCATTTCACAGATGGGGCCTTGAGATGCCTGCAACTCATGGCTGAGACATGGACCTGGGATATAGGGCTTTAGACCCCCCACGTCTTGCTCGGACAGCAGCAGAGATGTCAGCCCAGGACGACTGCATGTAACAGGCTCCCCTCTGAGTGGACGTAGCCCACTGAGTACACAGCTTGGAAAGCACACTGCACTCACCCCGTCAGCTTGATGCCCTTGTGCAAGCAACAACCTGTTCAACTGTCCATGGCAGACCTGCTCAGGATCTAAGGTCCAGAGAGGGATGAAGACTCAATCTTCCACATATACACCTCCTAACCTAGCCAGAGACTAAGGCATTGAGTATCATCCCCCACCCATTTCTTGCATCCATGTCTCTTCCAAGAGTGAAAAAACAAACATAGACCAAGAGGGGCACGTATTTGAAGAAAAATAGAAGTGAGCATATTTCTTTGTAAAAGTGACAACATCCCATGCATATTATATGCAAGTGATTATTATTGCCTGCTGCAATTGTCCTGTTACCTTCTGCCTTTGAGTGCGACCTGCTCTTTACAGGACAGAGAAAGGAGAAAGATATGCACTCGTTTATTCCAAAAATATCTACTGGTTGCCTACTAGGTGCCAGGTACTGGGCCAAGTGACAAAGGGCACAACCAAGTTCCAGAGACCCTCTTGCCACTCTAAAGTTCTTCATATGCCCTGTTCAAGTCCCTCCATGACTCTGGGTGATCCCAGAGGGCAGGGACCACGTTGTATTCAGCCCTGTAACCCCCATGATGACACCACCATGCCTCGCACGTGGGAGGCATGTAGAGATATGGGTTAAAAATGAAGAAGAAGAAAACCACGTGTTACCAAGCTGCTAACCTGCTTTCCTGCTCTTGGCAGAGAGTCTTCTGCTGGTCCCCAACCCTAAGGAGTACTTCTGGGTGAGCCAGGGTGTCACCACCGTGGATAACATGGACGACGGGGAGGAGCTGCAGGTCACAGACGTGAGTACTCAGCATGGCTGGGGAAAGACAGGGAAACTTTGGGGCCCTGCAGGCACTGCCACCAGTACTGGGTGGGTCGGGGATCGGGGGGGGGGACACTCAGAGCCACCAGGCAGCAGCCTGGATTCTCCCATGGAGATTTCTGGGGTTTGCAGCTGGCATTTTTCCCAAGGCTGTCGTAGCAAGCAGTTTCTCTTTGCAGAGTTGAACTGGAATGTGATAGGGACTTAAGGGGGCCAACTACTCCAAGTGACTTTTCCTCCTCCCCAGCCCAGCTAGATGTGACCCTCTAGTCCCACCAGTTCCCACGGCACCCTCTCTCTCCTTCTTTGTGACATGGAGCACCTGAGAATTCTGTTAGGGATATTGTGTACTCTCTCCTCCCTGACAGCCGAATTGATTCCTGATGCACCTTTGCCTTCCCCTTCTCCTGGTACCTAGCTAGGAGCCTAAACAGTAATAATGATGGGAAGAATAACACTACTTCCTGGTTATTATTATGTGTCAAGCACAGGACTAAACATTTACACATCACTTTGGTTTATCCTAATGATCACCTACCACCACCCATTTTGCAGAAGACTAAACTGAGGCCAGAGAGGTTAAATAAATACAACGACTATCTCATGGAGCATCTGGTCTGGACTCCTTGGAGGAAAACAGTCCTCTCTCTCTCTGGTCAGGGTGTGTCTGACCTCCAGAGTCCACAGCGTGCCGCAGCAGCCCATAGGTGCCACCCCATGGTGGCCTCCACTCTGTGGAACAGGGAGCCAGGAGTCTCTTGGCTTTCTTCTCCCTGTGGCCTTGCAGGTAGCCTTTGGCGCGCTGGGCTTCAGCTCCGAGGAGAAGATCGGCGTGTATAAGCTGACTGGGGGCATCATGCACTTTGGCAACATGAAGTTCAAGCAGAAGCCCAGAGAGGAGCAGGCTGAAGTGGACACCACGGAGGGTAGGTGTGGGGCGGGGGCCATGCAGGGAGGAAGCAGCCGGTGGGGGTAGGGGCTCGGGGCTCTCTAGGGCTTCCTGCACATTTCAGAGACACGATGTAAACCGAGAATGTTCCTTTGATATCCAGACATCAAGATCCTTGGGAAGGCATGACAGAGTCGGAGACATAATTTTGGCTTCTATATTGCTTTGCCCCTTCACCTTGAGCAAGCGTGGAAACCGTATCAGACCTCTGTTTTCTTTTTTTTTTCCCTCATTCTTAAATTGTTTTAATTGAAGTATAGTTGATGTATAATATTATATAAGTGACAGGTGTACAATATAGTGCTTCACAATTTTTACAGGTTATACTCCATTTATAGTTATTATAAGATATTGGCTATACTCCCTGTGTTGTACAATATACCCTTGTAGCTTATTTTATACCTAATAGTTTGTACCTCTTACTCCCCTAGCCCATCTTTCCCCTCCCCCGCTTCCCTCTCTCCACTGGTAGCCACCAGTTTGTTCTCTATATCTGTGAGTCTGCTTCTTTTTGGTGATATTCACTAGTTTGTTGTATTTTTTAGATTCCACATATAAGTGATATCATACAGTACGTGTCCTTATCTGTCTGACTTATTGTACCTACCATAATGATCACCAAGTCCAGCCATGTTGCTGCAGATGCCAAAATTTTGTTCTTTTTATGGCTGCAGAGTATTCCACGGTATATCTACGGCACAGCTTCAGACCTCTGTTTTCTTGTTGGCAACATGGGGGTCTCCTCCCCCTCCCCCCAACCCCTTCTCTAAACACGATAGACAGTGCTGGAGTTCTCTGGGGCAGGGCACCATCTTTGTTTCACTCAACTGCTTCTTCCATCCCTACTCAGTGGCCGACAAAGTCGCCCATCTCATGGGTCTCAATTCTGGGGAGCTCCAGAAGGGCATCACCAGGCCCCGGGTCAAAGTAGGCAACGAGTTTGTGCAGAAGGGCCAGAACATGGAACAGTGCCAGAACTCCATCGGGGCCCTGGGCAAGGCCATCTATGACAAGATGTTCAAGTGGCTAGTGGTCAGGATCAACAAGACCTTGGACACCAAGATGCAAAGGCAGTTCTTCATCGGGGTGCTGGACATTGCCGGCTTCGAGATCTTTGAGGTGTGTCTGGCCTCGCATTCTGTCTCTGCTTTGGGGTGGCCACCCTCCTTTGATAAGTGACTTTTCACCAAGGTTCTCTTGTTTCCTCGGACCTGGGGCCTGCCGATCTCAGTCTGCTCCTGGCTCTCTGGCTTCTGGCTTTCGGAAAGTTCCATCTTCATTTGTACGGTGCCAAGTCACAAAGAACAGGGAGAACATAACAGATAGAATGAGCACCGTGCTGGCTGGATCCAGCCTGTACTGGCTCACCAGAACTGACTGGTGAATTTTCAAGAACTCTGTGACCAGTTGCCATCCTGTTGACACATGTCCGAGGTGTATTTACACCATGGAGATCAGCCCACACTACAAATCAGGCTTTTTTTTTGAGAGAGAGAGAGCTGATTTATCAGCACACTACTGGTGGCTCCCACCTCTTGCCCACAAAAATGAGGCTCAGGTCTCATCATAAGATGAGTGCCATGGGTCAGGAAGATTTTACCTTTGTAATTGGAGGCAGCATGATTAGGAGTCGGGAGACCTAGTTCTGGACTCGGGTTGGCCACCAACTAGCTGTGTGGCCTTCGGACAGTGGCCCTCTCTGAGCCTCAGTTGTCTCAACTCTAAAATGAGCAGTCTGGAAGAGATGACCTCTAAGGTCCATTTCAGCTCCACTGTCCTATTATTCTAAGATTTCTACTAGCCACAGATGGGTTAAAAAAAAATAGTTTAGCCCAATTTCTCTCAGGTTCTAAAAGGCTAATGTGGCTGCTGTCTATAGTAGAACCATTTAATTCCATAGGTGGAAAGAACCTTAGAGAGAGTTTCCAAACCACGCCGCCTGGACTTCTGGGCAGCCGCTGATGGCCAGCAGGGTGAGGCCAGGGAGTGAGGATGACACCTGTGTCAACAGCAGGGCAGGTGCAATAGACAAATGGGGCTGGAATCCCAGCTCCTCCACTTCCAAGCTGTGTGCCTCTGTGTCCCCATCTTTGATGAGGACACTCATCATTCTTGCCTTGTAAGGGTTTTGAGCAGATGCAGCTTAGCCAGGGTCTGACACACGTACTTGCTCCATGCAGGTTGCTCTGTGATGACAATGGCACCTCTCCTTTGACCTGTTTTTCATATGAGGCTTCAGCAGGGGGTTTCATTCAGAGAAAGCAGTCTCTGGTTTAAAAAAAATAAAAAGGCTTATAAACCCCTCAAACAGCTTCATCCTCCAGATGAGGATGAGAAAAACCAGAGAGAGAGAGAACTGTCTAAAGGCACACAGGAGGTCAAACCCATAAAGCATCTCAAATGATCCATCTCTAGAAATAAAATGATGTTCATTAACCACACGGGGCCAGAGTCTGAGTTTTGGGTGCTGGCAGCAGCATTGGGTGGCCCGGGCTCTGTGCCTTTGCAGGGGAGGGTAGCTGAGAAGGGCTTCTTGCAGGGCCAATGGGAGCACTGACCGGGTGATGGGTGCATCCGGGGAAATGCCAGACACTGGTCGGCCCTCAGCAAGCTTTAGCTCTGCTTGTGGACCAGCTCTCAATCCGGGGAGAGGCTGTGTCTGCGTCTGGGCTAATGCGCCTCTTTCTGTCTTCCTGCCACAGTTCAACAGCTTCGAACAGCTGTGCATTAATTTCACCAACGAGAAGTTGCAGCAGTTCTTCAACCACCACATGTTCGTGCTGGAGCAGGAGGAGTATAAGAAGGAGGGCATCGACTGGGTCTTCATTGACTTTGGCCTTGACCTGCAGGCCTGCATCGACCTCCTGGAAAAGGTTCCACACTTCTCAAAGGAGGGGCTTGGAGAGAGGTCGAGACCCTGGGGCACATCTCAGGAAGGGATTTCACTGGGGCCTGTGGTTTCGGGGGAGTCAGCAACATGGCAGATGACCTCAGTTTATCTGACCTCAAGCTTCCTCTCTGCAAAATGGGTACAACAGTCACTGCAATGGCCACTGTTGGTTCGGCTGTTTTATGCCTTCACTCATTGGATCATCACAAGCTACCAATGGTGGGGAGGAATTTATTATAACCATTTCACAGAATTTATTATAAACATTTCACATTGAGGCACAGAAAAAGGAAGTCACCTATCCAAGGTCATCCATCCTATGAGTGGCAGAGTTGGGTTTTAACCAAGGCCATCTAATAGCCTCCCCTGTAATCACACCATAGGGAATGTTTTAACAAATGGCCTCATTCAGGAATATATAGGATTAGCAAATGCAAATTATTATATATATAATGGATAAACAACAAGGTCCTACTGTATAACACAGAGAACTATCTTCAATATCTTGTGATAAACCATAATGGAAAAGAATATGAAAAAGAATGTATATATATATATATATATATATATATATGTATAACTGAATCACTTTGCTGTACAGCAGAAATCAACACAAAATTGTAAATCAACTACACTTCAATGAAATAAATCTTTTAAAAAAATTTAAAAGAAAAGAAAAAATAATATATACTGTTTGATTAAATGCAGAAAAGGGATAGAAAAAGGACATTAACAAGACAGATGACAAAATTTGAACAAAGTCCGAACAGACTTTGATTTCTTAGTTTGATTTCGTAGTTTTCATCATTATGTACAGAGGTTATGGTAACATTTGGAGAAGTTGGATGAAGGATATACAGGAATGCTTTGCACCATTTTTGCAAGCCTGAAATTATTTCCAAGTAAAAAGTTAAAAAATAAAGAAAGAACATACCTTGTCTCCGAGGTTCACCCTCAGGCCCGTCATAGAGAAGCTATCATCCAGGCAGCCAGGGGTCTTCAATAGGGGCCAGCCTTACCTCCCTGGAAAAGTCTCCAAAACAGGCAGTGGACTGCCTGTCCCGCAATACCTACAAATACCTGCCCGTCCAGCTGTCACAGAGCCTGAAACGCCCTCATGCTGGAGCTTTGGGATCAAGCGTTGCTTTCTTCCAGGAGTCTGCTTTAGAAGAGAAGACGGGTGTCATTGATGATGTCACCATTTTTCTGAGAGCCAAGCCTGCCTGGCACCACTATTTGGGTGGGATTGGCATTTGGGGAGCTATGTAGCCCCCTCAGAGACGTCAGTCTTCCCTTCTCTTGGACCTGATGAATTCTAGCCTCTTTCAAGTCTAAAAGGTCATGGCATTCGAAGGCCATGGAAGACTAGACCATTCCCAGAGGTCACTGCCCAGAGTTCTGCATACTGGCCGGCCACGTGGGGTCTGGGGCACCCCTCCCACCAGCCCCAGGCCAGCACCAGAGTCACCCCATTGGCCCCCTCCAATGCCATCCACTCCTCTTCCCTTCTAGCCCATGGGCATCTTCTCCATCTTGGAGGAACAGTGTGTCTTCCCCAAGGCCACCGACGCCACATTCAAGGCAGCCCTGTACGACAACCACCTGGGCAAGTCCAGCAACTTCCTCAAGCCCAAGGGGAGCAAGGGCAAGGGGCCCGAGGCCCACTTCGAGCTTGTCCACTATGCAGGCACTGTGAGTACCTCCTCGGCACCCTCTGTGTCCACCTGCCTGTTGCCTCCATCTCCCACAAATGTAGGTCTGTCCTGCCACACCCTCGCTGAGGCCTCCTCCCACACCCTCGCTGAGGCCTCCTCCCTCCCCCTAACGCAGCCACCATCGAACAGGGTGATCAGTTGATTGAAAAGACCTCTGGCTTGTACTTCCTCCTCACTTCTCCCTCTGGGAGTTCCAAAGCAATCTAGCCAAGGATGCCCAGCAGTTCATGCCCTCAGACCCGCCAGGGCCATGCCATTGTCTATGGCCCTTCGTTTGACGGCTGAACTTCAATCTTGGTCAGAAATGGCGATGTTTGCAGGGAATTCCCTGGCGGTCCAGTGGTTAGGACTCCGTGCTTCTACTGCAGGGTGCACGGGTTCAACCCCTGGTTGGGGGACCTAAGATCCCACATGCCACGCAGCAAGGCCAAAAAAAAAAACCAGACAAAACTTGCAAAAAGAAGGAAAAAAAGTCCATGAGTCCATCAATTATTCCCCAGTTGACTCATTCATCCCTCTGACAGCACGTGGCCACCAAACTAACAAGGTGACATTTACGGAGTGGCTTTTTCACTCATGACAAACCTAGTCCTTGGGGAAGAGGGAAATTAAGTGCAGCCAGGACTCAGGTTTATTTGAATAATTGATGGGGGAAACAATCAGTGTTGCCATCAATGCCAATGCCTCCTGTTACCAAGGAGTTTGTTGAGCCTCTCTGGGTTTCGCTGTGGGGAAATGGCAGGCTTAGGACAGAGCTGTCAGGAAAGCTGCTGTTGGACTGGGCATTGGGGCTTTTATGATCTCAACAACCATGATAATGCCAACTACTGGCCAAATGGACTGTGCCGCTACCCAGAGCAAACGGGCTTGGGGCCGAATTGCAGTGTTCCACCCCACCCTCCACGATGAAATGAGAAGGGCTTGGTGTTTGTAGCAACGGGACATCCAAAGTCAAATGGGGCCTATGCACTTCCAAGAAGGCTCTAAGATGAGGCCCAGAGGTTATGAATGTCATACACCACGCAGGAGAAGGAAAGCCCAAAGGTTTTGTCTTCTCATCTGCATCCCTAGGCTCTCCGTGCTCAACGGAAGGATCTGAAAGGCACCTTCCTCTTTGCCTCTCCAGCTGGGGCTACATGGCAAAATGGGAACCAGAAATTAGTGGATGTCCAATTACTTGGACACAGGAAGCCCCCAGTTTGGATGGATGGAGCCCAACTCCCATCAGGCAATGGCGGGGGGATGTGTGCTTCTCAGCAAGGAGAGAACAGATGCCCTTGTAGGGAGTTCTTCATGTTGTTTGGGATGCCGCTGGTCAAGGTCAATCACTGAGCTAGGAATAAGGTCAGCCAACCTGGGTAGAAGAAGACCCAGGGGTCAGGGAGGCTCAGTGTGGTCAGCAAAGCAAGACACGTAAAAGAAGGTCACACCTGGCAAAGAGTAGCTGGGGAGTCCTGGTGTGTGGGTAAGCTCAGAGACAGGGGGCCCTAGACCGGCAAACTGCAAACGCCCAAGAGATGGGGGTTCATGGACATCCCGGGACTCCAGGCAAGTCATCAGGACAGGAACTGAAGTCCCAGGAGATGGGGCTGAAGGTTGGTCCTGGGAACCCAGAGTAGACAGAGATGTAGGTTGAGGTTCTGGCTGTGGGACCTGAAAGGTGGAACCTGGGCCTGAAATGTAACCACTGGCATTTGCCCCCTTCCAGGTGGGTTACAACATCACGGGCTGGCTGGAGAAGAACAAAGACCCCCTGAATGAAACAGTGGTGGGCTTGTTCCAGAAATCAAAACTGGGGCTCCTAGCCCTTCTCTTCAAAGAAGAGGAGGCTCCAAGTATGGCTGACCCCTCGTGTGTCCAGTCTCTCTGTGCCGATACCCTTTAGCGGCCAGAAGTAGAAAAAAAAGAAAACAAAAACTCTCATATTTGACTCTTGTTGAATGAATGAATGAATGAACGAACGAATGAATGAATGAATGACAAGTTGCATGAGATCGGCTATGGATGCCACTGCAATAAAGAGGTACAGATGCATCCTGGGAGCTTCCTCCATCAACCGAATTGATCACTGGGCCCATATCACGTCTAGGTGGAGCGATATTGCTTTGGAAAAGTTGATGCCCAAAAGCTCGGTGCTTATTTTCTGCTCCCTGCTCTCCTGTCTGAGCTAAATGTCAAGCTCAGTTCTGCCTCCTACCCAGTAGAGGTCATGTGACCCATAGGGGAACACCCAACAGGGCCGCCACTTAGAGGGACAAGAACTGCAAATCTCCTTGGGCTCAGAGATGTGTGCACCACCAGCATGCAGTTCCTCCAGATCGTGTGGGGTCTTCCTCCTCCCCAGGCAATGGCAGCAGTATGTTGCCTTGGGCCAGCCCTAAATCACAAAGGGCTACAGACCCTCCAGGAAGCACAGCACGCCTTGTGACTGTTATGCCACAGTCAGCCCGTTCACCCTCTCCCTGGTAGATCTCGTTTTCCTGGTGTGGGGGTCCCACCTCATCTAGTCCCCTGACAAGTCTTTTCAAAACCAGAGAATGCACGTCCTTGACACAGAGCACTGAATGGGGCTGCCTGCCCCTGTGCTGGGTACTGATGTGAAACATGCTTATCTCTCTTCCTCAGCTGGAAGCAAGAAGCAGAAACGAGGGTCCTCCTTCATGACCGTCTCCAACTTCTACAGGGTAAGTAGGGGCTGCTCCAGAGGCCACCTTGTGACCACTGCCCCCAACCATCCCTTCCAATGGTGTAGTGGTCTGGCTGCCACCTCATGGCCCAGGACAAGATGATTTCATTTCTATGCCTATGGTTGCCACTTTCATTTCAGGGGTCCGTTTCCTTCTGAAGAGGGTGCAGAACCACAGGACCATAGGGCAGAAAAAACCCTTAAAGATGGTCCTGTCTAACTGCGTTTTTTCAGATTGAAACCCAGAGGATGATGGGACGTGCCCAACATAACAAGTGGAAATATCAGTGCCTAAGATCTTGTGCTGGCAGGTCTTCTGGGCTGGGCACAACTTCCACAAAGTTTGGGCACTACTGGAAACATATTCCAAAGGCAGAAATGTAGCCAATGGTGAGATGTTGCACAAAGAATGATTTCAATATTTCCCAAGGATCCGGCTGTCCTGAGGCAGAGTGAGCCACCTCATTGGACGTATCCAAGTGTAAGAGGAGGGATCCTCTAGTAGGGAAGTTAAAAATGGTGAAGGATTTGTCCACACAGGCACTACGGTTCCTTCTAGTAGCAAGATTCTACGATGAGCCAGCACTGAACTCAGAGGGTCCCTCTTTCTGTAAAACATGTCACTTTGGGCAAGTTACTGGACCTTTGAGAGCATCACTATCTGACAGAACTTTCTGCGATGATGGAAATGTTCTCTTCTGTTCAATATGGCAGCCACTGTCCAATATGCTGTCCAGTACGATAGCCACTAGCCACACGTGGTTAGTGAGTACCTGAAAAGTGGCTGGTGTGACCAAAGCACTGAATTGTAATTGTAATTAAATTAATTAAACTCTAAACAAATACCTCTCCTGAGCACGGGTGTCCTGCAACACCAACGCCGAGCTTCACTCTTTCTTTCCCTCTACCCCCAGGAGCAGTTGAACAAGCTGATGGCCACCCTCCACAGCACCTCCCCCCATTTTGTCCGCTGTATTGTCCCCAATGAGTTCAAGCAATCAGGTACATCATGGGGACACGTCTCCCAGCTGGAAGTCCTCGGGATGTGTGAAGTTGGGGGTCACTCCAAATTAAGTCCACTTTTTAATCACCAGGAATGACTGGGGTAAAACGGGGCATTGAAAGAACCTCCAACAGTGGATCATCTAAACAGCACGTTCTAGCTACTTTGTAAAGCAGAGTAGTGCCCACCTAGGCAGAAGTCACACTCAGGAGAGCCTTTGGGCCTTGGCTCAATTGTGGGGGACCTGGGACACCCTGGGCAGTGACTGGAGGAGATTAGGGTTGAAGACCTGGATATTGAGTTCAGCCTCCTTGAGTGGCAAGGAGTGGCCTAGGGTACCCTAGGGTAGTGACTCCCCACCCTGTGCCCTCCCTCTTGGCAGGTGTGGTGGACGCCCACCTGATCATGCACCAGCTGGCTTGCAATGGAGTCCTGGAAGGCATCCGTATTTGCAGGAAGGGCTTCCCAAACAGGCTGCAGTACCCAGAGTTCAAACAGAGGTGAGTGGTGTCTTCCCGATACCTTGAGTACAGTTCTCGGTCTCCAGGGGTTGACTCTTGATAAATGTAGTCCCATTGGAGCAGACACTATGGGTACAGTGATGGACACTATCTCACTGTCTACTTCAGTACACAATGGCCCAAGTTTGAATAGCCAGCACCTGCATTTCTTTGCCCGAGGGCTCTCTCTGGCTGCTAGAGCCTGCTTTGCTACTTGGCAGGCTGAAAGTATCAGGAATTAATGCCTCCCCAGGAGCAGCCCTCGACCAATGACTAAGGACACTTGGCATATAAATGCTTCAGCTCCCTCACCCTGATGATGGGCTAACTCTGAGGCATGTTCTATACTGGCTCTCAGACAGCTGTGTGTTGGTAAATGTTTAACAATGGGTCCTCCAAGTTAATTTTTTTTTTTAAAAAAGAAGCCCTGATTTGTAATATCTTCCGATTTCCATGGTATAAATACTCCCACCACGGCTGACTTCAAGCTACCAATATGACATCACTGAATGCAGGGTTGGGGAGAGATGCACACAGGCGCTTGTGAGCCAGGGGGAGCTGTTCCCAGCACACAAGGGTCCCCCAGCAGCCTGAAGCCCCAGTTACCTGTTCTGATAACTGGCTTGATAACATGCCTTTTGCTGGCCTCCCTGAGCCACTCCCCAACTCTGCCACCTCTCAGATAAACTACCTGCACTCGATTCCTGGTCTCAAGGTCTGATTCTGGGGGAACCCAAACTGAGACCTCCACCTGAGAGGTTAATTTACTTCGACCCCTTCCCTAATTGCTAGAACATAGGACCGCAGATTGATGGAGCAAGAAGGGTCACTAGAGGTCATCTTGTCCAAGCCCTCTGAAGTCCCTAGCTGGGGAAGGACTAAGGGAGCTACTGGCAGGTCAGGAAAATAAGCAGTTCTCTCATGTCTGGAGGAAAAGATGAAGAAGGAAAGATTTTGGTGCCTTCATTTCTAAGACCATCTCCCCGCTGAACTTCCAACCCACACCGACATCTACTCCCCAGCGTCTCCTGTCAGTCCCCTCCCTCTGCCTGCCATGGGCCTCTGCGAAACAAGTCTAATCCCTGATTTGAAGGCCATCTCACAGGTCGATGATAACTGTGAGGGTAGACTTCCTGGGCTGACAACTTGGGGATGATGGGGACTGCCATCGTCTCTCCCGACAGGTACCAAGTGCTGAACCCCAGCGTGATTTCTCAGGGGTTCGTGGACAACAAGAAGGCCTCAGAGCTGCTGCTTGGGAGCATCGACTTGGATGTGAATGAATACAAAATCGGACGCACCAAGGTAGGGTCTTCCCACTCAGGCTTGTCCCAAGAAGGTGGGTGTCGGGGTGTGAATTCCAGCTCAGCCGCAGACCAGGTGGTCAAGCCCCTCAGCTGCTGAGAGCCTCTGTGCCCCCTTCTGAAAAATCAGGGCTGGTAAAGCCAATCTCACAGCATTGGGAGTAGCGTGCGTGAGAACCCAGCTCAGACAGAGAGGTACGCGATAAACAGGAGAACATTAGGACTGCATGGGCCACAGATTTCTCAGAATAAAAGCAGCCGATCGGAATCAAGGTCCTGGACTGGACCGGGGCACCACGGTACGTGTGTGGGCGAGGTCCGGGGGTGAAGCACCCTAATCCCAGCCCACCCACACCACGAGTCCCAGCCCTGAGTTGGCAGGCGAGTCAGGGTTGACTCAGACAGAGCGGTCGCCTGATCCTGACTCATGGGGCCCATGTCTGTCCCACTTCCTGGCCCCGCAGAGTCCTGTCAGGATTGTAAGGGCCAGGCTGATGGTGGGAGGTGCCCATCGACACCTGCCCAATCAGACTGCACCCCAACGTGACAGTCAGGGTGATGCAAGAGGGGCCCTGGCTTTGCCTCAGGCTCGGAGCCTGCTGCCGTGCAGCCTGGAGTGGGTCACTTGACCGTCCTGGTCTCGTGGGGGGCACAGGCAGGCCCAGCTTCTCTGTGGGCCTGGTGTGGCACAATGCCCAGGGAAGCTCCCAGCTGCATGTACATCCAACACGTACGCAGTGCCTCCTGAGTGCCAGGCACAGTTCTAGGCTTAGGGATACGCAGGTGGACAGAACAGAAAGAGTCCCTAGCTCCCTACAGCTTGCTTTGTAGCCATTGGTGTTAGCAGGATTGTAATACTGCCTTCAAACCTGCCAGAACCATTAGCTTTGGCCTCCTGCACCACTGAGACGTGCTGTGTGGAGATAAATTGACTTATGGGAACTCTCAGGCTTTGTCACAGAATCACTGAATACCTGAGCTGGAGAGAACCTTGGAGACCAGCTCCTTCCCCCACCCCACCTTTGATGGGTGGGAAACTTAAGAAAGCCTGGAGAAGACATAGAGGTGACATGCCCAATTTCACAGAACTAGGCAGGACAGGGCAGGCCTCAGGCCCCTCGTCATGGGATCAGGGAAGTCACGTGACTTGTATCTGACACAGCTACCCCTGGGCAGACAGACTGATCTTGCTGTTGTTCAAGGGTTGCATGGGGCACCTCAGGTCCAGGTAAAGGCCTGGGGCTGCTGCGGATTGCTTTGCTCCCCGGTGCCAGGCAGGCTCTGGTGGCAGGGGCAGAAAAGAGAACAGAATGACTCCGCCTGTACACTGTGTCCCCATCCCTGGCTTTGGCTCACGTGGGCCTTCCCCACCAGCCACATGCTTGCCTCACTGCTCCTCAAAGACCAAACCTCAACCACAATTAATCTGGAAATATCAAGCCCAATGTCTCTACCCTACGATTGGTGGGGAGAGGGCAGAGGGAAGAAGCATCCCTTTCCATCCTTTCCCTGTCAGTATCCAAGCATCCACATCTTTATATTCATCTGGGGGCTCTAATCCCTGCCCCCACGTGTAGAATCAGAGATTCCCAGCGCTGAAAGGACTTGGGGTCCTGCACTCCCACTGGACAGGAGACGAGACCACGTTCCCCCAAAGGAGAGTGACTTAACCAAGGTGCCCTAGCACATCCAAAGCAGGTTGAGGACAGGTGTGGGTCTCCTGGTTCCTTCTAGACTTCCAGAAGTTTCTATCATGTCCTATTAGAAGCCTATAAAAATATGGTGCATTATAAAACACACTGATAAAGCGATCACCCATAAGCCCACTTAAAAACCCAGAACTTCATCTTTACATCTCTTTCCTCTCCTTCCTCCCCACCCCAAGGAGTAACCTTTGTCCTGAATGTTAACTGTACCCTTGCCTTTTCAAAAACAGTTTTATCACATATGCACATGGCCCAAGGTTTGCCTGGTTTTGAGCTTCATGAAAGTTATCATACTTGGTATCTTATCTGACATGCTTTTGTCACTTAATCATGTTTCTAAGATTCATCCTGGTTGGCTGGTATGTGACATTTGTTCATGGTCACAGCCATATCATAGGACTTCTGATGGCCATGCCACACCTGTCCCGTCTCCTGTCCTTGGAAATTGGATTGCTCCTTCTTTTCTCAGTTACCAACAATGCTGCTATCAACATCCTCACACATGGCCCTATGCAAGAATTTCTCTAGAACAAAGTTTTCAACTTTGGCTGTACATGAGAATCATCCAGACTGAGGGTGGGGGCAGAGAGGTTGGAACACCGATGCCTGAGCTCCCCACCCCAGAAACTGTTTGAAGTCACCTGTGTCCAGGCAACGGCATCTTTCCAAAGCCCTCCAGGTGGGGGCGATGTGCAGCCAGGGTTGAGATACACACTGAGGGAGTGACAACCAATTTCCAAAACTGTACTTACTCACCACCCACCCCCTCGTTGATTCACATACTTGCCAACACTTGTTTTATCAGAAGTCTTCAGTGTTGCAGATTGCGGGGGAGGGGGAGTGGTATCTTGTGACCTTAATTCGCATTGCCCTGAGGTTGGGTGTTTCTGGCCCTTTCTAACATGCATTGCAAAGCTGTTCTTCTTTTCCTGGGGACGAGTCCCACTCATAGAACAGAGCCGGATGCCTGAAATTGTGCACCACTGGGAAAACTCTGTCCCCCTTCTAGAAAGTCAACTCCCCCTGCTGAACCACTATCCCCTCTTCCCACTCCCATATCCCGTGGGACCATGACTGTCCCAAGGCTGCTTTGCATAGTGGTAAAAAGGAAGGCCCGTTGGCACCCTGCTGCCAGGCAGTCACCATAGGTAACAGTGAAGATCCAAACGATTTATCACATTTTACTCAGAGCTTCACAGTTTGCAGAAGTACTTTCCCTGTTATCTCATTTAATTTTTATAGCAACCCTCTAAGGGAGGGATCAACAACCCCATTTCACAGATGAGGCACTGAGGCCCTAAGATGTGAGGAGGCATGTCCAAGGTGACCCAGCTAGTAACTGCAAGGCCAGGACTAGAGCCCACGGGAGTGTCCAAGAGCGAGAGGAAACAGATGCCGAGGCTGGCACGCCCTGCCGTGCAGATGTCCAGGCCAGGGCCAGCTGTTTCCCAGGGTCTCTGAACTCTGAAGGACCCGTCGGAACTTCTTGTTCTTTCATTGTGAACTCCCCGCTAAGCAGCTGCTCTGGTGACAGAGGGGCTATTCTCAGATCCATGTGTCTTTCCCCCAGGTGTTCTTCCGAGCAGGCGTCCTGGCCAAGCTCGAGGACATGCGGGACGAGCGTCTGGCCAAGATCCTGACGATGCTTCAGTGTCGGCTCCGGGGTTTCCTCATGAGGGTTGAGTTCAAGAAGATGCTGGAACGAAGGTAACGCCAGTGGGGCAGGCCTACTGAAGCCACGCCATCCACATGGAATGACCAGGGACCCCTCCACACACACAGTGCTCAGCTCCACCAGTGACACTGGGCAGTGAGATAGGGAGGGTGCCAATGTCTTTGTTGTCCCAAAGAACCCTCTTTGGGGCCTGTGTTGGTTTCCTGGGGCTGCCATTAGCAAAGTACCACAAACCAGGTGCCTTAAAACAATAGAAATTTATTTTCCCATGATTCTGGAGGCCAGGAGTCTGAAATTAAGGTGCTGGCAGGCAAGCTCCCTCCAAAGCCTCGAGAGGGGAAGCCTGTCTTGCCTCTTCCAGTCCTGGTAGCCCCAGGCACTCCTTGGCTTGTGGCTGCATCTCTCCAATCTCTGCCTCTGTCCTCACAAGGTCTTCTTCTGTGTCTGTCTTCACACGGTCTTCCTTTTTTTTATAAGGACACCAGTCATCTTGGGTTAGGGGCCCCCCACTACTCCAATATGACCTCATCTTAAACTAAGTTAATTCCATCTGCAAAGACTCTTATTTCCAAATAAGATCACATTCACAGGTTCTGGGGGTTAGGACTTCAGCGTATCTTTTGGGAGGGGACACAATTCAACTCCTAACAGGGACCACCTAATATAAACCCTTCTCTTTACAGTCACTTTCACAGCCTTCCCCTTACTTGATCCATATGATGATGCTGTGAGAGGGATGTGGTAGGATCAGCACCCCCATTTTACAGATTGGAAACTGAGATCAGAGGGGTTAAGGTACTGGGCCAGGTCCATGCAGAAAGAGTCAGGATTAGAAGCCAGAAATCCTTGTCCCAAATCGCTGCCCTCAGAATTGTGTTTCTCAGCCATCTCCCTAAAATGGTAATTAGAAAATAGCTCTGGCTACCCTGGCTGCCCTGTGGTTGACTCTGGCTCTTGTGGTCATAGTATTAGTAATAGTAACAGTAATGAATAAATAATAACAGTAATGAAGTCCTGATATCCACCAGCAGGGCCCCTGTGACCCCGGCCAAAGGCAGGGACACCAGTTAGGGGCTGAGTGGTGGGACTCAGTGCACAGAAGATCCTCAGTAAATGACAGTTGAAGGAAGCTGTCAGGGACAAGGAGGGCTGATTCCAGAGACCGCAGACTGATGGGATTTGGAGACTAACGGATGATTTCCGGTGAGGGAGCAGAAGGAGGGAAATGCAGGAAGAAATGAGCTCAACCCTGAGCTGTCCGGGAGGAGCTGGTTCCATCGGGGAGGCCAGTCCCCCGTCCCCTCCCCTGCCCCCCATGCCTTCATTTTAACCCATGCAATGCTGGATTCTTCCCTTTTTTTTTTTTTTTGCAGAGTTGGCCTGAAGGTCATCCAGCGGAACACACGCAAGTTCCTGGAGCTGCGTTTCTGGGGCTGGTGGAAGCTCTACAACAAGGTGAGGACTGAGGGGCCGCAGTCCTGGGCGGAGGGGCCTCCTGGGGATGGGAGGCCGTGGGATGCTGCAGGGACAGTCTGAAAATGAGGGCACCTTGGAGGAAGAGTGTAGCCTCCTTCCAGGAGGGGGCTGAATCCTCCCTGAGAAAAACGATAGTGTGTCTTCCCACCTTTCAACTCATCCCTCAAAATAAAACCCACTTAGGATGCAGAGAGCCCCCTCCCCACAAAAGTGGGCTTGGTGCGCAGTGCCTCACCCTTGGGCATGTCGAAGCATCTCAGCTCCTTCAGTGAAGTCCTGGACTTTAGGAAATCATGGGATCCGACCTCTCCTTTCCCAGGCTGTTCTGAGGCAGCAGTGGGGGTGAGTGAGTCAGCCAGGAGGGGAGGCTGCAGGCGCCCAAGTAACCAGTCCACCCTCAGCAAATGCAGGAGGCCACGAACCAACCTACTGCATGAGGCTCCAGTGGCGCTGGGGCATGGCGTCCCACCTGGGGTCCCTGTTACAAGGAAGCACGGCACTGGACCCGGGGGCAGGGCTGCCGCATTCAGGGGGCCGGAGGGCAGTGTTGTCTTGAGGGGCGGGGTGTTCAGGGCAGCTACGTGGAGGGTTGGCCCAGGCTCCAGGTCATCTTAGGGGGCCCTGAGCCCCCGACAACTCAAGCAGAAGCTTCTCTCCCCTCCCCATAGGGAAGAACTGTCTAACAATCCATGCTGACCACAAATTGAAAGGGAGGGACAGTAAGTTCTGCATCCCCAGCGGTGCCCATGCACAGGCCGGCCCACTGGAGGGCCTGAGGCGGCAGAGGGATCTAAACAAAAATTTCTCAAATTTAGTCAGTATGGCATTTTCCCCACCTGTTCTATGACTGACCTTCTTTCTTTACATCAACTCACTGTTTTATTTCGAAATTTTTATTTTAAAAGGAAACTTCACATCCTTACCTGTCTCATCCTAAGCAAACGTTATGCATAAAACTGTGGATTTCAAGAGTTCTTTTCATTTTTAAAAATTATTATTTTTCAAAATCATGTATTAAACTATTACTTTTCAAAATTATTTTTAAAGTAACCATGTAACAATGAAAATCAAAAGGTTTCCGTGCAAAGGTTGAATCCATCTCACCTGCCCCCTCAGTGTATGTATTACCCTTTGGGAAGCCCCAGACCAACAGCCTTTAAGATTCCTTCCAAGCCAGATATAAGTGACCACAGATGACAAGGAGACAGAGCCTAGAAACTTCTCTGCTCTTTACCAGAAAGTAAAACTTCACCAATTAAACGTAGCGGAGCAAGATCTTGTTCCAATAAGTGAAAACATAAAATTAAGTTAAAATCCTTTACTCTTAGCGTGTTAAGTGAGCTCTAACCTTATTTAACTAAGTCAGATAAGCTGAATCAATGGAAAAAAACAACACCTTGGGGGAGGCTTTCACTGGATAAAAAGTGTAACACAGTTGCAAGTGATACTTACTATCACATTTTTTTTTTTTTTGCAGTTCGCGGGCCTCTCACTGTTGTGGCCTCTCCCATTGCGGAGCACAGGCTCCGGACGCGCAGGCTCAGCGGCCATGGCTCACGGGCCCAGCCACTCCACGGCATGCGGGATCCTCCCGGACAGGGGCACGAACCCGTGTCCCCTGCATCGGCAGGCGGACTCTCAACCACTGCGCCACCAGGGAAGCCCACTATCAACTTTTTATGCAAATTTTGCACTGCAATATCCCAGATCCCCACAGACCAGGCTGGCGATGACAGGTTTATCTGTCATCTTCAAAGAGAGGCCATTCCTTCTCCCAAATCCATGGTGTTTGCACTCCTGAATAATGTATCCATAGATCAGGAAATATCCCGAGGGCCTGTCCTGCCTGCTCTGCTTGGTGCTGTAGAGACACCGAGGGCAGGAGGGAGATGGGGAGGGGCAGAGGGCAGGGCTCGTGGTCTAGCAGGGCAGAGGACCCAATGGACCCAGGCACTCTTGTAGGATGAGAAGTGCCAAATGCACAGAGCGGTCCAGACAGGTGCTGTGGGTGCAGAAGAGGAGCGACTATTCCTGGCTGAAGGCAAAGCAGCCCACACCTAGTCCCCTGGCAAAGCCCATCTCCCTAACACTCTGCAGTGTTGTTTGCCACCCAGGTCAAGCCACTCCTGAATGTGGCTCGGCAAGAGGAGGAGATGAAGGCCAAGGAGGAGGAGCTGAGGAACGCCATGGCCAAGATGCAGGAGCTGCTAGACAAGATCAAGGATCTGGAGGAGAAGATGGCCACGCTCAGCCAGGAGAAGAATGACCTCACCATCCAGCTGCAGGCAGTATGTGGGGCCCTGGGGGCAGCAGCAGGAGCTGGGGGCCTTGGCAAGAGTCAGACCCACAGAAGGAGGGAGAGTGGCCTTCTAAGAAGCTGTGTCCTTCCAGACGCTGGGGAATTCCCAGCCTTCTCTTTCTCTCATTGTCATGTCATCCTGGACCCAACTACCAAAAAGTCTCCATCAAATTCCTGTTCGCCCACAGCAGCAGGCTGAGCGCACACACATACAGTACATGCTGGGCCTGGGGCATCGTCCAGACATGGGGGCCACGAGATGGTGGGAGGAGCACCTCTGGGGTGAGCCTGGCTCCCTGGGGACCTAGGGAACTTGCCCTCTTTTCTCTGCTTCCTCTTCCTCGCCCATCAAGTGCAAACACAGAGGGGAGAACATATGACCTAGTTTCTGTGGGGAGCCTGACTCCCAATACGATGAGCAGGTTCACTGCCGTGACCCTTCTGGTTTACAAGGGTCCTTCCTTCTCTGATTCGAGCTTCACAACCACCTCATAAGACGCCCGATTTTCATGTGTATCTTCAGGGTAGGAAACTCCACTTGACCGACCTTTAGAGATTTGATCAAGGTCGCAAGCCGGTCAGTAGAAGACCCACAACTGGGAGGGGTCCAGTCCCATCTTGGTCATTCCTGCTCTGTCACAGCCACGTCTCCTCGCCGAGAGCGTGTCAGCACTTACATTAGCTATCCATTTTCCCCAAGCTGTCTCTGACATCTTTTCTCCCATCCTTTCCACCCCCCTGAGAAGTTGCTCAGGCTAGGACCCTCATTTTATGTTTGGGGAGGCTGAGGCCGAGCGTGAATACAAGGATCAAAGAATCTTCCGTTTACAGAAGCGCCACGATGTGCTCCATCCCTTTATGCCTCACGATGATCATTTCCCTTATTTTGCAGAGAATGAATTTCAGTAAATTTATGCCACGAACCAAAAGTCATCTAGCTGGTCTGGTCTTCTGACTCCATGGGCAGTTGTTGTCTTACACCACTGACCCCATCTCAGGGAGACCCCAGTGGACATCCCGCTTGCCCCTCCTCTGACATTTACTGCCTGTGTGACTTTTGACAACTCCATCCCCTCTGCATATCGGTTCCCTCATCTCTGAACCCTAGCTTATAGATGATACCTGTCTGGCTTGCTTCTCAGTGTTGTTATAAGGAGAAACCAGGGACGGGAAATGGTTTGTTAACACGGAAGTGCTAAATCAATGCTGGGAGTTATTTGGGTGGACGTGCCCCTCCACGTTGGCAGATGCAAGCACAGGCCCACATGGGATCAGTGGATGAGACGGCAGAGCCTGAATGGACAGAGGCATCCTGCCTGAGTGGCCCGGGCTTCTCCTAGGCCACTGCTAATGCCTTAAGGTGAATCTGATCACCTGGGGTCTCATTAAAAAGCAGATTCAGATGAACAGGTCACAGGTGGGGACTGAGATTTTGCATTCTAACCGGCTCACAGGTGATGCTGCTGCTGCTGGTCTGGGGACCACACTCCTGGACGAGGCTTCGTCACCAAGAAGCTCAGAGATAGCCAGCCCCTGTCCAGCCCCCAGGACACGTTTGTTGGGGGCCCATCAGCCCGAGGCCTATCCGTCAGCACGTTCCCCTGCAGGTGCCTGGCCCCTGCCCTTGACCAATACTCTCTTTCTTCCACCAGGAGCAAGAGAACCTGATAGATGCGGAGGAGCGCCTGACCCAGATGATGAAGACCAAGATGGAGCTGGAGAGCCAGATCTCTGACATGCGGGAGAGGCTGGAGGAGGAGGAGGGGACATCGGCCTCGCTGAGCGCCACCAAGCGCAAGCTGGAGGGGGAGCTCAGTGACCTCAAGCGGGACCTCGAGGGCCTGGAGACCACGCTGGCCAAGACGGAGAAGGAGAAGCAGGTGGGGAGGCCCCTGGGCCAGACCCTGCTCCTCCCAGGGCCAGGGAACCCCCAGCCCGCTGCCCTGCAGGGGCCACACCCAGAGCCCATATAGCAATGCTGCCCGGGACCCGAGCCACCAGCCACATGCAGCTATTTTAACTTAATTCATTACAATTTCAAATGTCGTTCCTCGGTCAACCTGGCCGCGTATGGAGGGCTCAGTAGCCGCTCGCAGCAAGTGCTACGATGTCGGATAGAGCAGACAGAGCACACGTCCATTGTTTGGACAGAGCAGCTTACTCAGGGGGCTGAGAGCTGTTCCCCTCGTGGGGACGCCCAGGCCTGGCTGGTTCTCCTCGTGCCTGGGATTCCTGGGCGTCTGCCTGGCCTTCTGCCCACTCAGCCTCAGCATCCCTGGGGCCCCTCACAGAACATCCTTCTGCAGCACCATGTCCACCCCTCCCCCTTCCCAGAGGAAGCAACCATATTGTAAGGTGGGGTCACCTTTAGCTGCTGGATTTCTGCCCAAACAAGCAGCTGCTGCCCTTCCAAGTGGCTCCCTGACTCCTGGTACCGTCTGGCTCGCCCTTGGTCCCAGGCCCCCTTCCTATCTCACAGTGGGTGGGGTCCCCGAGCAGGGGGAGGTGGATGCTGCCTAAGCCGGGGCGTCTGCAGCTTTGATGTGCACTCGAACCACAGGGACCTCAATAAGACGCAGGCTCTGGGCCAGCAGGTCCTGCGGGGCCCAGGGGCTATATTTCCAACACAGTCCCCGGCGAAGGCACGGCTGCCGTCCAAGGACCAGGCTCTGAGTAGCCAAGGCCTGACGGTGTTCTCTCTGTCCCCTCACCCCCAAGATTCTGACTTGGTTGGCTGGGCTGTGCCCTGGGCATTGGTGTCTCTTAGGCTCCCAGGTGGCTCTGGGGAACAGCCAAGCTGAGAACCCTCTCTCGGGGCAAGTACTCTCCTCCCCTTCTCCCCCGAGGGTGTTCCCAGCCTTAAAGTCCAGCCTCTCCCCTGCCGCCCCATCTCCAGGCCCTGGATCACAAGGTCCGCACCCTGACTGGGGACCTCTCGCTTCGAGAAGACTCTATCGCCAAGCTCCAGAAGGAGAAGAGGGCCCTGGAGGAGCTGCAGCAGGTAGGCACCGGCCACTTCTCCTCTTGGCGGAGCAAATGGAGCTCGGAGACGGGAGACCCTCATTCGAATCCCGGCTTTGCCGCCCATCAGCTGGGGCCCTTGGGGAAGTCACAGTGTCTCCCTACATCACAATGCCCTCATCAGTGAAGTGGACACAGTCACTTGCTACCTTCCTTCCAGGTTTGTTGTTAAGTGGGGTGAACATATCATTTATCACCCAAACTAGGACAGGTTTCAGAGTGAAAGGGGTCAGCAGGCATGCGTCAGAATGGTCCAGGCACAGTGGGAGGGATGCTCCCAGAGTCATAAGGATGAAGTGGGCGTATGGAAGTGCGCCGTGAGCTCTAAAGCACCAGGGAACCCTGATTCGTTGCGGCAACAACAGGCCTGAGTTCCTGAGGTCATGGGGAGCCCACCCGACTGTTTCAGTTGCTCCTGAGTGTGGAGCCAACTCTGACCACCCACCAGTGCTGACCATGGCGTGGAGCACCTCCTAACCTAGACACAGGTGCCAGGAGCAAATTGAAGCCCAGAACTAGACAGTGGACCCTCATCCCTGTGTTTGCTGACATCATGAATCTACAATATGTCCCCCGAGCACATTTCTCCGTCGCCTCTGGAAACACCTCCCCTTAGACTGTGACTCTCCATCGTATCAAACCCAGAACCCCCTGTTATAGCAAATATGCTCAGTTCTCATTATTCGGGGTAGCGATGTTCTATAGAGTCATTGAATTAGCAAATACTGAACCTTTGCTCTCGGGGAAATACAGGGTTATCTTCCTGCAAGCCTCTAGTCACAGCGTTTTCGTCAACCCATCAATACATCATACATATGATGGTGATCAATACATTATCTTGTTTTATGTGTATTTCTGTTGAAAAACACCTTATTTAGTACATATTGTTTTTTGGGGCTTTTGGGGTTTTTTTGGGGTTTTTTTTGGCGGTACGCGGGCCTCTCACTGCTGTGGCCTCTCCCGTTCTGGAGCACAGGCTTCGGATGCGCAGGCTCAGCGGCCATGGCTCACAGGCCCAGCCACTCCGCGGCATGTGGGATCTTCCTGGACCGGGGCACGAACCCGTGTCCCCTGCATCGGCAGGCGGACTCTCAACCACTGCGCCACCAGGGAAGCCCCAGTACATATTGTTGATACATTGAACTCATGGTCAACAGCCCCTGTATCTCAGGCCTGAATGATGCTCATCCAACACATAGATTTTCTCTGCAAGGCACATCACAGCCTTCTTGCGTCAGGAATGCCAGACAGCACTGCAGAACCGTGCTTCGCGCCACTGTAAGCAGTGAAACACCAACAAAGAGCACTGACATGTAGAAAACGTGGCACTACATAGACTGGGAAAAGCACACGTGTTTGCAGTCTGAGACGAACCAAGGAGACAGAGCATCATTTATCCGACCTCAGCTGGGAACATGCCCCGCTTTGCATGTCCACGAATGACCACGAAAGCACCATGAGTATTGATTTGGGGATTACAAATAAATTTTAGCGAGTAGGTAAACTGGCAAATAGATAATTCACGGATAATGGGGATCAACTTTATTTTGGAACGCCCTCTTACTATCCTGAATTGAAAATTATAATAATGTAACTAATATACAACTTCAGAAAAATCAATAGAGTGCCCTTCCATATAAAAGGAGAAATGAATGAAAGTAATTTATAATAAATAATGGGGCTGTCAAAGTGTAAAAGCTCAGGCAGATCTAGGAGGGCTGCCTGCCCAAGCCCGTCTTTGAAGGCTGTAGACGGGCACCTGAGGGTGTGTTGGTGACTCAGGTAGCCAAGTGCGGTTGCTACCAGTGATGCAATTTTACAAAACAGTCAATAATTCTCAGGGAGATTTTAACAACAAGAAGTAAATCTTCTCTTAGTTTCCATGGTAGATCATTCTTTAAAATTGTAGTGTATACTAAATGAAAAAAATGTTGAGTTATGTGCGAAGAGGTACTAGGTTCTAGGTTCAGAAAAGTATAAATAGTTGTTTACTTACATGAATGGCTGAATGGGACAGCAAGTGTGTGAAATGCAGAATTATTCTTCATGGCACCCATTATCCAGAGCAAGGCCAGATGTCCAGCGTCCCTGGAAGCACCCACAAAGTACCAGTGAGGCCCCCAATCATTGTGACAACCAAAAGCACCGCACCCCCCAAATTTCCTATATGCCCCGTGGAGAACCAGAGCCCCCAACAGACCCCTAGGGGCCCACCTGTGGCTGACGGGTGATCAGTGTGCCGTGGCCTCACCCACCACCCAGGAGCAGGTGCTCTGTAACTGATCACTGACATCATCAACTCAGCTCGGAAGTGATGGCAGAGAACCAGATCTGTTCAGCTGCTCCCGCCTGCCTCACAGGACACACACGTGTATCTTTCCTTCCAGAAAACCCTTGATGACCTGCAAGCCGAGGAGGACAAGGTGAACCATCTGACCAAGAACAACAGCAAGCTTAGCACCCAGATCCATGAGGTAATGCCCCGTCATTGGGTCTGATTCTATAGCTCGACGGTCAGGTCTGTCCCAGGTCACAGGGACCTCAGATACATTTTGGGAAACTGGGAAGTGAGGCCCTTTCTGATGCCACAGCTAAGGAACCAGGCCCAGTCTGGTTCTTTATTGCATTCTGGCCTCAGACAACCCTCCCCCCACACACACACACTACTTTCTTTTGTATTTTTTGTCTCCGCAGCTGGAGGATAACTGGGAACAGGAAAAGAAAATCCGGGCGGAAGTGGAAAAAGCTCGCCAGAAAGCTGAGAGTGACTTGAAGATGACCATTGACAATCTCAATGAGATGGAGCGGTCCAAGCTAGATCTCGAGGAGGTGGTGAAAAAGTACGCAGTCTTTCATTTTGCCCGTAGCGGTGTTAGCAATATCTAGCACTTCCTGGATGGCACCCGGCGCCAGGCACTCTGCTGAGGGCTTCATGTGTATCAGTGCATGTCCCCTGAACCTGCTCTGTACCAGGCACTGTGCTCAGCTCGGAGGATTAGGGAGGGAGGGGCAGGTGCTTCCCTGTTCTCAGGGAGTTCCCAGCCTCACACAGGGCCTGCTGGGCGCTGGAAAGTACACAGGTACTAAGCAATGCACCCACCCCAGAGGTCAGGGAGTCTTTGCAGAAACCTGAAAATTGGGCTCTCAAAGATCACAAGGAGTTGAGGGGATATGTTAGCAATATCACCCTGGTAATAACATGGAGCACATGTGGGGTGGAGAAAGCAGGAAGACAACTACTGCAATAGTCCAAGCATAAACCGGAACTGAGTAAGAGGCTGAAGGGATGGAGATAAGGAGGCAGGTAAGGAAAGCTTTTAGGGGGCAGAATTTGGACAATGCAACTTTTTAAAAAATATTTATTTAATTATATGGTTATGCCGGGTCTTAGTTGTGACAGGTGGGCTCCTTAGTTGTGGCACATGGTCTCCTTAGTTGTGGTATGCAAACTCTTAGTTGCAGCATGCATGTGGGATCTAGTTCCCCCAGCAGGGATCAAACCCAGGCCGCCTGCATTAGAAGCACAGAGTCTCATCCACTGTGCCACCAGGGAAGTCCCCTGGACAACGCATCTTTGAAGTACATTTTGCTAGGGCAATTCTAAAGCACCACAGGCTGCCAAGAGGGCGTGTGCAGCTAAATCTGCATCTCAGCACATTTCTTGGGAGGCACACCCAGAAGGTGCAGGTGACCCTGCCCATCCTCCCCACCTGCTTGGTCTCTGGCATCTTACCTCTCACACGTGGCTCTTGACACGTGGAACTCACATCAGGAGACAGCCTTTTGCAGAAAGATTTTGGAGGAACGTTTTCCCTAAAAAGGCCAAGCATCTGTGTGATTCTGGAGCCCCTAGACTGTAAGCTGCACCAGAGCAGTGACTTCTGTCCGTTTTGTTCACTGATGTGTCCCTGGAACCCCAGACAATGTCTGGCACCAGGAGGGACTCAATAAATTGAAGGCAAATTAATAAATGCACAAGTGAATGAATGAGTGAGTGAAAAACCAGTGAAGCAAATCCTGGGGCTCTGTAGGGCGACTCATCTGTAGGGTGAGAAGGCCAGGGGTCAGGGCTGAGTGGGTCTCAGCAGGGTCAAGGTCTCCCCCGGCAGCCCCAGCTCCATTCCCGTGCCAGCTTGCTGGTCTAGCCTCAGAGCTTTTCCTCAGGAGGTCAAACCTTCTCTTGCAGGAGAGATATGGAAATCAATTCTGTCAACTCTAAATATGAGGATGAGCAGTCTCTGAATTCCACGCTGCAGCGGAAACTAAAGGAACACCAGGTCTGTCTGTGCGGGATGGAGGAGACCCAGATCCTCTTTTGAAAGGCACTGGCCTGCACCTTTGCTCACATCAGCGGATCTGCTGCTGCCACAGAGTCCTCAGAGACTGACTGATGTCCACCTCATGCTGGGATAAATTCCAAGTCCCCACAGTGGCCACAGGGCCCTCCACAATAGCCCCTGCTCCCTCCCTGGCTTGTCACCCACCGTTCCCCCATCATTCCGTTCAGCCCCTCTGGCCCCTTGCGGGGTCTCACACACCCCAGCCTCCCTCCTGCCTCAGGACCATTGCACACACTCTCTGTGGCCCGCTTCCCTCTGCTTTTGACAGCGTCCCACATACACTTAGCTGCCTTCCATCATTTTCATTCTAAAAGGCCAGTGGGTGGGTCTCTAACTTCACCCAGGAGAGATAAACGCCCCGCTCTGTCTGCCTTTTTGCCTGCTAGGCCCGAATCGAGGAGCTGGAGGAAGAGCTGGAGGCTGAGAGGGCAATGAGAGCCAAGGTAAGTGAGATGCGTCTACACTTCCTCCCTCCTTTCCTGAGGCCAAGGACCCAGTGAAGCCACAATCCAACAACGAGCAGAAACTCCTGTTGAGAAACCAGTAGGGAGGAGGATGGGGTTCCGGTTGGAAAGGACTTGTTGTTTCTTGAGCACCTACTGTGTGCCAGGCACTGTGCTACACGTGCCCATTAATGACGACGTAAGAGGCACAGATGCTCTTTGTTGTGCGGTCCAAGGAGAGTGGGCAATGTTAGCCTGGGGACTGGAAGACTGCATTTAACAGGCTGAGGCGGGGAGGAGTTTCTAGGCAAAGGGAATCAAATAGCACTTATGTGCACAGGTACAAAGGTGTGAAAGGAAGAGCCAGGAGTGGAGGAAGGCTTGAGGGCAGGGATCCTGTAGGGAGATGCATCATAACACACCTAACTCCAGCTTCAGCCCAGCTGGGCTGGGTGGCAGGATGGGCACTAAGGCCCCCCCAGTGCAGGGGAGGACAGACAGCATCCTCTGCTGAGTGTGTGTGGGGGGTGACGGGCAGAGTGCAGAGCTCCCCAAGCACAGGCCCCTGGCCTCACAGACGCCACGTGGTGATCACAATCCTTACCAGAGAAACGGGTTCTTGGACGGCCAAGGTCAGTGTTATCCCATCTCCCCCCAGGTGGAGAAACAACGCAGTGACCTGTCCCGAGACCTTGAAGACCTCAGTGACAGGCTGGAAGAGGCTGGGGGAGCCACATCTGCTCAGGTACCATCCTCGGGGTGTCCAGGAACCCCGATTCCTGCCTGCCTGCATGGAGAAACAAATGCTGGACGATGAGCAGGGGGATAAGGACCAGTTAGTTCCTGCTGAATTCCCGGGGCTCCCTTGAGGAGAAACCAATCAATGATAAAGAATAGGCAAGAGGGGGCTGGTTCAGTCCACTTTCTTCTGGGGCTCCTCGGTTCAGTGGATGCAGGTGGGATTTGGACTGAATGCCCCAGGGAGGCCAGCACCGGCCAGCCCGCAAGCCCTTCTTCTGCTCCGCCCCAGATCGAGCAGAACCGCAAGCGGGAGGCCGAGCTGCTGAAGCTGCGGCGGGAGCTGGAGGAGGTGGCCCTGCAGAGCGAGGCAGCGGCCTCCACACTGCGCAAGAAGCACACAGACTCCATGGCCGAGCTGACCGAGCACGTGGAGAACCTGCAGAGGGTCAAGTCCAAGCTGGAGAAGGACAAGCAGGTCATGAAGGCCGAGATCGACGACCTCAACGCCAGCGTGGAGACCATACAGAAGTCCAAGGTGAGGGGGAACACCCCGCAGAGCCTTCACGAATAATATCCCCCGAGTCCCCCGACAGGCCCAAGGTCCATTCTAGATGCTGTGAAGGGAACCAAGATGGACCCATCACAGACCCCACTGGCTGTGTGTATAACCTCGGCCAAGGTGCACAACCTAACCGTGCCTCGGCTTCCCCATCTGTAAAATGGGGAATAATGATAGTCCCCACCTCATAGTGCTGTTGTTAGGGCTACGACAGTTCCTGGCACGTAAGAAAAGCTCAATAAATGTGAGCTATTAGGATCATCGTGACATTAGTATGACTATATCCTCCAGGAGTTGGAGACTTAGTAGGAGAAACAATCATCGCCACAATGAAAAAGTGATATGTGGCAAGAAAGAAAATTAAGTACAATTAAAGTAAAATTAAGCCACTCAACATGCATTTATCCAGCCCCTGCCACAGGAAGAGTCTTCTTGTGACACAAGGGAAGTGGCAGGTGGTGCTCCAAAGGTGAGCAGGGATGATGCTTTGGGGGTCCAGGTCCCAGCCAACTAGTGTCTCCAAACTTCAGACACTCACGAGGCATCTTCGTAGTTCCTGTTTTATCTGCAGGCGCCTGCTCTAATGCTGGTATTTTTCCTTAAATTAACTGGCTCCCGGCATTTTCCTATCGAGTGAGGTCAGCAGGGGCCCGGGAGTGAGGGGCTGTGTGCCAACCCAAAGGCTCTGGGCTTACGTTGATAGAAAATGGTGAGCCACTGGAGGTTTCTGAGACAGGGATGTTCTAGAAGGATGAGGTAGGTGGCCTGGGAGGCTGCACTAGGGCAGCGCAGCTGGGAAGCAGGGAGGGCCTGGCCTGGCCCTCCCCATTTCCCCACTGGGTTCGTTCTCCCTGAGCAGATGAATGCCGAGGCCCACGTTCGAAAGCTGGAAGATAACTTATCAGAGGCCAATGCCAAGGTGGCTGAGCTGGAGCGGAACCAGGTGGAAATCAACGCCATCAGGACCCGCCTCCAAGGTGAGCTCTCCCCTCCCCACAGCTTCCTAAGGAACAGTGCATGGAAAGGAGTGGGGATCCTCAAGGAAACTGAAAGAGTACCTGGGTGCCCTCCCAGAGCTTCCTTGACCTTGGAAAATCCACATCCCCTGTGACGAGACGAGAAGATTTTCTTCCTCCCACTGAGTGCTCCAAGTAACATCTTTACAGTGTAAAACAGGGAACACTGTCCAAAACATTTTCCTATCAGTTCTCTCAGCCACCCCGTGAGATCAGCAGGAGGAGCAGTAATACCGACAAAACACAATTTTCAAACATTTTCAAACATGACCTGCCTACTAACGTAAAGCGAACACGTGTCACTAATGAGAGAACCAGAAAAATGGGAAAACTGCCTTTGAAAAGCACCTGAGGGGGCCGAGATTTACACAGCCAGTCAGGAAAGGAATGTTTCAGTAACTCTGCTGAGTTAGATGCAAAACTGGTTCATGTCCTATGCGGCAATAATACTGCAACCTCTAGGTTTGATTTGGGGTTTTTTCTACCAGAAGAAATTCTCTGCATCTCTAGGTCAAAAATAATTTGCAACTCATCAATATGCAAGTTAACGTCTGACTTCGCAGAGTCTGGGCTCTAAAGAGGGGTCAACAGTTAAGTCAAGCAAAGGTGCATTTCCTTCGAGAAGTTAACGCTCCTGAGGCGCACCAGTTAGACAACACTCTCGTTTGACACCAGAGAACCTCCTCTGGCCTTACTTTCCACATTGTGAACTTTTTAAAATCAGTATCCCCATTTGATGGATAAGAAGAGTGAAACTCAGTGAGGTGAAGTGACTTGCCCATGGTCACAAAACCGAAGATACAGGGCAGAACTGGGAACCCTTGCTGGTTCTCTGGCTCATGCACCTTCTCCTGGCCTCTGGCTCCGGAGAGCAGTCTACAAATGACAGGAGTGTAGGTTCTGGGACCGTGACAAATGAATTTTTTTTCAAAGTAAACACTCTCCGCCCGACTGTTTTCTCCAAACTTCTTTGCTGTATCTCCTGCCAGGGGCTTCGCTATCTGAAGCCGCTTATCCCATGCAAATCACCTGGATGGTGGCAACCCTTGGGCACTTGCTCCCCTCCTGGGCCCACTAGATTTGGGCAGCTGATGCGGTGGTCGCCCTGCTCCCCATTCCAGCTCAGCTGGCCAAGCCACTATACTGATGGGCACTTTGGGAGCAAGGCTTAGGATCTGGCGGGGGAGCTAGTTCTCCACCCAACGCTTCTTCCGTTCCCTTCTCGCCCAGCTGAAAACAGTGAACTGAGCCGGGAATATGAAGAATCCCAGAGCCGGCTTAATCAGATCCTGAGGATAAAGACGTCCCTGACATCACAGGTGGATGATTACAAGAGGCAGCTGGATGAAGAGTCCAAGGTTGGTTTGGGGGTGAGGTAGGGGGTGACAGAGCTGCCTCCTTGAAGAAAGTCATATGTTATGAAGATGTAGAAGGAACATGAAAAATATTTCATTCCACTGCAAGTAAAAGAGTTAACAACAAAACCAGAGTACGCTATATGTGCGACTAAATGAAATTAACGGAATTACGTATCCTTGTGGATAGTAATTGGAAGAAATCAAGGAAAGTTAAACCCTGGTGGTTTGGGTTGTAGACTCCTGTGTCTCCCCCCACCGCCCCCCGCCCTGCCTTTACCCCGCTGTACTGTTGATCCAACGTCGTGTATCCCTAAGTGATGGCCCTGGGTGCCACAGAGACCGGGGGGCCCTGACAGGCTGGTCTGGTCACCGCAGTCCCGCAGCACGGCCGTGGTGAGTCTTGCCAACACCAAGCACGACCTGGACCTGCTGAAGGAGCAGCTGGAGGAGGAGCAGGGAGGCAAGTCGGAGCTGCAGCGCCTTGTGTCCAAACTCAACACCGAGGTGACCACCTGGAGGACCAAGTATGAGACGGACGCCATCCAGAGGACCGAGGAGCTGGAGGAGACCAAGTGAGCGTCACCCTGCGCCAGAAGGGCCGGGGAGGCCAGCGGGTTGGCGGGTGGGTGCGAGGTGGGGGCCTGAGCACCATAGCCACAGCTGACACCAGGGCCACACCCAGGAGAGGGCAGTTCAGGGGCTCCTCTTAAAGGGGGGACGAGTGTCAGGACAGGGAGCCCACTTCGTGCCCTCACCAGGTCACGCACTGCATGCCCCACTGCTTTCAGCTTCCCTCTTCAAGGGCTCTCTTACCTACATCTTCTGCCCAGAAATGCTCAGGCTCCCTGCAGGGAAGTCAGGATGGTGGGGGGGCGGGATCTGCCTCCAGGTAGGGCTTCTCTGCCTCTGAAGTGCTCAGGAAGCTTCCATGGGCCTGGTGGGACTGGGGTGAGGCCCCTCGGTGATGCTGAGAGGACACGGGCCACGCTCCGTGGCAGAGGTCCCCCCTCGGCCAGTTCCCCAGCTCTGTGGCAAATGCCCTCAAGTCCTTTGAACTTTCTTCCTTCACAAACTAGAGACACAAACGCTCTGCTTGACGGGCCTGAGGAAACAAGAGTGGACACATGAACGTGGCTCAGAGCTGCCCTCTTGCACAAGAGGCTGGCGTGGGTGCCCGTGGGCCAGGGCACCCAGGGAAGGCCTGCGTGTGAGCCCCTGGTGCCAGGCGGGGAGGGAACCCCAGCCTGCCACTGGTGCCTTCCATCCACTGGAATTTGTGGTGACAGCATAAGCGCAGTGCCTTCCAGCTGACATCAATCTTTATCTGGCACTCTTTATTCGCTGAGCCTACACCTGCCTTCCTGCAGCTCCACCTCCTGCCCTCCAGCCCTTTTCTAATATTTTCTATTGAGAGCTATGGGGGCTGCCTGGTCCCACCCCAGGCTCTCACTCCGAGCTAAACCTCAATTTCAAACCCTCCCCTCTCTCTGCCTGGAACCTCTTCCCCAGACACCCACAGGGTCCTGGCCTTTGCACATGTGTCCCCTCCCTGCTTTATTTTCCCATAGTGCTTATGTCACTTTGTTGTGTTTTCTGTCCCCCCTCTAGAACAGAAGTTTTGAGGGCAGGGATCTTAGTCTGTTTTATTCACTGCTATTTCCCTAATGCCTAGAATAGGACTTGGCACTGAGTAGAAACAATGAATATTTGTGGAATGGATGACTGGACACTGGTTGCTCTGTGCCAAACACCCCCGTTTTTATCTGCATCTTCTCCATTGTGACACCAGAGCTCAGCGCCATGCTGGGCTCCCCTGCCCCTGGGTGCCTATGTTTCCTTGATGGCCTCTCTTGCTCTCATCCACAGGAGAAAACTGGCCACCAGGCTCCAGGAGGCAGAAGAGACGGCTGAAGCCGCCCAGGCCCGAGCTGCCTCCCTCGAGAAAAACAAACAGAGACTCCACGCAGAAGTTGAGGACCTCACCATCGACTTGGAGAAGGTCAGAGGGCCAAATGCTCCAAGGCTGACCATTTGCTGGGTCCAACAGCCCACGGGAAGCTGGATGAGACTGTCACATGTTGGGTTAGCAAGAAGGAACAGGTGGCCCAAGAGGGTGGAGAACAGGGTTTGCAGTCAGGCCCACTGTTCACTGCTTGAACATGTGTCAACATGCTCATGATTCTGAGATCTTAACTCAACCAGCCACTATTTAAATAGGTCCGTGACAAGGATAAAACTCAGTCCCAGGAAGTCCAGGAAC